>NW_027041921.1:0-1200000 GCF_035048745.1 Mucor velutinosus
TCACTCTGTACTCTGCTGACACAGCTCAGTCTGATCTGACCAACACGGAGACCCAAGCCTATCCCTCAGAGTATTTGCAAACCCTTTCGCCTTCAGGGCTGCCGCCAGCAGTTTTGGAGTTGAAAGTAGGTCTTCCTGTAATGCTCTTGAGAACCTCAACCCTGAAAGAGGTTTGTGCAATGGTACAAGGCTGATCATTCAGCAAATTGGACAGTATGTCCTCAAGGTGAAAATCCTCGGAGGGTCAGGTGCAGTAGAGTTGATTCCTCGCTTTACATTATCAACATTGCCTGGTACATTACCATTTATTTTGACTAGGAAACAGTTCCCTGTAAAAGTGTCTTTTGCGATGACAATCAACAAGTCTCAGGGGCAATCCCTTAGAAAAGTCGCTGTAGACCTCAGGAGTCCTGTTTTCACACATGGCCAACTCTATGTTGCCATCTCGAGAGCAACATCTGCAAATGGTATGACAATTCTACTGCCAGAAAATGCGACTCGGACAGAGAATGTTGTCTACCCAGAAGTATTATATAATATAAATGCTGTATAAAAAAAGGTTGGTCTGTAACTCCAACTCCGTCGTCCTCAATCACAGTTTCAAGTCTAATTTTTGTTTTAAAATCTTCGAATCGATATAATCATTGTTTAAAACCTACTTGAATACCAATTTTTATTATCTCTGATTTGAAATGTCTTCGCCAGAGCCCGCAGGGCGACGCCGTCATCGAGCGTAGCGAGATAGATCGGCTAGTCTAATATATATACTGTAAAACATTCAAAAAAAGTAGACAAGCCAATCATATCCTTTTAAAATTTAATAGTATTAAAAGCCAGAACAAACGAGGGCATAACCACCGGCGAAGCCGGCAATGGGGAGGGGGTTTGGGGGAGGGGGCTTAGCCCCTCCACCAAGAATATAAGGCACCAAAAAAAAAAATTTGATACATTGCTTTTTGTTATTATACGTACGTAATAATATGCCTCCTACTATTCAAACAAGACACTGCACGACCTGTAGAGCTGCTCTTCCAGTAGACTATGCTTATCGGAAATGTGATTCATGTCGAGTAAGTAAAATGGCTTTTAACGCCTAATAAAACCCTGAGACGCAATGGTTTATTTTGTTTGTACTCAAATTCAGGAACGAGCGCGAAATTACGCCAGGCAAAGAAGATTGGCGAATCGAAGAACACCAAGAGCACCTGCAGCGTTTGTATCAGAACTTGGAAGAGTACAACGTTCAGATTTGGGCAGAATGGACAACCAATGTGATGGATGTGGAGCTTTGCATTGGGCCGCAGAGAGGGCTGTTCAACAGCGAGTAAACGACAACTGCTTTCATGCTTGCTGCAAAAAAGGTAGAGCTGTCTTGCCCCTTTTGCAAGAGCCTCCCGAGCCTTTAAATAGCTTGATCAACGGAAGCCATCCTCGATCCTCTCATTTTTTGCAGCACATGCGACAATACAACACTTTGTTCGCATTTACATCATTTGGCACCGATGCTACGCCTGAGCAGCTCCAAAGGGATAGAGAGAATGAGATGAGAGGCGGCATCACGCCGGTTCGTGTTCATGGGGAACTCTATCACTTGCAAGCACCACTAAATTTGAGCAATGTGCCAAAGTATAGCCAGCTGTACGTTTACGACCCAGAGTATGCCGCTGCGATTCGCTGTGCAGACCCCAGAAATCAAGGATTGGACGACACGATCATTGAGCAACTGAGTGAAATGATTGCTGATCCTGTAGTTTGTGGCAATCCATTTGTAAGCATCTACAAACATGCTCACGAAATCCTGAAAGAAGAAGAGGAGAGGCAAGCTCAAGATGGTGTTAGCGAGAATGCTCACATCAGGCTCAGTCCTCAGATGCAAATGGAATTGGTTGTTGGCCAGGACAGACGCACTCAAAATCTGCCAACTGTCAACGAGATTGCTGCCATCATTCCAAACGAGTGTTCTGACAGGAGTTTCAGAGATATTTTGATCACATATCGTAGCAATTCCTCGGCCAGGGCTCAAGGCCAGTTTAAGCGTATCAATGAGACGCATGCTGCATATATGCCTCTTCATTATGCTTTGCTTTTTCCTAGAGGTGAATATGGGTGGAATTGGGGCCAAAGACTGCAATCGTCAGCGCAAACTGCTGATGCCATGATTATTGAGAGCGAAGAAGATGAGACACCAGCAGAGCAACAACAACAACAACAAGTGTCAGATAGCCGACTTACCCAGGGCGTGTTCTACAGATTTCGATTGCATGTTAGAAACAACGAGTCAAAGATCATTTTTTTGTCAAGACGTCTATTTCAACAATATGTGATTGATGCCTGGGCAATCTGTGAGCAAACAAAACTGAACTGGATCAAAGTCAATCAGACGAATCTTCGCGCTGATGTGTATAAAGGACTTGCTGATGCTACCTCTGCTGCTGACTCAGACCTCGAACAGGTGGGAAAGACGTTCATCTTGCCCAGTAGCTTCACTGGTGGACCGCGATTCATGATGCAGCTATATCAAAATGCAATGGCTATCTCTAGATTCTTTGGTAAGCCAACGTTATTCATCACATTTACTGCCAACCCAAACTGGAGGGAGATCCAAGATGAATTGTTGCCAGGCCAAACAGCCGCTGATCGCCCCGACTTGGTTGCTCGAGTATTCAACCTTAAGCACCGAGAGCTGCTTAAAGACTTGAAAGACAGAAAGGTCTTTGGCTGTTATAAAGGCATTGTAAGGACTATTGAGTATCAAAAGCGTGGTCTCCCTCACGGTCATATGCTATTGTTTTTGGATGCAGAAACAGATAGATTTGATACGCCAGAGAGGATTGATCAGATCATTTGCGCTGAGATCCCAAATGTTGAAGAAGAACCTGAATTGCATGCAATCATCACTCGCAATATGATGCATGGCCCATGTGGCGAGCTAAACTCAAAGTCTCCGTGTATGGTACAAGATGCTTTTGGCAATGATGTATGCTCAAAGAAATTTCCCAAAAACTACCAGCCAGTAACGGTGACCAGTGCTGATGGTTATCCTACTTATAGAAGAAGAAGAGATGGTCGTTCTCATCAGGTGCGCGTCAAGGACAAGTTGGGTGTCTACCGCGATTTCCACATGACGAATGAGTGGGTGGTGCCATACAACCCTTATTTGTCAAAAAAATACAATGCCCATGTAAATGTCGAAGTATGTGGTAGCGTCCAGGCAATCAAGTACATCAACAAGTATATTTACAAAGGCTCTGATCAGACAACGCTCAAAACTACAGCCACCACCACAGCCACTGAAACAGCAAATGCCACTACCACAGCAACAACTCAGAATAACGAAGTAGCCAAGTATCTAAATGGCCGTTATATTAGTCCTGTTGAAGCTGCATGGAGGTTGTTTGAATTCCCAATGCATGAGGAAAGCCCATCTGTTACTCCACTTGCTGTGCATCTTGAAAACGAGCAACCTGTTTATTTTGATCCCCAATGGCCACAGGAGAAAATTGACAAAGTATTGAGAGAGAGTCGCTCTACTTTGATGGCTTACTTTCATTACAACCATGCAAATCACGGCAAACCCGGTTTTCGACCGTTGCTTTATCAAGAGTTCCCTGAACATATGACTTGGCAGCAGAATGCAAAAAAGTGGAAGCCTAGGTCTTCGAGTAGAATGTCAATTGGGCGCATGTATTACTGCAATCCTGCTGCCGGCGAGAGGTATTATCTGCGTCTGCTGCTCACAGTTGTCAGAGGAGCCATGTCGTTTTCTCATCTGAGAACTGTCAATAATCACGAGTACGCCACCTTTCGCGAGGCCTGTATGATGCTGCATTTGATCGAAGATGATGGAGAATGGACCAGAGCCTTTGAAGAAGCTGCTACCTTTGCCTCTGGCTACGCAATGCGTTCAATGTTTGTCTCTGCGCTCATGTTCAACTCATTGGTATCGCCTGTTCAGATTTGGGATCAATTCTGTGAAAGTTTCTGTGATGATCTTGAGCATGCAATCGTGCAAAAAGGGTATTCGCTGCTGCTCAGCGTGCAACCTGACGCTGAATTTTACCATGGAACGCGAAGTCTTGATTACGGCTTATATCTGTTGCAAACATCTCTTGGTGCACAAGACAGATCTCTAGGTCAGTTCAATTTGCCTTTGCCTCTCTTCAACTGGAATGGCTTGATAAGCAGAATGACTGGCATACAGCGCAATTCATTGATACTCAATGAAATGTCATATCTCCAAGATCAAGAAGCCTTTTCGTACCAGCAAAAGTACGCTCAAATGAACGCTACCCAGAAGCACGTATTTGATACCATCACCTCCTCCATCAACAGCAACACCAATAGCTCACATTTCTTTTTGCAAGGTCCAGCTGGCACTGGCAAAACCTTCATTTACAATACTCTTTGTCACTTTTATAGAAGCCAAGGAAAAATTGTTCTCTGTGTTGCCTCCTCTGGCATTGCTGCTTTGCTACTTCCTGGTGGGCGTACGTCGCACTCTCGCTTTGCCATTCCACTCAACATCCACGAGCAGTCTGTGTGTGCAATCAAGAAAAACGATGATCTTGCTGATCTCATTCGAGAGACATCATTGATAATTTGGGATGAAGTGCCAATGCAGCATCGATATTGCTTTGAAGCTTTTGATCGAACACTTCGTGATATTTGTAGTCGTGGTGATGAAGTTACCTTTGGTGGTATTCCTGTTGTTCTTGGCGGTGATTTTGCTCAAATTCCACCTGTTGTTAGGCAAGGTGGCCGTCCTGAAATCGTCAATGCCTCACTGAAATCGTCAAGATTATGGCCCAAATTACAAAAGCTGAGCCTGACTGAGAATATGAGACTTGCCAACTCCAATGACACAGATAGGCAATTTGCAGATTGGATAGGAAAAATGTCGTATGAACCATCCATGATTGGCAGCATTGCTTTGCCCTCTTTTTTGAGGCAGATGACTGATCTTGATCAGTTCATTGAAGATATCTATCCTCAGCATGTTCTGCAGTGTCCTCTGCAAAATAGTGATTTCTTCAAGGAAAGAGCTATTCTCTGTTCAAAGAACGTCAACGTTGATGCTATTAACAGCAAGGTGATGGAGAACGTGATTGGGGAAAAGGTCACTCTGTACTCTGCTGACACAGCTCAGTCTGATCTGACCAACACGGAGACCCAAGCCTATCCCTCAGAGTATTTGCAAACCCTTTCGCCTTCAGGGCTGCCGCCAGCAGTTTTGGAGTTGAAAGTAGGTCTTCCTGTAATGCTCTTGAGAAACCTCAACCCTGAAAGAGGTTTGTGCAATGGTACAAGGCTGATCATTCAGCAAATTGGACAGTATGTCCTCAAGGTGAAAATCCTCGGAGGGTCAGGTGCAGTAGAGTTGATTCCTCGCTTTACATTATCAACATTGCCTGGTACATTACCATTTATTTTGACTAGGAAACAGTTCCCTGTAAAAGTGTCTTTTGCGATGACAATCAACAAGTCTCAGGGGCAATCCCTTAGAAAAGTCGCTGTAGACCTCAGGAGTCCTGTTTTCACACATGGCCAACTCTATGTTGCCATCTCGAGAGCAACATCTGCAAATGGTATGACAATTCTACTGCCAGAAAATGCGACTCGGACAGAGAATGTTGTCTACCCAGAAGTATTATATAATATAAATGCTGTATAAAAAAAGTTGGTCTGTAACTCCCAACTCCTGTCGTCTCAATCAAGTTTCAAGTCTATTTTTTGTTTTAAAATCTTCGAATCGAATATAATCATTGTTTAAAACCTACTTGATATACCAAATTTTTATTATCTCTGATTTGAAATGTCTTCGGCCAGAGCCCGCAGGGCGACGCCGTCATCGAGCGTAGCGAGATAGATCGGCTAGTCTAATATATATACTGTAAAACATTCAAAAAAAGTAGACAAGCCAATCATATCCTTTTAAAATTTAATAGTATTAAAAGCCAGAACAAACGAGGGCATAACCACCGGCGAAGCCGGCAATGGGGAGGGGGTTTGGGGGAGGGGGCTTAGCCCCTCCACCAAGAATATAAGGCACCAAAAAAAAAATTTGATACATTGCTTTTTGTTATTATACGTACGTAATAATATGCCTCCTACTATTCAAACAAGACACTGCACGACCTGTAGAGCTGCTCTTCCAGTAGACTATGCTTATCGGAAATGTGATTCATGTCGAGTAAGTAAAATGGCTTTTAACGCCTAATAAAACCCTGAGACGCAATGGTTTATTTTGTTTGTACTCAAATTCAGGAACGAGCGCGAAATTACGCCAGGCAAAGAAGATTGGCGAATCGAAGAACACCAAGAGCACCTGCAGCGTTTGTATCAGAACTTGGAAGAGTACAACGTTCAGATTTGGGCAGAATGGACAACCAATGTGATGGATGTGGAGCTTTGCATTGGGCCGCAGAGAGGGCTGTTCAACAGCGAGTAAACGACAACTGCTTTCATGCTTGCTGCAAAAAAGGTAGAGCTGTCTTGCCCCTTTTGCAAGAGCCTCCCGAGCCTTTAAATAGCTTGATCAACGGAAGCCATCCTCGATCCTCTCATTTTTTGCAGCACATGCGACAATACAACACTTTGTTCGCATTTACATCATTTGGCACCGATGCTACGCCTGAGCAGCTCCAAAGGGATAGAGAGAATGAGATGAGAGGCGGCATCACGCCGGTTCGTGTTCATGGGGAACTCTATCACTTGCAAGCACCACTAAATTTGAGCAATGTGCCAAAGTATAGCCAGCTGTACGTTTACGACCCAGAGTATGCCGCTGCGATTCGCTGTGCAGACCCCAGAAATCAAGGATTGGACGACACGATCATTGAGCAACTGAGTGAAATGATTGCTGATCCTGTAGTTTGTGGCAATCCATTTGTAAGCATCTACAAACATGCTCACGAAATCCTGAAAGAAGAAGAGGAGAGGCAAGCTCAAGATGGTGTTAGCGAGAATGCTCACATCAGGCTCAGTCCTCAGATGCAAATGGAATTGGTTGTTGGCCAGGACAGACGCACTCAAAATCTGCCAACTGTCAACGAGATTGCTGCCATCATTCCAAACGAGTGTTCTGACAGGAGTTTCAGAGATATTTTGATCACATATCGTAGCAATTCCTCGGCCAGGGCTCAAGGCCAGTTTAAGCGTATCAATGAGACGCATGCTGCATATATGCCTCTTCATTATGCTTTGCTTTTTCCTAGAGGTGAATATGGGTGGAATTGGGGCCAAAGACTGCAATCGTCAGCGCAAACTGCTGATGCCATGATTATTGAGAGCGAAGAAGATGAGACACCAGCAGAGCAACAACAACAACAACAAGTGTCAGATAGCCGACTTACCCAGGGCGTGTTCTACAGATTTCGATTGCATGTTAGAAACAACGAGTCAAAGATCATTTTTTTGTCAAGACGTCTATTTCAACAATATGTGATTGATGCCTGGGCAATCTGTGAGCAAACAAAACTGAACTGGATCAAAGTCAATCAGACGAATCTTCGCGCTGATGTGTATAAAGGACTTGCTGATGCTACCTCTGCTGCTGACTCAGACCTCGAACAGGTGGGAAAGACGTTCATCTTGCCCAGTAGCTTCACTGGTGGACCGCGATTCATGATGCAGCTATATCAAAATGCAATGGCTATCTCTAGATTCTTTGGTAAGCCAACGTTATTCATCACATTTACTGCCAACCCAAACTGGAGGGAGATCCAAGATGAATTGTTGCCAGGCCAAACAGCCGCTGATCGCCCCGACTTGGTTGCTCGAGTATTCAACCTTAAGCACCGAGAGCTGCTTAAAGACTTGAAAGACAGAAAGGTCTTTGGCTGTTATAAAGGCATTGTAAGGACTATTGAGTATCAAAAGCGTGGTCTCCCTCACGGTCATATGCTATTGTTTTTGGATGCAGAAACAGATAGATTTGATACGCCAGAGAGGATTGATCAGATCATTTGCGCTGAGATCCCAAATGTTGAAGAAGAACCTGAATTGCATGCAATCATCACTCGCAATATGATGCATGGCCCATGTGGCGAGCTAAACTCAAAGTCTCCGTGTATGGTACAAGATGCTTTTGGCAATGATGTATGCTCAAAGAAATTTCCCAAAAACTACCAGCCAGTAACGGTGACCAGTGCTGATGGTTATCCTACTTATAGAAGAAGAAGAGATGGTCGTTCTCATCAGGTGCGCGTCAAGGACAAGTTGGGTGTCTACCGCGATTTCCACATGACGAATGAGTGGGTGGTGCCATACAACCCTTATTTGTCAAAAAAATACAATGCCCATGTAAATGTCGAAGTATGTGGTAGCGTCCAGGCAATCAAGTACATCAACAAGTATATTTACAAAGGCTCTGATCAGACAACGCTCAAAACTACAGCCACCACCACAGCCACTGAAACAGCAAATGCCACTACCACAGCAACAACTCAGAATAACGAAGTAGCCAAGTATCTAAATGGCCGTTATATTAGTCCTGTTGAAGCTGCATGGAGGTTGTTTGAATTCCCAATGCATGAGGAAAGCCCATCTGTTACTCCACTTGCTGTGCATCTTGAAAACGAGCAACCTGTTTATTTTGATCCCCAATGGCCACAGGAGAAAATTGACAAAGTATTGAGAGAGAGTCGCTCTACTTTGATGGCTTACTTTCATTACAACCATGCAAATCACGGCAAACCCGGTTTTCGACCGTTGCTTTATCAAGAGTTCCCTGAACATATGACTTGGCAGCAGAATGCAAAAAAGTGGAAGCCTAGGTCTTCGAGTAGAATGTCAATTGGGCGCATGTATTACTGCAATCCTGCTGCCGGCGAGAGGTATTATCTGCGTCTGCTGCTCACAGTTGTCAGAGGAGCCATGTCGTTTTCTCATCTGAGAACTGTCAATAATCACGAGTACGCCACCTTTCGCGAGGCCTGTATGATGCTGCATTTGATCGAAGATGATGGAGAATGGACCAGAGCCTTTGAAGAAGCTGCTACCTTTGCCTCTGGCTACGCAATGCGTTCAATGTTTGTCTCTGCGCTCATGTTCAACTCATTGGTATCGCCTGTTCAGATTTGGGATCAATTCTGTGAAAGTTTCTGTGATGATCTTGAGCATGCAATCGTGCAAAAAGGGTATTCGCTGCTGCTCAGCGTGCAACCTGACGCTGAATTTTACCATGGAACGCGAAGTCTTGATTACGGCTTATATCTGTTGCAAACATCTCTTGGTGCACAAGACAGATCTCTAGGTCAGTTCAATTTGCCTTTGCCTCTCTTCAACTGGAATGGCTTGATAAGCAGAATGACTGGCATACAGCGCAATTCATTGATACTCAATGAAATGTCATATCTCCAAGATCAAGAAGCCTTTTCGTACCAGCAAAAGTACGCTCAAATGAACGCTACCCAGAAGCACGTATTTGATACCATCACCTCCTCCATCAACAGCAACACCAATAGCTCACATTTCTTTTTGCAAGGTCCAGCTGGCACTGGCAAAACCTTCATTTACAATACTCTTTGTCACTTTTATAGAAGCCAAGGAAAAATTGTTCTCTGTGTTGCCTCCTCTGGCATTGCTGCTTTGCTACTTCCTGGTGGGCGTACGTCGCACTCTCGCTTTGCCATTCCACTCAACATCCACGAGCAGTCTGTGTGTGCAATCAAGAAAAACGATGATCTTGCTGATCTCATTCGAGAGACATCATTGATAATTTGGGATGAAGTGCCAATGCAGCATCGATATTGCTTTGAAGCTTTTGATCGAACACTTCGTGATATTTGTAGTCGTGGTGATGAAGTTACCTTTGGTGGTATTCCTGTTGTTCTTGGCGGTGATTTTGCTCAAATTCCACCTGTTGTTAGGCAAGGTGGCCGTCCTGAAATCGTCAATGCCTCACTGAAATCGTCAAGATTATGGCCCAAATTACAAAAGCTGAGCCTGACTGAGAATATGAGACTTGCCAACTCCAATGACACAGATAGGCAATTTGCAGATTGGATAGGAAAAATGTCGTATGAACCATCCATGATTGGCAGCATTGCTTTGCCCTCTTTTTTGAGGCAGATGACTGATCTTGATCAGTTCATTGAAGATATCTATCCTCAGCATGTTCTGCAGTGTCCTCTGCAAAATAGTGATTTCTTCAAGGAAAGAGCTATTCTCTGTTCAAAGAACGTCAACGTTGATGCTATTAACAGCAAGGTGATGGAGAACGTGATTGGGGAAAAGGTCACTCTGTACTCTGCTGACACAGCTCAGTCTGATCTGACCAACACGGAGACCCAAGCCTATCCCTCAGAGTATTTGCAAACCCTTTCGCCTTCAGGGCTGCCGCCAGCAGTTTTGGAGTTGAAAGTAGGTCTTCCTGTAATGCTCTTGAGAAACCTCAACCCTGAAAGAGGTTTGTGCAATGGTACAAGGCTGATCATTCAGCAAATTGGACAGTATGTCCTCAAGGTGAAAATCCTCGGAGGGTCAGGTGCAGTAGAGTTGATTCCTCGCTTTACATTATCAACATTGCCTGGTACATTACCATTTATTTTGACTAGGAAACAGTTCCCTGTAAAAGTGTCTTTTGCGATGACAATCAACAAGTCTCAGGGGCAATCCCTTAGAAAAGTCGCTGTAGACCTCAGGAGTCCTGTTTTCACACATGGCCAACTCTATGTTGCCATCTCGAGAGCAACATCTGCAAATGGTATGACAATTCTACTGCCAGAAAATGCGACTCGGACAGAGAATGTTGTCTACCCAGAAGTATTATATAATATAAATGCTGTATAAAAAAAGTTGGTCTGTAACTCCCAACTCCTGTCGTCTCAATCAAGTTTCAAGTCTATTTTTTGTTTTAAAATCTTCGAATCGAATATAATCATTGTTTAAAACCTACTTGATATACCAAATTTTTATTATCTCTGATTTGAAATGTCTTCGGCCAGAGCCCGCAGGGCGACGCCGTCATCGAGCGTAGCGAGATAGATCGGCTAGTAACATGATACTAAGAATCAGGCAATCATATACTTGGTATTGCATAGATGATATCTTTTGGAAACAGATGTTCTCAAATGTCTCTATTCCATCATACAACAAATCCGTTTTTTTTTTTTTCAATTATCCCATGATAAGTTAAACTCCAAACTTGTACAACAAAAACTTTAAACTGTTATTTCTGTTTCATCTTATTGCTGTCATCGCTATTCTCGGATGGACTCTGTGTTGAATTAAATAAACAAACAAGACACCTCTTTGTCTGCGTGTGTGCAAAATGTCATGTCTGTGGCCTTGTTTTTTATCGAATAAACTACTCGATTAAATCCCATTCGTTATATACTTGAATGATACCAACGCTTCACCGTTTATTCTATCACACAGATTACTGTTGTATTGTAACATGACATCGATGTATACTGTATACAGCTATCGGCGCACTACATGTAATATACATACAGTATACATGAGTAATCTACTAGGACATGTAAAGTGTACATTGCCCTTTGTTTATAGATGCGTCTCATGATGTCCCTAGTCAGCTGTCATTGTATATCATAGATTTAAATCAAATCAACTGTAAAGAAGCATGAAGCAGAAGCAAGCAGCAGCAGACCATACTAAAAGTTTTTGCTAAATCCCTTTCTCTTTAGATCATATGGTTTCAGAAACCGTAATCTGTATTTTCATATAGTCAGAGCTCTTTATATTGACAAGTTTGGATCCAATGTTGCAGTGAATGACACTAGTGAGCACACTCTTCCTTTTATTTGCGTTTAATCTCTGTGCTTGCACTCTGCTTTTGCTATCAGTGATCCTAAAATGTCCAGCAGATATATTAAACTAACTGATGCAGATCACTCACTCGCTTGGAATCGCAAATCCATTGATCGAAGCCTCATTTTCTTCTCGTTGGCTACTGTATGCATGTTTGATCATTTGTTTTACAGGTCAAGATTGAAATGAGAATAAAGGAGACGAAAGGACTCGTGTATAAATATATACAATAATCTAAATATACAATCATTTGCGAGATGATGATGATAGTTGTGAGATGATGGGCCTTATAGGATTGTATACACAACCGCTTCAACACATCATGTAACGTGAATCATGAAGTTACAGTCATGCCAAATTCAGGGCATACACAGTAGCATCTTGACAAGAGCACATGCAAATATATGATTGTTTGTTCTCCAAACGAAACGTGAACGAAAACGAGAATATCATATGTTAATTGATTTGTTGTATGTAACGCTTCTCAATTTACTCTTTTCTATACACAGGATTGTCAGAATATGAAGCATGTGGTCTCGAATCATGTAAATCCCAATCCAAGAACAAACAGGCCATGCTAATATCACCCACTTTATAGTTTGGAATTGCATCTCCTCCTCTGTGCACGGCAGATTTGTTTGCATTAATTCAAACAACAAATCCCTTCCTCCTCTTCCCACCCCCTCCCGTTTTTTCGTTATCGCACTTTACCCCAACTTACATTTAAATTG
Organism: Mucor velutinosus; assembly: GCF_035048745.1. Taxonomy (NCBI): domain Eukaryota; kingdom Fungi; phylum Mucoromycota; class Mucoromycetes; order Mucorales; family Mucoraceae; genus Mucor; species Mucor velutinosus. The sequence continues at coordinate 12,504 of NW_027041921.1, forward strand.
GACATAGGCACACAGTAAAGAATGACTTTTTCTCCTTTTATGTGTCCATCTCTGTATAAACGAGATATAAGGAAATGTACGCCTACAGGAATCTATATATGGAAGCAACACCCATATTTGTCTATTTGATTAAGTTGATAAACTCCTCAGCACTGCATTACATGAAACTTTGGAGTAGATCCATGTCATCTATGTTATAAAAATAAAGCCTCATAAAACGGAACGTGTTGAATTCTGTCGCTTCATTTCGTCATACCAGGCAATAAAACTGTATATGTAGTAAAGTGCTGTACACACATTGCAAGCATAAAAAACACGCAGCTCCCATGATGTTATTTTGTGTGTATTCCATAATGTTCTATTTCGTATTTTTTAGACATTGGATACATGTATTCTTTTCATGGCGTAAGGTGCAGCAAAACTCGGCACAGGCATGAGCAGGAACAGCAGTGAATATTTAGATGGGAAGCGTCAAAAAATGGTGGGATCAGTTCTCTATGTACATGGCATGCTTTGCATGAAGAAGACTTCATATGGTCATGAAGCAATACAAATAAAAGCTGCGCAACTCTACCCAGTTCTAACACCTTACATCTGTTGGCAATAAACCTTCTATTTAAGAACAGCAAATGTATGTTAATCACCTCAATATGCAGAGAGGTTTTTGTTATGCGCAATGCTCAGCCCTCCGAAGGCGCAAAATATAACTATTCGGAAAGACATTTTGCCAGCCAGAAATTGATTGATTCTCCGCTCGACATTCTGTCTCGATTCGTTGATTTCTAATTATTTTGCGACTTGATTGATCTATTTTGAAGGATTTGACTATGTAAAATGTAATGATCATTCAATCCTTCCTTAAGCTTTCTAAAAGTATTTTTCAAGGCGCAACTAGCGATGATAAATATGAAAAATGTCTTGAATAACTCTGTTGAGCAGTTTTCGAAAACACGAAATGAGGTTTTTGGCCAAAATGTCGAGATTTTGCATCTCAAGGTCTTGCAAAAGTGGTTTCAGGGGTTGCTTTGGATCGAGAGATACGTTTTGACTTGATATATACCTTAGTAAAAGTCTTCATTTTTGAGGTCAAAAACGCAATCGTTTGATTTTTGATAAAAACCATGAGGGGTACCTCATGGTTTTTGGTCGATTTTTGGCCATGTTTTTTTTGGCTCAAAAAGTTGAGCAAAGGTGTCAGGAAGTTACTAATACTCGAGTACAATTGTTTGGCGTTATTCCGGTGGCTCAGAAAGATCTACATGTCAAGATATGAAGGCTTGGAAGCTGCCAAATTTGGTTATGTGCTTTATAGAGTTTACTTACACAGCATGAATCACATCTTTGGTAGATGCAATTAAGCCCCCATATAGATCAATGCTATCAAGTGTTGAATTAGATGCGTTATGTTCTTCCCCGAAACCCCCTCCCTATTGCCGGCTTTGCTGGTGGGTTTATTCACCTTGTACGGCTCACAATTCTTTAAAATTTTTGAAAGGATACGATTTCTTTTTTTTTTTGAATGTTTTACAGTATATATATTAGATCAATCGATCTAAACAACACGCAGCTAAGCGTGTTGTGCAACCATTTACCAGGGTTGTAACTTACTTCAGGGTGGATAATGTACATAGGAGGACAACAGAAGATAGTTCTTACAAGAACGCCCTAAGAGGTACACACTTTGTTCTCTAGCGCACATGAATAAGAAAGGCTTAATTAATTCATATCGTCATTCGAATGGCATCAAGTTGTTTACAAATGCACTAGAGGAGATAGCGCATCTCCTATCTACAAGAAAAATTGAATACCACAAATGGTATTTCAATGGAATAGACCAAAAGCTTATTTGAAAATACTCCTTGTTTGGCGTACATGTGCGTATTTGTGTATCCATCTAACATTCGCTAGACAAAATAATCGAGCCAGGTACAATACTTTTTCGAGCTGTATTATAAGCTTTTAAAAAATGCTGCTGGGATAATCACCAATATATATATACCCATTATTGTATTAACAATCACCGGTTGCATTGATTGTTCGAAAACAACAAAGCTCTTTGTGGTTTAAAGCTTAGTGTGTTGTATGACGTGTTTGCATTGTAGGCTTGTTTGTCTTGTAGAGAATAATGGTCAGCAATTGCTTTCATATTTATACCGGAAAGTTGCAAGAGGATTTCCAGCTTTAAAACAAAATCTCTAGCTCATAAATGGATATTGTAAAGCTATTTACTTCAATGTTTCTTGGAATTGCAGTACAGACAGCTACACTATTTGGATTTCATAAATGAAGGGTAAGTTTTCGATTATGCAACGTGATATTATTTAGATTAGTAACACCTCTATTCAGGGCCATTTAAGGAGCTTGGCATCTTGCAAAAAGGTACGACAAATATTACATCAGGGCGCAGTGACACTGGAAAGATACTAATGACGCTCAATATAGAAATGATGATGCTACGAGACAAAATAGAAGAAAGCAACAAAACGACAGTTCGTTATGTAACTAAAAAGGTATTCAGAAAGCAAATACGAGCATGTTTCAACAGGCTTTTAAAATTTACAGTAGTATCACAAGCGCAAAACATCTGTACCAAAGTCTCTGTCAAGATCAAGTCGAAATTCTCTTCTTCACTACCAGAAAGGCAGGTCGAAAGTCAGCGAGCTCAAAGTAATAAGCGCCCGTTCACAGCATGACTTATTCAATGTGCAGGCGTGTATGGGTACCAATGACTTTAAGGCATCAGAGGCAAAAAAAATACAAGACCTGGAGAGAGCACGCTATGATCTGGATGCAAAAATGAAGCAGTTTAAGAGAAAGACATTGACAAACCAATTGCGTATCAAGAACTATGTCAAGGGTATCAAAGAAGAGGCAAAGAATCTACAAGAAGATCAAGATGAACTTCGCGAGGAAGTAGGAAACATCTTTTACAGCCTGGAAGATGAGATGAGCCTATTGGATGACGATATGGATGTTAGGCTGTCCAATGTAGAGAGCCGCGTGTTTGATTTGATTGAAGCAAAGCTCAAGGCAGAGAGAAGAAAGAGATGGTGCAGAAAGAGCATTCGTATTATTTAGACATTTGACCCCTCCATTATGCTTTATTTCAAATAAAAGAAAGTTTTCATTTTCTATTTTGCATGAATTGCAGGAAAGAAATCAACGCATCAAACGGAGTTGGATCAAACCAGGGTACCAACAGCTGACAGCAAATTTGCCCACGCTGGGGTGGGGGTGGGGATGCCCTGCTTGAACATCTCGATCTCTCCAAAACTATAAATGTTGAAATTTAAGGCTTTGATAGAGGCTCTCATATTAACCTTAAATGTTGACATGGAGCTGTTATACATGTGGTTAATGACTTGTGTTTTTCTCAACATGGACTTGCCTTCACATCAAGAATGAAAGACGAGTTTATTTCAACCCAGATATAAACTTTCTCCATCGCTTTGAAAAAAGCGAGCGAGCGAGCGGACGGACAACCTCCACCCCTAGTTTATATTATAAATTTATCGCAAAAAGAAATTCAACTTTATTTCCTTTTTCTATTCTCTTTTCACCTTTCTCTTTAACAACCAACTGTCTAGAGAAAACATCAGCTACAATGTAAGTGGAATGGAGACAGCATTAGCCCTCGCGTAGCATAATCTAATGAATGTTCTGGCCATAGTATGACCGACGTACAAGAAAAGGAACAACAGGTGACAGTCGAGGAACAAGTCCCTGAAGAAGGTAAATTGGGACATGCTGCATACTATGGCATGCCTTGATTGACTCTCTATACAACATGATAGTTCTTGAAGAAACCTATCAACTCACTGTGAAATTGCCTGGAGGAGGCGAAGATATCAAGATCATTGTAAGTTGCTTTGTTACAAATCAGGGTGGAGAGAGAGAGAGAGAGAGAGCGCCGTCTGACGTTTGCTTGGATGCGTTATAGGCCAGTCCTCGTGAAAATATCCAGGATATCAAGCAATCTATCATGGAATCTCCTGATACGTGCGCCAACTCTTGCTTTTATTTAGCCTATAAGGGTGCACGAGTGAATGATTACCTTGAATTGGGCGAAATTGATGGTATTACAACCGAGAGCGAGCTCGAGTTGGTTGAAGGTGAGTTGCAATAATCAAAATGGACGAGGGTAGAAAGTGCTCATTTTGTGTCTGTGTAGACAATTACACTGAACGCGATGTTAGACTCCACATCAGTCGTCTCCGCGATTTGTTGGGTGGTCCCTACAAGCCCAATCCCTCTACTATCGGCATTGATCCTGCCATTTCATTTTTGACCGCTATTACAGGCGAAATTGGTAAGTTGTGGATTATAAATTCAGGGCAATGTTACTGACTCTTGTGTTCTTTTGCAGACGAGGAAATTGTTGCTGAAGCTGACAAGAAGATTGATGATTTGTTCTCTGATGAACCTATTCCCGAACATGCATTCACCAACGTCAATATCGAGGAACGCTCCGAGCTTTCCAAGCTTGTTCCCAGCAACTTTCAAAGAGTGGCCCCTGAATGTATCAAGAGCTTGACTCTCTCTGGGTGGAACCCAGTGCCTCACAAACAAAAGCTGAAGGGCGACCTCTTGTATTTGGCAGTAACCACCTTGGAGAATGAGATTATCCACATTACTGCTTCCACTAAGGGCTTCTTTGTCAACAACTCAACCAACAACAAGTTTGACCCTGCTCCCAGCTACACCAAGAGAGCCTCTGCTCACTCTCTCATCACTCTGTTGCAAAAGATCTCCCCACTCTTCCAAAAGAAGTTTTTGGAGTTGCAAAATTTCATCACTCGTCACCACATGCTGGAAGTGCTCCCCGTCAACACTTACTATCCCAATCATCCTTGGGCTGTGGAGGCACCCCAACACTTGTACGACCCCTCCAGACCTTGCGAAACCTACTTGAATGCCGGTGCTGATGCTGTGGAGAGTCTCCGTGATTGGAACGACGAACTCCAATCTCACCGTGAGTTGCCAAAGACTGATTTGCAAGAAAGAGTATTGCGTGAGCGTTTGATTACCAAAGTGCAAGCTGAATTCACTGAGGCTGCTGTCCGTGGCGCTATGGCCGTTGCTAATGGCTCTGTCATTCCTTTGAACCCTCTTGAAGCCGAAGAATCTCACATGTACATTTACAACAACATCTTCTTCAGTAAGGGAAATGATGGTCGTGGCACTTTTGAGCAACTCGGTGCTGATGAAGCAGCTCACGTTGCTACTAGCAAAGATCTTGAGGGCGTCAAGATTCTGAATAGCATCGACTCTGAAGGTTTGTACACTTTAGCTAGTGTCATTGTTGATTACAAGGGCGAACGTATCGTTGCTCAAAGCATCGTTCCTGGTATTTTCCGTCGCCAAGACGAGAACTCCATCGTCTATGGTTCTGTCGACAATGGTGTTCAAATCTCTTCTGATGCTGGCTTCCATGAGTCCTTGGCCAAGGATGTTGCCAAGTCGCTTCATTTAGCTGAACACACCGTCATTGATGACAGCAAGACTGAATCCAAGCTGTACACCTCTCAAGAAACCAAGGGCTTGCTCGGTGCTGACGGCCGTCGCTACATGCTGGATCTCTACAGACTGAATCCTGTCGATATTGAGTTTCAGGAGAAGGAATGTGCTGAAAATGACGACAAGCCTGCTTATCCCCACAAGATGACTCTGTTGAGACCTGAATTGATGAGTTTGTTCTGGGAGCACAAGTTTAGACAATGGGTCAAGGCCAAGACTGACCAAATCAAGAAGGAAAGAGGTGACGCTAAGCCTGCTGCTGTTGAGGATAAAAAGGAGGGCGAAACCAAGGCTGCTGAAGCAGAAAAGGCTGTGGCCAACAAGGAAAATGTCGAGGAACAAGAGGAGGAAGAGGAGATCAAGATTGACGTGAATGAGTTCAAGCTCAACTTCAACACGGATGTCTTTACTGATGCCAAGCAGCCCGAAGGCGAGCAGCTCAAGCAAGACGAGCAAGTGATTCGTGATGCTTCCAAGTTCTTGGCCGAGGAAATCGTGCCCAGTATCGTGCTCGACTTTGCCTCATACTCCATCTCTCCCTTGGACGGTGATGCTCTGACCAAAGCTATGCATCGTCGTGGTATCAACATGCGTTATCTCGGTAAGCTTACCGAGTTGATTGCTATCAGCAAGGATAAGCGTATCGAGCATGTCCGTCAACTCGCTATTCAAGAAATGATTGTGCGTGCCTGCAAGCGCCTTTTGCGCAAGTACCTCAGCAAGTGTCCTGTTGAACACACCAGCCTCTGTATCTCTCACTTTTTCAACTGTCTGCTCGGTGCTGGCTTCAATGCCAAACCTTCTCCTGTCTTGCCTGAAGGTACTAACCGCAATGACTTTGAATGGGCCCAAATTACACCTGCTGGTTTGAAGACACTCGTTGCTCAACAAGTCTTACTTCGCTTCCGTTACAAGTTGGAAGACGACGCTATTGAAAAGCTCAACTTTATCCCTACTCTTCGTGAACTCTGTATCCGTGTTGGTGTCCAAATCAGCACCAGAAATTACCGTGCCGAGCCTTACACCGAGGAAGAGCGCGCTGCCAATCTCGCTGAGGATGCTGCTTACCAAACAGCCATCGACCGTAAGAAGCAAGAACAATCCAGCTCTCGCGGCAAGAAGAATAAGAAGCATCAACAAGATGGTCTCAAGCGTCCTGTTCGTCGCACTACTACTTTTATTCCTGAGGATATCTTAAATTTGATGCCCACTGTGAAGCAAGCATCTTCAAGAAGCATGTTTGCCGAAGAGACTTTTGAGGCTGGCAAGATGAGTATTGCTCAAGGTCACAGACAATTGGGTCTTGAACTGTTGCTTGAGTCTCTGTCGTTGCATGAACAAACTTATGGTTTCTTGCATCCCGAAACTAGCAAATGCTATGCTACTTTGGCTATGATCTATCACCACAGCGAAGACCGCGAATCTGCCTTGGATCTCCAACGCAAGGCTGTCATTTCTGCTGAGAGAACTTGTGGTATTGATCACCCTGAAACCATCCATCATTATGTAAGTTGAAATGCTACAAACAAACTCCATGACATTAACCATATTATGCAGTTGAATCTTGGCTTGTTTGAACATGCTGCTGGTCGCACCAAGCTTGCTCTTCGTTACATTCATCACGCTTTATACTACTGGGATCTCCTTGTGGGTCCTGGCCATCCTGATTCCTCCACAGCCGATGTAAGTTTGAACTTGATCCGATTCGAATAGCCCTTAACGATATCACTCTATAGAACAATGCTGGTGTTATGCTCCAATCTCTCCGTGATTATGCTACCAGCACCAAGTTCTTTGAAAGAGCTTGTACCACTACTGAACAAGTGCTGGGTAAGGAGCATGTCCTTACTGCTACTGGTTACCATGTCCTTGCTAGATCATACACATTGGAGGGCAACTTCCCCAAGGCCTTGGCAGCTGAGCGTATTGCATTTGATGTGTTTGAAAAGAAGCTCGGACCTGAAGATGCTAGAACCAAAGACAGTGATTTGTGGTTGAAGGAATTGACCACCAACGCTGTGATTGTTGCCCAGCGTGCTCGTGAAGAAAAGAACAATGCTGCTTTGAATAGCACAACCACACCTGTTTCCGTGCCTGAGCCTGCACAACCCAAGCCTCAAGTGGGCGAGCTTCCTATTGATCAAGTCCTGCAGTTCATCAATGGTGATTCTTCCAGCAAGAGCAAGAAGGGGGCACAAAAGAAATCTCAAAAGAAACAACGCAAGTAAAATTAAATGGTTTCAACCTTAATTTTTTGTATATCAGTTATCATATATTCACATAGACAATATAAAAAAAAAAAAACCTTCTTGTTTGTATCATAAAGCGCTGTATCGCACACTTTCCTTGGTGCTTTGAATGTCACTGTAGTCATAGTTGTCGTCATGAAAGATGTAGTACAGGGAACCAAAAATATGCCATTTAATTCTATTGCGAAGATGGGATACAGCATTGGAGTCATTCACCGAAGTTTCACCTTCTTAGTCAACATGGGTATTTCAAGGCGCAGCAAATTTGGCGTAGATGCGAAAATATAAACTATTGTTTTGTTTCCTTTGCTTAAATTCTGCTTCTGTTCACACATGTACTCAAGTTAGTAGACCAAAGACGAAGAAATTCTGTCATCGTTGTTATAAACATGGGCTTGAAACGCATCTAAAGCACATTTAATGACAACATGGAGAATGAACTCAAATATAAGCTAACCAACATATAGCCTATGATGCGATGTTTTTTTTTCAGCAGGTGTTGATGCTGAGAGATGCCGAGTCTTTTTCGTTCAAAATTTGTCAAATATCATTCTTGGGAAGGTAAAAAAAAAAAAAAAAAAAAAAAAAAAAAAAAAAAAAATGGCTGAACCCTAATAAGGTTAATTCCGAGAAGTTCTAGGAAGGTTCCACAGCGAGGAGTCTTATAGGAGAATGTCTATGATGAGCGATGAAGCAACCTTCCCCTAGTAGCTGAATGTAGTAGCTATTGGATTGACAGGCTAAAAGCGTTGCAATGTATTATTTACAAGAGGAGAAACTTCTTGATTATTCTGTGATATCATTTGTGTAGCATTATCAGATGTGAGTATCAGGACTGTGTCACATATAGAGATGAGTATATGCAATAGTTAATTGAGCAAGAAGCATGGAAAGGGAGTGTAGTACAAATGTAGTACTTTGGAGCCAATATAACCTCTGATTCCTTACATGGCATGCTAAAACACGAAACGTAGCTTATGAATATCTATTTTCCATGTGGGATAATTTTCTAATTCGTACACTAAATGTTGCACAGAAGCCAGGATAAACAATGCCAGACACACACCCAGAAAATCATGTACTACTGCCAACCCCGTAAAATGGCGGAACATTCGAATAAAATCTAGAAGCTAAAGCCTAAAAAAAACAAGGAGTGATGAGTGATGATTAATAAAGATAAGATACCAAGGGCTCTTCTCATTCGAGCAAATTTTAGTTGCTAGCAAAAGCCATCGCCATCGAATCTGATGGATGATGTGAATGGTCTCAATTAGCCGTCAACATTTACAAGCTTGTAAAAAAAAAAAAAAAAAAAAAAAAAATTATCGGGAAAGGCAAACTAGTCATGATGAAGCAAGGCCTGCATACCAAATTTGAAAACAAGGGAGAAGCCTCGCAGTGCGTTATTGAAATTATACTTTTTTCTCCATCAAGCAAAATCGGTCGATACAGGCCAAATCTTCGATTCCTGATGAACGATTTGAAAGAGCGTGCCTTCCAGATTTAGATAAACGTTAATGATCCCATATTTTTGCATTTCATCGTATTTGATGAATACGGTACAGAGCAGGTCTCGAATGTGATGTACAGATGCAAATGTACTGATGGTATCTACCATGATAGCTGTGCCTTAATAGCTGCAAATAAGAGCAAGTGCATTAGCAATCGAAGATCCAAGTTGGCGCTAATCGATGATCCAACCAAAACAAAAAAATCAATCTGCTAAATCCAGTAATTCCCATTTGAAAGATGAGTATAAAGGCTGTTAGACGACGAACCCATTTAGAACTATTTTTATTCTTTTTTTCTTCCGTTTTTCACTTTTTACATCTTTTCCATGACAAAGCCTCTTCATCATCTTAAATACTCGTAAGATTAACTATCATCATTCAAGTCAAACAATCAAAAATCAACACATCAATAAGCAATGCAGACACTACAAGCACAACACAACAATAATTTCGATTACATTGATTGCAAATATCAGTCAGTGGAAGAGTTTCTCCACCACTGCCATCTTGATCAGTATGTGGCTATATTTTTGTCAGAAGGCTTCGATTCTGTCACTTCGGTAAAAGGGACTTCAAAAAAAAAAACCTGTTGCCTTTCCTTCTAAATTATTCTTATTTTAGCTTCTAGAAATCACAGAGGAAGACATGATATTCATGAATGTGAAGCGAGGTCACAGAAGGGTAAATGCGGATGAAATATTCATACGTAATGTCCTAAAAAAAATAACACAAATTTGATCTAGTTGATTCAAAGAGAAATAGCTAATATCAAAGGAATTCCTCGTGATCAGCCGCTTGTTACTAATGTGATGGGTGCAAGTAGGTTACATCTTGTCTTTAGTTGTGGTAGTGTCCATATTAAGCTTCCTGAATCTAGAATTTCATCTTGAATTAATGCCAAATACCCCTTCCAAAATGGACGAAATGAGACGCATCAACAATAGCAGCAGCACGAGTAACAGCGCCAGCAATATCTACAATAACAATACTAACAATGGCTTATTGACCAACAGCCTGCCCGTCTACGACAGTATTGTCACTGGATTGACCAGCCCTCGTAGCATGAATAGCGGTATTGGTGGCAATTCCAGTGCAAGCAGCGGCAACAACTCTAGCTCTGACCCAAACATTGTGCGATCTCGAATGCACCACCAACAGCCTTCCTCTGTCCATCCACATTCGTCTATGGACAGTGGCATTAGTTCACTCATGAACAGTAGTGCAAGCAGCTTTGCCAGTAAACCAAGTAGCATTTCCACTAGAAATAGCAATGACAATAATAGCATCAGCAATAACAACAGCGCCTTGACAGCAAATGGCCGAAACGACACAATCGAAACTCGTAGCAACAGTATCTCTTCGAATGACGATGCTGACTCAATCGACACTAATGAGTCTGTTCCCACTAAGCGAAAATACCGACGTCATGCTAAACCTGATCGCAATGCTCCTATAAAGCCTCCCTCAGCTTACATCATGTTCTCAAACGATTCTCGCGCTGAATTGAAAAATCAAAACTTGTCTTTTGCTGAATTGGCTAAAATCGTTGGCGATCAATGGAAGAATCTCAGCCACATTGAGAAGCAATCTTATGAACGCAGAGCCATGCGGGCCAAAGACGAATACTTGGCTGCCCTTGAGCAATACAGACAGACTCCACAGTACCATCGTTATCAAGAGTACTTGAATGAATTCAAATCCAAGCAAGACGCTGCAAATCGCATCATTGGTAGAGCCAGAAAGAGAGCAAAACAAGCATCGCCTGGAAGGTAATCTATTTGACGTAATTGCTAACATTTGAAGCATTTTGACTTTTTTCTAATTTTTATTTATTTACAGTGGTAGCATTGCTGACTCCAGCTCCAACGGCAACTCCAATGGAAATGGTAGTTCTGGCAGTGGTTCAGCTGACACTTATGGGGATAAAGAGACGGTGATACGACGTCAAAGACAACCTTCAGAGGACGATATCACACAACCTCTAACTCAACAAGGACAAAGTTCCTCTTCCTCCATTGCTAGCAATCAACAACAAAAAAACTATCCCAAATACAATGACAGTTATATTGCTCGTGCAACGCCTGATGCAGACACGTTAAGACCCATATATAATCACCACCACAACTATCATCATCATCACCATCATCATCAACAGCCTCAGCAACAAACCTCATCTGATAGTGGCTACGCCTCTCAGTCCTTCTATAATGCAAATGCAGACAAAATGCCATCATCACAGTGGAATCACAGATCGAGTCAAATCATGCGAGGCATGCTGCCTGTTGAATTTGTGCCGCAAAACCATCTTGTTGAGCCATCAAACACCAATTCCACTCGTCTACAATCATCATCTTACGATACCAAGAATATCATCAACGATAACGACATGGGTGACGATCAAGAAGACGAAAATGAGAATGAGAATGAGAAAGACGCAGATCAAGGCGAATTTATGGAAGGTAACCCTTCTCGTTCTTTTGAAACTAAGCGTCGAAGTCCACGTTTCAACAAATCCAGATCCAAGTCTAGCCAATCTTCGCCTCCATTGTAGACGTAGATCTTTTTTATTCAAAACGAAAAATGAATACCATGTACATACTGAATCGGCAACCAAAGCATATTAAATTTAGCAATCCTAAATCTCCAGATATATATTTGTATCCACACTTTTTGTCGCTCCCTCTATTCTTTTTTGCGCATCTATTTTTACTTGACATACATATATCCCAAACTTGCAACCACATATGCCTTTTTTTTTCTTACTTTTACTATTCTATTTAATTCAGATTTATGCCGCTACTACATCCAAACATGCTCAAAGTTATAATAAACCTTTTTCTACTTGAAAATAGAGCATTTTAAATCATGATGGCATTTTTTTATCATTGTAGCCTATCATACTAATTATGTTGAAGTAATGTCCATTGACGATGATCATTGCACAGGCCTAGTGATATTAACAAAAATGTTTAGACCTGAATTTAGTTCGCCTCAAATTTGACAGGCTGTGAGCTTGTGCCTTCATGCTAGCAATGAGCTTTATTTTTGAACTTTGTTGCTTGATCATATAAATAAAGGCCGTTGTGAAATGCATCTTCAGCCGCTATATAGCTTTTCCCTTTGGAAACATCAAGACACATTTCAGAGTACTCCTTGGTTGGCTTATTCGACAATAGATTGCAGTAAAAGCGTTTTATACTAACTTATTACCATCAATTTGGCGTAAAGTTGGAGCGTATAATCAAATTCCTGCTTGGGTATAACAATGTTCATTTAATAAAAGGCTGTATGGCATGCCGCACATACATCAGCATTGTATAAATTTTCAACTCTCTGAACCGTGTACCAGACTCGATGCTTGTAAAACAGCACGTCGAATAATATATGTTGCTTCGGTTACACTGAGAATTATGCGGTGTTGTCTTACCTGGCATGACAAATGCTTACTCAGGGTTCATCACACAGAAATTCATATTTATACTCAGACATTTTTTACAGTCCTAATATGGAAAATGAGTTGCCAGGCATTTGTCAGGCATGGTTCGTATATCATATTATAATAAATGTTCAGTCCCTAGACACTTTTACAACCATAATATGGAAATTGAGTTTCAAGGCATCTGTCAGGCCTGGCTCATATATGATTAACCAGCCGCACCAGCCAAAATTAATTCAAACCCAGAATCGTAGCTTGTTTCCAGATTGGCCAAATCTTGATGGTTTTGAACTTGATTTAACTATTTTTGCAGATTCGACTAAGTAAAATATGATGATCATCCTTTGCTCCTTTAAGCTGTCCCTGGTGGTAGGGCGAAGTGGTAAAACTCCCGTATGCCAACGGGAGGATCCCGGTTCAAATCCTGGTGAACGCAAGTTGTTTGATTTTTTTGACGTAGTACTGATGTCCTCGTTTGGTGTTTTGTGCTCTTATCCATGATCTATATTTTGACGATTTTCCGCAAGACTGTACTGGCTCTAGGAGTCGCACCTTATTAGTAGTAGATTTCTTTCCCAACTTAGTTCAAAAAATATCTTATTCCCCTTCATTGCAGACATTGGGTCCACCAACAGTCTTTTCTATCCCTCAGCATGACATTTAAAGGACTTTAAATAAAACCTGGAGCTCGACTCCCCTACAAAAAAAAAAAAAAAAAAAAAAAAAAATTGCTCCTTTAAGCTTTCTTAGAGTACTTTTCAAGACGCATACAATGGTGCCAAGTAAGATAGATGTTTTGAATAAACGTATTGAGTAATTTACAGAAGTATGAAAAGAGGTTTCTGGCCAAAATGTCGAAATTTTACATATGAAAGTCTCACAAAGATGATTTCAGGGGCTACCTTGGATCGAGAGAAACATTTTGATTTGATATCATAACATAATAAATGTTCAGTCCTTTTGCACTTTACAATCCTAATATGGAACCTGAGTTTCAAGGCATCTATTAGACCTGGCTCATATCATCATAACATAATAAATGTTCAGTCCTTTTGCACTTTACAATCCTAATATGGAACCTGAGTTTCAAGGCATCTATCAGACCTGGCTCATATCATAACATAATAAATGTTCAGTACTTTTGCACTTTACAATCCTAATATGGAACCTGAGTTTCAAGGCATCTATCTGTCCTGGCTCATATCATAACATAATAAATGTTCAGTACTTTTGCACTTTACAATCCTAATATGGAACCTGAGTTTCAAGGCATCTATCTGTCCTGGCTCATATCATAACATAATAAATGTTCAGTACTTTTGCACTTTACAATCCTAATATGGAACCTGAGTTTCAAGGCATCTATCTGTCCTGGCTCATATCATAACATAATAAATGTTCAGTCCTTTTGCACTTTACAATCCTAATATGGAACCTGAGTTTCAAGGCATCTATTAGACCTGGCTCATATCATCATAACATAATAAATGTTCAGTCCTTTTGCACTTTACAATCCTAATATGGAACCTGAGTTTCAAGGCATCTATCAGACCTGGCTCATATCATAACATAATAAATGTTCAGTACTTTTGCACTTTACAATCCTAATATGGAACCTGAGTTTCAAGGCATCTATCTGTCCTGGCTCATATCATAACATAATAAATGTTCAGTACTTTTGCACTTTACAATCCTAATATGGAACCTGAGTTTCAAGGCATCTATCTGTCCTGGCTCATATCATAACATAATAAATGTTCAGTACTTTTGCACTTTACAATCCTAATATGGAACCTGAGTTTCAAGGCATCTATCTGTCCTGGCTCATATGAGAATAATGATTTTACAATCAATCAACAAAAACCACTGTTATTTCTACCCTCTTTCCTCTGCTCAATGCTGTCAATGTTTTATTTGAGCGACGTCTCAGAGCCTCAGAGATTTCATTACTTACTGCAGACATTTTATGCAACCCATGCATTGTCAATGTCCAGACTAACGTTATTAAATATAGAATGCAATAAAATATCATTATGAACGATATAGAAGGCAATAAAATATCATTATAAACGATAGTGCTATGACCTTCCACCTACTTTCTATACGCTTCGAGGGCATTTACTACTGTATTGCCTTATGAAAAGGGCATGAGTTTTCCAGCTGGCCCTACCAGCCAAAATTAATTCAAACCCAGAATCATAGTCTGTTCCAGATTGGACAAATTTTGATGATCCTGGACTCGATCGAGCTATTTTTGCAGATTCGACTAAGTGAAGTATGATAATCACCCCATGCTTCCTTAAGCTTTCCTGGAGTACTTTTCAAGGCGCTTCCAATGGTACTAAGTAAAATAGATGTTTTGAAATCACTTATTGAATGATTTGTAAAAATATGAAAAGAGATTTATGGCCAAAATGTCGAAATTTTACATATCAAAGTCCCACAAAGATAATTTCAGAGGTTGCTTTGGATTGATAGAAACATTTTGATTCAAGATATACTATAGTAAAAGTCTTCATTTTCAAGATGAAAAATGCGATCGTTTGATTTTCGATGAAAACCATGAGGGATACCTCATGCTTTTTGGTCGATTTTTGACCATGTTTTTTTGGTCCCCAAAAAGTCGAGCAAAAGTGTCAGAAAGGAACTGCCAGATGAAAGCAACCATTTGGGGCTATTCTGACGATCTAAAACGGCCTTGAACGCAAGAAAATTCAGCTCAAATGCACTCATACTTTGCTGTATTAGGGACACTAAGGACTAAAAAGTGGGAATACCAGTATGCTGCTTGCCCGTATATGAAGTAGCTACGTGTATATGGATGTAGAACATCACATAAGAATCAGATCCACAGATAATATGAAGGGTTACTATGTGTAAGTGGAGGGTCAAAATGAAAGTAGCAGTATTTTGATAAAATACGCAAGAGCAATCAGTAGCACGAGCTGCCGCTGCGCAGGTTGGTTCTCTACCTTCGCTACGCTTCGGTGAGAACCATCCGAAGCATAAACACTCATATGATTAGTGATTATATATCAATCAACAATCAGGGTTCCTCTTCTAACATTTTAGCTATATTAATTTTGGGATATTAGCCAAAGGCCCGCGGCAGCGCGAGCCGTTTGAACGTAGGTTGGTTTCCACCGAAGCGAAGCGTAGGTCAGGAAACCACCCGAAGTGCTGAAAGGCTCGTATACCATAGTAAAAGTCCTCGTTATCAAGGCCAAAAACATGATCGTTTGATTTTCAATGAAAGCCATGAGAGGTACCTCATGATTTTTGGTCGATTTTTGGTTATGTTTTTTTTGGTCCCCAAAAAGTTGAGCAATGGTATCAGAAAGTAACTGCCAGATGAGAGCAATTGTTTGGTGCTATTCTGACGATCCGAAAAGGCCATGAACGCAAGAAAACGCTGCTCAAATACACTCAGATTTTGCTGTATTAGAAACACTAAGGACTAAAAAGGGGAAATACTAGTATGCTGCTTGCCCGCATACGAAGTAGTTACGTTTATATGGATGTAGAGCATCACACAAGAACCAGGTCCACAAAAAATATGAAGGGGTTTTATACGTAAGTGGAGGGTCAAAATAAAAGTAGCAGTATTTTGATAAGATACGCATGAGAAATTAGTAGCGCGAGCTGCCGCTACTCAGTTTGGTTTTCACCGAAGCGAAGCGAAGGTAGAGAGCCAGCCGAAGCATAAACACTCGTAAGCTATAATAATGCTCTGATTTTAACATTGTGCAAATCAGCTGGGCTATCGCAACACATGACTCATCTACTGTCTATGAAGCATGCTGTGCTCTATACATACAGCAACGCAACACCAAGCTTCAATGCAATTGAAAACAAAAAGCTTCCTCAGCCAAGTGGCTTACGTAAATGTTTGTATGTTCACTGAGAATTGCCTAAAACTTGATAGCACACATAGGAAGAATCCTATCGCATGAATCTTGATTGGCGATGTTTGATTATCACTGGATGTTTTGAAAGCTCGTCAGGTTTATGAATAAAATCCACATCAATGACAATGAATCTATCGTCTAAATAACTTGTACCTTGAATTGATACATCTGAGGGTAGATGTATCTCAGCATGCTATGCTTCCCAAATACAATACAATGTTTTTTTTTATGTGTAATTATATATCCTCGATAGAATCTGTCTAATCTAGATGAAATGTTTGGCATATACCTGAGGGATTGGTCAATCCGAGGCGCAATGCGCACGACCTACACTAGGGGAACATTGCGAAATATGTGCTATCAAAGCACGCCCGTATTATAACGTACATCGTAATGTTTTAATCAAGGATGCCTTGCTCTCAAATGCCACAAAGTTCCATCATCTAGATAAAATAACTGGCATTTTGACACGACATCAAATCTAGAACTGGGAAATGATGGCAAATACCAGGAGAATTACTAATATCATGAAACCTGGGAATTATCAAAATTCATGTGGAGATTAGGAATATGAGGGCCCTGCTTCATCAAAGATCTAACAATGAAGGTTTCACTTTTTTTGTATGATTCGTAAGGCATCCATAAGCAGGAAGACCTTGTTGATATGCATCAATAAATTTTATGTCCCCTTTTCCGAAAGCTTACATACATTTATAAATCCTAGCAGGATTTGGGAAGAATGAAACAACTTGCTAAAGCGTTGTACAATTTCAAATTCTAGAGCATAAATCAACCGATTAAGGGCATGTATTCACAAGTATAAAAAGGCTTAACAGAATGCACTCTTCCTGATTTTTCTCCATCATTCAATTCATCTCATTCAAACCATTTAACAATGCGTTTCTCTCTCACTGCCACTCTTCTCGGTGCTGCCGCCTTGGTATCCTCTGTCTCTGCTGACCTCTATAATCGTCTCAATGTCAACGATACCGCCTTTTTGTTTGTCGATCATCAAACTGGCCTCTTCTCCTTGGTTCAAGACTACAACCCTGATTCCTACTATACCAATGTCATGGGTCTTGCTGATACTGCCAAGTACTTTAACGTCTCTACCGTTCTTACCACCTCTCGCGAAGATGGCCCCAACGGACCTATGCTTCCTGAGCTCAAGGCCATGTTCCCTAACTCTCCCTATATTCCTCGTCCTGGTCAAATCAATGCTTGGGATTCTCAAGAGTTTGTCGATGCTGTTCGTGCCACTGGCAAGAAGCAATTAGTTGTCTCTGGTATTGTTACTGATGTCTGTGTTACTTTTGTCGCTCTCTCTGCCAAGAAGGCTGGTTTCGAGGTCTTTGTTGTTACTGATGCCTCTGGTACTTTTACTGATCCCGTCCGCGAAGCTGCTTGGATGAGAATGCAACAAGCTGGTGTCCAACTCATGAACTGGTTTGCTGTTGCTTGTGAATTGGGTCGTGATTGGAGACACGATATCAACGGCATGGCTGCTTTGTTTGCTAAGCGTATGCCCAGCTATGCTCATGTCATGGATTCCTTCAATGGTGCTCAAGCTGCCATCAACTCCACTCAATAAATATACACATCCTCATACTGTTAGCCTCTATCATCCATCAATCATTGAAATAAATTCATTACTCAATCATACGTAATTTAAATATTGATGTCTGTTTGCAATCCAAAAGATGGATTTATAAATTATAAATAAGGATATCAATTATTTAGACCCTAGTGAGCCATGTCTCACTGTAGACACTAACATTTTATCTTTTCGCTATATTACTAGATATCAGTTCTTGATTAACGAGGTACAAATGTGAACCTGGATTTTCTACAATGGTCCATGTTTGTGTCAACTGAAACCATCCATATACAGGCTAATAGCATAGTAATATCTCCTCTTACAACTCAAATATATGCAAAACATAGCCAAAGCCAGATGCATTCAAGTCGTGTTTTCTCGTGTTAAGAGCTGATTCAAACCACCAGAATAGTACCAAACAATTGCTCTCATCTGGCAATTACTTGCTGACACCATTGCTCAACTTTTCGGGCCAAAAAAAAACATGGTCAAAAATCGACCAAAAACTATGAGGTACCCCTCATGGTTTTTATCAAAAATCAAACGATCGCGCTCTTGACCTCAAAAATGAAGACTTTTACTAAGGTATATATCAAGTCAAAACGTATCTCTCGATCCAAAGCAACTCCTGAAACCACTTTTGCAAGACCTTGAGATGCAAAATCTCGACATTTTGGCCAAAAACCTCATTTCATGTTTTCGAAAATTGCTCAACAGAGTTATTCAAAACATCTTTCATATTTACCATTGCTAGTTGCGCCTTGAAAAATACTTTTAGAAAGCTTAAGGAAGGATTGAATGATCATTACATTTTACATAGTCAAATCCTTCAAAATAGATCAATCAAGTCGCAAAATAATCAGAAATCAACGAATCGAGACAGAATGTCGAGCGGAGAATCAATCAATTTTTGGCTGGCAAAATGCCTTTTATCATGGTGTTTGCTCAACTACTAATGCCAGTCTATAATTTATCCTTTCTTGTAAATCGTTTTCATACGTTTGTCGCAATATATGATGTCAGAAAATTGCGCCTGCCGCTTGATTGTATTCCTGCTACTATAGTCTACGTGGAGCAAATAATAAAAACCTCTAAATAGCACTATAGATTAGCATGGTTTCTATTTTTTTTTTTTTTTTTTACTATTGCTGCTCATTTATACCTAGTAGGTTACAAATTGCTAATACAAATGTAGATTGTTTTATGAAAAACGAAATTGCCATTCCCCAACTCAAAATGGGATCTGACACATTAAAAATGGACTATAAATAATATCAGTTAAATAATTTTCGCATTTGATCGATAAGGTTTATGCTCGTTGATTAAGTTTATGGTAGCTAGTTTGAGGAGCCTCAGCTTGGGATTGCTCTTTTATTCATAAAGAACCTTTATTTACAAATATGTATAGTATGTATAAATCAAATCTAAGTTGCCAATGATTGCTCATGAACAAGCGAACTGTAGATGGAGTTCATTTTCAAAAGATCCCAATGAGTGCCTTGTTCAGCAATAACACCGTCTTTGACTACACAAATAAGATCAGCGTTCTGAATTGTCGATAAGCGATGAGCAATTGTAATAGTCGTTCTTCCTCCCTTTTCAATAATGTTGTCTAGTGCAGCTTGTACCACTTTTTCACTATCACTGTCAAGAGCTGAGGTCGCTTCATCAAGAAGCAATACCTTGGGCTTACGAATCAAAGCACGAGCAATAGCAATTCTTTGTTTTTGCCCACCAGACAGTTGCGAGCCTTTATCACCCACTTTAGTTGAATATTTGTCAGGCAATCCCATGATAAAGTCGTAAATATTGGCTGCTTTACAGGCTTCGTCGACTTGCTGTTGAGTGACCTCGATACCATTGTTTACACCAAAGCGAATGTTATCCATAATCGACATGTCGAAGAGAACTGGCTCTTGTCCTGATCAGCGGAATAAATGTTAATATAAACTGTATTGATGTGTAAATGCATGCAAGTACTTACCGACAAGTGCCATATGGCTTCGCAAGTTGCTCAAAGTGTAGGACTTGACATTGTTTCCATCCAACGCGACAGTGCCAGACTGAGCATCGTACCAACGTTGCAGCATACCAACAGTTGTTGATTTACCACAGCCTGAGGGGCCAACAAGCGCTATTGTTGTGTTTGCTTTACCTTCCAGATTGAATTGCCCCGAGAATATGCGATTGTCAGGTCGAGATGGGTATGCAAACGCCACATCTTGGAAGGAAATAGTGCCTTTGATGGTACTAGTCTTGGGTTCAATGCCTTCCAATTCTGGGTCAATACGAGACGCGCGATCAAGGACTTCAAAGATAGCAACAGCCGCAATTTTAGCTTTGGAGAAAGTGGATGTAAAGACGCTGCCACGACCAGCAGTTTGAGCAGTGACCATGATAGTCATCATACAAGTGTACATTTGCATAAAGTCGATCCAGCCATCCATGATAAGCCTGATGCCAGCGTAGAAAGAGACGGCGCTTGTGTACAGCATGATACCTCTCAAAAGAGCATAGCCAATCGATGATAGATAGGCACGACGGACAGCCAACTCATGAGGGTGCTTGTTTGCCCTGGAATAACGCTCTTCAAAGAACTGTTGGCGGTTCAGAGTAGTTACAGTTCTGATTTCCCGGATGGCTTCACCAGCTACTTCACCACATTCAGCATTCGCACGTTTGGTGCTATCTTCGTAGCCACGATGCACTCGGCTTTCGTACGCAGTAGCAGCAACAATGAAGGGAACCATGCACATGATGATAAGAGTAAGTGTCCAGCTGTATACAAACGAGATGATGAGACCGATAATACAAGTAACAATCACCTGAGAAACATCTCCCCACACCTTTGTCACCATCTCATTCACATTTTTAGCGTCCACAGCAAGCTTAGAAGTAAGAGCACCAGCATGGTTTGTCTCTTCGTCAAAGTAACCAATTTCAAACTTCATGTACTTGCGGAACACAAGAGCTCTGATTCGCTTGGTATAACGCTCTCCAGCCACTTCGAAAGAGACCACTTGCAAGGCAAACCCAATAAAGCCAGCAATGCCAATTACCACGAATAAGAATGCATACAGGTTCACACCCTTAAAGGGGCCGGGATTCAGATTGCTTCCAGGTACAGAGATTTCTGTAATGACACGCGCAAAGACTAGAGAGAATACAGGAAACACAGCACCCGCAATAGCAGCACCAATGCAACCCAATGCGAGGAGGGGAAATTCAGGACGCATTTGAGACAAGACACGACCTACAGGTGCTTTTTGCTGCTTGACACGTTGCTTTTCTTCTTTGGCTCTTTGCAGCTTGAGTTCATAAACATCGATATCAGCCGCAGACGTCCTTCCTGCACCTACGGCATTCTCGGTCATCTTGATGATTACATTGTTCTTCTTGTTGTGCAAGACTTTGGCTTTCTCTAGTTTCTGCAAGAGAGCTTCGTCTTCGTCAGGCTCAGTGCACTTCTCAATGTCCTTTGCTGCAGCAGAGACAGCAGATGTATCTTGTTTTAGGAAGATTTCTTGCTTCTTGACCAAATCAGCGTAAATACCACCCATCAAGATGAGCTCGTTGTGCGTGCCTCTCTCAGCAATCTGACCGTGATCCAAAACGACAATCAAGTCAGCGTTACGGATTGTAGATAGACGATGTGCAATCATAATAGTTGTACGTCTTGCTGCAGCAGCGTCCAAAGCGTTTTTTACGAGTCTTTCGGATTGTGTATCCAATGCAGATGTGGCCTAGAACATAATGAACCGTGTTAGGTAATGGCAGTGATGATTCAATCCACTTGTATACTAACCTCATCTAAAAGAAGAATAGGCGGGTTCTTGAGAATTGCTCGAGCAATAGCAATTCTTTGCTTTTGACCACCGGATAACATGCCCCCAGATTCTCCAACAAGCGTGTCGTAGCCATCAGGTAGCTTGGAAATGAACGAATGGCAGTTGGCTTCCTTGGCAGCGGCAATCATCTCTTCCTCTGAAACGTCACCTTCCACGCCAAGCATCAAGTTGTTGCGGATACTCATATTGAAAAGCACAGGCTCTTGAGATACCACGCCCAGGTGTTGTCTTAACCATGAGAGATTCAAGTCTTTGATGTCAATGCCATCAAGCTCAATTTGGCCTTGGAATGGATCATAGAAACGCTGTAGTAACTGAACGGTAGTAGACTTGCCAGAGCCACTCGATCCACAAAACGCTACGGTCATGCCAGGCTTGATCTTGAGACTCAAATTATTGAGGATAGTGAGATCAGGACGCGTAGGATACTTGAAACTAACATTCTTGAATTCAATGCAGCCTTGCAAGTTTTGGATGGTCTTTTTGCCTTGTATATCTTCCTTGTTGATAGTAGGAACTCTGTCAATAGTGCTAAAGATCTTGTAGGCAGCACCAGAAGCACTTGAAATAGCAGATAGGTTGGGAGGGAGCGTCATTAGAGCCATTGCGCCCATCATCAAGGACATAAACACCGTCATTACTTTGGGACCTGTGATGATGCCTTTGTAGATCAGAGTAGCACCGTACCAGAAACTAAGACCATAAGTAGCAAACAAAACAAAGATAAATGTGCCAAATCCAAAGCCAAGCACTTTGCCGCGAGTAACACCAGCCTTTAGTGCTTTGTCCAGTTTCTTTTCGTATAAATCACCAAAGCGATCTTGCAATGAAAACGAATACACAGTGCGGATACCTGAAAACACCTGTTCAGCAATAGAGCCAGCCTCAGCGTACTCATTTTGGGACTTTAGAGTGTATTTAGTGATCAAATATCCCATCATGCCACCAGTAACAGCCATTACGGGAATAGTTGCCAGCATGATGACTATGAAACACGTCAGTACAAAGATTTGCCGTGGTGTTCAGGACAACATACCTGCCAAGTTCCAGCCCTGAGTGAATGCCACAACAAAGCCAGCAATAAACTGGGCAATACACATAATGAAAAGACCCATTTTCTCAGAGATACCGTCTTGAATGAGATTAATGTCACTACTCAATCTCGTCACCAGAGAACCGTCATCAGCCATATCAAACCAGGCCATGTCTTGATGCATGATGGAATGCATGTAAGCCTTTTTGATGCGTTGCGATTGATTTTCGCCTGTCATGATCCAGAAACAATTTGAGATGTAAGCAGCTACTAATGTAGCTGTGCCGAGATATACAAAAATCAGGATCAACGGCATGCAAGCGTCGAGCAGCATACTGGGATTTGCTAATGATGCTGTTAAATCGCCCAAGAGATTTCCCATGAAAATAACAGAGATGGGCATAATGGCGCCCGTGCCAGCAGAGCAAACGGCTGCACAGAATATCAGTAATATATCGAGTGGTGTTGCGAATCGAAACAGTTGGTATATGGGTATTGTCTTTTGCTTGGGTTTCTTCTTTCTGTTACTCCTTGAAAATCTGTTGTGCTTTTTTTCTGCTGTCAGGAACAAATTTTCAATGATGGATACATTGTCAGGGGCAACAGCTGCCATGGGGGTATCTGTTCCATGGATAATGTCTTCTGTTGATGTGTCGATAGCAGTTTGTGCCATATTATAATAGTATATTAAAAGTAATTGCTATTTTATCCAAGCAATTTTTGGATTCTTTATATGCTTATTTGCATAAAGTTTGCGCTTGATTTGTAGAATGTTCTGTTTGATTACTTATGGAAATGTGTCTGTCCAGTGAAACATGGCAGAGCGACATAAGCGGCCCGATTTCTCAGGCATAAATGGCCCTGGCGTTTCCGCTGCTAATGGTAAACCGTTTATCATGCCCAATATCGTTCCACTTTTTTCTCTACTCCCATTTTCTCACCTGTCTACTAATAGCAATGACAATTTGACTACAAAAAAAATTGACAATAATATGAAGCTACTGAAAGCAAGTGTGCGGTTGCTTGGTTTTTGTCGGACACGGCCAATTTTATTCTAGAAAAGAACGTTATAATTTACCATTTACCTGGCAATGGCGACGTAACTGGTTCATACCGACTCATGTGTCGCCTCTCAAAGGTGCCGAATGCCTTGGGCGCCGAAAATTCCTCCAAAGAGAATGCACAGTACATTTCCAGGTTGAATTTTCTTTATTTCTGTTCTTTGTTCTTCGAGTACAGTCATTGCCATGATAAGTATAGTTGACAAAGGATCCGATTTGCTACGCATTACTTGAATGTTGGCTGCTGTTGTATGGGACTATTTCTCATACCTTGCCTACAGTGTTTCACTTGCTAGTAAAATGACCTGGTATAACGAAACTGATAGTTGCTTGTGTGCAAACAATACATTATATGAAACTGACTTCTTTTTCACTACCATGAAATATAATGCCATGCGTTTATAACATAAACACTTTATCCATTATAGCTATTGTTTAATGATCTATGTTGTAATGGTTCGATACTTTGTAAAGTTGGTTTTATCCAACAGTCAAATATTGTTGATCGTAAGGCAATGAGCAGCAAAAACAATACCATGGGACTTCATCCTTGATAATAGGTTAGTCACTTAAGCATGTCTAAAAAATGGTATGTCATGGGTATGAAAGTCATCTTTTATGTGTGAGTTCGAACTGTTGCAAGTGGGCTATTCTGAGAACCTTGTATACATTTGATGACGATGTTACCTATGGCAGATCATCATGTATACTCTGTATCTAGTGTATTACGCATTGCTGATGAGAATATTCAGAGGAAGCAACTGTTGAAATCATGTACACACGTGTCACTGTAAATGAACTGACATGTGAGCAAATGATACATGGACGATGGGCAGATGGTGGTATTGTTAAAGATCTGTGTTTCTAAATTAGGAATATAATAGATGGTACCTGAATTAAATTGTCGATGTCTCTACACATTTGGAAAATCATCTTGAATGAGATGGATGCTCATGTCAATGTACAAACCAGCTCACAGCGTCATGTAACGCTTATAATGACGAGTCAGCAAGGTTTTATACAAACAAATAAAGAGACAAGCGTGGCAATATATATATATATATATATATATATATGAAAAACGCTGCAAATACAGACTAGGCTGATTTTGAGTCGTTTCGCTGATGTGTGGCAATAAATAAAATGAGGTTTCTAATCTCAACTCATTTTGCTCTTCTTCACCTTTCTTCTTCCACTTCAATGACAAGCACTGTTGCAAAAAGACAAAAGAATGTGCCCGTTACAGAAACCTTTTATGGATACATTGAAACAACACGGGATTCACTCTTATTATTCGAGGCCTGCAAACGGGGATTGTTACCACGAATTACTCGAAGATTGCAAGACAAAGAGCGCATCCTGATTCGAAGTGGCACCATATTCTGTTTCGACGAGCATGAGAGTGGGATCAAACGGTGGACAGACGGCTTTGTATGGTCTCCATCACGGATCATGGGCAACTTTTTGATATATCGTGAACTGGAGGATAAGAAATCAATCCGCTCAAAAGACGCTACATTCAATAACAAGCACACGACTACCGCAAGGAACGCTACAACAGGCTATGTGATGGCACCAGATTTACTACGTCGTCAGCAAGAAAAGGCTTTGGTGGGGTCTCTCAAGACATCGTTTAAATTCAAGCGAAATGGACTGATCAAGAAATCCATATCATTGATAGTGGATGGCGTGCAGCAACACATCATAAGCTATTACAGCAAAGAGGATGTGATGTCCAGTAGACTCAGAACACCCTCTAGTTTGGTAGAATTAGCGTCATTGGAAGTGTCACCGGGCTTGCGCCTAAGGCAAAATTTTCGAGCTCCTGCTTTCCAGCAACAGAGTATGATGGAAGATACACCAGCAACAGCAAATGATGATGGGTAAAAAAAAGAAAAAAAAATGGCTACAAACATGTTGTGCGACTGGATGATTAACATCATCATTTTCTAGGTGGAATCCAGTTACACAACGGCGCAACAATAAGCGAAAATATACTGAATACAAAAGCTCCTCATCCACATCGTATGCTTCATCCAACTCAGGCATTACCAGCTCACAACTGGAACCGCCGCCCTCCGTGGACAAAGCATCAGCGCCTTTGTGTTTAGGCAGCAAAATGAACAAGAGGAAAGAGAAATCGCACTCTTTACTGCCGCCAGTGATACATAAGCCACCATC
This sequence comes from Mucor velutinosus, assembly GCF_035048745.1. NCBI lineage: Eukaryota > Fungi > Mucoromycota > Mucoromycetes > Mucorales > Mucoraceae > Mucor > Mucor velutinosus. The sequence goes on from NW_027041921.1 coordinate 38,845, forward strand.
GAATGAGGGTGTCGCTTACATCGGATTAGACTCTGGTGTGCAGAGTTTGTCCCTTGATCTTCCTGCAGATTTATTGGATGCTCCTCCTCCAACAAGCGGATCTCAAGTGTCTTTTGCGCCATGTAAATCAACATTGGCATTGAACCAGCCTCTCAGCACTTGCTTTAGTAACACTCCACAAAGCAAGCAGGACAATCCTCACACAACACTTGCTACCAAATCAGTGGTCACCAACAAGCTCCCTCACCAAATCAGCAGCAATATCTCTATTGACAAGAATTTCAGCAACACCAATTATACTTCCAGTTCTTCCAGGTTGTCCAGCACCAGCAATGACTATAACATGACAAATAACCAAATGGGTTTGATCGCATCTGGCGGCTATTATGCCCCTTTCAAGGCAGATGATTACTATGAGGGACAGAACCCGCATCAACATTTGTTTTCTTCCTCGTCATTCCATGCCATCAATCATGCCTCTATCCTGCCAAATAGGAATACTGACATTACTGCAAATGCCTTTATGGAGGACATTAATGTTTTGCTGGGTACAGGTTGGAATGAATTTGAGTTGCAAATGTAGTGGTAGTATTTGTATGTACTATAATAAATATAAAGGGCAGTGTATTACAAGTAACCTTGTATTATCCTGACATACACGACTATGTAATCTATCTATATACCAAACAGCTGTCTATTGGAGCCAAGTTGATTCACACCAAGTTTCAAATCTGGTTGATCTGACAAATCTTGTCATCTTGAACTGTTAATATATCAGGGTGAGTAGGGGGGTTTTTTTTTAAAAGCACACCAGCATGGACAACCATCTTGTTCAATCTCTTTCTCTCTCTCTCTTTCTCTCTCTCTCTCTCTCTCTCTTTCTAATTTGCATTATTATAGGCAGATTTACTGAAAATGTCTACAGTAGCCTTACCATCAAGGTATAATCGCTCTTGAGATCCCCGGGAGCAATATACTCACATGAGCTCTTAATTCAACACATACATAGTGCTGATGACAGCCACAAGCAGCAGTTGGCAGAGCGTTCTGAAGAGTCAGAGTATGAGACAATTAGCCAAGATGAAGATCTTGGTTCTCCCACAGTGACACCCTATACAATTGACGATGATTTCTCTTTCTCCTCGCCTCATCCTTTGAAAAGAACTACTAGATCCCATGAAGAGCCTACGACTAGCAGCACCGTTGAGCAACCCAAAAGCACCATTGAGCGACCCAAAAGCACCATTTCCACACCTAGCTTCAAGGAGCATTCTCAAGAGCAGGTAGCTCATGAAGGAGGTGCTAGCCACCATCAAGCCGAAGCTTCTGCTAAACCATCTGCTGCTGCAAAGAGCACCTTTTTATCAACACCCTCTGTTCAACCAGCAGCAAGTCATCGAGAGGGTGCAAATCGACAAGATGGCCAAGGTTTTACTCCAAAGTTCTCAAACCTCTCTCAAAACACACAAGAATCTTTGCCTAACAATCAACAAGCAACCATGTCGCCTAATACCCGTGCCAATTTATCCCAAGAAGCATCTGGCCAGCGACCCATTGCTTCTCCCAGAGACAGCGTTAATCAACAGCAACAACGAGAAGGTGGCCATCATCATCATGTACATATTAGAATCTTCATCCTTCAACGCCGAGTACACGGGTAGGTGCCCTTGAGAGCGAGCTGTAATATATACTAACAAAGAGTTGTAGTGCTTTTGCTGTGTTGATGTACCATCTGTTGAACGTTCTCAAGATTATGTTCTTTGCTTCCATCTTGTACTATATGTATACCAAGGAGATGATCCCTTTGCCGCCCCTTTCTGGAAGAGAGAAGCTCTATGTCCTCAAGCGCATGTGAGCAATGACATCTATTGCTGTTCTATATTGATTCTTGATCTGGTGACTTGCAATACATATACAGCACATCCCATCCATTCATCCACTGAAGTACAGGCGGTTGTTCTCTTTACTTGCTATTTTAAGACTCCATTTTGGAGCCATAACAACCCACGGACAAACAATCGCATTCAATTATCCCTTTTTCTTTTCCCTTTTTTTTTTTAACTTTGAAATCGCTACACACAATAAACCATTGAATCAAATTGCTTTGTTAGTCTATACTAGATCAAATTGATATATACATTCATGGTGTTTGAATTCTTGGAAAGTGGACAGTTCAAAGTAGTGTTGGGCAAGTCGTTTGATGTGAAGCCCAAGAAGAAGGCCCAAAAGTTCTTTAATGTGAAGCGTAAGTGGTTGTGTGTGTGGGATTGCGAGCAAGAGATACTCAACAGAAACGACACAACAGATGCAAATAGCGCTGATAAAAGCATCTTTGGCAAGGACGCCAAATTAGAGAAAAAGAATGATAGATACCAGGTGGAAATGAAGCATGCAGACGTGAGTATTCCACACTACGGCAGAGAAAGCACTGTATTAATATACGAGACACACACACGCTCAAAAGAAACCCAATGTGATTTATGATGCACAAGTGACGACCGAAGAAGAGCACAACTGCATCCTCATTTATAACGATGAAACCAAGGTAATACAAACAAACAACTCCAAATCACCCTTTGTGCTCATTCATAGCTGCGATAGACATTCACGCTGGAGCGCCAGAGTGCGCAAATCAACTTGACAAATAGACAATTAGAATTACCCAATGGCCAATTGAACCATTCACCTGTACCAAAACCCTTTATACATACACCACCACCGATGCCTACAGCAGCAGCAGTAGTAGCAACACCCACTGTCGTACAGCCGCAACTGCAATTACCCAAGCCTACGACGACTGTTACTGCATCACCGCAACAGCAAGAGACGCCAGACCAGGAAGACCAGGAGGACGCTTCCGTTGCTGATGATTTTGATTTTGACATTTCAAAGGACATGGATGCCATTTTGGACAGTGATGTCGAGGACGACAAGAGCGAATCCGAATCTGATTCAGACGTATTTGAAGAGATTGCTGCACCCATTCCATTGCCTCCACCAACACCACAAAATATGGCTTCACCACTGAGTCTACCTGTAACACCATCGTTGCCGCCTGCATCACCCAATATACCACTTAATCTTGCTTTACCTACAACACCTCAACAACAACAACAACAACAACAGCATCATCATCATCATCAACCATCTCCCGTGCAAACCAATACACCGCCTGGTAACAAGAAACGCAAGTTAAAAATGGCATCTGCGCCTATCCGACATCCCGGCATGGCATCTCCACTCGCAGCTGCTCCACCAGTGACCCAGCCCACCGTCCATCAGCAGCAAGCCAACAAGCGATTGAAATTGACGCACAGTGATTCGTCGTCTTCGAGTGGTTCCAGTGGTGAGGAAGAGGATGATGACGAGTCAAGCTCTGGATCAGAATCTGGAAGCACAGCGTCCTCCAGCGGCAGTGAGAGTGATAGTGGAAGCAGCAGTGGTGATGATATGGATTTCGATCTACTGGCAAACGACATTTCTGAAAGTCTATCCAAGGGTGGCCCCTCTGCTCCACCTTCACCTCAACATCTGCAGCATCAGCCAAGCCGAGTCAATACCCCTGGTATGCCATCACCTTCCAATTTCCGAAGATCACCCTATGAGAGCAATACGCCTACACCCACCAATAGACCACCTACACAAAACGGCACTTCAGCAGGGCCCATGTCCCTCAGAGCTTTATTCAGTAAGTGTTGACAAGTAGAGAAGAAAATCAAAATGCTCATGTAATTTATTTTGTTATTGTAGAAGAGGATGATGAGGAAGAAGGGCTATCAAGTTCGGATGACGAAGACAGTGATTAGAATATATATATAGCTTATGACTCTTACGCAGGAATATCGTTCCAAGCAATAAAAAGCATTAAACCCAATCCAACAAACATGGCAAAGAACTCCTTAATGGCTTGCTTTCTGTCCTTTTTCATGTTACCAGTGACCTCCAACAGCTCTGGAATGACACCCACAGTAGCAATGTACATGAAGCCACCAGCAGCAAATGGAATCACAAGGTCTCCCCAGCGAAGATCAGTGCCCAGCAAGCCAACGACATTAGTGTTGCCGGCCTTTTCATCAGCAGCCTTGTTGGAGAGAGAGGATTCTTCAATCATGATGCCAATAATAGTGCCCAAGAAAGCGCCAATAGCTGTGGTGAATTGAGCCATCATTGCCTTTTGCTTGCTAAATCCAGACTGAATCAGAATGGCATAATCACCGACTTCATGAGGGATTTCGTGGAAAAAGACAGCTACAGCAGTAGTAGCACCGACAGCAGGAGATGCATAGAACGAGGCTGCCATGGCAAGGCCATCCGTCATGTTGTGAGTGAAATCAGCCAGCAAGTTGAGATAGGCGCTCAATTTAACGCCTTCTTGCTTCTTGACCTCCTTCTTGACCTGTTCGACCACATGCTTGTTGCGTTGATGAACAGAGTCCTCTTGCTTTTCCTTGACAGCAGTAGATGTGGCAGTGGGCTCTACATGTTGCTCCTGTTCGACGTGCTCATGGCTATGACTATGACCGCTACCACCGTTGAATACTCGCATCATCTTGTCCATGAAGAAAAAGAAGAACAAACCAACAAAGATACCCAAGCCGATAAGGACGTTTTTTTGGTTGTCAACAACAACGACAGCATTTTCCTCGGTGTGTTCTCCCAGGAACGCGTGAGGAAGCAAATGGAGAAACACATCACCGAGAAGACCGCCTGCCATATACACACATTAGCAACCTCTCCAGCGAATTTTGATATAACTTACCAACAGCGAAACTAACCAAGACATTCAAGGATCCAGTGTTAATGTCAGGAGGAACAAAGTACAGGAGCAGATTGGGGAATATAGAAATGTAGGCAGTGGCCAAGATGGAGTTGGTCATGGCATTTCCTGGAAACAGGAACGCAAATGCTGTTGCCTGGAAGGACATGTTGTATAAAGTAATAGAGAAAAGAGGGGATAGTGCTATAGACAACGCTAAAAACGTGTCGAATGGACTGATGCGGACTGCAAAACCCTTATTTGCTTAATTAAATTGCTTGCTATATACAATGAAATGACTACCAAAGCAACTGATGAGCATCATAAAATAAATTGCGGCTTGTGCATTACCATGTTGTTTCCATGTATGCGATGCGTATCTATAGCTTTGATTATGCCCATTGTCGAATCAAAATCTCTGATGCACCGGCATATCAGGACATTGGAGTGCATGTAGTACACTCCATTCACTTGACTATAAGTTGTTGCCCCCCCCCCCTCGTCTCCATGATAGACTTCTTTCACTCCCTTATCTAATTTGAATTTTTCCTCTCAACATCATGTGTGAGCAATACCGTGCCAATATCGAAGGTAAGCATAGTATTTACACGATGCATCATTGGAAACAGCTTGCTAAACACGAGCATGTGTTGCAATTAGCCATTCTGAAGGATGCTGACCTCGCCACTGTGTCTGCAAAGAGTATTCGCCGTTCACTGGAGGCGCAAACGGGCACATCTCTAGATCCCATCAAGAAGGAGATCAATGCGTTCATTGGCGATATCTTTGTGAAATTCCAGGAGCAACAAGAGAAATCCTCGCTACCACCACCACCGCCAGTAAGCCGAGCTCAAGATACCAATGCCAAAGTAATCAAAAAGACGACATCACCAGCCATCAAGAAACCAGCACAAAAAAAGAAAAAGGAAGTAAAAGAGAAGCGAGTGATTGATTGGCCACTACTGAAGGTATCACCACCTCTCAGTGACATTATCAAAACTGATCTTGTAAGTGTGTGGAGGGATATAAACATTAGCCGGGAACTGATTATGTGCGCGTTTAGTGTTCGCGTCCTCAGGCAGTGAAGAAGATGTGGGAATATATCAGAGAGCACAACCTGCAGTCAGAGACGGACAAGCGTGTTTTGAGATGTGATGCCAAGCTGAAGGAACTGTGCGATGGTGAGGATGAGGTGAGCGCCTTTTCCATCAACAAATACACACAAAAGTGCTTTACAAACATCCCTAAAGAAGAGCAGCCAAAATACAAGCAGATACTACTTGAAAGAGAAGCACAAGGATAAGATAGGATTTCCCCACACAAGTAATAAAAGAGGCATGAACCCTTTCCCACGAAGTCATCTTGATTTCCAACGATTTTTAGCATCCCGAGGTTGATTAGTGCATATAAATACAAAGCAACTATCTACTGCCTTGGCTTTCTTTCCCTTCATTTCAAATCATGACTGATAAAGCTCCTGCCAAATTACCCTCCTACGACCAATTGCCCATCGACCCCAAGTACCCTCCCAAGACCGCTTGGGGTTTGTGGGGAGAAGATGACAATTACGGCACACTGAACCTGTTGACAGAGGAACGAGTAACCAATGTAAGTAGTAGAGCAGTTGCCCTGTAACACGAGGCTCATACAAACTGCAAACAAGGCCTCTAAATGCATTCGCAGAGGCACTGTATTTCCTCTCAACTGGAAACTCGAGTCTCCTCAGCCTGTGCTCTTTGGAAGATCTGAAATCCAGCATGACTACAAGCCTTTGGTACCCGGCGACATGGCATTCGATGATTGCTACAACAACTTCAATACACAATCCTCCACTCAGTGGGATGGTCTCCGCCATGTTGCTCATCTCTCCTCAGGACAATTCTATAACGGTGTCAAGACCACGGAAGTAGCTCGAGGCACACCTGAGTCCAATGGCCGTCTTGCTATCCATCATATGGCTCGTCGTGGTATTGCTGGTCGTGCTGTCTTGCTCGATTACGGTCGCTGGGCAGCCAAGAACAACCCATCTTTTGATCCATTCGAGAGAATCGAGATTACCGTGGAGGAATTGGATAAGGTTGCCGTGGCCCAAGGCGTCCAATTTGAGGTTGGAGACATCTTGATGGTGCGTACTGGCTGGATGGAAGCATACGAGAAATACGGTGATCAAGTCAAGGAGAAGATCGTCGATCTTGAGAACCCAAGCTGTGCTGGTGTCAAGGCATGCGAAGATACGTTTAGATGGATTTGGGATCATCATTTTGCTGCTGTAGCATCAGACAATTTCCCATTCGAAGCTTTCCCACCGACTGACTGGGCCAAATCATGCCGTAAGTAGCAGCCTTTCAAATGAGTCATCCATACGTAAAAATTCATCATGCGCTATTCTATAGATTCCTGTTTTCTTGGTGGTTGGGGTATGCCCATCGGTGAGATGTTTTACTTGGAAAAGTTGGCTGAGGACTCTGCCAAAGACGGCATCTATACCTACTTCTTCACTAGTGCTCCTTTGAACAAGGAAAACGGTGTTGCTTCTCCTCCAAATGCCATTTGCATCAAATAAATTTAATACTTTTTTTTTTTGCCAATGTAGGCAAGATTGCATAATGATATTAACGTGTATCCAAATGGAGAAATGGTTTAATTTGTAACCTCGGCTAATCCTTTTCATTTCAGACTAAAACAGGCTTTTATTATTATAGCACAGAAACCACAAAACTGGATCCATTTTTCCACCAGTTATATTGCAACTAGAACAGAGCCTGTACAAATGGAATAAACTATATCATGTTGTGAATATACATTACATAAGCAGTAATTGTACATGGAGAAGGGTTTCAAGGCGAGCTGATCTCAATGCAGAATTCGTCTTCATTCTGCTCCTTGAACGTAAATTTCACATCTACCGAAAAAAGCTGTTTCATGGCAGGCAACAAAGCATCTTCGTTGACAAGAAGCTTCACTTTGCATGCGGATATTCGTTTAATCGCAGTAACTGTACGCTTCATGTCTTCTCTCGTACTAGACATGGTCTGTCCTGCTTTAATAAGGATGCTCTTCATATTGGGGTACTTGTGCACAAAGAATCCAAGCAAATTGGATTTGCAATCATTAATAACTTTGAGGCTCTTGACACTGTTGCGCCCAATCTTGACATTAGTAGCCTTCCAAGTTGCCATGTCGTTTTCGCTGCGAATATTTTCTTGCAAATGGATATCGACAGCGAATTGCAAACGAGTGCAGCCTTCTAGTAAGGTTTCTATCATAATGAATCTGCCGAATTTTTAAGATGTCAAACTTTTGATCCACTGAGTCTAATGACAATACGTTGTAGGGTGTTGCTGGGCTTGGGTAATAGGTTTTCGTACGCGCTGGAGTGATAGTGAGGATGAGGGATGGCTGTCAACTTGCCGAATTGATCTGGGTTATACAGTATTTAGCTGTGGCTATGGCATCCATCACTGAAAAGAAGGCATGTCCACCACCAAATAAACTATTCATTTGCTCCGTCACTGGAGTAAATGCCAGGCGATCACAGTGTGGCTTTTGAGATAAATGACCGTAGAATGAAAGGGTTTCCTCTATTGATTTGAGGGTGATATGTTTGCCAAACAGCAACAGCTCAGCGAGGAGTTTGCATTGTTGACAGACTAAGCGACATTGAACTGGATCGGCAGTCGAGTCACTCACTGTAGTCGAGTAGCTTGGCCAGCAACTATTCTGGTAATTGATCCATGGTGGACATTTGCTTATATATATGGATGGAAAGAAAAGCGAAAGATGTTGCGCATTGAGACTCTAGACATTTGACAGCATGAACTTTACCAGCGCGAGCAAGTTGATTTAGTTTTGGATATTTATTTAAGCAATTTTACAGGACATATATATATTATACACTATTAGATTGGGATGCAATCTAGTTGAACAAGGGCAAGTTGAAGTTATAGCTGTAGGGATCGTTGAATCTCAAGCCCTTTTCAAGAGAAGCAATCTTATCCATGTCCTCCTTATCCAAAGACCAAGAAAAGATATCGAGGTTAGACTTGATGCGCTCTTGGTTGGTACTCTTGGGAATGACAGCAATGTTTCTCTCAGTGGACCAACGGAGCAAGACTTGGCCAGTAGTCTTGTTGTGCTTGTTGGCGATCTCCTTGATGGTGGCATGTTCGAGCAAGGGAGCAGCAGTCTTACCATCATTGGTCAGATCAACGAATGAAGCAGGGCCAAAAGAAGAGTAGGCAGTGATTTGGATACCTTGAGATTGGACCCAAGTAACCATACGGCTTTGTTGGAGATAAGGATGGAGTTCAACTTGCAAAACTGCAGGCTTGATCTTGGCATAAGTCAATAAATCCAAGATGAGTTGAACGTTGAAGTTGGAGATACCAATGTTGCGAGCCAACTTGGCTTCAACCAACTTTTCCATCTCGTGCCAGCATTCATGCATAGGAGAAGGCTCGAATTCAATCTCGGTCTTGTTGGGTTGGTACCAGCCAGGAGGATAGGCTTGGTTAATGTCAACGTGCTTCAAGGGAACAGGGACTGTGGTAGTATGGCATGTGAGCAAGTTAATTTTATAGCACCTCTCTATTTACGTGTCTACTTACAGTGAATCAAGTACAAATCAACATAATCCAAACCGAGATCCTTTAATTGCTTATCAAAAGCATCACGAAGTCTATCCTTGTTGTGATAAGTGTTCCAGAGCTTGGTGACAACTAGTAGAAGCAAAGGTGTTATTATACGTGTTCCCATCTTTTTCTTTTTGCATAATCTTTTCCCACAAGAGGATTTACTACTACTTACCGAAAACCTCTTCTCTGGTAACAATACCTTCCTTGATGGCCTTGTTGATACCACGTCCCACCTCGACTTCATTACCGTAATCAGCAGCACCATCAATCAAACGGTAACCGGACTTGATAGCATTGTAGATGGTAGCTTCAGCATCCTCAGGGGAAACCTTCCAACAGCCGAAGCCAACAAGAGGCATCTTGTCGCCAGTGCGGTTCAAAGTAGCATAAGTTTGAGCAGTCATTGTGTGTTGTGTTGTGTGTATGTGAGGGTATGGATAGAAGAGGAAAAACAAGTAGAGAGAAACTAGATGGGGCCTTCTTTTATACTTGAACGTCTCAGATGAATTCGATTCTAAGCTCGGGGAATATTACATAACAATTAATCCGGGAAAAGGACATGGCACTAGGTTGATTCGAAGATTTATCTATAAAGAGAAATGTGTAGAACTGAAAAAGGACTCTAAAGGCGGGAATATATATCTCTTTCATCATGGTTGATGAACCTTAAAAAGTGTGGAGAAGATGATTGAACCTCAGGGGGGCTGTTGATCAGATTCAAGAGCAGAAGGCACATTATATATTCTCCGTGCCATCATGCTTGCGGCCACGCCGCTGGTTTCATGTTTAGCAGATCCAGAAGCAGTACATTCTGAACAGCTAATCCATGCTTGCATTTATAGCAGAGACCTTCATTGGGTGAGTAAATGTCAATAGAAAGACTCCGTTCTTCCCATGTACGATATTCTGGAAGCCCTCTTTTCTAAGCTGTTTGTTGCAGTATTAGTGTAAATGAGTAAGGCTCACACAGCTCCATTGCTAACTGCATCACATCATAGGCAGTATCGTGTTAGATGTAGACTGGCCTTTGCTACTGTGACAAATGCTTTCAATGCAAGGTTTCAGCCATAATGCCAAAAAGGTAGCTTGGATTGTGTTGAGTAGTCATCTGATATATCAATGTTCAGTTCCTAAACACTTTTACAACCCTAATATGGACATTGAGTTGATCTGACAAGTATTTTGATAGACTGGTGTTATTAAATATAGAAGGCACAGAAAATAGCTTGACTAACGGTAGTATTGTGTAATTTGTCACCTACTTTCCATACGCTTCAAGAGTATGTATTACTGTATTGCCTTGATGATGAAAGGGAATTGAGTCTGCCAGCCGGCACCATCAGCCAAAATAATTTTAAATTCAGATATCGATCTACTCCAGATTGGACAGATTTTGATAGTTTCTCGACTCGATTGAACTATTTTGCTATATTCGACTATATAAAATTTAATGATCATCTTATGCTCCTTTAAGCTTTCTTGGAGTGCTTTTCAAGGCGCATCTAATGGTACAAAGTAAGTCAGATGTTTTGAATAAACCTATTGAGCAATTTTTGAAAATATGAAATGAGATTTTTGGCCAAAATGTCGAGATTTTACATATTAAAGTTACACAAAGGTAATTTTAGGCGTTACGTTAGATTGATAGAAGCATTTTGATTCAAGATATACCATAGTAAAAGTCTTCATTTTCAAGGTGAAAAATGCGATCGTTTAATTTTCGATGAGAACCATGAGGTACCCCTCATGCTTTTTGGTCGAATTTTGTCCATGTTTTTTTTAGTTCCTAAAAAGTTGAGCAATGGTGTCAGAAAGTAACTGCCAGATGAGAGTAATTGTGTGGTGCTATTCTGACCATCTAAAAAGGCCTTGAACGCAAGAAAACACAGCTCAAATGCGCTCAGATTTTGCTGTATCAGGGACATTAAAGACTAAAAAGGGGAAATACCAGTATTCTGTTTGCCCACATATAAAGTAGCTACGTGTATATGAATGTAGAGCATCACACAAGAATCAGATCCACAGATAACATGAAGGGTTTTCATGTGTAAATGGAGGGCCAAAATGAAAGTAGCAGTACTCAGATAAGATACGCATGGGCAATCAGTAGCGCGAGCTGCCACTGCGAAGGTTGGCCCTCACCGAAGCGAAGCGAAGATAGAGGGCCATCTGAAGCATAAACACTTGTTTCTATATAAAGCATACTCGGACGTTAAGCCTATTTCTTTCTACACTTGATCACATTTGTCAAAACGTACAACGTAAATAACCCCGTCTCAATTCAAGCAATTAACATTTAAGTCTCCTCTCCTCTCAATGTAACGTGTCTTTTTGGTTTATTGGGTTCTATACACTTTATTTCACTCACAACACACAAAATACATCATGGCGGTAACAGACGCATACCAAAGACACTCGAATGTAGCAGCTTACTCACTGAGATGTATAGATTAACTGGTTATTACTGGTCAGTAGACAAGGAAAAGTTCGTCTTACAAAATGGTTTGTTACTATTCCACCCAAAGAAAAGGCTAAGATTGTAAAAGATGCCACACAACTGGTGTTGGCTAGAAGAGTCAAGATGTGCAACTTTCTTGAATACAAAGGTAAGCATAGAGCATTGCTTGCTAAATTATTTGATGGACTTACACTCGTTTCATAGACCAAAAGATTGTGTACAGAAGGTAACATCCAAAGTAAGATAAAGAAGTCCTTTTGTTGAAACATGGTTGCATATAGATACGCAAGTCTCTTTTTTGTAGCTGGCATCAACCAAGATGATAATGAGCTCATTACACTCGAGATTATTCATCGTTATGTCGAAATCCTGGATCGTTATTTCGGAAATGTAGGCATAAATAGACGAGAATGCTGACTGAATATATACTTACAGACATTTTCTCAGGTATGTGAACTCGACTTGATTTTCAATTTCCAAAAGGTAAAGCAATCAGTGTCACTAGCCTCTAGTTGTTACTAACAAGGAAGAGAAAGGCGTACTTTATTTTGGATGAGCTTCTTATCGCTGGCGAATTACAGGAAACCAGCAAAAAATCAGTACTGAGAGTCATCACGCAAGAAGACCAGTTTGAGGAGCAAGAAGGCAATGAACCCAAGGCTGGATAAATATCAGTTTCGAATGATGTGAAATAAACCTTTTTTGAATCGAATCCACACATGCGTTGCAAACGAAGGGCTACCGTTTGGTTGCAAAGGGAAAGCTTTAGGCAATGTGATCATCAATTGATTTTGGGCAAGGTTGAGCATTATCTAGAGAACATTCGGTTATGTAGCCACACAGGGGAATAGATTACGTACAAAACTCGTTTTGTTACATTCTTGAATCGACAAAACCTGGGCGACCTGAGCAAAAGTCAGTGATACTGTTATTACGGTCGACATTGGACAGAACACTCCATAAATGATCTGTCCCTGTCGATCTGACACTTTTGTAGTGCTCCGCATCTATATCGACTGTAAAAATCCATTTACGAGCTCACAGTATAGTAGCACTACCTCTTACAACTCAAATATATGCAAAACACAGATGTTTTAAGCCGTGATTTCTTGTGTTAGAAGCCGTTATAGACCACCGGAATGACACCATACAATTGCCCTAATCAAGCACTAGCTTTCTGACACTTCTGCTCAATTTTTTTGGGATCATCGAAAATCGATCAAAAAGCATGAGGGGTACCTCACGGTTTTCACCGAAAATCAAACGATCGCGCTTTTGATCTTGATAATGAAGACTTTTACTATGGTATATATTAAATCAAAATGTTTCTATCGATCTAACGTAACCGCTGAAATCATCTTTGTGGGATATTGATATGTAAAATTTCGACATTTTGGCCAAAAATCTCATTTCATATTTTCGAAAATTGCTCAACAGATTTATTCAAAACATCTTTTAAAATCATCATTGCTAGATGCGCCTTGAAAAGTACTTTTAGAAAGCTTAAGAAAGGATTGAATGATCATAACATTTTACATAGTCAAATTCTTCAAAATAAATCAATCAAGTCTCAAATTGATCAAAATTCAACGAATCGAGACAGAATGTCGAGCGGAGAATCAATTAGTTTTTGGCTGGTAAAATGTCTTTTCCTATAGAGTTTGTTGATGTTTGCAATGCTATTGCGAAGGGAATTGCAAATCAAAGAACACAATAGATTAGAACGACTAACTTCTTTTGTTTTCTATGCGCATATGTTTATCGAATTGATCTGATCCTTCCAAATTGCTTATATATATTGCTTATGAAAAGGCGAATTCTAATGCGAAATGCAAATTGGTGATCCTTCTATTCAGACTTGCAATTGCTGCCATTGAGTGAAAACACTGAAAGGGGTTTGCCGCTGTACAAGCTGTTTCGGGTATCCGGCCGGATGTAGAGAACATCAATTAACATTTGGTGATCATAGCGTGCGTGTACCGTTATGCCAGCTGGTTTCATATTTTGAATGGTTAGGGATCTAATTTGCTTGCAAGAGCATCCTCATGTTTTTTTTGAGCTAGATACAATAAGCATCGCTTGGCAATAATACCTGCAAGTACAAGCGTTCTTGTGCGAAGGAGACTCACTTTTATTTTGACAGCCCAACATCCGATCTTGATTTCACTTAATGTTTCACCGAACATCAATACGGATATAAATAAAGGACCTGATGTCAGTTCTCTTCTTCTTGAATTATTACAGACATGAGATTTATGCTACTTGGTGCCTTGGTTACTCTGTTTACAAGCTTAATCGCAGTAGCAGATTCCTTTCTGAATCAACCAGTATTCGAAGCATCGTCTGTTCAAGATGAGTTGGTTGAAACATTTCGAGAACCCAAGAATATACTCTTCTCTTCCAATTTCGGCGGAGCATCTCATGTCAAGTGGGTGCTCACTATCCTGGATGAACTAAGTCAGAGAGGTCATAACGTCACGTTTGTTACCACTGTAAGTATACAATGTACACGATCGAGCCTTGAATGACTAGATTGGAAGACAGAACCTACATACCAGCTTTGCAAAGCCATACCCACACTTCAATACCATCGTACTCAAAGATGACAATGAGATGCTGGAATCAACTCTTTCTGCTGGAGAGCACGCTGATCTATACGAGATAGTTGGTGGTATTTTCGAATTTGCAAACAGGAATTTCGAAACAGGTATCTTTCATTATATGAAGAATAAAACTAATGAATTTGAGCACTGATTTACTTTCATGCTATCAGATTATCCTGCCTTGAAAAACATCATGTCAAGTCTGAAAATTGATGTAGCTCTGTGTGATTTTGGTGCTACTGCTGGCTGCTACGAAGCTGCAATTGCCACCGGCACACCGTATATTGTAACAGAAGCATTTGCAATGTCAAGCGGTATGTGTATCATGTTATATGATCTAATTCATCAGAAGTTAACTTTTACCTTGGAATAGACACTTCTGCACCTTATATCAATAACAACGTCCTTACAATGCGTGATTCCACAACACTTAAAATGGGATTTACAGATAGATTCATTGGCATGTTTGTCAAGCCTGTCAAAGCCATGACAAAAATGATGCCTGCAGTGCAGAAGAATGACGAAACCCGCCGTAAAGTAGGATGCAACATAAGCTTCATGGAACTGTCTCCTTCTGTCCACCGAGACAACCTCAAATTAGTCAACAGCTTATATGGTATTGAAGCTGCTCGTCCTATGGGTCCTCTGATCGAAATGGTGGGCCCGATCTTGCCTCGTAAATACGATCCTCTTACCCCTGAACTCAAAAATTTTTTAGATGCTCACAAACGCGTCGTTTATATTGCCTTTGGACAGCATGCTATTTTCTAAGAAGACGACAAGCAAAAGATCTTGCTAGGTATATTGGAGAGCTTTGAATTGGGGGTGTATGATGGATTCTTGTGGGCGGCTCGACGAGGTTCTGAAGGATTTCCTGACAGGGTAATCACCCAATCTGGCACAACTTACAATGTGGATCAGATGTTCGATGGACTATATCCCCATCACCGGTTCATTCGGTGGGCTCCTCAGACAGCTGTTGTCATGCACCCTTTTGTATCAGTGTTTATAACTTATGGCGGTGCTGGATCTTTTTACGAAGGTCTGTATGCTGGTAAACGGCTTGCTGTATTCCCATTCTTTGGAGACCAATTCCCTAATGCACATAATGTCGAGCACAATGCCTTCGGTGTCTATCTGAACCATGAATTCAATCAAGAGCAAATGAATGAAAAGATTCAACTTGTTGGTGCAGATATTGATGGTGTTTTTCAAAAGAACGTAAACCGATACAAGGCATTGATTCAAATTCATTCTCGTCATGGTCGTATTCGTGCTGCTAATTTGGTAGAAGAGGTCCTGTTTGTCAACAAGTATGGGCAGCTACCATATAGATATGAAGCTAGCCGTCAAATGTCATTCATCAAGGCACACAATCTTGATCTGTATGCAGCTGCTGCTGTGATGGCAATCTCTTTTATTTTCTTGGCTGCATTCGTTCTCAAAGCAATGCTGCTGAATTTGATTTCTGCCTTGAAGAACCCATTTACCACAAAGCAGAAAGCCATATAATAAATCAAGGACAGGCAATGTTATACACAAGTAAAGTCTTGAAGCAGTAATTTCTCGCCTTTAGCAGATCATTTATTTTTCAAATCCATGAGATGCTGCTAATCTCTTCTGCAAATGCTCTCCAGCCGTATAAATCACATCATCCTTTACAGTTTGATCTACAAAGGGAGATGGGATTGGAGCCAATGATGTGTCTGAACTTGCTTGAACAAAATAAGGCATCGAGTAGCGATCTTGGTGATTATGCTCTGGTAGAGACATTACTCTGTGCATGGTAGACTTTGAAAAGACCATTTGTCCAGAACTCTATTTGATCTCCTACATTCACAGTGATAGCACCAGGGATCAGAGGGGCTGCTATCCATTCTGTGCGACTGGCTTGCGCCTCTAATCCAGGAACATCTTTTTGAAACAGTAGTGTTACAGGTCCATAATCCGAATGAGCACCTGCTCGAACAGGCTCCTTGTATTCGGATTCATCACCTTTTGGATATTTGAGAAAACCCAACACATTTTCAGAGCCTTCATAGTTGTGAGAGCTTACAAAGAAATCTTTGCCTCCTTGGTCTGCTGGAATCTGTAATGCGATAGCAAATGCTTTTAAGATTTCCATAGCAACAGCGTGGCAGCACTGTTTCTTGTTGGTTAGATTGATATTATCCTGAAACTAAACTCATCCATTTTACCTTGGATAAACGTTCAAGGAATTCCGCGTGTTCCTGAAATACGGCAGGAATTGGCGCATAAGGTTTCCCGCCTTCAAATGCTCTCAGATTAAAACCTCTTTGCCCAATCGTAAATTTCTGTTACTCTTTTGATTTCATTGTGCTACTTACTCTTTGTGATCTCCTTCCCGCTGGTTTTCAGGATCCAATCTAGTCAGAAAATAGATAAGACTCAAAAACTTGTGTGAAGATCAAGTTCGTTTTTTACTTTTGGCCGAAAAGCTCAGAGCACCCGTGGTTGTTGGCGCCAATTTTGTATCGAGTCTTGTCCTCTCTCGATAAATCAAAAAAGACTTTGCTCTACATAGACAGCTATTGAGTAATAGCCATGCCGCATTAACGACGCTTTCATTACCAATTCAAAGGCCTTGTCCAATGTCTTTTGCAGGCATATCATGATTGACCATGTAAAAGAACCCAGTAGACTTACAGGCATTGAATACATCTTGAGCTACCTTTTCCGAATTTGTGTTGAATTCAGAGAAAATCAAAGATTGGGATAGAATGAAGCGAGGGCATTGTTGTGACATATGATTATGGAGGAATCGAAAAGCATAAAGTGATTCGATAAAGATGTGCTATTTATGTAAATTCGCAGCAGTGATAACTTATCAATGCCCCGTAGATAGAATGCTCAAGAAAACAACTTTATTTCTTATCACGTAAATCCAAAACTGTGAATTCATAGTCTGCTGTTCTCACATGGCCACCATTTTCGGCGCCCTAACAAAGTGGTCAATATCAAAACCAAACAGAATATCAAGCCTACTCACTGTATATATTGGTAGATCAGGGTGAGGATGAAATGCAGGTGTCTTTTTGCAGTTGCTGATCACATCCAATCCCGGTGGATCTGTCAAACGAAATATACCAAAGCTATTATCAGGATAGTCAGTATATCTATTCCCTATCATGTCATGTCGATCCTACTTTGGTCTTTGCGATGGCGCACAAACGATAGCAATTGCTTCTGGTAACATGAGCTGATACGAGCAATGTGTGTGCAAATCAACAGAACTCAAAAAGCATGATTGCGTTGGATGCGTCTATATAGCGCGGGCGTTAGTCCTAACGGTTGAAAGTTATTCTCTACATGACTTACATGTATCCATCCAAAAGTAAGCAAATCATGCTTGTCTTGGATATCGAAAAGATCCTCTTCGTTCTCGGTGGTACATGTGTCTGATGTGCCAGTCTGTTTGGGTATAATCAAAGTCGTAATCTTCAATATATTGTTTTTCTAAAGCATTGCTCTGGGTCATTGATTGTCCGTATACAGCATTCGACACCAACTTACCAGCGTGCCTGCCAATATGCCACATGTTTCTATCTTCCTGTTTGTGTTTGGTTGAGCAATGGACAAGAATCTTGCATGGATTCCTTCGGGTAACAGCATCTTTCTCAGTGGTTCGCCTCTTTCCGTTGACGCTAAAATTCGCCCATTGATTGAGTGATTATGCTATCAACATGACAACGCTGTTACTTACCATCCGTGGTGGGACCTGTTCTGTGTATCTCCTCGCCCTCAAGCTTGATTTTTGGTGGAAGCTTAGGGCCCTTGTTGTTGATAGGTATCTTGGGCGGTAATACTGGCTGATTTGGTGGTTTAGGTGGTAAATGAGGAGGTTGTGAAGGCACATGGCGTTGTGCATTATTCTGCTGTTGTTGTTGGGCATGGTATGCAAACCTACTCCCAGAACACTGTGAGTCTTTACTGTGCACTCATATTATGAATTCACTTCTTACCCATCACTTTGGTTAAGCAGAGACAAACTTGGATAATCTGCTTTCTGATAGCCAGCTATAGAGGGTCTTGTAATGCAGAAAATGTCATTATTCTGCCCAACATCTCAATCAAATTCCATGACTTACTTTGATCCTTCGTTGTAGACCACACCCACAACATCTTTCAGTGCGTCTTGTAGATTCCAATCACTTGCTACATCTGATGTGTCTACTGGGCGTCTTTGCTGCTGAGATTGCCAGCGAGTTGTCTGCTGTGCGATGGATGTCTCTTGCTCAGCTTTTCGTGCATCGTCCACCTTCTTGGCATAGTCGTTGTAAGCCTTCTCCAATGCTGGTTTCATGGATTCTAACGCCTCTAGTGCCTCCAAGCAGTTCTAGTAGAGTGGGCTTTAGTCGAGCAATCTCATGATACATGGAGTATAGTGTACCTTATTCAGTATCTTGAGATTCTTTTTGTTGTCTACATGCTTGTACGCTGGATGTTTTGGGAGTTCAGATATGCCTAGACTTTGTTATGCAGTGTGAACATCGGTACTGTAAACTGCTCTTACTCATTACTTGGTATATTTCATGTAAAGCATATAGGCGTGTTCCAAATCATTCTCCAGCTTGTACACTCGAGCCTGCTTCAACAGCAAGTCTGCAGAGCGAAAATACAATCGAATAGGGATGTTGGGGTCAACAGAAATCACTGCTTGTTTTCCAAGCTCTGCTGGAGACCTTGGTTTCATCATTTCAATGAATGGGCAAAAAAGTAAAAGGGAAAGCTACACTTTCAAAACCTTAAATACAGAAAGCCAAGCAAAAACTATATTCATAATGATCCGGTCCGCATTTCATTTAACCATGCCCATTTCAGACCGCAACCCATTTGGAGGATCCGGTGAAACCCTATATCAGAAAAAGCTCGGTTTGGCTATTGTTTGATTCTTTGAATCTCTTTCTTTTAATTTTCATCCATACATAAAGATGGTAAAGTACCAGCATAGCAGCAACATCAAACATCTATCCATCTACAGCATCAATCATAGACGCTCATTGCCTGCCAAATTCACCCATTTATGATATGAGAACGGATATGAATCTTGCAATTGACACTGAGATGGATCGATGGCTGATGGTTGCATTTTGACATGTATACATGATACTAACTTCTTACATGCTTAGTCCGCTGCCAGACCTGTCATCAACGTCTACGCCGAGTGCGGTAAGAACGTCTCTAGCACTGTCCCTCTCCCTGCTGTCTTCAAGGCCCCCATTCGTCCTGATATCGTCAACTTTGTTCACACCAACATGGCCAAGAACAAGCGTCAAGCTTATGCTGTCTCTGACAAGGCTGGTGAACAAACCTCTGCCGAATCTTGGGGTACTGGTCGTGCTGTTGCCCGTATTCCTCGTGTCAATGGTTCTGGTACTCACCGTGCTGGCCAAGCTGCCTTTGGTAACATGTGTCGTGGTGGTCGTATGTTTGCTCCTACCAAGACCTGGAGAAAGTGGCACATCAAGACCAACTTGAACCAAAAGCGTTTCGCTACTGCTTCCGCTTTGGCTGCCTCTGCTCTTCCCTCTTTGGTCATGGCTCGTGGTCACCGTGTTGAAAAGATTGAGGAGGTTCCTCTTGTTGTCGCTGACTCTATTGAGAAGTTGACCAAGACTAAGGAAGCTGTTGCTTTGTTGAAGTCTCTTAACGCATACTCTGATGTCGTCAAGGTCTCTAACTCTCGCAAGCTCCGTGCTGGCCAAGGTAAGCTCCGTAACCGTCGCCACAGACAACGCCGTGGTCCTCTTGTCATCTATAACGAGGATAACGGTCTTGTCAAGGCTTTCCGTAACTTGCCCGGTCTCGAGCTCGTTAACGTCCGTCGTCTTAACCTCTTGCAACTCGCTCCTGGTGGACATCTCGGTCGTTTCATCATCTGGACTCAATCCGCTATTGCTCTCCTCGATGAGCTCTACGGTACCTATGAAGCTCCTGCTACCTTGAAGAAGGACTACGTCTTGCCCGCTCACATCATGACCAACCCTGATGTTGCTCGCCTCATCAACTCTGATGAAATCCAATCCGTTGTTCGTCCTGCTGGTAACAAGCACCACAAGCGTCCCTTCACTCAAAAGAAGAACCCTCTCAAGAACCAAGGTGTCATGAACCGCCTCAACCCTTACGCTCAAGTTCTCCGTCGTGCTGAGCTCGTCAAGGCTGAGAAGGCTGCTGCTGGTAAGGTTGCTAAGGTCCAAAAGAAGAAGACTCCCAACACTGTCGCTTCCAAGAAGTTTTTGGAAACTCTTCGTGCTGATTAAATTCAACTAATTTGCATAATAAAATCATTTTGATCTATTCATCAGTTTAATGCTTTTTGTGTTTTTTGATTTGTCTTGACAATTGCAGTAGATAAAAATCTGATTCTTGTTTGGATCAAGAAATGAAAAATAATACATGAAGGTGTCCGTGCGCTTACAGGCCCTGTTTATAGTACGCTAACACGAGCCTACAGCTATGCTTCTAGAAAAACAGACTGAATGATTTTATTAAAGTAAATAATGTATGCAACAAGATAATTAATCCAAGATCTCTTCGCTCTCTTCAATGACTTCTTCAACCCATTCCTCAACGACTTCAGACTTGCCCTCATCAGCATGTTGGACCTCCTTACCAAGAGTCTTACGCTCTTCATCAAGCTTACGTTCAGTAGCCTTTCTCCAGGCGTACCATTCCTCAACAGCCTTTCTACGCTCAGCGTGGAGTTTAGCAGCAGTGGCATCACCCAAAGCAAGATCATCCTCATCGAATTGCTTGGAGAATTGACGGAGATTCTTCTTGATCTTCTTCTTTTGTTCAGAAGACAACAAGCTCTCAGGGCGAGGACGCCACAACAATTGCTTGAAGTTTTCAATGTTTTGCTTGAACAAGAGTTGACCCTTGAAGTCCCAGATACAGAAACCATGATCGGCAGATTGGCGCCACATGCTGGAGCCTGTAACGACATAACGACCAGTGGGATCCCACTCAACATCACTGACACCGTAGTGTTCTTGTGTGGACAAAAGTTGGACAGTAGATCCAGGATCGCTCTTGTCCTTCTTATCACTAGCGAGAGGCTCGAAATCAAGATCGTAGAACTCGAGATCAGAAACGGTAGAGGAACGCAAAGTAGCCAACACAATGTTGTGACCCTTGGGAGACCAGAAGAGGTAGTTGGCAGTCTTCTTGTCGAGAGATTTCATCAGCTTGAAACCAGCATTGGCCTTCTTGGATTTATCGAGGTAGAAGAACTTGACATCAGTCTTGACAGTGACAGGTGCTTGACCATGAGCAGGAGTGGAACCGTAAGCAGGATCGCTGGTGGTGATAGTAGCGAAACGTTCTCCATAAGGCTCCCAGGCGAAAGCAAGCATAGGATCCTTCAATTCAATGGTCTCGACAGGAATATTCTTTTGGTTAACACGGAAGATTTCAATGTTGGCATAGGTGGACTTCTTGGTCTTGGTATGACGATCGACCTTGACAGCCAAAAAGTGGCCTTGGTTTTGCCAGTAAAGCTTACATTCAGAGACGTTGAACAAGTTCTTGGTGGCAATGACTTCCTTGGAGGGAATGGTCATCATGGAAACACGAGCAGGTTGGTTACCAATTTCAGGGGTCCAGTAAGCCAACACTTCTTCCTTTTGGTAAATCTTGGGATCAGAAGCGTTACCCTTGGCAGGAGACCATTCAAAGTCGACGATACCAGGAGCCTTAATAGACTTCTTACCAACCAAACCCATGGAGGGAGCTTCATAGACAGACAGCTGTTGACCAGGAACAACACGAGCAAAGTGCTTCTCAGTAGAAGACCACTTGAACATGGGCCAGCGCACAGTCTTTTGTTCCTCACCAGCGGCTTGAACAAGAGGGAAAGAACGGAGCAAAGAACCAGTCTTGATATCCCAAATAACCACTTGATTACCTTCATCGTATTCACTGAAAGGATGACCGCTTTCAGGCAATCTATCTAAACTGATGGGCTCGTTGGACCAAGTGACGAGGTAACGTTCGTTGGGAGAGAAATCAATCAACTTGACACCGGGATGAACGAAACGAACAATTTTGTTCCAAGATGGGCCACCCCAGAGAGCGATACCTTGGGTGTGGAATGTAGAAAGATAGGAACCCTTGGGAGACCATTGGACGTAGGTTTCGGTCCAGTTCTAATGAAGGTGCGTCAATGAAACATGTCAATAATGGTGATGAAGCTACACTTACAGTTCTAGAGTAGACATGTTCAGGGGATTCAGTCTTTCTGTTCCAAAAGATGGAGACATCATCGCCTCTATACATGACAAATTGATCACGGGCTTGGGGATCCATCAAGGCGCTCTTCAAGTGCTCCTTGGCTGTGTAGGGTTCGATTTGAGGTTCGACATATTCCTCATTCATATCACTGTACTTTTCGACATCGGTGAACTTGTTGACTGACAAAGTAACAGTTTTACTCAGTTTGTGGCCATCCAAGTTCTTGACAGCAGCGTGAGCAGATTCAGGTGATGTGAAATCGATGAAAAGGTAACTAGAGAGACAAAAAACCACGCGCAAAACACACAATCAGTCATCAAGCCTTTCCAATGCCATCATTATATACATACCCTGAACTGGTCTTTTTGCCCTCCTCATTGGGAGTCATGGGCATCCAAATACCGTTCTCCTTGATCTCGCCAGCACCCTTAGTGAAGAGCTTGGTCAATACAGTCATCAATTTTTCTTCCTTGGCTTCATCGACAATAGGGGCGCCATCAACAACGACAATGGTGTCGAAATCATTCTCGGTGGAAACTTGGTGTTTCTCGTAAATATCGTCAAAGTTGATATCTTCTTCACGTTCAGGAAGGTTTTTCCAATCGACACTAGGCATCTTTATATTCAGGTTCTGTATAGATTTGATGAAAAAGAAAAGAGTTGAACATTTGGAAAAAATATTGCTGAAAAAATTAGTGATAGTGACCGGCAGGGCTGGGGGGGGAGAAGCTCTTGATGGAGAGTATGTTGTGGCTTGTGGATCCAATGTTGGATGATGCATATAATATGTGAGCAAGATCATTCAGTTTCAATATTGAATGATGAATCACAGACTATAGGCTACACATTGATGTGCTTTGAGCGCTATGTTGGATAGTAAATCAATGTAATGTCAAATATTTCAGCAAACAATTGAGCATAGTTACTATGTATGACCATTGGCTACATTTGCACCCATTGGATTCCATTTCGTTGGCAGCGACTCTTTGCTCTGTTTGCCAGTAGCAACACTCTTCACATCCGCCATTTCTTGTTGTAATCAAAAGGTTGAATGACTGTACATACATATAAGACTTGCAAATGCATGGCAGACTGAAAAGACTTACCATGCGAGGTTTTGCAGCTCGTGCTTGGATTTCTTCCTTCTAGTAAATATGTGTATCCGTGCTTGTTTGTGTGCAAAAACTGGCACCGACAAGCAAGGTATTGCTTATTCAGACACCTGTATTTTGGCACCGACCAGCAATTGTTGAACTACCTGCAGGCCATCAAGAGGCAAGAGAATCGCAACTATAAGCTCATAGTTGAATCAATTGACATCAAAAGACTCTTCCATTACTCGGCATCTGTGCACATCACACAGCTACTCGATATTTGTGCTAATATAAAGAAAATCAATCCCACGGGAGATGCTGAATGTTACAAACTGATCAAATCGCTGCTTGCACGGCATAAACTACAGCATTTACAATACCTGCCTGCACCAGAGGGGTATTCGACAAAAGAATACATTGAATGTGCTATCCAAATGCAATCTCAAATAAAGCAATTGAAGCTGATGGAGACGTCCACCTTGAGTCCTTCAAAGCACATCTTTACGATACTATACAGCCAACTAGATCAATTCGTCAAACTAGAGACCTTGTATTTGGAGAGGGCATTAATTTCAAACAGCTAGACTCGCTTATTGACAGCTGTCTGGCATTGAAGGAACTAGATCTGAAGCTACACGAAGTATCACCATTAAGGCAGCTTGGATTTGAAACAAGAGAAGAATCCGAAGAAGAGGAAAACGCAATCGACTACACAAAACTAAAGCCTCACTTGACTGTTCGCACAGCTAAGCTCAAACTGTACTCGATCTTGCCGAAATACGTTGGATATATATTGCATAGGTTTCCAAAGCTAACATCGCTGGACCTGGTGCCTCTTGCCTCACACTATGAACTGACGCCAACGTGCAATCCTATCACAGTATCGAACGATGCCATGTTGAACTTCTTACTCGCTTTACGCAAAATGCGACATGTACATCACCTCATTGAATTTAAGCGAACGATGCGTTGGATGCGGTTACAAAGTTTCTTGTTGTCACTAATTTTGATGGAACACCAGAAGCGTCTTGTCAATTGGTTGTCCATACCAAGTATCGACTGGACAATCCCCTCATTTCTTACAGCAGCGAGCCTTTGAAGATAAGAATTCATTTGCAATACTACAAAGGCCACACTCAAGAGAACCAGTCGTTGAGAGGGCCCACCATCATGCCTCACCTCACATTGGTGGAAGTAGTTGACTCATACATCAAGCAGCTGGTCATCAATGGAATGAGCAACAAGTTTGTCAATGGAGTCGTCAGCGCCTATTACCTAATGGACTATACATTGATCCGTCGTTCCTTTCTGAAGCACATGGGCTTCATTCAATGCGACTTGTCCTATTACCCTCTGCAGGTACTTCCCACACCGCACATTTTTATGGAATCACTGAAATTTGAGGATTGCCTGCTCCACTGTCTGTCGTTTATCAAATTCTCGCTTGTCATGTCCTGACTTCAACGCCTTATGATGAAAGACTGCCAGTTCTCCTTCTACCTAACCAAACGTCAATCCAACGGTTCCATTTGACGCTCAATCACACTGAGCATTCCCTTTACACACTTTATCTATTCCGTTTCAAAAGCATTCGACAATACCGATCCCTTAGCAAAATATACCTCAAATCAGCAACAGATGCAGGAACCACGTATGCAATGTATAGCAGAGATGGAGTAGAGTCTACTACCGTCATCACTAGAAGGGCCTTTTATCAAAAGTTGAATCTGATTCCTTGCATATCGACATCTCTTGCAAAAGTATAAAACAATTCAAAATGAATTAGGCTAGTGAACACGCTAGTATAATATACCTTGTGCAGTTCTACTACTATCGTCTCTTTTTTTATTGTTGTATTTCGATGAAAGGGTGTATATTACTGGGCTAATTCTACAGCTTAAGCTCATCTAAAGACAAAGATGTACCTCTACGGTGGCGAGATATCTTGATGATGTGCGTCTTGATTTTGGTCACCATCTTCCTGGCTCGATGATGGTGTTTCTTTTCATATGAGCTGTTGAGGCTATGTTGAGAGATGGCTGATGAAGCTGAACTATGTCTACTGTGAATAGATTGCAAATAATCAAACACGGGTTGGCAAGCTTCATCAACACGTTGTTCTTCTGAGTTGGGCGCTGTAGTATTCAAAGAAGAGTGTGTGGTAGTTTTCTGAAGACCATTGCTTCCTGAGTGAGATAATTTAATCTTGGCCTTCTGCCACCAAACAGGAGGACATGTTGTCCCCGTCATCTCGTCGGCAGCAGAAGGTCTATAACGAATGCCATCATAACAGCCATCGCCATCATCCACAGTCAGCAACGGTAGACTTAGTCGTCGGTGTGCTGTATGTTGTTCCAGCTCGCTCAGTTGAGTTGCATCTTCTTCGCTATCTGGCTGGTTATCAACCGCTGTTATGATGATTTGACCAGTTACAATGCTGCTGTCGGGTGGTGCTTTGATTTGTGTTGAAATTGTGCTACTAGTGGTAGAATGGTATAAACAGGAAATGGCAGAGCAAACCCAATATACCTCAGCTTTGAGAAGAGCTGCAGTAATTATCAAGTATTTGCACATTTACGATCAGGAAAAAGTATGGTATTTGAGTTTTGTTAGATTTGAGATGAGAGTATTTATAGCTTGTATATCCCATTTAAGGTTTCGAATACAGATAGCCTTGCTTTGTATCATAAAGGTTATTTTCTTGTAATTAGTCCTATGCTAAGCAATGCCCAACAGTTAGATGTCATGGCAAACATAAGCAAGGTTTGCTGTCTACATGATATCAATAGCTAAGGTTTCAAAATTACATTTTTACGTTATTGACAAGTCGATAAACAACACAGAAATGAATGTCCTCTCATGGCATTGGTTCTGTACCAAGATATTCTTAACAAGTGAGGATCCATCCGAGGGAGTTGAATTACAAAGCATTTTACAGTAATCGTGCTTCGGTAAACCTCCCTTTTTTTCTTGAAATTTCTTGGGCCAATACATCGTTATGTATTTGGAACATCTCTTAATGAACAAAGCAGAAGAAAATTGTATCTCTAATGGCATTTCATGAAAATTAACACAGATAAATCAGATTTTCTATGTATGCCATGAACTTGCAGGTGTTCTTCGTAGATATCTTGATAGGGTTCGATTCTGAGCCAGAGAATTTCGATCGTTATTTCTGATGATTCTATAATTCACAGATGGTTAGTAGTTCCGTAAATCTGTTTGTAATTACCAAAAAGAACAAGTTGCGAGTTTTCCAGCAGAGCATAGATTTAATACGATATGATCTGCATCTCTCATAATCGATTTTCTAGACATACTTTCCCTGGATCAGGATATTTTTTCGATGAGAATGTCTTTGATTTACTGAAAGACTGCCAGAGCAAAAGGTAGCGGGGGACAGTACACTTTATTGGAGAGAATTTAGACAAATGGCACTATATAAATGCCGTAGAAGCTATTAAATCAGAATCAACAAGTAGTAGCTTCTAATTATATGGGGGTGGCTAACGCACCTACGGCTAATGTACCAACAAATCGTCTCTAAGTATCGATGAACTTGCAAACTTCTTGTACTGCACGTAATATAAATGCAGGACGATGAATAACGACAGTGCGAGTCTTTGGTTCCCAGTAGGTATGAATTCGTTAATATAGGCTTTAAATTTGGGTTGTAGTGTAATCTATTGATTTACATTACTGAAGGATAGTTGTATATATTTGAAGTCTAGAGAATGATTTTGAGCTTAACAAAATAAATATGCCTTCTATTCAAATTATAAGTTGCACAGGTTGTAGAACTACCCGTCAGCTATCTATCGAAGATGTGATTCACGCTGTGTAAATAACAGCTATAAAGCAAAAACGTAAAAAATTTTGACAGCTTTCAAGCCTTCATATCTTGACATGTAAATCTTTCTGAGCCGCCAGAACTACGCCAAATAATTGTACTCAAGTAGCAGCAACTTCCTGACACATTTACTCAATTTTTTGGGGACTGTTGAGTCTGTAGCGGTTGCGGACATTCAGTAACTCAGCAAGAGTCGGATCATGATTTACATTGTTTCTCACTGTCTACATTAGGACATTAGGTTCGACACAGAAGTGAATCATATAATCGATTATGATGGTCTCTGATAGTGAAGGATAATGATGGCTACAGATCGTATCATCATGGCTGATTGAACGAATCAGATCCTTCAATTGACTGATATTAGATAAACATGATACGATGTATTGACTCAGTTGAAACAACAAGATAGATTGATGATTCATCAGTAATGATCTCTTATAAATAGGATGTGTTTGAATCAGTTAATAAATCTAGAAGTTTTCGTATCTGGTTACTTTTTATAGCCTTCCTTTTTTGAAATCTATCTTAATTTGTTAATACTGTATCTTTGAATACAACATTTTTTTTAACCGTGTAATCCGGATCACTATTGATTTTATACTACAACCGTTTACTCCATTTTATCTCAAATGTCTCAAGATGGGATCCTTGGGTTTCGAAGTTTGGCAAGACCATGGCTCAACATCGTGCGGAGCAATCGTGCAAGGAATGCAATGGACACTACGGAAAGGGTCATTCGTGTGCCAACGGTGGTTCTTCTGGTCCTACGAAGACTGTTCGCATGATGACGAAGCGTCCAACAGTACAATCCATGGTGAACAAGGCTTTGGCGTCTGAGGCTGGTGCTGCCGTACTTCGGGAAAAGAGCAGGGAGATCAATGCCTGTTCCGCTGCGTCTTCGGTTGCTGCTTCTGTCGTTGCTGCTTCTGTTCCCGTGCGGGATGAAGTTAGTCCTGGTTTGTCTCCTGTTCAGGAGACTGAGAATACTGAGGTTGACTCTGATGTGGAAATGTCGGAATCAGATGGTCATACTATCACCGATGCTGAGGACCTGTGTGGTCGAGCTCAGGCTTCGATTGTTGATGGTATGGACAGTGTTTCTGTGTCTGATGTTGACTTGGTGCAGAATTTGTCTGCTCAAGAATGTAAGTTTGATGCTGTATTTAGTGCACCTCCTACATTGCGTTCCAATGCCATTTGTGTTCCAATTGTGGTACAAAATGTCATTTGTTTCGGCATCGTAGACACTGGTGCGACTTTTAGTTGCATTACTGACGAGTTTTTCGATCATCTAGGAGGTCGTACTCATTCTGGTTTTGAAGCTGCTGCTGCTGACAGTATTGTACAGTTGGCACATGAAGCGACTACCGTTCCTCGTGTTGGTTCTGTGGTCTTGAATGTTACTTATAATAAAGTTGTTAGTTCACATTCATTTGAAGTTTTTACATTTTATTCGGAAGAAAATGTACATGTGTTATTGGGAATGGATGTTCTCTCTAAGATTGGTATTGGTATTAGTGGTTTAGTGAGTCAGCATGATTTTCAGACTGGGCCCAGAAAGCCAGATCCTGTTGACGACTCGATTGAACCTAATCACCATCCATTTGGTAGTGATAAGGAACGTGCTCCTTACGTTAGGCTATTGAATGAACTGTTATTGGAGAATTCGCAAATTGACATGAGAAATACTCTGTGTAATTTGCCTGATTCTGTTATCAAGCTGGATACTAAGCCTGGCTGTGTTGCCTATCGTGCTCAATATCCACTTGCGGAGGCCTATAGGGATGCTGTTAATAAACAGATCCAAGTGTGGCTTGATGAAGGCGTTATCGAACGATCGGCGAGTCATACCCGCTTCAATCATCCGTTGTTGGTGGTGAAGAAGAAAGATTCGAATGGCAATTATGACATGTCTAAGCCTCGTGTGGTGTTAGACGTCCGTAAGTTGAATTCGATTTTGGAGGTTGATGACAAACAACAGTTGCCGTTGATTTCATCTATTCATCAGAATATTGGGAATAAAACGATTCATACTTGTCTGGATATCCATGCTTGTTTTACCAGTTTTGGATTGGATCCCTCGCAAGCTCATAAGGTTTCGTTTACTTCGCCGTTTAGCAATACTCAGTACACCTTTCGGAAGGCTGCGTACGGTATTCGTCATGTTGGTTCAGTAGTTGTTCGTACATTGCAGAATCTGTTGTCAGATCTGAATACGTCCAATGCTGCTACTCCCAATTCTACCAAGGATGACCAGTCAGTGTTCTGCTACGTTGATGATATAATCTGTAGTACCTCGGGTAGCTTGGAAAATCACTTTAAACTTGTTGCTGAAGTGATTCGTCGTTTGACAAAGGCTAATCTGGTTTTGAATCCAGAGAAGGTGGTCTTTGCTCAGAGAAGCATTTACCTTTTAGGATGGAGTGTAATTGATGGCAAGTTAGTCCCTGATGGAAGAAAACTTACCAATATCATGCAGTGGCCTCCTATTAAGACTGGTAGACAGCTTGCTTCGTTTCTGGGTCTGATGTCCTATTTCCGATCTTCTATTCCGATGTATTCTCGCTTAACGGGTGATCTCGACTCGTTGAAGCAGTGTAAAGATTTGTCGAAGGTCTGGACGGCAAGACATGACAGAACTATTGCAAATTTGAAGGATGCACTTACCAATGCGTTGGTTATGTCCACCCCTGATTTCTCATGTCGATTTCATTTAGCTACTGATGCTAGTCTCACTGCAATTGGTGGTTTGTTGTACCAAGTGATTCAGAATGAAATTCGGTATATTGGTTTGGTATCGCGTAAACTCTCTCCTTCTGAACGCAATTACAGTACTACGAAACGTGAGCTTTTGGGAATTTGTTATTCATTAGAAAAGTTTCATCGGTTTCTGTATATGAGACGGTTTACCCTGCACACGGATCACAAGAGTTTGATCTATTTGAATACGCAAGAGATTCCTAATGCGTTGATGCTTGGGTGGTGGGAGAACATCTTTTCTTACACTTTTGACATTGTTCACTTACCTGGTGTTTTGAATGTCATTCCTGATGCTTTATCTCGGCTGTATGAAGATGACGATGCTTCCGCACGCCATCTTCTGGGGGGCAGGTACTATGCTGATGGAGGTGAAAGGTTGAAGCAGAAGAGAAAGATGGGTTCTAAGTTGAAATCTACCACACCAACTGTTCAAATGAAACGTATTCCTGTTCGAATTACTCGTGCTTTACGAAAGGATACTAGTATTGGTGATGATGGCCTGGTTGATGTGAAGCATTCTTCGATGAAAGCTAGCACCTCATCAGCTGCCTCGTCAAAGCAACAACAAGAGTTAATTTTACGTACTATGAAGTTTTGCGATTATGTTACCCCACCTGCTACTGAACGAGATAATATGATTATTTCTCAACATTTGGTCGGTCATTTCGGAATCAACCATGTTGAAACTGCTATTCATCATGAAGGATTCCATTGGACTAACATTCGTAAGGATATTGAACGTATCTTGGGGGATTGTATTGAATGTAACAAGTTCAACATTGCTCGAGAAGGTTATCATCCTTTCCGAAGTGCCAAAGCTGATCAACCTTTGGATCATTGGTGTATGGATCTTGGTGATATGGGTGTCACAAGTTCATTCGGTAGCAACTTCATATTCGTAATGACGGATATTTATAGTCGATTTACGGTCATTCGCTGCATTCCAGATAAGCATGCTACTACTATCGCTCGTGAATTACTTCAGGTTTTCTCTCTTTTCGGTTGGCCAAAGATCTTGACATCTGATAGAGGAAAGGAATTCATCAATGAGGTTGTAGAAGCTATGGTCGAGATCAGTGGTATTGACAGACGTCTCTCGTTAGCATGGAACCCGTTGGGTAACAGTGTTGCGGAGAGTTGGATTAAACTTGCAAAGTCGACAACAGTTAAGTTGCTTAAAGGAAAACGTGATCAGTGGGAACACTATATTCCTTGGGTTAATTATTGTCTGAATGTCAAGTATGCTAGATTGCACAAGTCTCGTCCTTATACGATTTTGTTTAATCGCCAACCTAATGGTTTGACGGATTATTCAAAGGTAGACTTGACTCGTAGTTACGATGTAGTGGATCAGAAGAAGATTGATGAGAAGTATAGCTTCGTTCAAAATGTTCTTATTCCAGCTATCTCGAAACGTATTTTAGAGACTCAGAAGAAGGATCATGCCAATTTTGCTAAGAAGCACAAGATCATCGAGAAGCCTTATCCCGTTGGGAGTAAGGTGATGGTAGTGAATGAGAATAAGAGCAACAAGTTGGATGTTCGATATGAGGGTCCCTATTTGATCAACGGAATTACTAGCAAAGGCTCGTACGTTCTGATGGATCGTACAGGTAATCTCCTGAGTTATGATGTACCTACGCATAAATTAGTGTATAATGCTGCGGCTAATGCTACGCTAACTTCTAAAGAGGACTTCATTCGCGAACATCAAGAGGTTCAAGCGGTTATCAACCATAGAGGCTCACCGGGCAAGTGTAAATACTTGGTGCAGTGGAAAGGATTTGATGAACCTACTTGGGAACCTATTGAACATTTCAACTCTACTGAATGTATTGAATTATATTGGGGTAGAAGGAATGGTGCAAAGGCTGTTGGCAAGCGCAAGATTGCTCCTGCAACAGTAAATCAGAATAAGGCTGCTACTCGTCCTCAGAAGAAACGTGGTAGACCAGCTAAGAATCGGTCTTAATGGCTGAATGGTATGATGTCTGATCTAGTCTTTTTACCTTATTGTATATTTTTGTCCTTTCAGAGGTTTTTAAAGGTTTTTTAATGACGGATGCTGCCCATATCATTTTGATTGAATATTGTATATATATTGTATTTGTATGTTATCTAATATCGTTATTTATGATGTGCTGTAATTAGAGATTATGGTATGTAACAATGGTATATCCTGATCCTGGTTGGGGGCTGTTGAGTCTGTAGCGGTTGCGGACATTCAGTAACTCAGCAAGAGTCGGATCATGATTTACATTGTTTCTCACTGTCTACATTAGGACATTAGGTTCGACACAGAAGTGAATCATATAATCGATTATGATGGTCTCTGATAGTGAAGGATAATGATGGCTACAGATCGTATCATCATGGCTGATTGAACGAATCAGATCCTTCAATTGACTGATATTAGATAAACATGATACGATGTATTGACTCAGTTGAAACAACAAGATAGATTGATGATTCATCAGTAATGATCTCTTATAAATAGGATGTGTTTGAATCAGTTAATAAATCTAGAAGTTTTCGTATCTGGTTACTTTTTATAGCCTTCCTTTTTTGAAATCTATCTTAATTTGTTAATACTGTATCTTTGAATACAACAGGGACCAAAAAAATATGGCCAAAATTTCACTAAAAACCATGAGGTATCCCTCATGGTTTTCATCAAAAATCAAACGATCGCATTTTTCACCTTGAAAATGAAGACTTTTACTATGGTATATATCAAATCAAAATGTTTCTCTCGATCCAAAGCAACCTCTGAAACCACTTTTATAAGGCTTTCATATGCAAAATATGGCTATTTTCGCTAAAGACCCCATTTCAAATTTTATTAAATTGCTCAATAATTTCAGTCAAAACACTTATTGCAACTAGCACCATTGGAAGCGCCTTGAAAAGTACTTCAAGAATGTATTAGGAAGCAAAAGGCGATCATCACAATTTATATAGTCGGATATTACAAAATAGAGTAAAGAGGTCGAAAAAGACAAAATCTGTCTAATCTTGATCAGAAAAAAATAAACTGAGCTTGAACCAATTTTGGCGGGTGTCGCTGCTGTTGGCTGACCTAAACGCCTTTTTGATGGTGACAGTAATAATGATAATGATGATTGTGATGCTGACCAAATGGAAACCATGAATCTGAAAGGGCAGTTGCTTAGCCCGAATACTTTTTTCTGAATTTTTTCCTATAAAGATGTCTTTTGCAACGGCAATCTCTCAAAAAGGTCGCTGAAGATCTTCACAAGTCCTTTATTTATGCATGGCCAGCTTTATATCACCATCTCAAGAGCAACATCAGCGAATGGATACCTCCCCTCCGACTCTGATGTTATAGCCTTTCTTTTACTATTAATTGATTGTTTAAAATCTACTTGATATCTCTGATCTGAGATGTCTTCAGTGAGAGCCCGTAGGGCGACGCCGTCATCGAGCGTAGCGAGATCGGTCGGCTAGTTGTCTTATACTAGAGACCAAATACATTGTTAGATTTAGTTGACATATCAGGATCGAAAGCAGGAAAAGGTGTGGCGAGTGAAGAGGCTATTTTGTTGGTACATTTGCCACCCCCTAATTATATATATAGGTCTCACACTCGAAATATCACCCACAACGTGATAATTTTGCATTTCGCATTTCGATACGCAGTCGCAACAATGAAATTCATGTAAAAGATATAGCAGTTTACAACAAGAGCAAAAAATTAGTCATTCTAATCTATTGTGCTATTCAATTCGCAATTACCTTCTTATTAGTTTGACAAACGTCAATGATTGTCTTACTCTTTGACGGCCTGGATATCTGATAAGCAATCAGGCTTAAAATACAACCCGAAGAATATAGGCACATTAAAAATCGTGGTATAATATTACATATTTATTAATACATGTTATAAATTATGATACATAAAATCAAATCTACAGTACAGCTACGTATTCTTCTTCCATTTCTTCGCTATCACTATGGCTACTACAGCTCACACGCTCCCATTCTTTTTGCTTGTATTCATCTAGCTTGTCCAACATGGACTCAGCACGTTTCACCAACGCCTTGCGTTCATTTCGAATATGCTCATCGCCATCAGATTCAATCATGTCAAGCTTCAAAAGGATCTTGACTATCTGATCTTCGTAGCCCAGAAATTCTCGATTTTCAGCAGTGGAAGCAGGAATGGTATCAGGCAATGCAGAGCGACCATCAGGAGAGAAATCTAGTGGCACATGGAGTACATGATCTTCGTGTTGTTGACGTATCTGATCTAATTCTTGCTCAATACGACTTAAGGCTTCAAACTTGGCAATTTTGACAGGGTCTTCTTCGGGAAATACCGAAAAGGATTCTTCTGAAGTGGTATTCGCCAAGATATCATTCACCAGATGATGGAGGGACTCAGTAGATTCAACGAGGGCAGGCACTTCCTCAGCCTGTTCCATGGAGGAGTCTCCATCTTCGTCTTCAGTTTCGTGGTCATCAATGTGTTGGATAGCCGAGGCAGCCAAGTCCTGGTCATCTTGCTCCATGGCATCACCATTTTCATCTTCAACATCATCGTCTAGCGTTTGAGCCTTTCTTGAAATGTAGTCCACAAATTCATCTAAAGTAACAGTGTGTTCAGTTGGCTCATCCTCCTCTTCTTCTTGCTCTTCTTGCTCTTCTTGCTCTTCTTGCTCTTCTTGTCTAGGACTTTCTTCAGCTTGCTCATTTGGGACCTCTTGTTGACCAAAAATGAATCTAACCAGAGCTTCCATTTGCTCAGCAACCTCATGTTCTTGATCAGCCTCAGACTCAGAGTCAGAAATTTCTTCTTCTTGTTCGGAATTGGCATTGGCAAAGTTAGGAAAGACAGCAGCAGCCATGGGATGGCAAGGGTTGGTATACTCAACAGACTTGACAGCTTGTTCTTGGAGTTGTTGTTCTAAGGTCAAGGTACGGAGATGGTATTGTTCAATTTGTCTTTGTTTCAAAACGGCATCCAAATAAGCCTGTTCTTGCTGACGGCGATGAAGAAGCAATGCTTCTTCTTGCTGCTGTCTTCTCTTCTTAGCGGCATAGTAAGCTTGAATGGCAAGTTCTTCTTGCTCACGACGTCGCTGTAATTCGGTCATAATCTTGAGATTATAAAGAGCCTTTTCAAGACGACGTTGTTCTTGTTGCTGTTTCTTGTAAAGCGCAGCTTGTTCACGCTGAGCCTGTTCTTGACGAAGTAACAATTGAAGTTGAACATAATCATCAACAGAGAGTTGATGGCCACGCTGTTGTTGTTGTTGTTGTTGTTGTTGTTGGTAGACGGGATGTTGGAAAAAGAACATCTTTATAAAATATATATATATATTAAACTTTCAATGATTTATTGATATTTTTTTTTGACACATCCCAAAAATGTCAATGTATTTATACTACTTTTTCATGGAAGGTTCGCGTATTTGCTAGGTAGTGTCCATTAGTCAAAACTCCGTGATTACGTTCTGTTCTGGCGATTTCCAGCATTTTGTACACACATCCAGCCAATCACCTCACAAGAAGCGTTTCTAGAATTTGCTTGTACCTGCAAGAATGAGTAAGTGTAGCGCAGTAAATTTGTAATGATGGTGTTCCAATGGGCTGACATGCAATGGTTCCTGATTTGTAGCATTTCAGATTCAAACTAACTTGGGCATCGCTGGCGATTGGACCCTATTCATCAAGTAATTTCTTATAATTGGAACAAACCCTTTATCACTTTCTCCACGCTCAATGGCGGATACAAATGAATTTTTTTGAATAGTACTAGCTTTTAGTTGAGTCAATGCTTCTTCCTACTTTTTTCTAGCAAGCAAGGAATTTGGGAATGCCAGCATTACTTTTGATCATCATTTCATTAGTTGATCAAGTGAAGAATATATAAAACGGAGTCTACATTGAATAATGCTACTGTAATATTTTTTTTTTTGTTTGAGGCAAGCTAGAGGTACAGTGGACTGGTGCTGTGTTGTGTTGCGTCGCAGAAGATATAATAGCAAATGAGTTCTGTAAAATTATCTCACGAATGCTAGCATAGATCATTTGTGCACCAAGAAAATTTTGAATAGCAATTGCGTCTTATGGTTGGAAGTTGAGATGTTCGGATCAATACGATAACCTGAATGAAATAAGAAGCTTTTCAAGGGACCTAATTGATCTTTCCGCAGTGTTACTGGAGAGCTAAATACGTGATTTTAAACTTTAGGCTGTGGCAGCGACTATCGCAATCATCCTAGCCACTACGCAGCTTTTACTATGGGCATGCGGAAGTTGATCCCGCAATTAGCGAGAACACTTTATAAAGACCTTGATATAGATGTATATTTGACTCTTCTA
This sequence comes from Mucor velutinosus, assembly GCF_035048745.1. Lineage (NCBI taxonomy): Eukaryota > Fungi > Mucoromycota > Mucoromycetes > Mucorales > Mucoraceae > Mucor > Mucor velutinosus. The sequence continues at coordinate 75,604 of NW_027041921.1, forward strand.
GGATGCTCCAGACCTATATCATTGGAAACAGTTAAGATACGGGCAGAAGCCAGAGCTGTATTGCCTCTTACAATCATAATATTTGCAAAATACAGCGAAATTTGGATGTATTTAAGCCGTGATTTCTCGTGTTACAAGCCATTTTAGAACATCTGAGTGACACCATACAATTGCTCTAATCAAGCACTAGCTTTCTGACACTTCTGCTCAAATTTTTTGGGATCGTCGAAAATCGACCTCAAACCATGAGGTATCCCTCGTGATTTTCATCAAAAATCAAACGATCGCATTTTTCATCTTGAAAATGAAGACTTTTACTATGGTATATATCAAATCAAAATGCCTCTATCGATCTAACGTAACCAATAAAATCATCTTTGTGGGATTTTGAAATGTAAAATTTCGACATTTTGGCCAAAAATCTCTTTTCATATTTTCAAAAATTGCTCAACAGATTTATTCAAAACATCTTTTATAATTATTATCACTAGATGCGTCTTGAAACGTACTTCTAGAAAGCTTAAGGAAGAATCGCATGATCATAACATTTCGTATAGTCAAATCTGTCAAAATAGATTAATCAAGTCGCAAATTGATCAGAAATCAACGAACCGAGACAGAATGTCGAACGGAGTTTGAAGTAATTTTCAGCTACCAAAAACGCCTTTCTCATGGGGAGACATGGTGAACATGTTGATTAGCGGTTCCAAAAAACAAAACGAAAGCGGGAGGACGAAGAGGAAGCAGAGAAGGAAGACGAGGGAGAGAAAAGGTAAGGATACTTGTCATAAATCATACCGAGAAGTAATTGAAAAGTCTGAAACCATGACATCTTGCTGATATAGCTGTAACCGTAGACACATATGGCTAATAGACAAATTCTCTGCGAATTTCCTTCAAAGGCTCCATTGATTTTATATAGTACTGGTATAAAAATCAAGCAATCTGCTAGAATGAAGCGACAGCGAGTTAGTGCTACTGGGATTCTTTCAAGCAGTTAAACGTGAGAGAGAAAGTGGGTGATTTGGTCGTTCCTATCAGTAAACGCAACACATCAAGGCTTTGCAGTAAATGCATAGAGATATCATTGCATCGTATGCCTTATCTCAAAGGACATGCAGTTCTTTATTACAGCGAATGTGGTAATATCTGGGATTGAGACGTAATTGCGATAAACAGCATGATGATTACGTCCAGTATTATCTGGTTTGGCGCTTCTCGTCCTCAAATATACAAACCAAAGAAGCGCTAAATTAAAGTTGTATACTACCATTGCCGTAATAAACACGGTCTGACTCTCACAAGGAACTTCAAATGATTATTCCAACGGGAGTACGTAAGGCCTGAAGTGATACATGCTATAACTGAGTCCATAACAATAAAGATTTTATACTCTAAACTTGGTTAATTTCTCTAATTATGGAAACTTAATCATTGCTTTACTAATAAAAGCCATGGAATGGACACAAATATATTAATGATGTGAATATGTACAAAGTAGCTCTGCTTGGCCTATTATGCTCCTTTGACAGTGCGTCATTTATCATCAATGAAAAATTCTGACGGATAAAAGCAACCAAAAAGTGAGACATTCATCCATCAATCATTCGGTTTTCTTTCAGTAACTAAACATTTTTTTTTGTTCTAGTCCTGTTTGTGACACGATGAGGAGTATTTGCGTCGTTTTTCGTTCACAATAAGGAAACCGAGCTTGCGATACATTATTTCTAATATTAAATCTTCTAAATTTAAAATCGTTGAATCCAAATATTATCTTGGCAGATCGAGCAGTTGAGGCACGGCATTACAGAAAACCATTTGATGAAGAATGATATGGCTAAAAATTCTTTAAATGGTTATTTTATAATCCTTATTTGGTATTTTTTTTTTTTTAGATACCAGACCCTGGAAAGTATTAGTATCCATGGTAACGCTAAGATGAATGAGATGAGATGTGACATGATCTGGCGTTGCGTGTGGCATGGAGATGTTGGCTATACCTGTGGCAGGCTCAGCATCCCTAACCCTCTTTTCTAGCTATTTTCATTGATATTGTGAAATGTGTAACCCTTTGCTGTTGATGATTTATTACATGGTTGAGCAAATGTACAACAAATGAAAAACCCGGAATAAATGTCTTGGCAAATTACTAGATCGAGTGAAATTATTTGAGTCTCTAATAGATAATTTCACCTAAAGCGGCAATTAGCTCATGCATTCGCTGATGTTTAAACACCATAAAAAACAAGGTTTCCCAATCGCTAAAAAAAGCTAATCGTTGCACACTTGAAAAAACCCCTCTTTTTTAGTGATTATAAATAAAGAGAGGTTCCAATATCTTTCTCATTTTCCTCTTCTTTTCTCAATTTTGCTCTTTTCTTATAATTTTTCCTTTTTTATGAATAATAATAACAACCATGACCTTATCCAGCAGTAACTCAGGTGGATGTACCTACCGTTTTATAGAAAGCTCTCTCTCAACACTTCCTGTCCAAACGTAAATGTCCACAGGCAATGGATGCAAAAGCTTATCTTATTCACATTTTATACAATAGAAATTACGATCTGGAAATCAGACAGCAGCCAGAGAGAGCCAAAGTTAGCCTGATCAATGAGAGAGGTATTATAAAAATTTTCAATCGTCATTAGCGACCCAACTAATTTGTGCTTTCGTTAAGACCGACGACCCATTGAACCTCCACCCATCTTACAACTACACTGGGAGAATTGTTCAGAAGAAGAATTGAAGTAGGTAGGCATAATTTAATTTGATTTAGAGTCGACTAACAGATATATACCTCGATAGGAAATGCTTGCAGAGTCCGTTTTACTTTACTGTTGCTAATCTGGTTACTGAAGATGATCCAGAAACTCCATTACTACCAGTGCAAGACTACATGTCGGGTTCGACCGTATCTTCACTCTATCGACTTCGAGATATTGATAATTCAGGTATGAAGATATGATTACTGACACCTAAACCAACGCTGACATCTCTTCTAGATGGCGGCTTCTTTGTATTTGGCGATCTTGCTGTCAAGAAAGAAGGCAAATTTAAATTGAAATTCTCATTGTTTGAAATTGTCGAAGGACAAGTTGAAAACAAACGAACAATGCTTTCAAACACATTTACTGTATTCATTCCAAAGCAATTTCCTGGTCCAGTAGAAGCAACATTTTTGTCAAGGACATTCTCTGATCAAGGTGTCAAAATGAGAATTCGCAAAGAGCATCGTCTTCAGTCGTAAGTCTTGAACTCTTATAAAAATAACCAGTTTTACTAAAATTAGTGAATTCATCACACTTTTAGACGAAAGAGGAAACTTGAAAATGGAAATGATTCATCATCTGCCTCATCTGTAACGAATGAATCCGCTTCTCAACCAACAAAGAGGTATCATACAAAACATTCAAAGATGGTGGTCTCTTCTCCATCGTATGCTGAGCCATCTGCTTCGACGTCTGATGTCTTCTTTGGTCGTTGGCAAGCAACAACACCTCATCACCACAACAGCAGAGATTCTACTACTGCACCAACACCGCCGCCTTCCAGTACCACTGCTGCTACTTGCAATTCAGCTGAAGACGTAGAGTATAAAAGATTGACTAGCAAATTCAAGTATCAATATCCTGAAGATCATGCCCAAGCGTTCCCCAGTCCAGAAAGCACCATTTATAATACTATCCCTCACGCAGCATCAAGCGCATCCACTCCTCGTTCCATGTCTTGGGGATATAGATGTAGCGAACGAGATGCATACAGTCGATCCCTACCGCGTGCTTCGTGGCCTATACTGAACTCAAATACTGGACGCTCCTCTCCTGAACTGATTTCCAACGTTGGCCATTTCACAGATTCGCCGCCTCCCATGGCAAGACGACTACCACAAGATCCTTCATTAGCAAGATATCATACATGCTCGGATACTAAATCTTCCTTCCATTCAAGAGAACATGGCATTTTAAATGATCTACCAACTCCTCCCTCATCTATTACTGAATTACATCAAAATGCCACTGGAACACAAAGCTGGGGTACTCGACTGCCTCCTTTAAGAGCCATTATGAATAATTTAGATCAACACATGAACAAATCCTCTCTGTTTCCATTGCTATTACCGCCTCCAGCGCCCTTGGTTGCATTGCATGCTTCTCCAGCTTTAAATGAACAACACAATTACCCATATTATCGCTAGAAATCCATTGTATATCATCACAGATTGACATTCCATAATCCTTCGCTCATTCTCTCTTATGTTAAATATCCCCCTTTTTTTTGTACAGCGCAATCATTCATCCCATTACCTTGTTTTTATATATCTATGCTCGTCCTATCCTGTCTATTATTTTTCAATTAAAGTCTCTTCCGTACTATACTATCTTTAATCCGAGAATCCGTGTGCATGCAACTGTTTAGTTTGCTCAATTATTTAGTACCTTGAGTAACAATTGATAACTATCCAGGCGCACTATTACCCCTGTATACGAGCACCGCGTTACATAAATAGATGTTATTGGCGCGCAGCCATTAGTCCGTTTTGCTGTGATGTTTACCCTGTTAATTGAATGACGGGCTGAAGAAAGGGATATTGCACTTATTGGTAATGTTTGTATCGCCACACGTGGTTGCTACTTGATCAACACCGGAAATTTCTTTTTGGCTTGGCATGCAATGACCTCTGGATGTTCAATAGTTGCTGTTGTGTTGATAGGTGCTTTTATAAATCGCATAATTACTTGAGTCCACGTATTCTACATTGCATCTTGTTTTATACTCTGAAACACTCTATGGCCAGCATTAAAGGCACAATTAAACACGACGCTCTGCAAATGCCTATGTAATAATACAGCATTATTTGCATTGTACGTTGAAATTATGAATATCGTTGTGTTTTGCAACTGCAAGATAAATAAATTGAAACAGATATAAATAGCTGTATGAAACTCTGGAAATCAAAGCTGAACATTATATAGAGAAAGGGCCAACACATGGGCAACTGACAAGCGTCAATCTTGCTTGAACAATTGGAAAGCACAGTTATCCTATCTCTGCACTGTTAGCTAGCCTTTAAAAATGTGCTCCATCTATACGTTTGGACGATTATACTGTTTGTACATACGTCTATCTTGTTTCCAATCAAGATCATAATTTTGGGTAAATAGATGACACGTGCGATAAATGTATCTTTAGCATTTTACCTGGAACGATGCAGTTGAAAGGCATCTTCCAAGCCCAGTTGTATTAGGCAAAACTTGTTTGACAGGTGTGAACACAGACTCTGAATACATGAGTGATCCATCATCCAGTATAAAAAGGAATGCTTTTCATCATGCAGATCCCTTTTATCGTTTAGCGACTGCAAACATGAATCTCATAGAAAAAGTCAAATCAAGCATTGACATATGGAAGCATGAAAAATATACAAAACGAAGAGCATTTCTACCAGAATATAAATCAAGAGGTAATGTCGGTTCAGGGCCTGCCTTTTGACGTTTTACTGAAATTACAAATTGATGCAGATTTAGACTATTACAAAGAAGTTTACTGCGATGGTGTGTACACTGGCACAGAAAACAATGGCCACAAACTGCAATTCCGTATCAAGAAGAGAGCGAGCTCTGTTTTCTCGATCGATTCGTCGCCTGGAGTCAATCTATCCAGACAACGAACATCATCGCCATGCTCAGAGACTTACAATCAGAAAGCTGGATATTGAATCCCTCGATAGCAGTGTATACATGTAGAATAAACAGAGAAGAAGACAGATTTAAGGTTGGTCCAACCTCAAATTATTTCCCCACTCCAACAAATGGCTTTACAAAGAGTTATTTCTCACACTTTTCTTTGTCTTTCTTTTCCAATCGTGCGTAAAATGTCTTCTGCAGCAACTCAATCACTGCTTTCGAGATTTCTGAATTCGCCAGCAGGGCCCAAAACTATACATTTTTGGGCCCCCACCATGAAATGGGTATTGATCTGTGCACGCATTGTGTTTATCACGCTTCTCAATCTGGCTGGCTTATTATTTGTAGGGGCTAGTCATTGCTGGCTTGGGTGATCTTCAGAAACCAGCAGATCAACTTAGCTTATCACAAAACCTGTGTACGTAGGCATCTATAAATATTATAAAGGCATCTATTAATTAGTAATTAATCAAGCTTTGGGAGTTACTGGTCTCATCTGGACAAGATATGGCTTTGTGATCATTCCCAAGAATTATATGGTTGCAGCAGTTAATTTCAGCGTATTTTTGACCGGGATGGCACAAGTTGGACGTATTCTTTAGTAAGTAAAGGGCAATTATATGAGCTGAACCATGAATTAATTTGTTTCATCAGCCATCGTCAAACTAGACAGGAGAAGAACGATCAACTCGCAATGATTTGATGATACCACTGCCAATTTGCATTTGTGACGCGCGTAAACATGATTGAGGAACCAGTTTATGTTTGGTTTTACTCAAACCTCGATATCCATTCAATAAAAATATTTTTCTTTGATTGATTCTTTTTCTTTCGCTTCATACGCACACAATTTAAAATTATCAAGCACGCAAATTAGGTATGAGCTCTGGAATTTCTCGTAGTCGTTTGATGGAAGAGCGTAAGCAATGGCGCAAAGATCATCCTCATGTATGTATTCATTGATTATAGGATACTCGTATCAGCTGTCATGCTAAATACTTAACAATAGGGGTTTTGGGCCAGACCTGGAAAGAACCCTGACAACTCTTTAGACTTGATGAATTGGGTTTGTGGTATTCCTGGAAAAGATAATGTAAGTTATGGCTGTATAGTGCTAATGAAGCAAACTGACAAAGCAAATTATCAGACTCCTTGGGAAAAAGCAACGTACAAGCTCACTATGACCTTTCCTGATGGTAAATGCATTTTGATATAGAGTGTTGCATTATCATACTAATTGATTCGTATTTTGATTCATATAGATTATCCTAGTAAACCACCAAAGTGTAAATATGGACTACTGAATGGATTAGCTGCGAAATTAATCTTGTCTGCGTAGGCAAATTCACACCACCATTGTTTCATCCCAACGTCTATCCTTCTGGAACTGTTTGTCTGTCCATTCTGAATGAAGATGAGGGTTGGAAGCCAGCTATCACGGTTAAACAGGTACGGCGGCATGATGTTCTCGATGAAAAAGTGCTCATTCAGGCATGACATGGACTAGATCCTTCTCGGTGTGCAAGATTTATTGAACGACCCTAATCCTGAAAGTCCTGCTCAACAAGACGCCTACATGTTATTCAAGTAAGTTTTTTCATTCTTCACAAAATATGGGTCATTTAACTGGTTTGTGTCCATATAGACGTGATAAGAAGGAGTACGAGAGAAGAGTACGTGAGCAGGCATTATTGAATCGCAACTAATATGCCATACCTCAAGTTTTTCTGTTTCTTTTCTTCCAATTGTCAAAAATATATATTACATCTATCTATCACGAATAATAAAGCCAACACTTCATAAATTGGCAATAGGTACTCAGTGAGAAAATGCAGACATTCAGCGTTCAATAAACTATCGTTTGAGAAGATTTTATAGAATAGCCAAAGAACAATGTTTATCTGCCTGGCTTACCAAACACCTGTGAATCCAACGTTGTGTCTTTAGATCGAGTAAGATCTGAATGTAACAACAAGGTTTGGCTCCTGTAATGCATATGGTTCTGTCAAATGTACATAGTATCCTTGTGGTTCTCAAATCTGGCTTTTTTTTAGCCTAAAAATTGGATTTTTGATACACTGACAATACCAAATGCTACATTAGTGAAGTCCCATATACAAATCTTGTAAAGGCTTTATTTAAATTCCTGGACGAATGGTGCTGAACGTAATTCACATGCCATTTTGTTTGTCAGATAATAAAGCTTGCCGTTATTTAGTTCATCAATATGACAATGCCATTGAATCTGGCATGATAAATCAACCTCTCTTTGAAAATTTGAAAATAAAGGTAATCGCTCCTAAAATCGAACCCAACTAAAGCTGTGTGTGCACTGGATTAATAGTGCGATACGGATTTATACTATAAGAAAAATATGAACTTTAGATACGCCAGCACTATAAGATCCATACTATATAAGATGTAGGCTATAGATGGCACTATGGACATGGATGGCGCTATGGACTTAATACTTGTATTTTCGCATTGACTACGACGGATGTTTGCCATATCATTTACCTGGCCAGTGGAGATTCTTCAGTTTATTTTACATCTGTCAGTTAGATAATAAATATACCTTTTATATATTCTTTTTTTCGTGAATTTCAGACTTAATAATAAGCCTTAAATGTCACAAGAAGCTGTATTTATTAGATTATGACCTTTTTATTACAGACACGAAATCAAAATTAATGACAAATCAATAGAAAATTAACTAGTTATAACCCTTCGGCCCCTGAACCTCTGAGCCAATCAAATCGCTTGAAAACTCCGCTGACCTAAAAAAAAATTGCGAGGGTTTCCCTCTGTTTGGATGTGAGGAAAAATTTTAAGCGCCGTTATAATAGCATTATAGCCGCTGCTGTCATCAAACTTCCCCCAGGTGCTAGAGCATGCCTTACTTACACCACCTAGCTTTAGATTCTGGCGTTGAGACTCTCAATCATCACTAAAGTAAGTAGTGATAACCAAGTGGAGGCAGCCTATCTACCTCCTAGCCTCGGATAAAGTCTTGTTGAGCTTCAGGGATAGGCACATCCACACAACGTAAAAAAAAGTATGCTTCATAGAAACATAATAGTAATAAAAGAAATAAGAAAAGAACATACTACTGTACTGTAGAAGTATAATAGTATGTAGGCAAAAAAAGGAAGACTCACACAAAGTGAGTAAAAGAAAAGTATTAAAAAACACAACAGCAGAGACGTTCAGAACAGCTCGTTGTTGTTGCAACAAAAACGCATACGTGAGCAACATGCATGGTAATAGTCGGATGTAAAGCAACACAACCAACAAAAGAAGAAAAAAAAACGCAACGAAGCGAACATCATGAATGCATTATCATGAAAAAGGAAGCAATAATACAAACGTTCAAAGAAGTTTTATATCATTGCGACCAGAAGAAAGAAGATACTTACCACCTACCACCACCGTAAATAGACCAGAGGATACACAATCACCGGATATAGGCCAAAGAATGAGCATGCACCAAACACAGTAGACCAGGAAAGGCCATATTAGCAGCGGCAGCAGCAACACCAGCACAATAGAAAAACCAAAGAACGAACGACACCAGAGACCAGGCAAAGACCAAAGAAGCAGACAGCAGAGACAGCAGAAAAGGAATGGCAGCAGCACCCACGTCAAACAGGCAAAAATATTATCAAAACATAATAAACAAATTCAATTAGTGTTAATTCTATGTCTTCCAGTGCTCGTTATCGAACGGTAACTAATATATTCCACTTCAAAGAAACAGCACCAAGTCTTTCTCACAGTACAATACAGCGTTATCAGAAGCTAGAGTGTTATTATCAATGAAACGATTTCCAAAGCCACCATGGTTTGATACTAAACGCGTTTTGCAAAAAGGGGAAAATGGGGTACAGAAAAATGAGAGGGCGCCCTATCCGACGTCACGGCCAGTAAATTTGGTCTCAGTCTTTTGCCGTAGCAGCAGTAAGTGCGGCAATTTAATTTGAATTTGTGTAGTAGGTATTTTCGTGTTCACACTTAACTTGATCTCACATCCTTTAAACATTTTTGCTAAATTTGACTATGAAAACTATCGTTGTCACACCCAACTTTCTAATACATCTCTAGAGAACTAAAGAAGCCGCATCGAATGGTGCTAATTTCTTTCAGCTTTCGGACCAAAAATAATGAGCAATTTCCAAAAATATGAAAACAGGTTTTCTGTGAATATGTCAAAATTTAGCATATGAAAATATCATAGAAAGAGTTTACAATGTTGCATTTCATCTTTACGATCAATTTGATCTAATATGTATCATAGGAAAAGTCTTCACTTTTGACATGAAAAACGCAATCATTTGATTTTCAAGAATTTTTCCTTGCTAATGCTCATGGAGAAATGAGGATTTTCATGAATTTGCAACGACCCAAAAAAATTGAGATAAAGCATCAGGAAGTAAAGCGTAGCCAAGATGAGGTGAGTAGTGCTATTCCAAGCGCTCAAAACGCTTTATGACATGAGTTATTAGTGCTTGAAAATGGTTAGATTTGAACAGAATTCGACCTAAAGCGACGACGTAGTGGGTCCCGTTGCCAGAAGAGTAAGTAAATTACTCTTTTGTCTGATGACTCAGATGCTCTGTATTGTACATTATGATATCGTTAGTATCAACCAAAGGCGTGGAAAAGCTGTCCGCCCTTCGTGGTGAGATGCATATTATGGCTCAAAACCTTCGCCAAACAACCACAATTCTGCATACAAGCGTGCATCTTAGGCTACTGTGGAATACGTCCACTTTAATCTGCATTCCGACAGTTCATCCAGTTACCCGATGCAGATATAAACTATGTGTGCATTGAAGTAGATGTACGATACGGATTTATACCATATGATATGAACTTCAGATACGCTAGTACTATAAGATTCATACTATATAAGATATAGGCTATAGATGGCACCACGGACATGAATGGCGCTATAGACTTATACTTGTATTCCGACATTGACTACGGATGTTTGCCATATCTGGATAGGCACCAAGATTAATGCAATATGAGCTTGTTGCTTCAGATGTGCACTTCATGATCCACGCTATAAGACACATGCTTATATCCGTGATACTAGCTACAGATACTTTATGTACTACAGACTTGTACTACAGTAGTCGCTCTATATAAGGCCGTCCTATATAAGGCTATGCGGGGAATAAGGCTGAAATCTTTCAGATTTTTTTTTTTTACCAGCTATTTAGCCTTAATAGCCTAATTTTATATAAGGCTACAGATTCTAAAAATTTTAGCCTTATTTCATAGTGGTGATCGCTGAGATTGAATTTAAGGCCAATCAGATAATAAAAAATAGAAAGCTTTTATTGAAAGGTAGTACATTTAAACAAAATAATCACGTAAATCTGTTTGATTTTTCTCTGCTACTTCCTCCGATCTGATATCGTTCAGATTCCTACGGATAGTTTTCAGCATAGACTTTTCTTTTTTATCCATTGGGATGGTATGGTACAAGATAGTTTCATACGCATGCTTCAACTTCTCCCTTATCTCCTTCGTATCAACATCGTAAATCTCTACTGGTTCTTCCTCTACCTCAAGCTCTTGTGATCGATGGGTAACATCATCGCCATCCTCAAATTCAACAATCACGGGATTAAAAACGATTGCATCAGACTCATCTGCATTTAGATCCAAGTCGTTTACTTCAGTTACCAATTGAACCCCATCATTACTTCTGTTTCCAGGAAGTTCAGGGATGATTTCGTTCAACTGGCTGACTAGATCATCGTCTAAAGGTAGCTCGAAAGATGGGAGTACATCCTCCGAGTCGACTCTCTGTCTCTGAGCAAACTTAAAATCAAGGATCTTCGTATGATCCCAGCAATTTTGGATTGTTTGAGGCTTAACTTTGATCCAAGAATCAGCAAGAAAATACAGAGCATCCACCTCATCCATTCTGTATTCCTCGGTAAGATCAAGGCTTACCCCAGCAAGATACTTGTTCACTGCCCTGTAGTATTGGTGCCAACGGAACTGAGCCTTGAAGTTCGCAATGATTCCTATCGAGTGTGTGATTAGAGATGAGTACGGATATCAATGAAATTTGTTGATTTACCGGCATCCAAAGGCTGCAACTTGCTTGTTGTGTTTGCTGGAAGGAAAATCAACTTAATGTTGCTGAATTCTTCTTTCAGTTTATGCACTGAAGCATTGTCAACCAAGAGAGCAACTTTTCTTCCGGCGTAAACGAAAGACACATTCAAACGTTTGACGTACTTCCTAAAGATGTCGGTGTTCATCCATGCATTGGGAGATGAATGGTACTCCACATAATGGGATTGCCCGATGTTGGTGGTTCTTCTGTACAAAGCAGGTTTTTTGTTTGCTGCCTTTGGTGTCTTTCGTTTCCCAATTACAATGGGGTGCCCTTTATAGGATCCATCATAGTTGGTGATTAGTCCAACTGTGAATCTGTTCTTGCTTTTCTTTGATCCACCTAAAGGTTCCTGACAAATGGTGCGAGTTGGCTGTTGCTCGTAGTATAAGCCAGTTTCATCAAAGTTGAGAATATCTTTGGGATCATATGGCTCCAACAATTCTTCAATCTTTCTGAGTTCTTCGACAATCTTAGATGATGTTAAGTCGACTGAGCTTTTTTCACCATATAAATGTCTTGACTTGACACCAATTCTCTTGAAAACATCGGTTAGCCATCCATCTGAGAAATGGATTTGCTTATTCTTTGGCAATTCATGCATGCAGTACTTTCTGTGTGCGACTACTTTTGCAAAAGCTGCAATAGTTCCACGATTGACAGGAAGAGATTTTGCATTCATGGCTTGAATGTACTCCAAAATGTCATTGTCCAATTGTGGCATCGTCAAGGCTCTGCTGCTTTTTCCCTTCAAATTTCCTCCTTCGTAAGCTTTGATCACCTTGTCCTGTGAATTCAAGACGTTCGATACAGTTTTTTGCTTGACTGAGTGATGAAGGTTGAATTCCTTTTGAGCCCATTGACCGAGTTGCATTTGCGTCAGATTAGGAAAGTGCATGTTGTGCATAATAATGCGATACTTTTGCTCGATTGTGAGGCGATCTCTTGATCTTTGATTAAGGCACATGATAGGATATTGCGTTCAATAGAAGTAAAATAAACAGATAAATGAATGTTACTGGGGAGGCGTCAAATTGATTTATTCGATCAACTATTATAGTAATAGATCCTACGCGCACGACTTTTTTGACAGAAGTCACGCGCGTCAGTTAAGGCTATGCGGGCAATAAGGCTAAAAAAACCTCGCCAAAAAAGTAGCCTTATATAGAGCGACTACTGTATATATGAGACATGCTATAGACATGCATACGATATGCTATAGACATGCCATATATCCAGATACATGCTAAAGATGTATGCTTAGCGATATACACTCAGATATGTACTATTAATATAGACTAAGAAGACTGTACCTATCGGATACATGCTACTAGATCGATATTAATTATCCTTATAGAAAGGATAGATCAGGGTACTTCGGATGAGAGTCTAATTATTCATCCAGACAGAGCTAAATCATGATTAGCTTGCTGGAGTTGTCTTTTAGCATGATTAGATATTAGTTGATCTGAGTTGACTTATTTGTCAATCTAATTAATAGAACTTTTATCCATTGTTATAGTATATAAGAAGGATCATCTACCTGGCCAGTAGAGAGACTTCAGTTTACTTTACACCTGTCAGTTTGATAATAAAATATACCTTTATCAAGTTGACATTACTGTTTTTTTATTCTTTTTTTTCCGTGAATTTTAGTCTATCAAGCCTCAAATTCCACATTTGCTTTATTTTTTTCTGTGAAATCCATTAAACCCGATTTCACTGCACCCCTACATTTCATAATTTAATATAATTTGGTGACACTCTATAATTTTTTCTACTTTACAAAATAATTGAATAAACTTTAAGAGTTCGCAAAAACTGTCGTTCCTAAATTTAGGTTTAAGCCAACTTTGAAGAAAGCGACCAAAAGGCGCCAGCACATACTCGAAGGTACTGGATGATTTATCAGAAATAAATTATTTATAAAAAGAGTATGAAATTAATCAGGTAAAGAATATCGTTTATTACATTGGAAATAAGAGGGTTTATATACTATTCGAATTGAGGGATTTGATGTAAGGATAAGGTATTAGATGGGTTGATTTGGGTGATAGGATAATAGATCCAATCTATTATCCTGAACATGCCATTATTCGGATCGTAACTGAATCCTGTTTCATGTCAAAGTTTATGATCTGATGTGATCTGTGCTTTAACTAATTGCTCCTACGCATTTGGAGATCCGGTTTAGAAATGACACATCACTGGAAACTGATAGCAGCAGACATTGATCTGATTATCAGTTGTAATATCAAGTATTATATCTATTGGAAAGTTCTATTGATTAAGTAATTATCGATCGTAGAAATAGTATAAATATAAGCTGTAAATGCAATCAATAAACAGTATCTTCGAACATAATCTCAATCTATTAGCTACACTCTAAGTTATTTGTTAACTCCTACCATTGGATCTATCTATCAAGACGACAAAACATGTCGAGGGGCTATGGCCCAATGGATAAGGCGTCTGACTACGAATCAGGAGATTCCAGGTTCGACCCCTGGTAGCCTCAATTCTTTTTCTCACATTTTAGATTAACGTGAGATGTTTGAATTCTCATTTATGGGTTTACTACATGTATCAGATGAAATTTTATAAAAGGGTTTGAGTTCCACACAGAAGCTTTCGTATACACTTATATGTGTCCACGCTCTTATCTTATTTTTTTCAAGTTCGATATTGCATTTCAAAACTTACGAGGGATAACAAGGAATGATTCAATAGGTTTAGCCCACGAATTTTCCACCTTATCAAATTTTTAGAATTGAATCACATAAGCCATATTCAGCTAGAATGAGATGGTATATACTCTTTTTCTTGAGGTGTCTAAAGAGTGCTTTTGTCTGAATCATTAAAACCAAGCTCAATAATCAAAGCTTGTATACGGAACCTTCTGTTAAATTTAGCTTTAGTACCAAGGTGTACATTGATTATTGATCATGTCATTTCATCTAGGGCATACATTCATACCCTGCCACAGAAGCTCTTCAATCTATCCCGATGAATAACGTATGAAGGTAAGGAGCTACATTATAGAGCAATACACAATAGGTCAACAACAGAATAGTTACTCAATCATGCGTAGCGAGATCAAATCAAGCGTCGGAGACCATTGCAAATCAAAGCCTCATTTTTTCAACAATTTTTTTTGCGAACCTGTCATCTCCACACAAGCAAAATCAGCCCTTTTTCCATCTTATTATAATCAACATGGCCGACCACCAAGAACTTTTAGACGACCTCGTATACTTTGCTCGTGCAGGCGAGCTTGAAGATTTGAAGGAGGTCAAGGCATCACCTGAGAATTTTGTTGAAAAGGATGATACTGGCAAAACCGCTCTTCACATGGCCAGTGCTAATAATCATGTTGGTAAGTTTTGCAATGCAACAAAACACTATACATGATGACTCAGTGACGGACAGACATTGTGAAATATATTGTTGACCAACTCTCTACATTGGATGACAAGAAGCGCATCGAATTAATCAATACCAAGAATGATCAAGGCAATACACCTCTCCATTGGGCTGCTTTGAACGGCAACTTGGAGGTTGTTGAGATCTTGGTGAAAGCAGGAGGTGATTGCAAGGTAAGGACCAGACTGTTATGCTCAGCCTTTTTATTTATCGCCTGCCAAGTAGATCAAGAATGAAATGAACATTTCGCCTATTTATGAAGCACAACAAAGAAACCACGAAAAGATTGCAGAATTCTTCTTACAGACAATGATTGAAGAGGAACCTGAGGAGCCTTTGGCAGAGGACGAACAATTTGTCGAGACGGGTGTTCCTACAAAGAAGGGAGAGTTGAAGAAGGATGATGAATAAAACGGAATTGTATACAAGTTGCCATAAAAATGTAAATGTTGTTTTGCTTTCTACTATTTTGGGAATGTTTTCTTGGGTTTCTAGTGTGCTATATAAATGCCATATGTCAGCGAGTTGTTACCCCTTAATTTCTCTCTTTTTTTTTCCTCTTCTCTTTCATTACAATATTATAGCATGGGATTCTGTCAACGTTGTGGCGAAATTACTGCTGGGAAATGCAGTAAATGCGGCGGAAGATCAGTTCGTAAAGTATCCAACTTGTTCGCCATTGATTTGAAACTAATGCCACTTTAGAATCGACCATTAGCAGCCTCGTTTCGGAAGGGGGAGTATCGGTCATTGATCGATGGCAATCGCAGTGAGTATCGAAATACGAGTGCTCAAAAGATGGCCACTCATCCTTTACACTATTAGATACGCAGGCACCATATTATCGCCCGAGGAAGTTGTACCCAAATCACCAACTGCCAAACGAATTCCTGTTACGCAGTCTGCATTCTATGATCCAATTAGTAAACTATGTACCTGCTGTAGCCGTGTGCTGGATTACAAACAAGTCATACAAGAAGAAAGCCTTTTTTATTGCAAGGAATGTCATTTGAAACTGTTCAGCAAAGGCGCCTGGTATGTACAAACAACGTCTTGGTTGCGTCGCAAGGAATCTAATCTTGTCATCTAGCCCCACATGCCATAAGGCTGTCTCCAACAATCAAAGCTATATTGAATATGCCAAGCAATGCTGGCATACAGAGTGCTTTGTTTGTTTCCAATGTAGAAAACAGCTTGACGTCAATCCACTAGTTGACTTGCAAAACCGTCCTTGTTGTGAACCCTGCTTCATGTCTCAAGCCGGTCGTGGTAGAAGAGGCCGCAATAGCTGTCCCTCGATCGACAAGTCAATTCGCACTCGCCTTGAAGACTTGTCCCTGATACCACCGCCTTTGTCAAGAACGCCCTCTCCTACAGACACAAAAGAAGACGAAGAAGAGCCTAAAGAAATACCCAGAAATCATCGACTTACCTCCATGTTTATACCACCTGCTTCGTCGCAATCCACACCTATACCCAAAAAGTCTTCACTATCGCAAAGACCTTGCCACCATTGCCATGAGCCATTAGGAGATGCCACACGCAAGAAGATCAAGATTGCGATTGGGCCACAACAGTACGCATGGTTTCACAAATCTTGTTTTCTGTGTAGTAGATGTCATTTACCATTCAAGGATGGCGAATGTGCTACTGATGGCAAAACGTTCTATCACTCACATTGTGACAGACACTGCTATGGCTGTGATCAGCCCATCAAGCAAGACTCGTTCAAGTTCAACAACAAGGCGTACCACTTTGACTGCTTCAAATGCCATGCGAACGGCTGCAAGATCAACCTAGGGGATCCTGTATTTGAGATCAACGACAAGCCCTTCTGCCATGCCTGCCATGCCTTCACCCTGATGCCTCGAAAAAAGATGCTCAAGCTGGGTGGATCAAAGACCTGTCCCCGATGCCAATGCAGCATCTCCATCATGGACGATACCCCGGGCCCTTTGGCCACTCGATGGCATAAAAAGTGTCTCTGCTGCATCAAATGCCATAAACAGCTGGATTCAGCAGCTAAAATGCGACAAGACGAGCAAGGATTTTCGTTTGTCTTTTGTACAAATTGTGCTTGATGAATAAAAAAAAAGTTTATTTTGGACCCTTGCCTTTCTCTCGTGGTAATTTCCACTTATTTCAGTGTTACCTTCTCTTAAGTGCCCTTTTTGCTCGAAAAATTTGAATATCCTTCGTTTCTGATATTTTTTTCCCTTTTTCCTTTTACTCTCTCCCCTCTTTTTACTTTTCTTTACTGTCATAACAGGGATCCAATGTCTGAACATCAAGAAGATAGCACTGTTGCATCTGAGCAACAACAGCAGCACGAGGAGGATCAACTCACGCTTCGTGCTTTGGTGTCTACGAGAGAAGCAGGCGTTATTATCGGAAAGGGAGGTAAAAATGTCGCTGGATTGAGAGATGCCACTGGTGTGAAGGCTGGCGTCTCCAAAGTGGTTCAAGGTGTCCATGACCGTGTATTGACTGTCAGTGGTACTTTGGAAGGTGTGGCCATGGTAAGCTACCTCTCTCACCTGTATTCGGCTGACTGAAGCGTTAAAATGTCTGTGAATAGGCTTACTCATTGATTGCCCGCACCATGATCGATAATCCAGTCGCTGCCAATACTATGGATGGCAACACATCTCAGGATGCCTCTGATAACACTGGCAATGCTGCTACTGCTACTAATACCATCACCACGTTGCGCTTGCTGATTTCACACAATTTGATGGGCACAGTCATTGGAAGACAGGGAGCCAAGATCAAGCACATTCAAGACAACTCGGGTGTTCGCATGACAGCCAGCAAAACCTTATTACCTCAAAGTACGGAACGCGTTGTTGAAGTGCGTGGCACCGTGGAAGCTATTTTACAAGCCATCTCAGAGATTGGTGCTTGTCTCATTGAAGACAAGGATAGAGCTTATGGTACAATTTTGTATAATCCCACCAAAGTAACTTCAGTCAATGACAGGCGCACTTCATTTACTCGTACTGGCAACGGCTCTGATTTCAATCAAACAGATTTTTCGACATCAGCGTCATCGTTATCTCAACCCTCTCGTCGTACATCATATCAACCACCACCACCACATCATTCACAGCAGCCCCCATTAAACGCTGATGTTCGTACACAACAAATCTCAATTCCAAGTGATATGGTAGGCTGTATTATCGGCAAGGGAGGATCAAAGATTTCTGAAATTCGTCGATTATCTGGATCTCATATATCCATCGCCAAGACACCTCATGATGATTCTGGCGAGAGAATGTTTACCATTCAGGGCACAATGGAGTCTAATGAGAGAGCTCTTTATTTGCTCTATGGTCAGCTTGAGAATGAAAAGGAGCGTCGTCTTCAAGGCGTCGTATTGCAGCAACAGCAGCAACAGCAACAACAGGACGATGTCTTGTTAGAAGAAGAAGAGTAAAAAAAAAGACAATCGCCATGATCAGACACTTGCACTTTCGAAAACCAAAAAAAAAAAGTATACAACAAACATTATTAATGATCAATCCCCTTTTTCTTGCCACTATTTTCTACATTTGTAATATTTTCTCTCTTTTCAAGTCTCTTGTATCGACAGCTAAACTGTAATAAATACACGTAATCTAAATCTTTTTTTTTTTTTTTTTTTTTTTTTTTTTTTTTTTTTTTTTTTTACGAGGCCATGCCATTTTTTATTGTCTAAACCAAGGTCTTTACAATCTCATCTCGCTTGACATTGTAGTCTAGCCAACTCATGGTGCGAGAGGAAGAAAGCGACACAATCGTCTCGGTATTAGGCTTGAACATGGATCTCAGTATGCGAGTGGTGGAGGGTGTGTCCATGCTAAAAGACACTGATTTATGCACATCAGTGTATCGCAGATCCCAAAAGTTGAGCTTGGACGAGCTCTGATGTCCACAACACACCACATAACCATTTTCATGCATATCAGGCTTCATGAATCTCGACAGTGTTTCTGACTCATGCTGACCAAATCTCAGCTTGATACCATCAAAACCAGGCACTCGCTGATCATAAATGTAGAATTGTTCAGATCGAAGTGTAGAGCTAAAGCAAAGAAAACGTCAGTAATGGAGCCAGCAATTGACAGACAAAACTTACGTGATAAGCATAATGTTGGGGTTGGCTTTGCTTTGGATGATTTGACTCACACGCTGCGCTAGCCTCAATTCTCGAAGCGTCGTGTTGGTTTGCATATCAAATAGCACCAATCTTTCGTCAGAGCCACCAGAAAAGAGCACATTCTTGTACTTGTCGTAGCAGAGCGAATAGATCGCAGATGTGTGCTTGATGTTGAGTCTAGACACGCCAGTAGGTGTAAAGTTATCGTCTGGGGATTCCCTCTTCAAGCTCCAAAGGTAGATGCTTTTATCATAACCGCCTGTGACAAAACTGCATTTTTCCATGTTTCTCGTATTGTAATCGCCAGTCTCTAATGAACCAATGACAGATATGCCATTCTCATGAGGCGATTCATCCAAGGTTTGAATACGACCTTCTACATTTGTCTTTGTCACATTGCCAATATGCACCAACTTGACAGGCTCATCTGATTTCTGTGGTGGACAAAATGCCAGCGTAGATGGTGTTGCCCAGCAGATATCGTCGATCCATGAGTCGTAAATATGATCTTTGCCAATCGTCTTGATTCTTCTTCGCTCAGCTGCATTCCAGAATTGGAGTTCGCCATCCAAGGAGGTGGTGATCATCAGTTCATTCATACCTTTGCTCATGCTGTCATCCGCAATGTTGTACAATAATGAGCGTGGCTTTTTGTTAAACACAACATCGCCCTGCTTTCTACGAATAGTGTAAATATCCATGGTTTGACTACGTCCAAATGCAATTTCTTTGAAATCTCGAGCAACATGACGTTTTGGCTTTGGAAAACTGGAAGCCGAAGTACGGGGGGTGGTAGCAGGTGCTCTGGCAGGTGGCAGCAGCTGCTGTTGTTGTGGTGGTGGTGGCGGTGGCGGTGATGAAGCTTGTACTGAATGTGGGGGCTCCGAACTCACCGTTTGAATAGCATCGTCGGCTTCGTTACTACTCTCACTGCTGCTACTCCCAGCAGCTTCAGCTTGCTTTGTTTTGGCTGAAAATGGTAGGGATCGCTTGGCTAATTGAGGGCTTTGTTGAGCAGGAGAGCGGGATGGAGTGACAGACACAGCTTTCTTTCCTGGGATGGCCTGATTTATGTTGCACTGTTCGGCCAGCAAGTTGGCATTGTATCCTATCAAGCGGCTTGTCTTTTTGATGGATTTGCTGATTTGCTTGAATTTGCCAAGGTAACGGTTCTGCTTTGATTGTTGTCTTTCGAGCTATATGATCAGCAAGATCAGAGACAATGCATGTTACGGCTTTTTTTTACTGCGCAAATGTACCTTGAGTAGGAGATGATGCATGGTATGATTGATGTGGGACACAGAGACATGATCTTGCCTCAACATTTTCATCTCAATGTCTTCATCCTGATCGTCTTCGCTACTACTACTACTACTACTACTACTGCTGCTGCTGCTATCTTCATCGTCATTGTTAGAGTGGTTTTCAAGATCACTACCACCGCTTTGATGGCTCTTGGACTTGCGGTTCAGTGCTCGGCTGTTGGATGCTGCTCTAGAACGAGCCTCAGGCGATGATGAGCTAGCAGTTTGGTTTGTATTATGAAAGATGCCATTGTTGTGCTTTTGCCTCTTTGTAGTCGGTTGTTGTGTTAAAAAAGAGTCTGTTGAACAATCAAAACATTGGACGGGGAGTTAGCTGTTTGTGCAAGCTAAACAAGTGCCATTCTTGTCAATTACCTACGGTATCTTCCATAGGCTCTCGCTTGAGAGTCGATGCCGAGAAGAGAGATTTTGGTAGTAGATTACTCATTTAAACACAAAGGTAGGAAACAACAAGAAAGATATTGGACAGGACAAAAATTTAAATGACATTTTTTTTATTCATACAGTCACTGCTACGATGGCAAACACATTAGGCATCATCAGCAACCTCAAAACCGCAATAACAGACACCTTCTTGACATACAACTCGGACATCAGATACCTGGTTGCGATCAATGTTGGAATTATTGCATGTCTCGGCGCAGGCATTGCTAGGGCAGGAGATATCACAGTTTTCTTCTCTTTTTTCAAACAGATGTTCAGTAGATCTGCGGTGGAAACTGCCTGCTTGACAGACGGAGATGATGGAGTAGATCAGAGCAAGCAGCAAGATGTAGTATTTTTGCATGACGATAAGGATGGAATAGAGTGAATAAAGAATGATTGAAACCGAGGATATCTAGGTGGTTTATATATACAGGACAAAGCAAGATCAAGGAGATGTCAACCACAGCGTTAGGAGATGTTTAGCAGCAACATAAGGAGATGGAACTTATACATGACAACATCTGGCGATAGAGAGTAGAGTATAAGGAGTGCTTTTTAGTCTTAAGCAAATTTATTTTTATTAGGTATGAAAGTGGGAAGAAAAGAAGAGTAGGAGAATGGGGTATATATATATATATATGTGTGTAGGGAAAGTAATTTTACAGAACAACCAAGGAATACCTGTATCTCCTTGATTGGAAAACATAATAAAAGAATAAATTAACCTCCCAATGAATGTCTCCTAGATGGCAATGGTGACATACTGGAAGATACAGACATGGAAGTGGTGGAGGGTTCTATCACATTAGCTTCAATTGGTAAAGCATAGTGTGGTGGTGCACTCGGTGTGTAAGCCGGCGGTGGTAATTCAGGTGCCATCATCATGGGTGTACATCTGGAGCAGTTGTTGATTTGTTCTTGTTGGTGGTGATGATGGCCGTGGTGAAGTAGGTGATGGTTGTAGGGTGTAGATGTCGTTGCTACTGTACTACTGTCCTCGTCCATGGCATCCAACTCTTTGGCTGTGGGTGCAGACGGCGAAGGAGCAGTTGTCTGTGAGCTCATGGAAATCACATTGCGTCGGCTCCTATGCAAGGGCTCTTGCAAGCCTTCTATCATCATGAGTGCAGGTGGCGCTGAAGGTTCAGTGAGTGCTCTACCGTTAGCTTGTGATGAAGTCGTAGATGAAGCTGATGCGATTGATGATGTTGAGCCTAATAATGCACCTTCTTGTCCTCTATTTGCTGCTGCTGCTGTCCCTCCTCCTCCACTGTCGGATGTGTTTGAGATGGAAGATTGTCGATCCATATCATGACTCAGTTCAAATGTCGAGCCTTCATTCCCTTCCTCATCAATTTCTCGTTGTTTTCTATTCTTGACTCTCATTCTTGTGAATATCACTATTGTTGCAACCACTGCAATCACACCCAATCCTCCTACAAGCGACAATATCATAATCATACGTTTTAATGCTTGCTGATCATCTCTCAGGTTATCTGCAAGATCGTCCTTTTTGCTATTCGGGTCATTTGGATTGGCAGAAGATACAGATTGTGGATCTTGTTCTTGATGGGCAGAGCCTGTATTCGACACGTTATACACATTGAGTAGTGGCGGCAAAGATGTAGCTGCTGGCAGTGTTGATAATGAAGTTGCGGATGCTGATGTATAGATGATGGTGGTATAGATAATGCTGATTTCTGTTGTCACTCGGGGTGAAGAACCATTCTTCTTGTCCCTGTTCTCATCAACGCCATTTTGTCTATCGCTGGATGACTTTCCATTGTTTTTATGGTCGTCGTCTCGAGCTACTAACAGTTGGTTTGGTGTGGTTGTTTTGGTGGGATGGAGTAATTGCCCTTTTATACAATGTAGCAGCAGTAATAGACATAGTAGATAGGGTGAAAGCCGTCTTTTCATCTTTTATTATTTATATATAATATACAAAAGCAAAGGAAAGAATAGCAATGAAAAAATAATACACAGAGAGAGAGAGAGAGAGAGAGAGAGAGGGAGGGAGGAGGAGGGAGGAAATTCTTTTTTTTTATCAACACTGGTGTGGTGTGTGTGTGTGTGTGTGTGATTATTGGAGGTACAAAATGTAATTGTCTGTGTAATTGGAGCACTGGGTAATATCATAAACAGATGACTGTATAAACATCCTATCCCATCTGATATGTATTAACCTTCTTTCTATGCTGCTGCTTCATTTCTTTTTCATTCTTTGATATGAACTCGGCTTTATCGGTTTGATTTAACAATTGCAAATAGGATTAGGGAGAACCAACACTGGTATAAGCTGGCTTCTAACATCTCATCAACAGTTCCTGATTAAAAGGATAAATGGTCTTGATTCACAAATGTTTCACACACTTGCATTTAGCCACATCTATGACATACAAAGCGCCTTGTTCAGTTTTGCTGGCAGTGATATATATTTGATCCATGTATACTGTATACGCAACATGGACAGACATTCTGCTATTGGTATTGTGTAGAGATTTGCTCTACCCCGCGGCATTGTTATGATATATCGTGCAAATTATATTTAGAATTATTTATTTCTGAATATAGGTGTCAATAAAGGAATCCTACCTTTTGATTTATCCATTTCCTATACATTTTCTCTGTTGCTTTATGTGATATAATCCGCAATATATTTAACTATTTAGCTGCCAAATTCCGCCTTGATTCATGTTTGTACTCGGTGTACTTCATTCAATCTCCATGCAGATTAAGCATTTTCTTCACTCAATCCAGATCATGTTGCATTGTTTCTCCGTCCAATATTTAAGGTGATACACATGCATATCTTGATTTGAAAGCTGTACTGATAAGTAATCAGGGCAGATGCCATAGAGTTTGTTGGCAGTAGTATAATAAATAGCTCTATAAAGCAGTGTTTTGTATAACGCCAGCTTTACTATATATACTGTAAACCATTCGAAAAAAAATAGGCAAGCTAATCGTACCCTTTCAAAATTTTGCAGAATTGTGTGCCGTTCAAGGTGAATAACACCACCAGCGAAGCCGGCAATGGAGAGGGAGTTTGGGGGGAGGGGAGGGGCTTAGCCCCTCTATCAAGAACATCAAGCATAAAGTTTATGAAATATCTCTTGTTAAAATCAAATCGAATTGTCGTGCCTCCTGTTCAATTTAGAGACTGTGTAACCTGTAGAGTTGCTCTACCTGAAGATTTCAATTTTCGAAAATGTGATTTGTCGAGTAAATAGAAAAATTTGATAAATAAATCAAAAGAAATGAAAAAGAGCTGCATTGAGACCACCCAGAGCACCTGCCGCTTTCGTTTCAGAGCTAAGAAGAATGCGACCTCATTATTTCCAAGAACTTAATAATGCATCTAATTCAACACTTGATAGCATTGGTTTTAATGATGGCTTTACCGTAGCGAAGCAAAGGTGCGAAACCATGATAATCAGGCGTCTAATCCAATACTTGGTAACATTGATCTGTATGAGGGCCTAATCGCAGCGAAGCGAAGGCTCAAAACCATAGTATTCAGCAGCAAATTCGGGTATTCATTTCCATTGTAAATAAGATTACCAGCAACATATCGCATTAAAATTTGCAGGAACCAGCTTTATCGAAATCAATATGCCTCCTGTTCGAATTAGAAGTTGCAAATGCTGCAGGACCGTCCTTTCAGAAGACTTCAGCCACCAAAGATGTGATTTATGCCGTGTAAATAAAAGCCTTAAAGCAAAACATAACCAAATTTGACAGCTTTCAAGCCTTCATATCTTGGCATGTAGACCTTTCTGAGCCACCGGAATAACGCCAAACAATTGTACTCGAGTAGCAGTAACTTCCTGACACCTTTGCTCAACTTTTTGGGGACTAAAAAAAACATGGCCAAAAATCGACCAAAAACCATGAGGTAGCCCTCATGGTTTTCACCGAAAAATCAAACGATTGCATTTTTCACTTTGAAAATGAAGACTTTTACTATGGTAAATATTGAATTAAAATGTTTCTCTCGATCTAAAGCAACTTCTGAAACCACTTTTAAGAGGATTTCATATGCAAACTCTGGCAATTTTCGCTAAAAGCCTCATTTAATATTTTACCAAATTGCTCAATAATTTCAGTCAAAACACTTATTACAATTAACATCATTGGAAGCGCTTCGAAAAGTGCTGCAAGAATGTATTAGGAAGCGTAGGGTGATCATTACAGTTTATATAGTCGAATATCACAAAAAGAATTAAAGAGGTCGAAAAAAGACGAAATCTGTCCAATCTTGAACAGAAAAGATTAACTGAGTTTGAATCAATTTTGGCGGCGGCATTGCTGCTGGCTGACCTAAATGCCTTTCTGTTGATGACAATGATGATTGCGATGCTGATTAAATGGGGATCACGGAATTGAAAGGACAATCTCTTAGCGCAAAATTTTTTTGGGGAGTTTTGCTTCATGAAGGTGTCTTTTGCAATGACAATATCTCAGAAAAGTCACTGTAGAACTTACACAAGTCCTGTATTTACTTATAGCCAGCTTTATGTTGTCATCTTATTAAGAGCATCAGCAGTAGTGAATGATATGACAGTTCTATTATCAGAAAATGGCAATTATGATGTACAAATGCTGCTTAAAATTTGAATTTTCTTTCACATTATCCCAACAATAGGCTTTGTTTAATATCAGTGAAAGCAAAGAGGATGCTGAGGGAGATACCTTCTCTCCTCCTCCTAGCTCTGATATAAACTTTCTTTTACAAACTAATAATTGGCTGTTTAAGATCTACTTGATATACCAAAATGTTATAATATCTGATTTAGAGTGTCTTTGGCGAGAGCCCACAGGGCGATGCCGCCATCGAGCGTAGCGAGATTGGCCGGCTAGCGCATTATATATTGCATTAAACGAAAAAAGCGTGATGAGCCGACATTATCATTACAAAGCTATACCATTTCTAAAATTGCCATCTAAATGATATCTGTATCAATGTTGGTGGCAATGTTACGGGGGGGGGGTTTTTTGAATATTATCAAACAGCAAAAGGCATCGGTTTATTTGTCGACACGCCAAAAGAAGCTAACGATCAAAATGTTCAAGCTCCAAGGCAATGTACTATTATTGAACTGATTGAAATGATGATTAAGTAATTCCACTACAATTCAGTAACGTAATTGCCTAAATACAATAGCAGTATAAATACAATAACAGTAAGCATTGGATCATATACCATCAGTCATTAAAACCTACCTGGAAATACGCCAACAGCCCCTCTGAGTCTTCCCGTCCACCAGTCATTGGCATCTGGTGCTCTTTGAATCAATTCAATCTTGTCATCCTTCTTAAATGATAAATCGCCCTCAGCCTGAGCATCATAATCATAAAGCGCTACAACGTAAGAGCTTCTACTTGCATCTCTGGTAGGAGGTGTTGGGACGGCTGTTGGAGATACAAGCCCAGCTGCAGAGAAAGATGGTTGCTGTCCATAAGCAGGAGTCGATGTCTGATGTTGCTGTGGCGCTTGGTATTGCTGTTGAGGCTGGTATGCTTGATATGGTACCTGATACTGTTGTTGTTGTTGCTGTAATGGCGGTGTCGATGGTGGCTGTGATGGCTGCTGATATGAGTCTTGATGATACGCAATTTGATGTTGTTGGCCTGGAGATGCTTCGCTATTTTTCAGAGCAGCTCTTTCTTGCAACGATAGTTTATTAGTGCCACCAGAGACTATGATATGCATATTAGATTAACGCTAATGAAGGATTCCAGAATGCCTTACCAGTTAGCCATGCTTTTCCACCTGATTTCAAAAGATCCATGTTCTGTATCTCTGCTTGAACATCATGCTGTTGCTTTCTCCAGTTGTAGCCAGCTTCCAGGTCCATAGCATGAGTGACAAAGTACTGCTCATTTGCAGTAACTAGCTCATAACAACGGGCATAAATCATACCGTAAATCTTGCATTGCAGATTATACATGTGCTCAAAAATGGGTTGAACCAACTGGATCAACATTTGAAAGAATGCTGGTAGTTGCTCTTTCAGAGCATTGTTTAAATATTCATAGTCTTGAGTTGCTGTATCCAATTGACTTTGAACCTTAAAGATGGCCTTTTCTTCGTTCATGGTACGCTCAGTCTTAACGTTCAACTTTTGGAGTGCAACACGATGGCGATCGTAATCAATGAGCTTGTGGTTTCTTTTGACGATGGTTTTTTGAATGGTTTTGATGACTTCTTGTAATTCAAGTGATGGACGAATGACATATTGATCAACGGAATCCTAGTTTTTGCTAATATAAACGACCTTGACTCTCCAATGTCTGCAAGCGTGCGTGCACTTACCAACTGAGGCAAAATCTCATCGCGACAATAAGCCATAGCAGCTTCGGCATCATTAGCAGCTTGCAAAGCTGCGGCTGGTGTAGGTTGTACTCTACGCTGAACTCCGCCTTCTTCCACCTCTACACCAAGATGTTGGCTATAAATAACTGATAAATAACTCGCCATTTCTGCTTGATGCGTTAACAATGCTATAGCACATGCATTAGCTTGTTTGCGTACGAATGATAATACTCTAGGCGAATTCAGCTTACCCGAAACACTATCACGAAACGCTTGAGCTTCAGCTCTCAATCGATCTGCCATCTTGGTCGTCTCATTGAATCGAGTTTCCAGTTGTATAAATCCTTCGTCTCTAGTCACTGGCATGCATAAAAACCCTGTTAACAAGGAAATCTTGATGCTTGCTACCATACTGCATTTACCGTCCCCTTTCTTTGACATGATTTGATGAGGCAAACGGCTCATTGCTTTTTGAAAACCCTAACATCATGTAAACGGCAAGATGAATCACTTGCATGGATGAATGTACATGTATAATGCGATGTTTACTTTCCAACTCATGTTACTTCTCGTATTAAGCCTTGGTGCTATGTTCGTATGCAAGTCTAAGGAAGAAATCAGTAGGAAAAAAGGGAAAAAGGAACAGGAATGAGAAGAAGCAAGAAGACTTAATAGAAGCTATTCAAGAGGCGACAGGAACGATGCTAACAATCAATAGCCTCTAAATTGTGTACAAAATATCCTCTAGTGATACACATACAAGCAATCAAGCTTGACAAACCGTGGCGCATAGCAATGCTTGGCAGAGCCTTTTGTTCAGTGCCTCAGGTACCTCTCGCTTGGAAATATCAAACCATAAAGAACTCATGCTGGATGAGAAATGTCTTCATTCCTTGGCAGCATACCGTTCATCATTGAATTGGCGCTTTTTCATGCATCAAATCAGTCCCTCTTTGCAGAGTTTAGTATATTCATCGTTGGTGCTTTCCAAGAAATTGAAGCGAGGGAAGAAAGTAATGGATTACCGACACAAGCGATTGACATGTTGCAGGAAATCATCAGCCTGCTTGGTTGTCGCTCAGGAGGCAAGAAGTTCATGACGTAAACTTTACATCTCATTGTATCTACAGTCCTGTGTATCAAGACAGAGTGTTCCTTAGATGCAGTTACACAAATTACATATAGAGTAAGTCACCAGCTGCTCTGCTGTGTCTTGCCACAGTGTAGTTTGATCATTCTATATTGAACCATTAAATTCGCCATTGGTTTCTTTGCTCGAAGCAAGGTAACGATAGACACTGTGCATATTCTGTGATGATACGCACTCAATTAAACAGATGCCTATAAATATAAGCGGTCATCTATTCGAGAACCTTTTTTAACCTTTCTCTTTCTCTAGAGACGGTTGACGTTCTCTCCTCTTGATCTCCCTATACAAACCATGTCATGTATATTTATGATTTGTACAACACTCACAATTGAATGCTCCTTTAATTGACTTGATCCTCAAAGTGTTATACCCAGCATGTTGTCTATCAAAGTTTATTCAATAAATCCTATAAATCATATTGTATTAATATACATTAATTTGATTTCGAACTGTCCGTAAATGGTACATGTACGCCTCTTTACAGCAGTGAAAAAGAGAGACGATGGATGAATACATACAGACATGACACGTGGGCTTCCTTGAATTCAGCGAATCCATCGTACATTGCCTTGCTTTTTTTTTTCTGTGAATCAAGCTACATGTTGGGAGTTTATAACATGAAGGAAATGCTCGTATAGGAACCAAATAATACATGTTAAGTATGGTTGGGTTGGATTGAAAAGTTATCCTAGCATGCGCGCAGTGTTTCCGTATGTGTGTTTTATTCAAGTTATCTCTCTGTATGGAAACAACAAGATGTACTTGCCCCTGACATTTGCTTTTTTTTTTCTACAGCTTGCTGCTCCTTTGGAATAGAGCCTATTGGTAGATACAGTCTATGGTTTGTTTAAATAACAAAATCACACTAGAAAGAGAGGAGTATGATATGAGTCCCCTCTCTTTGTGTATATACACACATACTCCTCTCGCATCTTGATTGTCTCCCCCTCCTCCTTGTTTGTCTATGTTGCTGTGTGCTACTGCTGCCTAATATCTAGTGTTTGATAGTGTCGAATGCTTTTGCAAATGTTACGCTACAACCTGAATTCTTCGTATCAACCCCCCCTCCTTTGAATAGTATATAACAAACAATGGTATAATTTTCAACATGGTCTCCTTTTTCTCTCTCTTCCTTCTTTCTCTTTCTTTTGTACCTTTTTCTTTTGATATTGTATTCTCTTTCTCTTTTACTGTAATACTACAAGCATCAGCCCCGTCCCGTCCTTCCACATTCTTCTGATCCACTCACTCACCCGCCAAAATTATTGTCGCATTACCTAACTTATTCGAGCATTCGACATCACATCCCATCTACATTGTCCACCAGCATCATCATCATCATACAACATGGAGATTTCATTCAGTAATTTATCCATCGCTACCAGCTTCCAAGACAGACGACATGACGACACCGCCCCATCGCAAAGCCTGCCCAAGCGCACCACATCTTTAATACGGCCTGAACGTAGCCGTATTGACCCACAACACCCACAGTACCATACACGAAGAAGGGTCATTGAGAATGAAACCAGCCATTATTATCGCTCAGCAGTAGATCGATCACATCCTGCACGAAGATCAGTAATAAGACGAGGACTACTAGCAAGAGAAGACGAAGAGGAGAAAGGTCACAGTAGTAGCGATAGTCTAGGCATTGAATACACAGCCGACATTTCATCGAGCACATTTGATGTGTGGAAGACGTTTTGCTATTTTGTAACATGCTGTTGTCCTCCACCTGTGCTGAAAGCAATGGGTAATTGTCTGTTTGTTTACTCGTCATGCACCGAACCCTCACTTTTTTTATATGATCTGCAGGCAAAAAAGATAAGAGTGCGCAGATGGCATTTCGAGAGAAAATGGGCCTAGTCACCATCATTTTAGGCATCATGACATTTGTGGGTTTCCTGACATTTGGCTTCACTCAAGTGGTATGTCCTCGACCACCTCTCAGTTTCCGTGTCGAGACCGTCAATAACGGATATGTTGTGATCCATGGTTGGGCGTACTTGCTTGCCTCCTGGAATGAGCACCCTCCCATTGCTGGAGTGACGGATAAAGCAACCAACGTGATTTACGATCCCATCAATGCTGGTGGTAAAGACGCTTCATTCTTGTTCCAAAACATCAACCGGCACTGTGCCTCGATTATCACACCTAAATCATCAGGGGCTCAAGTAGGACAAGGAGACACGCCGTCGTACTTTCCATGCCATTTGATTGAACGCAACCAGTTCCCTAGTCCATCGCTCTATACAAATCACTCTGCTTGTCATTTGAGCCCAACAACCCGCAGCATCTTTGATACCATGAGAGACAAAGGTGTTCTGAACGAAAACGGAAACTACGATAAAGCCGGCAGAGTGTACTATGACTGGAATGATGTAAATACCACTACACATCTAGCTGTTTATAATAGGTAAATTAAATTTCTTTTCATGTCCTCGAATAGGAACAACGCTAACACGTTTTGACAGCTACGTCTTGAACCTCAATCTACTCCAATCACTGCCTCAATCCGTCTTCTCGGTGCCAACAGAAGGGCTTATTCAGTCCATCCTGCAGAATGCCAGTGCATTTGGCGGACAAGACATCACACATACAGTGGCAACACACAAAACCACTAAAGGCACTACTTGGAAAGCAGAAGCAGAGTGCTTGCTAGACACGATCAAGGTCGGCGAAATTGACACCAAAAGCGTCGGATGCATTGCCTCTGATGCCGTACTCTACACCTCGCTCATCGTCATTTTGGGTGTCATCCTCGTCAAGTTTGGTCTGGCTGTTATTTTTGGCTGGTTCTTGTCATGGAAACTAGGCAACTTTAAAAAGGAGGGCAGAGCATCCTACAAAGATCGCATGAGACGGGACCTCGAGATTGAGGACTGGACGACGGGTATCCATGTGCCAGCAGAAGCAATTCGACCTCATACGCCACAGCAGCAACAGTACTATAATAGCCCTCAAATGACCAAAAAGAAGAGCATCATTCCAAGGAAATCTCGATTCACACAGCCTGACACAGGGTCCATGCACTTTAATGCCATTGAAAGGCCTGGAAGTGCAATATGGAAACAATCGGCTACAGGGTAAATGTTTTATGCTTGTTATGCATCATGTACATATCGACTCTAATACATGTCCCCTTTGTTTAGCTCAAGAATCTTTGGAAACCATATCAGCTCGCCCTCGGGCATTCTATCCCCTCGACCTACAGTGTCAACTTCTGAAAATAGCAGAAGCGTTACAGCAAGTCCTCTCTCGCGAAGATCATCAGAAACATCTCGCTCCAGCCAGACTCAGTCGTCTCAGTTGACCGCTTCATGTCCCTACGAGTTGTCACCTCATGCAGTGCCTCAACCAAAGCCAGAATACATGCCCTTTGGATTTGCATTGACGCATACCATCTGTCTGGTCACATGTTATTCTGAGGGTGAAGAGGGTCTTCGCACAACGCTGGATTCCATTGCTACCACAGACTATCCTAACTCGCACAAACTGATACTGGTTGTCGCAGATGGTATTATTACAGGACACGGCAACTCCATGTCGACGCCTGATATCTGTATCTCCATGATGCAGGATTTTTTGGTAGAGCCAGATACCGTGGAAGCTTGTTCTTACGTCGCGATTGCAGATGGTACAAAACGCCATAACATGGCCAAGATCTACGCTGGCTTCTACAAGTACGATGACAAAACGGTAGACGGTGATTCTCAGCAAAGAGTGCCCATGATCACGATTGTCAAATGCGGTACACCCGAGGAGCAAGACAGAGAAGCCAAGCCCGGTAATCGTGGTAAAAGAGACTCTCAGGTTATTCTCATGTCTTTTCTTCAAAAGGTCATGTTTGATGAGCGCATGACAGAGCTCGAGTATGAATTCTTTACCAACATTTGGCGTATTTCGGGTGTCAGTCCTGACAAGTACGAGATTGTGTTGATGGTGGATGCAGACACCAAGGTCTATCCAGATGCGCTATCTCGTCTGATTAGTTGCATGGTCAATGACTCTGAAGTCATGGGCCTTTGTGGCGAGACAAAGATTGGCAACAAAACGGATAGCTGGGTATCTATGATTCAAGGTAACAATTTAAATGTGTCCAGCTACAAGCCTATATACTGACACACACACACACACACACATATATATATGTATTAGTGTTTGAATACTACATTTCTCATCACCAGTCCAAAGCCTTCGAGTCGATTTTCGGTAATGTTACGTGCTTGCCAGGCTGCTTTTGTATGTACAGAATCAAGGCGCCTAAAGGAAACAACGGCCACTGGGTTCCTATCCTCGCTAATCCTGACATCATTGAGCACTATTCTGAAAATGTGGTGGACACACTACACAAGAAGAATTTGCTGTTGCTGGGTGAAGATCGTTATTTGTCAACACTGATGCTCAAGACGTTTCCTAGAAGAAAGATGTTGTTTGTGCCGCAAGCTGTATGCAAAACAGTTGTCCCTGACTCCTTCATGGTGCTGCTATCTCAGAGAAGACGCTGGATCAATTCGACGATCCATAACCTGATGGAGCTGGTATTTGTTAGAGATCTGTGTGGCACGTTCTGTTTCTCTATGCAGTTTGTGGTCTTTATGGAACTGGTGGGTACATTAGCTTTACCTGCAGCCATTTCTTTCACCATGTACCTTATCATCCTTGCTTGTATTGGCCAGCCTGCTGTCCTCTCGTTGATCTTGCTTGCTCTCATTCTTGGTCTTCCTGCTGTGCTGATTGTGATGACGAGTCGAAAACTAGTGTATGTAGGCTGGATGTTTATTTATCTGTTTAGTTTGCCCATCTGGAACTTTGTGCTGCCTACCTATGCTTACTGGCATTTTGATGATTTTACCTGGGGGGAAACTAGAAAGGTTGAAGGCGAAGGGAAAGACAATCACGGTGATAAAGAAGGAGAGTTCGATTCTTCGCAGATTACGATGAAAAAGTGGACAGAATTTGAGCGAGAGAGAAAGATCAAAGAAGCAGAAGCACGGTCAAGAGCCTTGGTTCAACAACACTTGTCGTCTCCTTTATCAAGATGGTCGCCCACCAATCTCTCATTTGAAATTGATCGCTCTACTTTGTCTACACTCATTGGATCAAGCTTGGGAACATCGCCACGTCTTATGCTGCCTCCTTCATCAAGCCCGCCTCCCACACCTGCGTCACCACCAGCACGCCATTACTCAAGAGACAGAGCGACAGAAGGCCTTTCAGACGATGAAGACAATCGATCCGTCTTGTCTGATGAGACAGAAGAAATTCGACAATGGCGACGAAGCCAGGATTTCTTTGGTGGAGGTATAGAACGATTGCCTACAATAGACACAAACCTGCCCATGATGTTCAATCAAGACGAAGGTGAAGATGATAATTGGCAAACAAGCATTTTGGAGACAATTCATAGTAAGGAATCAAAGGAAAATTTGGGCGAACAACAGCAAGAGCAAGAGCAAGAGCAGCAACAACAAGTAGAATCAGACAAAGATGATGATGACGATGAAGAACAACATCCAGAGGTCTCCAACGTGTCAAAAAAAGATGAAGAGCAAGATAATTCTCTGTAACAATACATACATAAAACAAAAGCAATAAAAGCAGTAAATCTTCATATTATGAATATCATGCCATCCTGTACAAATCGTAATACCTTTCTTATTGGCATCACAGCCATCACTGTTATGCATTAGAAAGGCATTCAAGGCACCAGCCAAACCAAATTCTATCTCAGTTATTTTGGTGATTCAGATTGGACAAATTTTGCACAGAATCGACTTGATTTATCTATTTTACCAAATTCGATTATGAAAGTTGCGATGATCATCCCCAACTTCCTAATGCTTTTTTGGAGTACTTTTCAAGGCACATCTAATGGTAATGCTTTGAATAGATGTCTTGAACAAATTTATTGAGCAATGGTGGAAAACACAAAATGACGTTTTTGGCGAAATTGTCAAGATTTTACATGTAAAAGTTTCATATACAAAATGTCAGGGGTTGCTTTGGATCGAGAGAAACATTTTGATTTATTATATGACATAGTAAAAGTGTTCATTTTTGGGGGTCAAAAACACGATTGTTTGATCTCTTGATATTTTCCGTGAGGTACCCCTTCATGATTTGAGGTCGATTTTTAACGATAGATTTTGATCCCAAAAAAATTGAGTAAAGGTGTCAGGAAGTAAGTGCTAGACGAGAGCAATGATTTGGCGTTATTCTGGCGGTCTAAAACGGTTTCCAACACGAGAAATCATGGCTCGAATTTATCCAGATTTTGCCGTGTTTTGCTTATATTTGAGCGGTAAGAAGTAATGCAAGTATGCTGTATGCCCGTATATGAATTGATCTCGTTGAGGTAGACGTGGAGCATCTTGGAAAGGTCAGATCCACAGCCACCAATCGCTTTAGGGCTTTCTCACTAATTTTGGAATGCCAAGAAGTGAAATATCTGCATATATCAGCAGGATAACTGCAATTTAATACCTCACACGAGTTGATACTTCGAGAGTCTCTACCATCGCCCAAACCTGATGCCTGGGACAAGACAATGTGGTGGTTGGGCTATTTAAATCACAGCTCAACAATCAAAAGGAGCAACCTTTTTTCTTTCCTCTATATTTTTCTTTGTCTTTACTATGCTAACTTTGTATCATAATGCCCCAAAGCAGACAAGAGCATTGGATGCTATTCGAAAGCTCAAGGCTTATTTCGAAAGACAGGGCATCAATGAGAAAGAGGTGCGTGTGTGTCATTAATGGATTGCAGCGGTCGAAATGGACATTGACCCAAAAAGTATAGCCCTTGCCAAATATGCAAAAGATAGTAGACTACTGCCTCAAATACCCTCGTTTATTGAGAAGTAAGTATTGGTCTAATTCAATATACGTTGAACTGACACGCTTGTGAACAGTCCGTGATTCACCATTAAAGTACTTACACGACCCTGATCTGCCTTACACTGTTGTGCACGACTGGTATATTGGCATTGCATTGGACTACCTTGAAACATCTATATTCGTATTATTGGAGCAATGGAAATCAGATTACATGAAAAAACGAACCGATAAAAAGCAGATTGCTCAACTGTTTGCCAAGGCTGTCAATGATATTTATCAGTGCTATGAACACACTGGATTAGCGTTGAGCATCCCATTTCCAGAGTAAGAAAAAAAAAACAGATGGATTTGACAGCTGTTTATACTCACTGGTGTATATAGGGGATGTGCTTTAGCAGCAGTCGAGTTGAAAGAAAAAGTCAGAAACGGAAGCAGAGCATTGATTAAATCCAAGATAACATATTATTTTACTGATGCCAGAAACACATTCTACACCTTGACCATGCATCGGATTGAAGCCTTATTCAAAGCAAATCAACCAAGCAGCTCGTTCGCTTACCTCTTTTCACCCCACATTATGAAGTTTAGTGGTGAAGAATTAGAAACCAAGGTGCAAGTGTTCCTGGATGTACTGTTGCCTAAATTAGTAGATGTGTTCAATTTGCCTGACGATATCTTGGACAACGCTCTCAACTGCGAAGATGTCAATGATCAAGACAACGCGGTTGACATGAATAGCTGGCTGATGAGCACAAGCAGCGAGGACGAGGATAAATCAAATGACAGCAAGGAAGCACTGGAGGCGCATATTCAAACTTTTAGCACAGTGTGCGAGCAATTGAACAACTTGAATTTGACGCCCAATTGGACCGAAATTCTGAAAGAGGCAGTGCAGAAACGACTGCAATCGATAGATTGGGAGGAGAGCGCTGACGTTTCCATTGTGCAAATCCAGCTGAAGTGGCTTCATGTCCTGATTCTACCTTGGTTGTCTCACCTGATACCCAAAACAGACAATATCGATACGAATTGGTACAACTTTCTGCGAGAAAAAATCAAGGCAGAGCATGTCCTGTATGAAGTCATCTACCAAGCCAAGATACCCGAGATTTTTGACATTGTGTTGAATTATCCGGACACTGAATGCATTATCAAAGATCTTCATGCAAGTATAATTTTACGGGAATCTGTATTTAAAATCAACCAACACATTTGTAGATTATTGCCACCAAAAGAGGATTGCTGGAAGACTTGAGAGATAGCCTGATGCGAGAGTAAGTATCATGTATTTACATGGGACAGGAGTTTTGACGCTCTTCCTTTTCGACAGAATCCAGAGTAGATTACTTCATCCAGGTGCTTCAGCTGTGGATATTTTGCAATATCATATCGACTGCATCAGAAGCGTTTCCGTCATAGATCCATCTTGTGATATCATGGAGTCCATCATCGAGTTAATTGAGCATTATCTAAAGTAAAGTGGATGGGATTTTGTTCTGCACCAGTTACTAAGTCTCTGGTTACATAGGACATTCCGGAAAGATGTTACTGCTGGTGTTGTTCATCTTATTCGCAATGCTCGCGAATACAGCAATCTGCAGGTAAAAGACGACGATATTTATGTCTTTAAGAAATCCGAGCTCAACAACGAGGAAACGCCTGTCGATGCAGTTGTTGTTAAGGAGGATAAACCAGCTCAATTAAGGAGATTGCAGCAGAAATCCAAAGACTCAATTGCCATGCTGATAAGTGCGTGCAGTTCACTGAAGGACTTTATCAAAGGCTACAGCGATCAGCTAGGACATACATTGCTTTCAACCAGCAACTACGACACAAGCGAAGAAATTCTGAGATTGGAACTGTTGAAGCGAAATTTCCCTCCCGACACTTTTCTTCGGTGTGATATTATGCTACAGGATGTTGCCGACAGTCGAAGATTAGATACATCAGTTCATTTGAACAATGGCGTCAACCCCAACGTTCATGCCATTATTGTTTCTAGAAAATACTGGCCGGGCGGCAATGACGAAGACGAGGAAGACGATCTCGACGATGATTATGATATGGAAGATGCCAGTAACGCAAGTATCAAACTATGGCCTGGTCAGCAAGAGTAAGTGCATAGGCTTCCAAGCGGAAAGCAGAGACATAAATACATTTTCGTTAGGTCCCTTGAGGAGTATGACCAGGAATTCAGAAAGATAAAGAAATCAAGAAAGCTAAAGTTCTTGCCAACCAAAGGATCTATTCGATTGAATTTGGAGTTTCAGTCGAGAACTCTTACTGTTGATGTGAGTCCTGAAGCTGCGACTATCCTCAGTCTGTTTGAAGGAAAAGGTACAAGTTGAATCAAGATACATGATCTCACAGGCACACTGACAGTCTGTGCTCATAGAACAAACTTACTCTAGAAATGACATCGTGACCAAAGTGAAAGTCGATAAGGCAGTGATTGTTGAGTGCTTGGAGTTCTGGATGAAAATGGAGGTGCTAGAGCTGTCAGCAGATGGACACTACCAACTTATCGAAGAGTAAGATCTCACCCTATACCATCATTAAATCAATAAAATTCATCAGCAGTGTGCATACTATTAAACAAGTTCAAAACCAGGCAACTAAGCATCTAATCCAACTTTTGATGACATTGATCTTAATCAAGCTTTTACCGTAGCGAAGCGAAGCTGCAAAACCATAGTATTCAAGCAGCAAAATTGGTTTTCCATTTCCATTAATAATAAGTTTACCAACAGCACAATAACGCATCAAAATTTGCATAAATTAGCTTTACCAAAACCAATATGCCTCCTATTCGAATTAGAAATTGCACACGCTGCAGAACTGCCCTTCCAGAAAGTTTCAGCTACCAAAGATATGATTCATGCCGTGTAAATAAAAGGTATTGTTATTATTATAGAGCAAAAACATAACCAAATTCGACAGCTTTTAAGCTTTAATATCTTGACATGTAGACCTCTCTGAGCCGCCAAAATGACGCCAAACAATTGTACTCGAGTAGTAGTAACTTCCTGACACCTTTGCTCAATTTTTTGAGGACCAAAAAAAAACATGGCCAAAATTCGACCAAAAAGCATGAGGGGTACCTCATGGCTTTCATCGAAAATCAAAGGGTCGTGTTTTTCACCTTGAAAATGAAGACTTTTACAATGGCATATATTACATCAAAATGTTTCTGTCGATCCAAAGCACCCTTTGAAAGTACTTGTGTGAAACTATCATATGCAAAATTTCGACATTTTGACCAAAATCCTCATTTCACTTTTATCAAATTGCACAGTAATTTTATTCAAAACACTTATTAAAATCAGCACCATTGGGAGCGCCTTGAAAAGTACTTCAAGAATGTATTAGGAAGCATTTTTTTTTTTGTAGGGGAGTCGAGCTCCAGGTTTTATTTAAAGTCCTTTAAATGTCATACTGAGGGATAGAAAAGACTGTTGGTGGACCCAATGTCTGCAATGAAGGGGAATAAGAAATTTTGAACTAAGTTGGGAAAGAAATCTACTACTAATAAGGTGCGAAACCTAGAGCCAAATGCAATCTTGCGGAAATCGTCAAAAATAGAGAATGGATAAGAATACAAAACACCAAACGAGGACACCAGTACTACGTCAAAAATTCAGACAACTTGCGTTCACCAGGATTTGAACCGGGGATCCTCCCGTTGGCATACGGGAGTTCTACCACTTCGCCCTACCACCAGGGACTGTATTAGGAAGCATCTAATGATCATTACAATTTATATAATCAAATGTCACAGAATAGATTAAAGAAGTCGAAAAAGGACAGAATATGTCCAATCTTGAGCAGAGATGTTGTTCTGAGATTGAATTAGTTTTGGTGGCGGCAGCATTGCTGCTGGCTGACTCTT
Source organism: Mucor velutinosus (assembly GCF_035048745.1). Lineage (NCBI taxonomy): Eukaryota > Fungi > Mucoromycota > Mucoromycetes > Mucorales > Mucoraceae > Mucor > Mucor velutinosus. The sequence continues at coordinate 114,937 of NW_027041921.1, forward strand.
TCTGACAATGGTGATGACAATGATGATCGTGATGCTGATTAAATGGGTTCATGAATTTGAAAGAACTTTTTAATATCTTCGATTTGAAATGTTTTCGGCTAGTATTTATTGGACTCTAGCAAACAAATTGCGATAAATCTTCAATTTTAAAAGGACAAGAATGATAGCAGCAGCCAAGTAAGAGACACCAGCAAAGATCTTGTAACTAAAGAACGGCATAGTACCAACGCCTGCCTCAATAGCACTGGCAATGTTGGGACCAAAAACAAGGACAATGTTGGAAAATAGCAAAAGGGATAAACCTAATGGAAACTGCTCCATACCAAGCAGACAGGCAGTGATGGGTGAAAACAGGGCAAAGAAGGAGCCGCTGGTGAAACTAAACACACAAGAGAAAGCCATTAGACTGCCATAGCTCGAGGTAAATGTCTATATTAGCAAGCAGCTGAGAGAAGTGACCAAAGTAAACAGCGTGTTGGTGTTGATCTTACCAATGTGATCAGCGAGAAAGTCAGTAATGATGCGACCCACAAAACTACAGGCAGCAGTAACAGCCACAAGAGCTGAACCTTACCCATCAGAAAGACCTAGAAAGGTGGCATAAGAGGGCAAAAAGAAATAGGGAATGAAATAACCAAACAAGCCAATATTGGACGCAATCAGAAAGATGCCAAAATCTGTGTTTTTGAGTACGGAGAAATTAATAATGTGAGAGAGTTTCTTGTGGTTCTTGATATTGATGGGTGTTCTCGCCTTGACAGTGAGACAGGCAACAATATTGCAAGCTAAGCAGATGAGACCGAGAATACGATATGTCCAAGCAGGACCAAGGCTAGGATTGATGGACGTCATAACAAATGGGTGATAAGACCACCAATACCAGATCCACTAGCAATGACACTCATAGCCAGACCTCTGCGCTTACTAAACCATTGAGGAGAGCAACTCATGATGCACACGTAGATGCAGGCAGACCCGATACTAAACACAATACCTTGAGTGAGATGCAAATGCCGGATTTGGGTACTGAGTCCAGCTATTTCGAGGCCGAGCGCAATCAATATGGCACCAGTGATCAATACGTAGCGAACACCATAGATGGATACAAGGACCTGTATAAGAGGACTGACGGCGTTCATGCACACCATGGCTAGTGTACCTACAAAACCGAGGTTCACAGCGGCATGTAGAAACATACTTTGCTCAAAATATTCTTGCATGACACCTATGTAAAGATTGTTAGTTGTAAAGTCTATATGTTCCAGTTGTCTATGCTGCTTTGCATATTTATTACCCCTACAAAAATACATAAATTAGCATTTCCATTTCTCTCTTACATTGACATTGATATATACCAACTAGTGTTTGTACCAAATGTAGCTACTTGGACAAGAAATGCGCCCACAACAGCAAATCAACCATACCCGCCATCATACTCTTCTCGGCCAATGGTAGAGGCAGAGGATGAGGAGGACGAGGAGAAGGAGAAACAGAAGGAAAGTCTTATTTCTTTCTCATTCCTATCAAGTTGAAGGCTGTCAACTTGTTTAGATACTATAAGAAAACTCCATGTTAGGTAAGCGTCATTGAATCAACCCAGTAAGAACATATCTTCAAGTGATTTCAAGCTTGTGTGATTGGAATAAGTGCTTGAATTAGAACCAGCGACTAGTTCAGAGGAGTATGTCTGTTCATCATTCGAAATATCTAATTTAGACGGTTCGTGTCATTGCTCCAAGAAATAAAACAGATATGTATGTGGGTTCAATCAAAACAATAACCAACAGCGATTAGAGTCTTAATTTCTTGATACAGTTTGCTTGCTGAAAATGTCAACGCTTAAAGACAAGCAAGAAAAGAGGAGAGTACGTTTCCAAACGACATCTCACAAGCACTTTATACCATTCTTCTAGTCAGAAATTTTCAAGCGACACATATCGGATAAGATCAGTGCCATGAATCCTAAAATCATAGGACATACAAAGGCTTTATTTATTAGTTAGTTGGTAAATTATTAGCATGCTTTACATTAATTAGTATTCTAGAAAAGAGAGGGTAACGGAAAAATACAAGGGATAATCTTAGGGCTGTGTTGTTTCTTGAGGGCGAGCTTCTTTATCTTTGCTATATTGATAGGAAGAAGTAGGTGTGGTGCGAGAGGCTAATTCTTCATCAACATCAAACAGATCATCGTCTTGATCTTGATTGTTTCGACGGTTTCTGTCCTTGTGGATAACCAATTCTATTTCGCGAATTATATCGTTATCATAAGGGTAGTATTGATGTAGAAAGTGTTTGGCAGTGATACGCGGGATGAGGCAGGCAACACACGTCAAAATGAGTACGAGCCAGTAGGAACCAGTGCCAAACAGACGTAGATGGCCAGCAAAGATAAATGTGTTGAATTGAGAGTACACTGCCACAAACGCATAGTACACTAAGATGGACAAGCTAACAATCACTGCATGAAGCCAAGTATAGCTATACAATGAGGACACGACAAAAAAGTTGGCGACACAAACGGCAATACTGGATACAATTGTGCCAATCTCATAGAGGCCATTGGCATCGTACCCGTGTGGATCCTGTCCACCAGCTACGAGCAACATGTAGGGGAAAAAGAAGCATACCACAGACTGGAAGATGGAGTCAAAACTGGTCAACCAGAATCGCCATGCCTTGAACTTGTCGTTTCTGAGGCCCATGCGGTACAATTGCGGGTATTTGAGCGATAGTTTAGCATTCAAATCTTGGTCCCAGATACCGAGGAAGATGATGGGCAGCGAGGTAAAGACAAGGTTATACAGAGTAATCAACGCGTAGTCAAACATCATGGAGCCGTTGAACTGACAGAAGATTTGATACCAAAACAGCACAAAGGTCCATACGATATTCTTGAAAAAGAAGCCCATGATCATCTCGGCAATACGAAGATAAGACCAACGACCGTGAACGAGCAACAGCTTTCTCAGGTAACGGAACTGTGCAATAGCGTAGTCAGAAGCCATGACAGCTTGACGGCCTTCCACACCAGAGATACCGATGCCGACATTAGCTTCTTGAATCATGGACACATCGTTAGCACCATCACCAATAGCCAAGGTCATGACCTTGAGGCCCTTCTTGACTAGATTAACAACCTGAGCCTTTTGTTTAGGACTGACACGACAACAGATAACACTAGCACAGCGCATACCAAGTGCAAGCACCTTGTCACGCGTGGCATTTTCAAGGCCGTATTTCAGCGTGGTACCATCGATGACCAATGCGTACTTTCTATTACCATAAGCAGCTTCTGGCTCGGTGTCGGCTTCCTTGTCAAGCTTCCTGAGTGTGTCATCCAGCAGCTGGTTGGTGTCAATGCGATTTCCTGCTTTCAGGATAAGCAATTCCATATCGGTTGTCAGTAAATTACAGGCAAAACCAATGTTGATAGCCGTCTCCGTCTTGTCACCAGTGAGCACCCAGAGCTTGATACCGGATTTAGCCAATTCAGCAATTGTCTCTGGAACACCTTCCTGCAATCTATCTTCGATGGCTGTGCCACCCATTAAGAGCATATTCTGTTCAATTTCTTCGCAGACAGCATCCACACGCTCCTCACGGTTATGTATACTAGAAGCGGCCTCCTGAAATTTCTTGTTCCAAGGCTTGTATTCTTCATTAGAAATAAAGCGGTATGAAAGACACAGTGTACGAAGACCTAGCGCAACAAGTTGAGGTTAAGGTTAAGGTTAATGCACTAAATTAACATGCTTTACCTTCATTAGCAAACTGCTCTAAATCAGCACTTGTAGAGTCTCTGAGATCAGCCTGCTCCTTTTCCAGCTCATGTTGATTGCCAAACTCAGTGCACAGACGTTCGTAGATGACTGAATCAGCACCTTTGCAGAGCAACACAATACGGTCACTGTCAGATGGCTTAATAATCACACTCATTCTCTTTCTCGTGGAATTGAACTCCAATACGTTCAACAGTGTGAATGATTTCTCCTCGCCCTTGACTCGAATATACAGCTTGTTGCCATCTCGACGCAAGAAGGCAAAGCCCATGTCTCTGGCAGTAGCGACTAGAGCAGCTTCGTCGGGTGATTGTGCCTTGTATTCAATGTAGTCTTGGTTGTCTTGGTCAGGCCTCTCAGCAATGACTGTATGGCAGAGCGCCAACGTCTGGTAAAAGTGAGTGATCGCTGTCGCCTGTTTGGAGGATTCGTCTTTGAGATCATCAAATAGTTTGGGATCGATAAAGGTGGGGTTGGGGCCAATGTGAGGGTTTTTGAACAGCTCAGCTTGCTTCTCAAGCATGGTCCTTTTGAGTTCCTCCATTTCAGTAGTGTCGGGTCCAATGTTTTGACTGAGATCGTTCATGTGCACTTGATTGTTGTCCTCCTCTTCGGTATCAATCATGGACTGTCTGAAATTGTGCTGGCTTTGCTGTCTCTTCAATGCGCCCATGGTAGCTTCTGTTGTTGCGACACCATAGGCGATACCGTTGATGGTACATTTTCTGTATTCCATGACATTCTGTGTGAGCGTACCAGTTTTATCTGAAAAGATGTATTCAATTTGGCCCAAATCGTCCGAGATATTCCAGGTTTTCGCGATACAGGCCGTGTCAGTCTCGGCGTGGTACATGTCGAGATCTGCAAAAATAAAATAAGCCTAATGGATGTTATTGAGTATTATGTCATGCCGCATCATGCACTGCATGTTACTTACTGCCAATGTTTTCACAATCTCGACCGAAATATACAATGAGATGGGCACAATATTTTGGTACAAAATGAGTGTAACCCTAATCAGGATGGATGAGTTATCGCTACACACAAGACGCCAAAAGGCGAGCCTTACCAGAATGTGATGAAACCAGAGTAAGACGCATTAGAGCCTTCGATGCCATAGTCAAAATGACGCGAGGAACCGCTGCCATGAAACTGGACACTGTCCATGATGGAACTGACAATACAAATAACAGCCAAAAGACAGAAATTGGCAATGACCTATAAATAACAATGAGGAGGAGATGTCTCTAAGAGTTCCAAGAAATACGTTACATGTGGGTTGGTAGCCTTGGCAATTTTGCTTCGTTTTGAGGGTGTACGACCTGTATTTAGCATAATCTTGGTATCGTTACCGGTATACACAACAATGCCAATGGCCCATTTGGTGTTTCGCAAGACACAGCCTCTGAGCAAGATATTGTTGTAAGTAACGGCGTCTGCCTTCTCATGCGATACACCAGATCGAACCGTGTCAGTTTCATTTGCATCGATTTGCCAACGCAAAACTGCATTGTATTGGTAAATATTGACGTGAGGAGGCTCGCTTTCAATGTAGAATCGAGCACGCTCACAGTCATGCTCTGTACGCATGCCTGATGTGCCTGGTAATCCTTGACGTTGCTTCAAGTTGGTTTCACCGTCTAAATTTTGAGTCTCTACATAACACACATTATCTGTCTCTGAGGTGGATAGGATGACTACATCGGCTGGAATATCTTTGTCGTTCTCCAGTAAGACATAATCACCGACATTAAGCTCTTTCCATTTGACATGGTCCCATTTCACCTGGCATGTTGCTGAAGGAGGATCGCCAGGAAAACCGTCAGCACAGTTGTAGGATTGATTGGCATTATGACTGGGTAAAGGTTGTAAGGATGAAGACCGTCTGCCCAAGGATTCGTCTTCTTCATTGATACGAGAGGAGGATGCTGCTGCTGCTGCTGCTGCTGCGGCTGCTGTTGTTCCTGCTGCACTGGAATCTCTGGTGGATACACGGTAGAGCACTGAGTGGGGAATAGAACCCGGACGATAAGGCCGTTTCTCTACTTGTAGATTCGTGGCTGTGTTGTTATTATTGGATCTGCTGAAAATACCAGAGACACCTGATCGAATGGTATCTGATCGTTTTCTAACAGTTGTCATGAGCGTCTTGGCAGGTGGTTGTGGTGGTTGTGGTGGAGGTGGAGGTTGTGATGCTGGGTATTCATTGTGTTCTGCTTCGGTCAATGGTAGACGATCCTCTGATGATTTCACATTGGGTTGATCACTGATGGGTAATGACGCAGATGACGAAGACTCTGATGGAACCATTGCTTGGCGATAGGTGCGTGCATATTTGTTCTCTGTACCTGATAGCACAGCAAAGAACCCAGCTACAACATGCAAAAAGTACCATGTTCCTCTATGGATTTCAGGCACATTGACGTTGCGCCAATTCGATAGTTTGAGTACATGTGAATTATTGACTTTGTCATCGCTCTGATTTCTTTTCCAATCTTCCACACCGTCCTTGAGAGCTGTGATGATGAGAATAACAATAAGCGGCATGGCAGACACAGCAGGCTCTGTCACGCCAAACAGTGGGATACACTGCAAAATAACCACGAACAAAAAGAACAAATTTGCCACATTTCTAAACTGCTCAAACAGATTCTTTGGCACAAATGATAGTGGAGTGTACTTAGCAGTGCGCACTCGATTGCTGGCATAATTATGATGTATTTGATGTCCTTGATCATCGTACTCGGATGAGGGTAGTTTCATGTTGACATAGATGTTTCGTCGCTGTTGCATATAAGATGAAGTGGATTCCATACGCCGTAAATCATTGTGTTGCTGCTGTCCTTGATCATCGTTGTCGTCGTCCTCATTCTCTGCATGCTGATGTTTCCTGTTCCTCTTGAGAAAATTATTGGCCCGAGAAGTAAATTTCATTGTACTTTTTCGGCTTGATCCAATATGAAAGATATCAGGGGAAAAGATAAAAAGAAGAGAGAAAGAACGAACGAAAGAGAGGGCAAACTACTAAATTACACAATTTAAGAAAAGAAACTTAAGCTACTGTTGTTGAAATATTTTTTGCTGTGTACCACGTGGAATAGAGTATCATTTGCGGGTGTTTTATGATCCTTTCCCTCCACTATTCGGATAAACACACTCACCGTCAGATTACACACTTGAATCACTCGCTGTAGCACATTTACCAGCGCTCTGTTGATCACATCTACCGAGCAGAAGACGCCGTCTCTCAGTTACATTATATCAGTAGACCAACAACATCCAGGTGATCCCATACATGTCAGAAAAGAATTCTCTTTTAAAATGTGTCAGATCAATGGATTTGAGATATAAACTTTTCCATTGTCGGTAAATTTAACGGCCCCGTATTCTACATCCAATGATCAGGAGCATACGCCTTTTTCTGCGGGGTAGATCCCATTCGCTAATTCAGCAGCAATGTCCATCACATCAAGTTTCATGTCATGAAATCAAGAACTTAAAAGGAGTAACAAGCAATAAGCACCAACAAAAGATTGAATGAAAACAGAATATCATCAGCTGGATATAGATTGTTTCTACAAGACCGACGATCCAATAAACTGATCAAAGTAAGATGAATTTATAAATACACAGGGGAATTAATAATCAAAGCACAACCAGCTAGAATTCCCGCCATTAGAATCGAAGTGGAGTATAGTTACACTAAAAATATATACGCGTTCTTAGATAAGCCTGTCCAGCAAGCCTCAGTAGCAAGATGACCTCCAGTTGGAATGCCTGTCAGTACAATAGATGATCTTATTCGATATCGTGCCTAAATTACGGATTGTATGCAAGGTACTCGACTATGAAAAGGGCCTTATATGAAATCAAAAAGACGAAAAAGGAATGACCAGCATGTACTAATTTAGAGCATTGAGTATACTACCAGTAAGCTTATTCGTCAATTAATGTAGATCCTTTGAAACAAGTGGTAAACATTATAGTTGTCAACAAAAAGGGCCCAGCTGATTTCTTAATAAACAGCATAAATATAGTTTTACTGTCAACTACAGCAAATGTAGATTGAAAAACAGACTGGTAGACAGATGACGTTTAAAGAGCATTTCAATGCTCTACAGTTGGACCGTTCAAGTTGGGGAAGCGATGAGGCAACGCTTCCGTTTGTTTATCGAAATTTATGACAGAGAGAACTGCATTTCATTTGAGGCATTCAATGCTTTGGAAAATCTCAGCTTGAGCGCATCTCCGGGTAGCATCATTAAGGCACAGTCGTTGTTGATGCTTACATTGCTTGTGAAGTAGCCGTTCCTGAATCATCGAACTCGTTGTACGTTGTGCTTTCAATTTGAACCTGAACTGCTGGTTTTTTGTTTTTCGATTGATAGATTCTATACACAATCAAGTGGTTATTTCAAATGTGCTTGTATCTTTACTTGTACACCATGTACGTCCATGCCTTATCTTCTTATACATTCTGCATACAACATCTGAGTCAATTTCTTAGTAACACGAGATTTACTCACAAAACGTTCACTGAGACTCAAACAGAACAGTTGCATGTACGATACTTCTTTCTTCTTTATCAACAAGATCTTTAATCATTACATACATAATAAAACATGAATACAAAAGCGCCGCCCTAGCCGATCAGAGATTAAAAGCGCCTCTCCCAAGAACCTAACGCATCTAATTCAAGTGTTTTCTTGCCTACTATTTGACTGTGGATTAAATGATTTCTGGTTCAAGGCAGCATTTGGTAATATTTACCTTAAGAGGATTTTTGCATAACGAAGCAAACGTGTAAAACCATAATAATCAAGCAGTAAATTTGACTTTTCATATTGATTATTATTAAGCTTGTCAGCAACTTAACACATCAAGATTTGCTTGAATTAGCTTTTACCACCATCAATATGCTTTCTATTAGAATTAAAAGTTGTACAGGTTGCAGAACTGCCCTTTAGCTACCAAGGATGTGATTCATACCTTGTAAATAAAAGCCATAAAGCAAAAATACAACCAGATTAGACAGCTTTCAAGCCTTCATATCTTGACATGTAGACTTTTCTGAACTACCGGAATGACATCAAACAACTGTACTTGAGTAACAGTAACTTTCTGACGTCTTTGCTCAATTTTTTGGGGATCAAAAAAACATGAACAAAATTCGACCAAAAAGCATGAGGTACCCCTCATGGTTTTCATCGAAAATCAAACGATCGCGTTTTCACCTTGAAAATGGAGACTTTTACTATGGTATATCTTGAATCGAAATGTTTCTATCGATCCAAAGCAACCTCTGAAATCATCTTTGTGGGACTTTGATATGTAAAATTTCGACATTTTGGCCAGAAACCTCTTTTCATATTTTATCAAATTGCTCCATAGTTTCAGTAAAGACACCTATTACATTTAAAACCATTGGAAGCGCCTTGAAAAGTACTTCAAGGATGAATCAGGAAGCGTAGGGTGATCATCACAGTTTATATAGTCGGATATCACAAAATAGATTAAAAAAGTCGAAAAAAGATGAAATCTGTCCAATCTTGAACAGAAAAAAAAACTGAGTTTGAATCAATTTTGGCGGCGGCTTGCTGCTGGCTGATCTAAATGCCTTTCTGTTGATAACAATGGTGATTGCGATGCTTATTAAATGGGGATCGTGGAATTGAAAGGACAATTGCTTAGCCCACATACTTTTTTTTTTGGGGAGATTTGCCTCATAACAGTGTCTTTTGCAACAACATTATCTTAATAAATGCTCTTAAATGTGCATTAAACTATCATTTAAACATACTAAAGTATAAATCCAGCCTTATGTTGTATATCGTGTGAATGAATCACACTTAACCACAGTGTATTCAATCACACCCATGATGGTCGTAATAAGAGAAGTTATCTTTATCCAAATAAAATCAAACCAATAACAATCATATCCAAATATGACAACTATGCCCTGATGCCATAGTTGCATAATGCCCCAGATAAAGGGTTCTACACTTCAAAAACAGACATCATACCTTAAACTATCAAGTTTACATTAAATTATGCTATGACGATTGCTCATCCAAGCCCATCAAGGTTACTCAAATCGATCTTTATGGCCAGTGCTCTTGCATTGATTACCACTTTAAATCAAGCATCAACAACATTTGCCAGATATCGTAATAGCCGCACCTATTGCTCTCTATCATCACGAATTCTACAAGCTGGTTGCAAATCTGTAAATACTCTTCTTTTATTTACTCCATTCCACAATCTTCGTATATTTTACACACAAATAAACCACAGTTGATTTCAATTGTATTTTACGATTACTTTATTTTTTTTTAATTTATTAAATCTGATTTCATTGCAACATTAAAGATGCTGTTTTTAAGCAGAGTAATATGCGTATTTTGATTTGGAAATCTTATTATAATCGAACAAAGCAAGCTACAACTGTCTAGTCTTAAAAGAAAGATTTTCCACCATGTCAAGTATCTATTGATAACTTGAAACCAGCAAGTTAATATGGCCCTTTTCGTACTTTCCGATTTATAAAATGCTTGATCAAATGCATACTTGTGTGGTGTACACATGCAAAGGTTAAACGGAGATTGAATTTTTTACTATTTTGAATGATTGTCCATGAATCTCCCAAATTTATCGATCTTACACATCTCAGTGTATATTGCTGAGTGTACATCTTTAACATGTATCTGAATATAATATTGCATGTCTTCTATAGCATATCGTATGTATGTCTATAGCACATCTCATATACCGTAGAGTACAAGTCTGTAGTACATAGTGTATCTGTAGTAGCTGGTATTACTGATATAAGCCTGTGTCTTATAGTGTGGATCATGGAGTGCACATCTGAAGCAACAAGCTCATATTGCATTAATCTTGGTACCTATCCAGATATGGCAAACATCCGTAGTCAATGTCGGAATACAAGTATAAGTATATAGCGCCATCCATGTCCGTGGTGCCATCTATAGCCTATATCTTATATAGTATGAATCTTATAGTACTAGCGTATCTGATGTCCATATCTTCTTATAGTATAAATCGATATCGTACATCTAATCCAGTGTACATACAGATTATATCTAAATTTGGTAACTGGATGAACTGTTGGGATGCAGATCATAGTGGATGTATTCCACAGATGGCGTAAATTTCAAGATAAAAGATACTTTTGTACATACGAAGTCTTTGATATGAGGTAAAAGATAGCCACCCATTACATTGAGACGTGTTGGAAAATACTGATAAACACCGCATGTTTGGGGGGGGTATCTGGTATTAAGTCTTCTTGATCCTTAAAGTAGTATTGTACTTGTATATGGCTTTCCTCCACCCACATAATATCAAGTTTAAAGGATAATCACTCACATGCCATTGTTTAATGCATGCTAGATCAATTGATAGCGCCTTATTTTGCAGTTTTAAATAATAAAGAACTTAAGTTGTTTCCATTTGATTAAGCTTTTATTATTATAAAAGACAAAACAATGTTAAATGACAGATCAATGTTAAATAACAGATCAATGGAAAATTAACTAGCTATAGCCATTCGGCCCCTGAACCTCTGAGCCAATCAAATCACTTGAAAACTCCGCTGACCTAAAAAAAAATTTGCGAGGGTTTCCCCCTGTTTGGATGTGAGGCAAAATTTTAAGCGCCGTTATAATAGCATTATAGCCGCTGCTGTCATCAAACTTCCCCCAGGTGCTAGAGCATGCCTTACTTACACCACCTAGCTTTAGATTCTGGCGTTGAGACTCTCAATCATCACTAAAGTAAGTAGTGATAACCAAGTGGAGGCAGCCTATCTACCTCCTAGCCTCGGATAAAGTCTTGTTGAGCTTCAGGGATAGGCACATCCACACAACGTAAAAAAAAGTATGCTTCATAGAAACATAATAGTAATAAAAGAAATAAGAAAAGAACATACTACTGTACTGTAGAAGTATAATAGTATGTAGGCAAAAAAAGGAAGACTCACACAAAGTGAGTAAAAGAAAAGTATAAAAAATACAACAGCAGAGACGTTCAGAACAGCTCGTTGTTGTTGCAACAAAAACGCATACGTGAGCAACATGCATGGTAATAGTCGGATGTAAAGCAACACAACCAACAAAAGAAGAAAAAAAAACGCAACGAAGCGAACATCATGAATGCATTATCATAAAAAAGGAAGCAATAATACAAACGTTCAAAGAAGTTTTATATCATTGCGACCAGAAGAAAGAAGATACTTACCACCTACCACCACCGTAAATAGACCAGAGGATACACAATCACCGGATATAGGCCAAAGAATGAGCATGCACCAAACACAGTAGACCAGGAAAGGCCATATTAGCAGCGGCAGCAACAACACCAGCACAATAGAAAAACTAAAGAACGAACGACACCAGAGACCAGGCAAAGACCAAAGAAGCAGACAGCAGAGACAGCAGAAAAGGAATGGCAGCAGCACTCACGTCAAACAGGCAAAAAAATCATCAAAACATAATAAACAAATTCAATTGGTGTTAATTCTATGTCTTCCAGTGCTCGTTATCGAACGGTACCTAATATATTCCACTTCAAAGAAACGGCACCAAGTCTTTCTCACAGTACAATACAGCATTATCAGAAGCTGGAGTGTTATTATCAATGAAACGGTTTCCAAAGCCACCATGGTTTGATACTAAACGCGTTTTGCAAAAAGGGGAAAAATGGGGTACAGAAAAATGAGAGGGCGCCCTACCCAACGTCACGGCCAGTAAATTTGGTCTCAGTCTTTTGCCGTAGCAGCAGTAAGTGCGGCAATTTAATTTGAATTTGTGTAGTAGGTATTTTCGTGTTCACACTTAACTTGATCTCACATCCTTTAAACATTTTTGCTAAATTTGACTACGAAAACTATCGTTGTCACACCCAACTTTCTAATACATCTCTAGAGAACTAAAGAAGCCGCATCGAATGGTGCTAATTTCTTTCAGCTTTCGGATCAGAAATAATGAGCAATTTCCAAAAATATGAAAACAGGTTTTCTGTGAATATGTCAAAATTTAGCATATGAAAATATCATAGAAAGAGTTTACAATGTTGCATTTCATCTTTACGATCAATTTGATCTAATATATATCATAGGAAAAGTCCTCACTTTTGACATGAAAAACGCAATCATTTGATTTTCAAGAATTTTCCCTTGCTAATACTCATGGAAAAATGAGGATTTTCGTGAATTTGCAACGACCCAAAAAAAATGAGATAAAGCATCAGGAAGTAAAGCGTGGCCGAGAGGAGGCGTGTGGTGCTATTCCAAGCGCTCAAAACGCTTTGTGGCATGAATTATTCGTACTTGAAAATGGCTAGATTTGAACAGAATTCGACCTAAAACGACAGCGTAATGGGTTGCGTTACCAGAAGAGTAAGTTACGCTTCTGTCTGATTAACCAGATGTTCTGTACTGTATATTATGAAATCTCTAGTATCAATCCAAGGCGTGGAAAGGCTGTCTGCCCTTCGTGGTGAGATGCACAACACTATTATGGCTTAAAACCTTTGCCAAACAACCGCAATGTTGCATATAAGCATGCATCTTAGGCTACATTTACTTTTTCCTCAAGCCATGTTTACAGTGTAGCAACATAGATGATGTATATCGTATCAAATCACATTTATGTTTACCAGTCCAGTCAATTATTGTGTGTGCACGGATGTCTCAGGAACTACAATAGAAACAACATTGTTGTGCTAGAAGGGCTACAACTGTCTATAAAGATTAAGGTATTCTTGACGGGTAGATATGTCTGTGTTGTGCAACAACATGGACAAGCAATGATAATTGAAGCGCATCTCAGCTATCTAAACGCTGAGGTTCACCAGATGTGATAAGCGTTGTACAAGATAAATTGCTACTTTGGCATTCAGAACTTAGTATAAATAGAATGACTCTTGTCTTCATCAATAAATCTTTAGTTTTTTGTGTCTAATCTTATTCAAATAAGTCTTTTCTTGTTTTTATAATATCGTACATTTTTTATAAGCTACAAATAATAATCCTTTTATTCTTCGTGCTTAACAAAAAAAAACCATGAGGGGCACCTCATGGTTTCCATCGAAAATCAAAAGATCGCGTTTTTCACCTGGAAAATAAAGACTTTTACTATGGTATACGAGCCTTTCAGCACTTCGGGTGGTTTCCTGACCTACGCTTCGCTTCGGTGGAAATCAACCTCCGTTCAAACGGCTCGTTACTATGGTATATATTACATCAAAATGCTTCTGTCGATCCAAAGCAATCCCTGAAACTGCTTTTGTGAAGCCATCATATGCAAAATTTCGACATTTTTGCCAAAAACCTCATTTCATTTTTATCAAATTGCTCCATAGTTTCAGTCAAGACATCTATTACACTTAGCACCATTGGAAGCGCCTTGAAAAGTACTCCAAGAATGTATTAGGAAGCATTTTTTTTGTAGGGGAGACGAGCTCCAGTTTTTATTTAAAGCCCTTTAAATGTCATACTGAGGGATAGAAAAGACTGTTGGTGGACCCAATGTCTGCAATGAAGGGGAATAAGATATTTTTGAACTAAGTTGGGAAAGAAATCTACTACTAATAAGGTGCGACTCCTAGATCCAGTACAGTCTTGCGGAAATCGTCAAAATATAGATCATGGATAAGAGCACAGAACCCCAAACGAGGACATCAGTACTACGTCAAAAAAAATCAAACAACTTGCGTTCACCAGGATTTGAACCGGGATCCTCCCGTTGGCATACGGGAGTTCTACCACTTCGCCCTACCACCAGGGACTGTTGTCGTCTTGATAGATAGATCCAATGGTAGGAGTTAACAAATAACTTAGAGTGTAACTAATAGATTGAGATTATGTTTGAAGATACCGTTTATTGATTGCATTTACAACTTATATTTATACTATTTCTACTATCGATAATTACTTAATCAATGGAACTTTCGAGTAGATATAGTACTTGATATAGCAACTGATAATCAGATCAATGTTTGCTATCAGTTTCCAGAACCTTCGAGTATACGCTGGCGCCTTTTAGTCGCTTTCTTCAAATTTGGCTTAAACCTAAATTTAGGCACGACACTGTATTAGGAAGCATTTTTTTTTTTTTTTTGTAGGGGAGACGAGCTCCAGGTTTTATTTAAAGTCCTTTAAATGTCGTGTATTAGGAAGCATCGAATGATCATCACAATTTACATAGTCGAATCGCACAAAAAAGATTAAAGAAGTCGAAAAAAAAGACAAAACTTGGCCAATCTTGAGCAGAAATAATTTACTGAATGTAAAATATTTTGGCGCTGCTGGCTGACCTTTTCTAAAGATGAAAATGCATGTCTCCTCCCATCATATAGTCATCATTACGATGTCTGACATTTGGAAGGTTCACTGTCGTCTTAAATTCGATTAAATTTCCTTCGCTCGCCCTGCTGTGCTTAATAGCATCCAATTCGACATCCATAAGACGATCGATGAGGATCTTATTCAGGCCAGTCTACAATTTATCCTTCTTTTAAATCTTTCCCTACATTTGTCTTCACATATAATATTATAAAAAATTGCACCTGCCACTTGATTATAGTCCTGTTGCTATGGTTTATGCAGAGCAAGTAATAGAAACATTTAAACTAATCAAATTGACGAATACTTTAGTTTGAAACTAGAGATACATTTTCGAGTGAAGAGCTAGTAGACACTTGCCCTCTGGTTTTGATAGACGGGCAGTGCCGTAATGCCCTGCAACTATCTCAACGTTTGCTCTTGGAAGTGGGATTGGCGCAAGCAATTTTCAACAATGCAACAACTATCACTAACGCTTTCTTTTCATCCTTCTTTGGTTTATATCATGTATCTGCTTTGATCGTCAAAGGAAGCTTAAAAATCATCAACAACCTGTACTTTTCCTACTCCATTGACCGTCTTTTGAAGGAAGCTTTGGAGAGGCGTCTTCAGGAACATCTTAGACGAGAGTCGCTATTCTCCCACAAACAAACAGATGGCAATGTAACGCAATACCTTGGCCAAGGTGACTATTCACGGCTATCAAGTACGTCTTGCATCTTTAAAATCACGGTGGCGTCCAACGAGATTGAAAGTATTCAAGGCCTCGAGAAAGATGGTACATGCAACCATGTCTAAACATCTTGTTTTCGCTACAGGAGAGGAGATGCTCTTATTAAACATCAATGCAACTTTTCTGGCGAGCCAGTATTGCGATTTAATCATGATAGGCATGTAAATTGTAATACAGAGGTAGGTTATTATCTCACTGTACCAACTCAATCATTAAAATTACTCTAGAAGTCTATGTGTCAGATCCCTCTCTTGCGGGCATCAGCCAACACCGAGAATGGTCTGAGAATTTGAATCTCTTTGACACAACACTACGCTCACTTATCTATTAATATTTCATTCGAGCATTACTCGTCCATTGTGAAGATAAGTGTGCCTTATCTCGTTGCTTTCTCATATCAGAACCACTAAAAAGCTGTGTATGGTGTAGAGGAATCAACCGAAATTTACTAGAGATTGGCCCTGACGAAAAGAGTAGTATGCTAGATTGCCTCTCTTTCTAATAGCATCTTTTTCATCAATTAAATCACACAATGATCGTTCACACGCATTGTGCTTTTCTGCCAATGGTTTCTCGAGGAGAATTATAATTACCCGCTGGTAACTTTAGTTCCTGCCATCTACACAAGTGAAGTGCTGAGAAAATGATTTCGCGAGCATTGTTTCTTTTGTGCATTGTATTTATAATGAGTAGCAGTTTGTTTTCTCTTTCTAGCAAGGTAGCAGCTATTTCCGGCTGTACGCGAGGTATCGGCCGTGATATGGCTATAGCATTAGCAGAAGCTGGCGCCGGTATGTGAAGGAGATCACCAGGAATACACGCGAGATAACGTACCCATCATTAGTTGATTAGATGTCTGTTTGTTACAGCGAAATACACAAGACTTCAGTGTATATAACGAGATTGTTGCTTTGGGCCGTCAATGCCATATCGTTCCTTTGGATGTCAATGACCAAGCCAGCGTTAAAAAGTGTATTCCCTTAGTCCTCGAGAAATTCGATGGTAGATTGGACATTTTGGTAAATAATGCAGGCATCACCAAGCGAAACCCGTAAGTAAGCTACTGCATGTGTATCTAGGTAGAGACCGACGTTAAATGACTACAGTGCTGTCGACTTTTTGGAAGACGATTGGGATTCTGTTATTCAATGCGACCTGAAGTCTGTATTTACCTTGGCCCAAGCTGCGGGCAAGCATATGGTGGCACAAAAGTCTGGTAAGATCATCAACACTGCTAGTTTAATGAGTTATCAAGGCGGCATCCATATTGTTGCCTATGCAGCAGCCAAAGGCGGCGTTGCTACATTGACCAAAGCACTGGCAAATGAATGGGCACAACACAATGTCAATGTCAATGCCATTGCACCAGGTACCAATGCAATATGTAGTGTCAGCGGTTGAAAATCTCTAATGGTTACAATGCAGGTTACATTGCTACTGACATGACAAGTGCACTGAGAAACGATGAAACTCGCAATCGCGATCTTTTGGCTCGTATTCCAGCACAGCGTTATGGAACGCCTCAAGATCTGAAAGGTCCTCTAGTATTCTTGGCCAGTCAGGCTAGTAATTACGTTAACGGAGAACTGCTTGTTGTTGACGGTGGCTGGATGGGTAAGATGCTCGTTATGTGCTTTTGGGAGAACAGGTATTGACTCATCATTCCTTCGTTTAGGCCGATAAATGTGTTTGGGGGGGGGGGCATGCTGTGCGAAATATCTAATTGAATAAAGCGTCAAAAACTAATGCCAATGAACATATTTTTGCAATGAGTAAATATAGAACATTGAGCATAATTTTTCAAGCAGCACAGCCTATGCTTTTGTGATTCATGTGTAAATCTGATCCAGGCATTTGATTTCTTACAAGCCTATATTCTTAAGGCAAAACTCTTCATGCAGTCTGTCATAGATTCAGTAACAAAGCGTCCCACCACCGCTATTCATCATGCTCCAATCTCTCCCCTTCTGAAAACTGTCAACATATAATGATAAATAAACAATGAATTTACATCTTTATTTCATATTAAAATTGTTGGTTGTAAAGCAATTTAGCGAGAGGTGGCAGCGGCCTTGGGGGCGAAACCCTTGGCTTGTTGCTTGCTAACCTTGGCTTGAGAGCCCTAGAGAAAACACTGTGTCAATTACACATCCTCCTTTTTAGTGACATACCATATACTTACAGCAGGGTTAGCAGCCTTCTTGGCAGCAGCAGCAGCCTTCTTGGCGTCCTTGGACTTGGAGATGGCAGCTTGACGAGCGGCAGCACGAGCATCAGGCTTTTGGTTACGCTTGGCACGGATAGCATCCCAAGAGGCACCAACAACAGCACGTTCGTGCTTGACGGTACGACGAGAACGCTTCTTTTGAACTTCCTCAGTCATACCCTTCTTGTTCAAACGACGGTAGATGACGGTCCATCTGATCTTACGAGGGTTCAAACGTTGGAGGAAGTAAGAGGCAGCCTTACCGTTGATGAAACGGAAAGTCTAATGATGTAAAATGGTTAGTACACACTCACCACATGTCATGTATCTGTGTTGATTTCTTACTCTATAGAACGCAATGTTAGTATACAAAATTCACCATCATGAATTGCATTGCAAATTTACCTAGAGTCGACACGGACGTAGGTCTTACCCTTGGCAGGATAAATCTTGTGACCAGAGAAGGAGCAAATCTCAAGCCTATTCATAGGAAAAAAAATATCCATGTTAGCGACGGGATCCATCTATTAAAATTTTCCAACTCGATCCATCCACACAGCGTATCCATTCAATCATGTCAATCAAATCTAATGTCGCAGTGATGGATGGTCTCTGTTGTAGCGTCTCGATGCGATGGATGATACATTACTTCATTGTTCAAAATGGGTGCTTATGGGAGCTGAAAGAGGAGGTACTATGGTTTCCATTTTGATGAGTTGCTTGTACGCTTTCGCTGAGTGAGAATACCACCCTGAGGATGTGGGTTTCAAAGTGCATCCGGACCGCAACATGTCGCGTTCGGTGGCCAGCTATGGAATCTCTATAAACGGACATGTGTATAAAAGTGTCTATAGATATATGATTCAATTTGTGTTTCTGTGATCACAAAAGACTGCAGTAATGTGAGGGAGATGAGGACGGATGATCCGATCTTGGTTAAAAAGAGTGTACAATGTAAACAAATAGCCTCTTTTATTAATAGCTTCCTTTCCATCTTTATCTTATTCTCTCTCTTTCACCTTTACTTTTATAAACTGGCAACATTTTGAATGTCAAAAGACAATGCCATTAGTGCTCAACAACAACAGCAGCAGCAAAGAATAATGGCAGAAGAAGAAGATAAGCGAGGTTACTATGACTATGATATACATCAGCAGCCAAAGAATGGCAATGGTAGAAGCGAGAAGGATCAAAAGGTGGGCGAGTTTGCCAATGTCAGCAACAATGAGGCGCTTTCGAAATCGGCTCCGTCCAATTCTTGGATGGATAATGATCCATTGAAACAATCACAAAAACAAGCAAATCCAGGCACAGCTACTCCAACAGCATCAGCATCCACTTCGAGACACAGACGGGGCGTTTCCTCATCAGACATTAAAGGCCCTGCTTCCAACGTGGAGTCTATGATTCGACGTTTCTCATTCAATGAGCAAGATCCACCTGCTGCTACCAATGAAGCCAACAATCGCGTGAACAGCACCACCAACCATGGCAAGCAGCCAGAAAACAAAAGATCCAAAGCCAACTACAATGACTATCAGCCAGACCTTTACGATCATCCGCCACCTCACCATCAACACCCCTTCCCATCAAAGCAACAACAACAACAACAACAACAACCCTATTACGGTCGTCGTGGTAATGGAAACAAGGGCGGCCCTTACTTTCAGGACAACTATGCGCCTTCGATACGATACCATCTTCCACCTCCTCCACCTCCTCCTGGACCACCCATGCGTTTAGATCAACTGTCGATACAAGATATTTATGCTATCATTGAAGAGAATCGAGCACTACATATGGAGAAACTGGACTTGCAACGTCGTCTTCGACATGTCACTGCACGAGCAAACTACTTGGAAGAGCTCAAAAGTGGGAATTCGCCTGACGAGTATCCTTTATCCAGTGATGTAACAAAGCCATATGGTAGCGGTAAAAGACACCTTTATTACAAACGCAGATCTAACACTAATAAAGGACATCAACAACACAACAACGGTCTTGCTCATGATGAAGATGTTACTCCTCACAATGGTGGTGGTACACCCACAGCAGAACATTACGCACCCCAATCACCTGATATTTACCACCACTCCGAGAGTAACAATAACAATAACAAAGAAAGAAGAAGCTCATTTGATGACTATTCACCTCATCAGCAGCAACATCGTCATCATCGCTCCTCTGAGAGGAAGTTCTATCATGCTCCCTATGAATTGATGGACAATGGCCCGTACTGTATAGTGCCTCCACCTCCTCCGCCTCCACCCATGCCGCCTTACATGCTCGACACAGCTGCTCGAGGTGGTGGCTACGACCGAATGATGTATATGAGACAATTCTATGACGACTCACCGTACAATCGAGCATTTTCAGATGAAGAGGAAGATGAAGATGATCTAGACTTTCGACATCCAGATGGCACTTCGGCAGCAGCGGCAGCGGCAGTGGCAGCAGCTGCTATGGAAGATGAAGCGATGGCTGCTGCAATGAATGGCTTTTATTCAAATCAACGGTCGAGTGCTGGAAGATATGGCCCACCTCCATCAATGCACCCAGGGCCTCCTCCACCGCCGCCACCGCCACCAGGTACCTTCCTCTCTGGTCCACCGCCTCCTCCTCCTCCTCCTCCTCCAGGTATCCCCATGTATGGCCGTCAACAAGGCCCACCGCCACCCCCTCCCCCACCTCCACAAGCTTGGATGATGAACGATCTCTCCCCATACCCAGAATCGCTGCCGCATTCAAGAAGGTCATCCATGCATCGTAGCACAAAATCCAGTAAATCACACAAGGCCAATGCTGCCGATAATGAGCGTGATGGCATGTTCCGGCAATTAGATGAAGCTGATGATGAAGAATTCCAAATGATGATGCATCGTATGTCTTTGAGCGGACCTCCACCGATGCCTCCACCGCCTGGTATGATGGGAGGGTTACCGCCACCACAGCCTCCCATGATGAATTTGTATGGTGATATGGTACCGCCGCCTCTAGCTCCTTTGGCCCCTCCACCAAACATGAAATTCGGCGCAGGGAATGGCGGTGGATCATTGCGAAGGGCGTCTAGTCGTCGCAGTGTAGGTGTGCCACCCGCTAGCAGTAGTCGCTCCTCGTATATTGGTAGTAGATAGTTGTTTATTACGAATGAATCGTTAAAAATCCAATAAAAGCTGTGGCAGTATTCTTTCCAGATGTTCAACCTGCAATGTTTTTCTGGGTGTTGTGCCAGTTTCATCTGATATGGAGCTCTCGATTCTGTCTTGTTCATCAGATGCCCTATGAAGAGCCTCTACATCATACCATGATGAGTGAGTGTGACGAGCATACTCTATTTCCACCAGCAAACCTACCCACTGTGAATAAACGTAGAAACTCGCATGAAAGATGGAGAGCTTCCTTGTTGACTATGCACACGGTTAGTACGAGAGCACCTCATTAAGAACTTGATATCATACGCCTAGAGTTTTGGTTCTTGAAAGAGGATTTGAACACTTTTGACACGGTATCCTAATAGACAGCATGAGTCTCTTTTTCTGACTGGCAGTGTATTCAAATACTCTACAGGGTTCAACGTGGGTGCATCTGTATCCATCTTTTGCGTTTTACAAAGAGAGCAAAAGCGTTCTTATGCAAAACCGATGAGCAACGGACATTTGAGAGAGAAAACTCGAGTCACTGAACCCAAACACATCTGATTGTTGTATTTAGCACAAAACTGCGCGCAATGTGTCCAATGGGCATCAACACATATGTTCACGCAAGTGATCCATACTCCTCTCTGCTATAGTAGATAACTGTTGCATAGTTAACAGTGCCAGCACACTTATTGCCGATCAAATGTAAGGGATCAGATAAGGGATTTCTGCCTCATGTTACAAGAGATGAGATGGATCAGGCAGAACCAAGGACTGAGTAGATGGGTGCACGAGCCACTGATCGTGTTCATTGTGCAAGTGTATAGCTATATCTGTTTGGGGCTCTTAAGTTTCTGTATAGCCATCATTGGCTCTGACACGAGGGTAACGCAGAGGTTAAAAAGGGAGAGAGAGAGAGAGAGAGAGAGAGGGCCTTACTATATTCAGGGACCAAGAAGAGGTGCCTCCATGACGACATAAAATAGAAACATGGAGAGAGGAGCTCAAATTTTACATATCTCTACATTTAATTAGTCTCTTTCTCTCTTTCTCTTGTAAAACATCCATTGCTACAGAATGCAGTTAAATGGAGAAAACTCATCAGAGGCTTCTAGGCTGCTTGAAAATGTACAAAGCAACTATCAATCCAGAGACAATTACGACTGGAATGTAGAGATAGACGTCAAAGGCCAAGTGAACACAGGCCCAGAAGAAGAGTTTACTGCATTTTCATTCAATAAATTGCTCCAATACACAGGCCCTGGTAAGTGAGAGGTGATATGTTATGCGTGTGCACTTGATTAATCATGTGTGCGATAGGATGGCTCATGTAAATGTCGTTAAGAATGTGTATGTGTCTTTCGTGTGTTAACCGTTGACTTCAATTAGGGCCATTGCATATTTGGATCCCGGAAATCTTGAATCTGATCTCCAAGCTGGCTCTGTTGCTGGGTACAAGTTGCTATGGCTATTGTTCTGGTCTCATGTTGCAGGTAACTCTCAATGAACTCTGCACAAAGAATCAAGTCCTCCAACACATAGCAATAGGTTTAGCCATTCAAATTTTATCACTGAGATTGGGCGTGGTGACACAGAGCCATCTTGCTCAACTCATTCGACAAAACTACAGCAGACCAGCATCCGTAGCTATTTGGCTGTTTACACAATGTGCCATCATCGGATCAGATATTCAAGAAATCATCGGCACAGCGATTGCACTTAAAATCTTGTTTTCGCTGGAATTATGGGTAGGCGTCATGATCACAGCGACAGACACATTTCTCTTCATGTGGCTACAGCAGTATGGTGTGCGCAAGATTGAAGTGTTCTTTATGACCCTCATTGGCGTAATGACTGTATGCTTTTGGCTGGAAATGTTTGCTTCACAGCCCAGTATTGATCTGATCCTGCAAGGTATTTTGGTGCCTGAGATCCCTGCTGAAGCAACAACGCAAGCAGTGGGTATGGTGGGTGCTGTGATTATGCCACACAACATGTTCTTGCACAGGTAAGGCATACAACGAGGCGGCTTGCTGTGTATAAAAAAACTCATGACATTACCTGTAAGTGCTCTTGTGATGTCTCGTTATCTCGGCACGACGCCTACAGAGAACAAAAAGCGAGAAGCCAACTTTTACTTTGCCATTGAATCTACAGTATCGTTGCTTGTGTCCTATTTGATCAACTTGGCTGTTGTCGTTGTCTTTGCTCAAGTATTCTATAAGCCTGGTCAGCCCATCACACAGTTGCCTGGCTTGTATGATGCGTCTGAAGTGCTCTCAAACACGCTGGGTAGAAATGCCAAGTATTTTTGGGCATTGGGTCTCTTAGCGGCTGGTCAGTGCTCCACAATGACGGGTACATTAGCAGGCCAATATGTAAGTGTATATACAGGAGAGAGAGAAGCAAGAAGAATAAGTATATAATTGATATATGCGTATATAGGTTGTGGAAGGGTTTTTAGGAGCCATCTTTAAGAAGCAATGGCATCGTGTTGCATTAACTCGCGCAGTTGCACTTGTGCCCAGTATGCTGGTCGCTGTATTAGCTGTAGATCGATTTGATACAATGGGCGAGTTCTTGAATGTGCTTCAGAGGTAACTTCCTTTTTTTTTTTTTTAATGTGAAGAGAGTGTTTGTATTGATCTGTGTATACATACATAGTTTGTGCCTTCCTACAGCTGTGATACCCATCCTGAAACTGACAGCATCGCAGCGAGTGATGACCAAGGTATTCAAAAACTCAACGATTACCAATGTTGTATGTTGGGCCATTTCATTTATTGTGATCGGTTTCAATGTCTATCTTGTTATCGACTACTTGGATGATCTGCAATGGCCCCTGTATGCCATGGTGCTCTGTATCATGTACTTTTCTTTTGTTTTGTACTTGATTTACAAACCCCTCGAGATTTCTGACACCAAGGAGATGGATCGAGATGCAGTATCAGAACAAAGCCTGTAGAGTAGGCACATATATCTCTCTTGTCATCATATACACAAAGCATAGCACACATACTTATTTATAGACGCATACACAGTATTATTCCATCAAACATGCATAATAAACTTTATTTCATCATTTAGAGACGACCCATATTGAAGTCTGCTGGCTGTACTCTTTTCTTTGCTATGTAGTTGGTGTGGATGATTAGTGCCTTGTTGTTTAGACCACCATGGGAGACATACTTGGCGTCAAAACAACAGCCTGAAGCTTTGGAACGTGCTTTGGACAGTATAGCTCGCCATCATGATAGTGAAAATTGGCAATTGTCAAACGACAGCCGTTTTCTTTGCACTATTCATAGGATTAAACTCACGTTTTCTTTATGTTAGTGTGTGCATGTCTATATTATACCTTGAAGCACTGTTTGTGGTAGATGTGGTTGTTTGCTTCCACCTTTTCAATGACATATACTCTTCGAGTACAGCTTGCACAATTGTCAGAGGAGGAATTCATGTGTGTGTGTGTGTATGTTGAGTAGGAGAGTGAGAAAGAAAGAGAAAGGTGCAGTGCTTTTCTTTTACTGATACATATATATATATATCTATCTATCTCTTTCAAAGTGATTTATATCATGGTATGCACTGTATCTAAATTTACCGTTTAGGAGTCTTTTATCACCCCTGGATACACTAAGAAAAAACGATTTTTTAAACGCATTGGTAGTACACAAACACACATCGTGTACTAGAAACAGTTTGTTTACATGTCTAACATTTTGTTTGCATGTTGTTGTATGCTGCTCTAGTGCAAGTGACGTGTGGGTGTTCGCCTATATTATATTCATACAGCATTCATGCCATACAATCCATATTGACCTCTTTTTCTTTGTGAATACTCACATTCCCCTGGATACTGCTGGTAAGCATCTTTTCTGTGCGTGTACCTCTCCTGTCCCTTGACCGCCTAGATTCTGCTTTAGGTTGGTTTTATTTCAACCCATTATTGATTTAGATTCATCGGAATTTCCTCGCTGTTGTCTCGCTTCTTCACTCCTGAAATGAGCTTGTTGCAGACAGCAAAAGAAGACCAAGTTGCAACATCAAGCACAACCACGTGTACTGTATCTACACGCCATCCCAGCTCTGAAAAACTGACATTTATGGTAACACAGCCATTGCTTGTAGTATGAAAAGGAAGACTGACCTCTAGCAACATATAAGGAGGGATACATTCGGAAATACATTGAATCAGACACCTCCACTAGAGATGATTATATGCAGCACATTGCTGCCATGGATAACATACAACAGCTTCGGCAAGAAATCAGAAAGCTGTACGATCAGTATCATCAGCAATCGCTTCACATAAAGAAACTGGAATTTGATATAGAGATGGAGCAAGGACACGCAAACATTTTGCGCCATGAGAATCAGTCGCTCAAAAAGGCTGCAGTAGACATGTCCATTCTCGCCGAGCAAGAGGAAGAGTCTATATCCAACAAACTGCTCAAGCACATTACAGGGCTGAAAAAGGAAAAAGGAGAGCTTTTGATCCAGGTTGAGCAGGAAGAAGAGTGGTTGACCAACATGTTGCAAAAGAAATTAGTGCAGGTATATACATGCGCTTGTATCAGTTTCCACGTCAAATACTTACCTCGAGACACAAGCTTCAAAAGGAAAAGATTGACCTGGAGAACTCATTGGAACAAGAACAAGAGTATATGGTGAATAGACTGCAGAAGCAGCTGGAATTACTTCGTCAACAGCACCAACAAATTTCACCTATTCCTTCTCGTCATGGTTCTTCCGCATGTTCCTCGTCCTCCATACCAGCAAACCCTGTAGTTTCCGCAACGGCTGCTGCTGCTGCTATACCGCCTTCGAGACAAATTGCCGATTTTATGCTGCAGGAACCTCCAGGACTAGTGGAAGTGCTTCGATATGAACTGACCAATCTAAGAGCCCGAGCCATGGAAATGGAGAAAGAATGCAAGTATTCGCATACTATGCAGTCAGCGTAACTTACTGTTATAATGAGTAGATTACCAAAAGCATCAGCAGTGCCACAAGTACAAAACTGAACTAATTCAATTCAGAAGAGAAAACAAACTTCCACTTGAAGACATAGACGATGGGTAAAAGCATACAGTCGTTTTAAATGTTTTATATGTTGACCCGTGTTGGATAGTCGACTTCCGCGAGTCTTTCGAGCAATGCAAGCTTCGTCCAATAGTGAAAAACAGGTAAGATTGGCTTCAGGTGCACTGCTAGACTAGTATAACGTATTTCTGTTATAGGGACGTCGGTCCGCTTCCAATTCGTCTCAAAGATCTACCACGACACCAGTAGCCACTACGCCTTCTACTCTGGATCCGTTCGAGTTAACCTTTATGCATTCATCCCATAGTTTTGTCTCACCACAATCTATTTCAGGGAGCCGATCGCCATCTGCCAGTTCGTCTGCCAGCAGCAGCTTACAGAGAAATAGCATTTCCTCCAGCAGAAGGATTTCTGGCAGTTTGTTTGGGTTGAGTGCCACTCCTCCGCAGCACCCGCCACAGTTGTAAACATTGAGTTTAGCACGTCAAATAAAGGGCATTGCTCCTTAATGTATATTTGTAGATCTTATATGAGTGTCCGCCCAAGACAGCATATGGTATTCCATGGCATGCTGTACCCTGATTTGAAGGCTGATTCATTAGTCAGGGTAATAAGTTGATGCCTATTGATTTGTTGCGCAGCTTCAATGCATGTTCTTAAATCATGTTTGAAATCGGGGAGATGCCTTGATCTTCTCCGAGATGTTGATATATAAATCGATTCTTGATCAAAGAAGAGCTTGTTTCTCTTCTTCAAGCTTCAATATAAAATGAGAATGGACGCACTTGAAAAGGAATCCATTCTTTTTACAGCTCCAGTTACCATCAATGAAGCAGCTTTCATGCGGATCAAGCACGATACTGCACAAAAAGTAGGCTCCAGTGGCAGCGTGCTATTTGAGGTCATTGAAAGAATTGCTCAGGGTAAGGATGAATAATCAGTGAATTCTCTCTAAAAGTAACATGGCATTACCAACAGCGCCACTGCGCAACAACAGTGTTGATCGCATCTACTCTAATCTGTTCTTACCTACGGTTTCAATCCACACACCCATGATCCTGTCTCGCTATCTTGCAACACTCAAAAATGATGGCCAGCTACTTCTTCAAGAGCCCATCTTACTGCAGGACCTCAGCAACACTGTGTGCCCTATATCCCGCAAACAAGAGGAGTTAGTTTCCTTGCTAAAGCTGGCTGGGTTCGTCCATGTTTCTGTCAAAGCGATCTTGCCAGTGACAGATCAAGATTTGAGTGCAATAATCCAGCTGTGGGGCGTGCCACAAGACGAACTCAATAGAGGTATGGTAACTCGCCTGTCTGGCAAATTTGGAATGATACAGATCCTTGCAAAAAAGCCGGGCTACAATGTAGGTCAAAAGATGGCGCTCAATTTCAAAAAGAAATCTTCCACACAATCAACATCATCCAAAGCTGAAAAGAAAAAAGTTTGGCTCATTAACACAAACAACGATGATGAAGGCATCGACATGGAATTGGAAGACGAAGAAGAGCTTCTTGATGAAAAGGACAAAATCCGGCCCAACAAGGCGTCTTTGACTCGTAAGTGTATGCTCATTTTTGCATCAGTAATCCATCGATTGACACATGTGTTGGCGATGCATGTAGGCCCTGATAACTGTGATCTCGCTGATGGAAAGCGCAAAGCATGCAAAGGATGCACCTGTGGAAGAGAGGAAGGCGATGAGGAAGAAGCAGGCAATGTGGTTGCTTTAGATATGATGGATGACATTGAGGAAGTGATTGAAGTCGATCCCACTCCCAAAGAGAGTTCTGGCTGTGGTAGTTGCTCACTGGGCGATGCTTTCAGATGTTCCACATGTCCCTATATGGGTATGCCTGCTTTCAATGATGGCGACAAGATTAAATTAGGTGGCATGTTTGAAATTGATGATATTGATGATTTTTTATAATAATAAAGTATACACATATATTGGCGAGAGGGTTTAAATAAGAGAATGGCTAACGAAAATGCAGTACATTTTCATCCAAGATTTTTATAGTGAAACTGATTTTAGTAGAATGACTTAGTAAAAGGTAAGTCTTTCACCGCCCTTGAGTTTGGCGGAAACAACGACACGGGACTCTTCATTGTCTTCTTTGTAGTAGCCAGACTTGATGGTGGGCTTGAACTTTTGAACATGAATATCCTCTGGGTTGGGAGCCTCGATAGTGGAAGGCTCACCAAAAATGTTGAACAAGGCAAATCGACCCTTGAAGCTGTCAGCGGGCTACATTATAAAATTAGGTTAGCACTTTCTTTCTTCCGACTAGCAAACTCAAACTTACAATATCAACAGAGGCAGGGCCAAAAGTGGATGAGGCAGTAATGTTGATATTGTCGCTGGTGGGTTCAATCTTGACCTTGGAGGCACCATGGACAGTACCAGCAGAGAAAGTCTCGCTAGGTTGATAGGTACCCATGACAACACCTCTAAAGACACCAAGCAACAAGTTCTTTGCTCTCAAACCCTACCATATGCATAAATGTGAGTAAAATGAAACATGTTTGTAGCATGAGCGAATAATTACATCAAAGATAACGGCACCACGGCCGATAGCAGCTCTGATAGAACCGAATTCAACGCCTTCGATGCCTTTGCCGTTCTTGAGGAAACCACCCTTGGCCTTAACATTGAGTTGGTCAAAGTAATCAAGGTCAGCAGGGAATTCGACATTGATATTGTAAATGAGACAATTTTCCTTCTTGGGGCCATGTTCACCACGGTGATGGTCACTCTTTTCAACGTCCTTGAGAGCGCGATGGTGACGAGGATGATGGAAATAGCCATGCTCAACTTGAACAGAGTACTCGCCATCATGATCAAAGGCAGATACCTTGACTTCTTGACCAAGATCTTTGCGTCCAGCAGAGACAGTAACATTGACTCTCACGTTCTTGAGAGAGGCATCGCTCGACTTGGAAAGGACGATATGGCTACCTCTGTCAAAGAAGCCGCCAGACAAAATACCAGCACGCTTGAAATCTTCAGGGGAGAATTCAAATACTGAGGACTTGGAGATGAGGTCTTCAGCCTTACAGAAAGGCTCATAATGATGCTTGTGGTGATCTCCGTCGTACTTTTGAACGGCGTCATCCATCTTGTCACCTTTATGCTTGTGGTGGTGATGGCGGTGGTGGGGCTTTTCATCGCCATCAGGAGCAGAGGGAGCTTCATCGTTGTCATGGTGATGCTTATGATGGTGCTTCTCTCCTTTATGATTTTTGTGATGCTTGTGATGGCCATGGTGGGGTTTGGGTTCATCTACAGCAAAGGGAGGAGGAGGAGGATAAGCATCCCAAGCACCATGAGGAGGCTCGCCAAAAGCATTTTCGACAAACTCCATGTGATGCTTCAATTCCTTGTACTGCTCCAAATGTCTCAAAGCACAAGGCTCGGGAGCGTCTTGGGGACGAAGGTCCTAGATAGCATACATGTTAATTAACAGTGATACGATAACTGTTGCATTTTCAATTTAATTACCATTGCATTCATTTCCTTTTATAATTGCCAAGAGAAAGAGAGAGAGAGAAAAAAAAAGAAATCAATACATCATGAATACGAATGCCATTATTGACAATACACTACTTACAGAGAACCCTTCGTAAGAACCAGAAGTACAAATATGAGTCAAACCCAAGAGTGTAATGGCACCGCCAATCAGCAGAAATCTGAGGCGTCTACGGCCTATATGCACATGCAATGAGTTTACCACGGCATCATGGACATGTAATCATCGAATCCTTACGCTTTGTCTTGTCCGCAGTCATTGACTCTTGTTGCTCTTGCTCTTGATAAGGAGGCAAGCCTACTTCTTGTTCAACATCGCTGGTAGGCACAGCAACGTATTCAGCTTTAGTTGGTTTTTCCATATTCTGTTATAATTGCAAGATAAAAAAAAAAATAAGAGAGAAAAAAAAATGGAAATGTCCAGAAAGCAAAGCTGCCTTATGTTTATATAACGTCAATGCCAAGCTATTCCGGATATTGAAATGAAGTGATCTTTTGCGAAACAATAAGCCAATTGCAACAAATGTTTCTCCATGTGTAAGGTTCTTGTGTTCACCGATTTGGTGTATATAATTTATGCGGGATTTCCATCATGTCATTGAAGATAATAAATAATCGTTTTTGAGTTGGGAACGATCAATGCATGCAGTAGTTTATGAAATATTTGTTGTGTCTCTTGTATATGTAGTCTCTGAGCACCCGATCATGACGGATTTCATTAGGTTCTTGCACAGACGCAATGTTGAGCAAGTTTTGTAATATACTTCACTTGAATGATTCTGGCCCATATACTGTATAAAGCCACGCCTTCTTGGTTCTGAATACCTACATATTGCTATACATGCGACGTTTTTTGCCAATTAAAGATAACAGAATGCGTAGCAACAAAATCATTAGCTGAAAAAGCAATACTTGTATTCATCTTGTTTCAAGATTCGCATCATTTATGCTACGTATTATCGACATGAGGAGCGTATCAGATGCAACAAATGAGCGTTGAAAAAGGCCTTTGGATAAAAAGGAACTTCAGTATGCGCATTTGGCTCGATGGTATCATTCAAAATTACTCCATCTCTCTTAGCGCAAGATTTGCTCCAATTACGTCGCTTTTTCATGGTGTTACTCCATGTCAAAGCGCACGCGATCTCGCACATATGTGCTATTCAACTCTAAGCAGGATAGAAGTTTTATCCTTTGCTTTTGACCACGCTTTGAAGCTTCGAGTCATCAAACAAATATAAATCCGAACCACAATGACGAAATCTTCCGCATTTTGTGTAAAAATGACATTTACCTTTGAAAGTTGAGTGAAGGTTTGGTTCTATATCTACGTTGCTTTGCACTCAAACGGACCCTCGGGAGAGAACTACTTTTGATGGTATCAAATGATGACATCTCATGCATCTTACTATCAAATAGTAGAATTTCAATTTTTTCGCTCTTCTCCATAAAGTGAAACCGATTTATGACCTTGGATATGGCTCTTATAGGATGCTCCACATCTGTATCAACAAGAACAGTCCATATACGGCACACAACATACTTGAATTGTCTCTTACTACTGAATAGTATACAAAACAGAGCGAAATCTATGTGTATTTGAATGGTGATTTCTCGTCCTAGAGGCCGTTTTAGACCGCAAAAATAGCGCCAAGTCCTTGCTTTCAGACAGTATTTCCTTACAGAGACGTTTGCTCAACTTTTTAAGGACCCAAAAAAACCACCTCCAAGAATCGACCAAAAAGCATGAGGTACCCCTCATGGTTTTTTACGAAAATCAAACGATCGCGTTTTCCGCCTTGAAAATGAAGACTTTGACTAAGGCATATATCTAATCAAAATGTTTCTCTCGATCCAAAGCAACCACTGAAACTTTGTTTATGAAACCTTTGTATACAAAATCTCGACATTTTGGCCAAAAACTGCATTTCGTATTTTCAGAGATTGCTCAATAAGCTTATTCTAGACACCTTTAATAGTTAGTACCATTGGAAGCGCCTTGAAAAATACTTCTAGAAAGCTTAAGGAAGGATTAGAAGATCATCACATTTTATATAATCGAATCCCTCAAAATAGATCGATCAAGTCGCAAATTAATCAAAATCAACGAATCGAGATAGAATGTAGAGCGGTCATTTAATAAAAATTACAATCACTGCCAAAATGCCTTCCTTATGGAGATTACTGAGGTTTGTGAAGCTAATGAGAAGGGAATTGCGAATTGACGCTAATATCGTTCAGCTTGACTACTTCCTTTGGCGCTGGATAGGAACTATTCTGTATGTAAAGCCTCAACACTGAAAAATGCTTCTCCAAAGGCAAATTCATATGCCATTTGAGAAATTGCCCACCCCAGTCAATGATTTCGAGTTATCAAGCTACCTGATTCAAAACGTTGCGCGCAAAGTTGCATAGAGTCTCTTTGAATTAACACTCAAAGCATATTTTTTTTATGTATTTTTGTACTGTGAGGCTCGATCAAAGCTTTATCATTAAGCAGTTCCGTGAGTAGCGAGTCTTCAGAAGTGAATGGGCGTATGAATCATTCTATCTGCTCTTAATAATGTACAGCTGTATACGTATTTTTAAGGCTATGAGCTCTGAGAATTTTATTGATGCATGACATACACGTCGGTATCTTCCTATTAAATTCGTACCTGCATGAACCGTTGTATCATATACTTCTAGATATACCCTAATTCTGGCTTTTTACTCTAATCACAATATTTGGCTAATACTTTAGTCATAGATAGTGCTACCAACATTTTGACGGTATTTTCAATTCTACTGCTTTCAATCTAATCTGATCGCGGTCAATGCAGATTCACATTCACATTCACATTCCCTCGTTTGTGTAATTCAGCGGGCCTCCTTCATATAAAGCATTGATCTAGCCCAACAAATTATTCTGTTGATATACAATGCATCGATGCTTGAAGGAAATCAAGAGGTAAGGCTTGTTATGAATTCTATTTGTAATCTCTCAAGTCAAATAACGCCTTTTCCGTTTTGGTATTAAAAGTAGCCAAACTACATGTGATAAATTTGCAAGACTGAGAGAGCAAAGAATTTTGATGCACACCTACTACCTCTATATTCCTAAATTTTATATTGAGCGAAGGCTATTATAAGCAGGCATAAATATATAGATCAGCATGTATGTGAGACACAACATGATTACGATAAATCAATAAAATCGTTCATGCAGCACGTCGGTCATGTTTAGAGTCCCTAAATCAATTGATGTACACATCAAATCTGTAGTGCATCGCTGTAATATAGCCCTTGTTCTCTTCTGTGTATGTACTATGCAATGTAACAGCAGAAGTTATTATTTTGCATGAGTGTATGATGACCTCTCTCCATCACAACAAACAAGATGATGGCGCTGCTAAACTGACATTTGGATTGATATAAATATGACCATCAAAAAGATCAGCATTTCCTCAACACATCTTTTAATATCTGCAATATATAAGGCTACACCATGAAACCTATATCAATCACTGGTTTTACACTTGCCATGCTTACATTGACAATCACTGCTGCACCGACACTCGTCGTACGAAGTACTCTAAGTGACAATACTGAGGTATTTTCAGATGTCAAGGTCCAAAGGGAATCAGTCAGAGATGAAGAGCAAGACAGTTCTTATTATGGAGACTTTAGTTATTCAGACTATTTGCTTTTGGATTAAGTTTATTATACATGCGATTAGATCCAATAAAGTTGTATTGTAACATTTTGTGCGACTAGTTTATAAGGCTTTTCTGTTTAAAATGCTATAAACCAACTGTTAATTACTACTAGCGATGAGTGTTTATGCTTTGGATAGCTCTCTACCTTCGCTTCGCTTCGGTGAGAACCAACCTGCGCAGTGGCAATTCGCGCTACCGATTGCCCTTGCGTATCTTATCAAAATATTGCTACTTTCATTTTGGCCCTCCATTTACACATGAAAACCCTTCATGTTATCTGTGGATCTGATTCTTATGTGATGCTCTACATCCATATACACGTAGCTACTTCATATACGGGCAAGCAGCGTATTAGTATTTTCCCTTTCTAGTCCTTAGTGTCCTTGATACAGCAAAATCTGACCGCATTTTCTTGCGTTCAAGGCCGTTTTAGACTGTCAGAATAGCGTCAAACAATTGTACTTGAATAGTAGTAATTTCCTGACACCTTTGCTCAACTTTTTGGGGACTAAAAAAACATGACCAAAAATCGACCAAAAGCCATGAGGGGTACCTCATGGTTTTCATCGAAAATCAAACGATCATATTTTTCACCTTGAAAATGAAGACTTTTGCTATGGTATATATCAAATCAAAATGTTTCTCTCGATCCAAAGCAACTTCTGAAACCACTTTTAAGAGGTTTTCGTATGCAAAATATGGCTATTTTCGCTAAAAACCTCATTTCAAACTTCATTAAATTGCTCAATAATTTCAATTAAATCACTTGTTACAATTAACATTATTGGAAGCGCCTTGAAAAGTACTTCAAGAATGTATTAGGAAGCGTAGGGTGATCATTACAGTTTATATAGTCGAATATCACAAAAAGAATTAAAGAGGTCGAAAAAAGACAACATCTGTCCAATCTTGAACAGAAAAGATTAAATGAGTTTGAATCAATTTTGGCGGCGGCATTGCTGCTGGCTGACCTAAATGCCTTTCTGATGATGACAATGATGATTGCGATGCTGATTAAATGGGGATCATGAAATTGAAAGGACAGTTTCTTAGCGCAAATACTTTTTTTGGGGAGTTTTGCTTCGTGAAGGTGTCTTTTGCAATGAAAATACCTCAGAAAGGTCATTGTAGAACTTACACAATTCCTGTATTTACTTATAGCCAGCTTTATGTTGTCATCTTATTAAGAGCATCAGCAGTAGTGAATGATATGACAGTTCTATTATCAGAAAATGGCAATTGTGATGTACAAATGCTGAATAAAATTTGAATTTTCTTTCATGTCGTCCCAATAATAGGCTTCGTTTGATATCAGTGAAAGCAAAAAGGATGCTGAGGGAGACACCTCCTCTCCTCCTGGTGGCTCTAGTATAACCTTCTTTTTTCTTTTACTAACTAATAATAAATTGTTTAAAATCTACTTGATATACCAAATTTTTATTATATCTAATTTAAAATGTCTTTGGCGAGAGCCCATAGGATGATGCCGACATCGAGCGTAGCGAGATAGATCGGCTAGTGTAAAGACATGCCTGATGTTAATTCAAATGTAAATGAATGAATGGGGAAAAGAAGATAAAAAATTCGTCTATTTATGCTCGTCATATCAATGATTGCTTGAATCAATTATGCAAGCCCTGAGGCCTACTAAAAGCAATGGATAGAGATGCCCAGCAGTTAAACTGATGACTGTAGCATGCAAAGGTAGTTACCAGACAACTCATTCTATTCAATAAATAGAGCGTTTGTCTATTCGTTATGGCTGCTACCCGTATAGGATGGCTAAAACCCCAGATGAAGAAAAATTAGGCTAATAGCAAGCACATGAGCTATTTTAGTAGCCAGGTTATCTTTGTGTCTCCACTTATTACACATTGAAAGATGATCGTCTTGTTTATTTTATAGGGTTCATCCGTAGATAATGCTCTAGATCTTTACTCTGCCATTATAGGGTCTAATGCCCAGTGTGTACTTGATTTGTTGAGCTGTCAATCGTTCGCGTTTCGATTTTCAGTCACCGTAAATGTGGCTCTAATCTAACATTTGAACTTGAGAACCACACAACAATGGGGGGGTTTTTTTTTTCAGTTCCTATATTCCCAACATGTCTTTTTTAAATACATTAGACGCACTCACTGTTGAATCAAGGAGAAGCATATCAATGCAATTAAACAAGACTTCGCCTTCTATTCTTGCAGATGTAAAGACACGTAAACGAATCCTTTTAAGAGAGCCTACACCTCATGAATTACTGCTCCAAGGCCTATGTGCTGGCACTTCAACGATAGAAGAGTAAACAATGTAAACCAAAACGGATGAGTTTTCACCATGACCAACACGACTCAATAGATTGCGACAGAGCTCGGATGAAGCTATTAGCAGTAAATCAGCCAAAAGCAGAGATTTACACAAATTGCTGCAGCTAAAAGCAAAATTGGATTTGCCCAGGTAGTCATTCCCAACTGATCAAACTCTGCAAGTATTGATTCAATGTTATGTCTAGTGTCTCTCTTGAAACAAAAGCAAAAGCTGAAAGGAATGCTCGTTCCCTTGAGGAAAAGCTATCAAGCATCGAGTCGCATCGTAAAGTCCTAAAGAAGGTAACAATTTCAAAGTAAAGTTGCTTGACAAGTGCATCCAACACGAATGATTCTAGATGGTAGCCGAAGAACAAGAGCTAATAAAGCGGCTCGATTCAATGCATACTGATGATGGCGATATTGATATGGATAATGTTGGCGTAAATGAATATAGCTCAAACGAACAATCAGCGTTAGACTTCGATCAAGTAAAGAATGAAAAGGCTTTGAAAATTGAGGCCCTACCGCTGGAATTGAGTGCACGTCGAAATATGATAGAAGGCCGAACTGCAGAGATAAAAGAGCAACAGGAAATCGAGCAAACCCTAAGTCAAATGATCCTCCTCTCAACAGAACATCACAAGTCGTTTTTGCAAGAACAAATGTCAAAGTATCGTCAGGAGTGGGAGGCTTTAGTGCTGGAGCAAGATAGCCCTAGCGAGTCCACATCGATAATCAAACGAGCAATTAAGCCAATGAGCAAATCAATCATCAGACGAGCAACACAAGACAGTTTACCGTTGTTACAGAAAACCGCTAGACTACTGCACTCAGACCACCAAGGAACAGCTTCACCAAATTTGAGGAATGTTCCTCAATTATCTAGATCTCTTTATGAGGAATTGCAGCCATTAGTGTCAACAATAGAGTCGAGTGCGTCCAGAACTGGCGTATTTCCCCATGTCTATTATAGAGCCTTAAATTTTGTTCAGCAGAACGGTGAACATCAGAATCAATCTACACCACATCCCGATCAACTCAGGGCCCTTTTTCCAAAAGGTGCACCTGCAGTCCCGAGTCTTTTCCAACCAAATCAAGAATCAAAGGTGATGGCATCCATCTTACTGGAACTGGAAAGGCACAATGAATCCATGGCCTTGGCGGATTTGACTCAATTTGTACAAGATCTGGCTAAAGAACGAGGACATTCGGAGCAAGAAGCCATTCAGTGCATTTACACTCTGGTGGGCGTTGGTCTTGTCATAATTGATAGATCGCAAAATGACAGCATTGTCAAGATACCCTACTGAGTAAAGCAGTATAACGTCAGTCTTACGTTGTCTCGTTATAGTTAAGCTTTTTTTTCATGGTAACATTGATACAATCATTGGGCAATGATGTACGTCACTTTAAGATGCGCACAAGAATCGTCGCTGGTGCTTTCTGGTTAACTTTGCTGGCTGCTTGGAATAAATGCTCTGCTTTCTTTTTCTTTTTCTTTTTTTTTTTTTTTTTTTTTTTTTTTTTTTACCTCCTTTCTCCTTTCTCCTCTCCCTCTTTTTCTTCTTACTTTCTCTTACTTTAATCCGTAATGGATCTCGACAAATCATTTTCAAACTTGTCATTGAATAAAGACAATGAAGAAAACAAACCCACTCGAGTGATGCCACCACGACCTATGCCACTTAGAATGCCACCAGGAGGTCGCTCAGTCTTGCCTCCCATGAGCGGAAGACCTGGCGCTCTACCTCCTTTATCAGGCTCTAATAGTCCTGCTGGTAGAAGTCCTCTTCCTGGTCAGGGCCCAAGTCCATCTCCAGGTGGCATGCGCAACAGACCTGGTGGTGGAAGAATGGGAAGACCAGGTTTGAATCTGTCTCAGTTGGGCTTATCTCCAAAGCCAGAACAGACACCATTTGCCAATTTCTCGAAATACGTGTAAAGTGTAACTGAATGCATCTGCTGGATATGTTTCTAATATGCTGTATTAGTGATCCCTCTGGTAAACTGAATTTCTCTGGTAAAGCCATTATTCACGCAGACGGTGTTGATTTCAGTAATGGCAACAGTTTCACGATCAAAATGGACGATCTTATATTGCAAGAGGAACTCGGAAAAGGACAGTATGGTACTGTACAAAAAGTCAAGCATCGAGTAACCAATGTGACAATGGCAATGAAGGTTTGTCTCTACCGTCTGTTGCAGCTTTTCGAGTAGCGTATTCACATGTGTGTTGGCATAGGAAATCCGCTTAGAATTGGATGAAACAAAGCTGCATCAAATTTTGATGGAATTAGACATTTTGCACAAGAGTTCAGGCGAA
This sequence comes from Mucor velutinosus, assembly GCF_035048745.1. Lineage (NCBI taxonomy): Eukaryota > Fungi > Mucoromycota > Mucoromycetes > Mucorales > Mucoraceae > Mucor > Mucor velutinosus. Next base: position 153,054 of record NW_027041921.1, read on the forward strand.
TACATTGTAGAATTTTATGGTGCATTCTTTATTGAATCCTGCGTTTACTACTGTATGGAATATATGGATGCTGGCTCTCTTGATAAATTATATGGTGAAGGCGTACCTGAAGACGTCTTGGCAAAGATCACCATTTCGGTAAAATCATGACTCACAGTGATAGACGAGGAAATGACTGACAATGGCAGCGTAGATGGTCAAAGGCCTAAAATTCTTGAAGGATGAGCTTTCCATCATTCATAGAGGTAAAATGGCTCGACCTTTCAAGTGTGCGTATTGTGTATTAACAGAAAACTGACTGGCAGATGTTAAACCAACAAATGTGCTTGCAAATTTAAAGGGCCAAGTCAAGTTGTGTGATTTTGGTGTATCAGGTCAACTCGAGAAATCGTTAGCAAAAACAAACATTGGATGCCAGAGTTATATGGCAGTAAGTAAACATCGAGTCCATATAGTACAAGATATTCAATTCGAGTTTTTTTTTTTTTTTGTAATAGCCTGAAAGAATTAGAGCAGCAAACACATACTCAGTATCATCCGATGTTTGGTCTCTTGGCATCTCGCTTGTAGAGATCGCTATCGGGCATTATCCTTATAAATACGATAATATGTTTGCACAACTAAAAGCAATCATTGACGATGAACCACCCAGTTTACCAGCTGATACTTTTTCAGAAGAAGCCCGTGATTTCGTCAATTCATGTCTCCAAAAGGATCCAATGAAGAGACCAACATACGCTGATTTGTTAGAGCATCCTTTTGTTAAGAAATACGAAGATGTCGATGTTGATATGGCAAAATGGGCAACTGAAGCCTTTGCCAGCAAGAAGTAGTATATGCATTTGTAAAAATTGAAAGAATAAATGGATTCCCCCTTTCTCACTGTCGTTTTACCTTTACCTCAAGTGTCATGTCATGGTAACCATCCTTTCATGCCTCAGTCACAGCGAATAAGTGACACTCCACATGATGAATGTTTTGAGACCCAAATTTGTTTGTGTGCATACTGCACTCTTTTACATTTTCTTTTCTTTCTCTCATCTCGAAAGAATAACAAAAAAGTATGGCAAGCGCAGAGTTCAGTAGTCCTTTGAGAAAATACAAGTTGGTCTTCCTTGGAGAACAGAGTGGTAAGGTGAAAATACTTGAAGCTCGCGGGCAAAATGTTGATTTATACATCCTAGTCGGAAAGACATCCCTCATCACTCGTTTCATGTATGATACGTTTGACAATACATACCAAGTAAGTTGAATAAAAATGTTGGTATTTCATTATCTGTAAGCTGACTTGTACCAAGGCTACTATCGGTATCGATTTCTTATCGAAAACAATGTATTTAGAAGACAAAACTGTGCGTTTGCAATTATGTAAGTTTGTGCCCAAGAATATGCTTTGCAATGTACTAAAATAGTGGATACCATAGGGGATACAGCAGGACAAGTAAAGCACTCTCAAATTTGTAGGCTAAAGAAGTATATTGATGTTTGCATTTAGGAACGTTTCCGTAGCTTGATCCCTAGTTATATTCGTGATTCATCTGTCGCTGTTATTGTCTATGACATTTCGAGTAAGCTGCTCCATCGTTAATGTATAGCTAGGTAGATCTTAACTTTTGTATAGATCGCCAATCCTTTATGAATACATCCAAGTGGATTGATGATGTTAGAGCTGAAAGAGGCGATGATGTTATTATTGTGCTCGTCGGAAACAAGTCTGATTTGAGCGACAAGAGGTAAATACGGCGCAAATGTATAGCATTGATAGGCTTTAATCATAGTTTTCAACAGAGAGGTTACGGTTGAGGATGCCGAGAAGAGATCCAAGGAACTAAATGTTATGTTTATTGAAACAAGTGCCAAAGCAGGCCACAATGTAAATAAACCAGCAACGATCATGCATCAAAAATGAAAACAATGCTAATAGATGCTGTCTAGGTCAAGACTCTGTTTAGAAAGATTGCTCAGTCTTTGCCTGGTATTGATGGTAACAGCCAGAATGAACAAAAGGATTCCAGTAAGTGACACTTCTCCGTTAATCTTCCTGCGCTAAATAGCTGTAAAATTGTAGTGCAAAAGATCAACCTCAACACAGCAGAAACCGAAGCAAGTGGATGTGCTTGTTAATAATGCCTTATTCCCTTTATACTATCAAATCTACTGCTATCTACTTTCCATTTTAAATTAATTTCGTTTAGAATTTCATCTCTTTACTATTACTTTATCGTCCTACGATGAATAAAATGTTGTCCCGAAGTTTGTGTTTCATTTTTACAAATACAGATATGGAAGAGAGATCTTATCAGTTTTGACAGGTTTATCCCTTTTTCTCTCTCTCAGAAAAGTTTTTTATAGTATCATGAAGGTTCTCATTTCCAATGATGATGGTATTTTACAGCTCTCGATCTGAGAAATGGCTGCATAAACTTGATCTGATATCTATCTAGGGCCACCAAGTTTAGATGAATCTCCATTTATCCTACCGTTTATCGAGCATTTAGAGAATTTAGGCTGGGACGTAAAGTAAGTGCTTTATGAAATCCTATCAAGCAGGAGATCAAAGCACGATGTTAACATGCGCATAACACAGGGTTTGCTTGCCTGACAGCCAAAAGTCTTGGATTGCCAAATCCTTCATGATCAAACAAGAGATTCAGCTTCGTTACTTTAATAGACTGACAAAGCAAATCACTGAGGAGAAACAAAACGACAATGATTTCTATTTGGTAATTCAGGGCATGAATGCTGTGAATTGCTCAAGATTACTCAACATTTCATGTATCAAATAGCTAAGCGGAACACCAGCAACCTGTGTCAACATTGCATTGAACCATCTATTTAGAGATGAAGAGTTCGATCTGGTGATTGGTGGTCCCAACTTTGGCAGAAACATCTCAACGTAGAGTATCAAAGCATTTAGTAATACCTGACTATTTACTTAATCAAGATTGCATCCTAGAATTTTCACACTTGCATCAGGAACAGTAGGTGCAGCCATGTAAGCATGCATTTGTTGTCATGCACAAGAAGGCAGATGTTTACACCGCATTCTTTCTAGGGAAGCTGTACTGAACAAGAAGAAGGCAATTTCTGTTTCCTTTTGCTTTTGCAATCAGAGGCCCGAATGCATCAATATTTGCTGCGAAACAGCGAGTGATATTATTCAACATTTATACAATTCTTCTCAAGAAGATACCCCTTGGCCAGAGAATGGGATGTTTAATGTCAACATTCCCATGAAGGATTATCGCTGCCCTATTCATATAACCGATTTTCATAGAGCTACATATGGCTCGCTGTTCAAGAAAGCGCAAGATAACAAAAAGGGAACTAGCTTCAGGTTTTCGCCTGACTTCACTGCTATCAACAAGGATCGCGATGGCTTACCTGGTACAGACAAATGGGCTCTCATGAATAACTGCGTGTCAGGTACGATTTCGACAGCTCGAAGGCTTCACTCATGGCTAACAGCAATTTCCCTTTTCTTTATAACAGTGACACCTATGATTGCAGCCTTCCAAACTGCAATTGCTAATGATCTAGATTATAATTTCAATGCCATCAACAAAAAATATGCTGCAGAATAAACGCTGTCTGTATAATAGTTAGACTACCATACTTCTTGTTGCACTTCTCAGCTTAGAAGTGATGCTCGTCTATATGATGTTTATAAGATCAGGATGATTTTTGGCGAATGTACACAATAGCCAAAATTACTACCGTGAGGCTTTTCACGGTTAAATAACAATGTCTTTGCTGCAATCACTGTTTCAATGGTCCTCTAGTTAGTAGAAGAACCATAGCGGACCAAAATAGTATTGAAATCTAGACATCTAAAGCGTGTTTACTCCTGATTATCCATTACAATCTGATTAACCATTGATATATCAAGTTTTAAGTATTCAATGATGCCATGGTAGGTATTTGCATTTGATTCAGGTACGCCTACTTTTAGAATCAAGGATCTCAATGCATTTATTGGGTGTGGTGGTAGCCAAAAGTGGCGCTAATGATCAGCGATCTCTACAGAAAGCCAAAAAAAAAAAAGTCTAGCCGATCAATTGTAAAAGCAGCAGTAGAGACGTATAGCATTTCAAATGGGCTGCAAGGAATACTACTTTTATAAAGAAGGTGGGTGACCCAGGCATATATGCTTCTCTGTTCCCCTGTAATAAGCGATGATGGAAATGACAACGTAGTGATACAAAAACGTCAAAATATGGTTCAACATGTTTGCGACCATGTAATCGTTATGTATTTTTGAAGTTCTGGATCATTTTCAAATGAGTGTGAGCCACATTTTGGAAACATCATAGAGTATGCTTCAGAATAAGCTCTCTTCATTGTATTTCTTTAGAGATAAAGGTGTTTAATACTTGAGGCACTATCAAAGATGAAATGGCGGCTAAACGTTTGTAGTTACATAATTTGCTGATTCGTCACGAAATACAAGGTTCTGGACAAATAGTACACGATTTCATAAACTTTAAACTGAACGTTTGTGCAAAGTCCAAGATCATTCCGTAATTGGTGTCCCTCATCTGTCATTTGCAACGATCTCAACTTGACATTAGACAAGCAATCTCACCAAAGAACGCCAAGGAGAAGCAAACAAGAACTCCAAATGCGTTGTAGGCCTATGGGTCCACGTTGATTTAGACCCAACGAGGGAAACCTTGTAGAAACGGATGGATTATAGCTTGTATATTTGCGTAGTGTTCAAATTCAGCAGAAAAACGGAACAAATCAACGAGTCATACAAGCAAGGTTGATACCGAATAAAGGCTCCTGTTTGGTTTGCAAAGGTAAGACAGTAGAGGTGGAAATACTTCAGTAGATGATGGAAGCGATATACATGCATCAGTTTTGCTGATCATCTAATAAGCTTTTTAGTCAACTTTGCTTATCTATTTGATTCCATTTGAAAATCATAGATGAGATTCAATTTCATGGACAGAGATAGGAAGAAAGGATCTCGCTTAAAGTCTTCGTAGCGGTGGGATCCCAAAACTGGGGATTTTGTATAGAATAGGTTGTTTTTGATCTTGTGGGAGAATATTCCATTTTTCTCAAGTAACACCCTGAATAAAAAAAATGAAAATGTAGATACACTTGTCCAATCCCGAGAGATCGAGTACAAGTAATCCACACTGGCAAAAGATGTCAAATGTGCAAGAAAATTACCCAGGCCCAAATTTAGAAAGGACACAAGGTAAAAGAATACCCAATCCAGCACTATTCATTACAAATACTTTGGCCATCCGCTCATCCTATTTGAGCAGCTTGTGCACCTGAATGGTGGGGTTAGGTTAGCAATGGATCTTGAGCCACATTTTTGCCCACTGCTTTTGTTAGTATAGAAAGTAGTCAACGGTATATGTTAACAAAAGTATATAAGGCATAATGATTCAAATGCTTATTGTTTGACGTAGAATTGTCAGATCAGTTTCGCCATCATCTTGAACCGACTTTGCAGCGTTTAGCAGCCCTCGAAAGATCTAGTTAGCTGAAGAATCCAATAGATTGATATCACAAATCACTCGGTGCTAACCTCAGACCAGCAACCGAACAAAAGCATGTTTAAATTTATTGCTTTTGTTTTGGTTGGAGAAGAAGATGGTATAGATGAATGGGAAGTGCAACCAAACCCACACATGACGGCTTTCTTCTGGTTCCGCCTCACTCTTCATCTACTACTTAATTCTCTTTTTCTTTTACCTTTTCTTCTTTACTTCTTTTTCTTTCTCCTTGATATACTCTCTCCCTCTGCTTGAAGTTTCACAAAAAAAAACTATACTAACGTCATGAAAAAATCCAGTGATGCCATAGTCATATATCATCAGGATGACTCTGATCAGAACGAGAGCGATTGCAGATCCTCACCAGATATATCGATAGAGGTCGAAAAGGCCATAGATCAATCAACTTCGCCAAAATCACCACCAACACCTCAGCCTATCAAATTGACATCCAAAGGGGCTATTCAATTGACCAGCTCACCCAATAATGCGCCATCCAATGCAACTACAAATGCCATATTAAACCTCAAGATCAACCCTTTCTTTCATGATAAACGCAAATGGGACGATTCATTCACTGTTGCCGAAAAGAAGGAATTGACAGGAAATATTGTCAAAGCGGCCAGTAGGACCTGAGATATTCATGATGCGAGCCAGTGCTAATGGCATTTTATATAGGGGATAACGATGGTGAGACGTATGTCACGCTGCAAGAAGAAGAATACACAATTCCCAAATCAAGCAACCAAGATGAAGAAGACGACAGCCAAGGTAAGAGTCGAGAGACTACCATCACTCCAATCTTACTGAGTCATGCACATAGAGAGCGATGATGTTGATGCCTTAAACAAAAGACCTGGCAGGAAACCAATGGCTGATGAAGAATCGCTATCTGATGTAAGTTCTCATGATCCGCAACTTGGCCGTTATATTTGGCTAACATGCTTAAATTAGCCTGACCAAGATCCCAAGGTGAAACGAAAAGCACAAAACCGCGCTGCTCAAAGAGCTTTTAGAGAAAGAAAAGAGCGATATGTTAAAGAGTTAGAAATTAAGATTAAGCAAGTACAAGATGCTCATTTAGTGGCCACTGCTCAGCTAGTGCGAGAGAATCAGCAACTAAGAGCCATCATATATCGATTGGAATCCGAGAATTATGCCCTCAAAGGTATCCCCATGCAGTCATACCAATCACAAGCGCCGCCATCTGTACATCAACCTCCACCTCGCACCACCTCCAATTCGAACAACTCAAATTCCCCTTATGCCAACATTGCTCCTCTCTTACCACAAACACCCAATCAGCAGCCATTATTACTTCCTGCGTACCTGTCAAATTCGCCAACTCCCATGTCCTCTATTCTCCATCCAACCTCATCGTCCGTGAACCAAATGATGATGCTGGCCTCCAGTCCCATGCAGCAATATCCAATGTCACCTGTTGTGTCAGCTGCTATACAAAGCACATCCCCTACTCCATCAGCAAAGTCAATATCCAAAAAAGTGTCCTCCAAACAAAACAAATCGACTCCTCCACCTCCACCTACCAACAACCAACCATTGGAATATACCTTCTCAATCAGCACACCCGCTTCATTGAGACCCAATGGAGGTGCCAGTAGTTCTTCCTCCTCTTCCTCAAAGCACAATAGATCAGAGCCCGTAGAATTGGTTCAATTGTATCCACCCGGCGGAAATCATCGACCCAATAACAGCAGCAGTAATACAGAATCGTCGCTGAAAAAGAGTGATTTGGTTATGTTATCGCCTGGAAATTCACAAAGTAACAACTCAGCCAAGAAAGCTGCCAGTGTGACAAGTGTCAGTAGCAGTGGGTCCCTTTCCAACGCCACTGTGCCATTGACATCAGCTACTACCCCATCTTCCTTGACCAATGGGTATCACGACGATGCTAGCAGTATCATGAGCGACAAGACCAGTTCAACAGTCAATACACAGCAGCAACGCAGAAAGATGCAGCAGTTGGAGATTGACATGTTTGATTGCCATATTGACACTGAGGGCCAATTATTCTGTGAGAAACTATATAACGAAGTCTGCAACGATGCGTTTGATCGATTACTATCTGAACCCTTGTTTGATCAAATGGGGAAGCTCAACTTGTCCATCAGCAGTTACCCTGTACCAATCGTCACTGGCCCCATGTCTTTTGAAGAACAACAACGCATCAAGGGCAAGAAACAAGATGGATCTACTGAAGAGACACATGCTACAACGGAGAAGGATGCGGATACCAGTGTTCGAGCGGATAATGCATCCTCTCCGGCACCTACAACAACACCTACATCAACAATGCCTTCCACAAAACCAGCAGCCAGCAGTAGTAGTAATACATCTGCCCACCAAAATCAACAAAATCAGGTTCGTTTGTTAAATTGCCCCGAGATCTGGTTCATTTTGAATCAACACGACAAATTCAGTAATTTCACTACAGATCAGCTCTGTCAAGCTGTCAAAGAGCTCGCTAAATGCGCTGACAGTGGGCCTGTGTTGGAGGAATCTGACTTGTTCAATATTTTGACCAGAATGGATCACGGGCATTTGTAAATTGTAATAAAGTGTATAGTTATAAGTTTAAATTGTCTTTGGTACTGTGATCCGTGATACTTTTGACTGTTGCGCTAATAGACTAGGTGAATATCCATAGCATGAAGCTGGTTGCCGCAGTGTAGGATCGACTTGTTAATACGTATATCATAATTGATTCCGTGGGATGAGCATGAAACAATATCTCCGTTTATAAAAAAAAAATCAATTGCTGTCAGAGTATTGAGCAGATTTCATATAAAAGGTAGAATTGATACGAGTATTTGTCATATCAAAGCCGAGGAATTGCTCTATTTATAGACGTTGAACTTGTTTAAAAAAACTTCAATGGCCTAAATGAGAAAACCACAGAGTTAGAGCACATCATTGAAAGGAGGGGACCCTGCATTCAAAGAGCCATTGCATTCCATTTGCTTTGAAGAGGAAAAAGAAGGGTTATTTTTTCCTGAGAAAAAACCAGCTCAACAAATGTATGTTTAGCGATATCAACATGCATTTGATAAGTAAATTGTGAATCGCACGAGAAAACATGTAAACGGGTTGTTGGTGTTCACCTGTCAAAAACTCAGGTCTCCGCGGATGGGCTTCAAATAGATCAAAAGGATGTCTGTGCATATATGGTCAGGGCCACGGTATGTCGTCGCTATGGTAACTTGGAAACATGTGTATGCACATCCAGTCTCGACACAAAAGTATAATTTTCAGGGCCTATATAGGTTGTGTGTATCTCATCAAACATACAAGGCTTGTTGATCCTATCTTTCGGATATTTAACCCAAGGATTTGCTAACCAACAAGTTTCACAGCGTCTATGCAAAACTGATTCGAAGCTAAAAATACTCTCCAACATATAAATCGGCCCAAACTAAAAGAATAGCTTTTTTTTTTCCTTTCCATTCAACATGTTTATATCTAAATATCTTCAAAGATACAATACTCCTATTGTGCAGATCGTACTCTTAGGCCTTGTGTGTCTGTGTTGCCCTGGTATGTTCAATGCATTATCAGGTCTTGGTGCAGGTGGCTCTATGAGTAGCAATGTGGCATTGACAGATGCTGCTAACGGTGCTCTGTATGGCTGTTTTGCCATTGTGGGATTTTTTGCTGGTTCAGTGACAAATACATTGGGTGTCAAATACACATTGACCGTAAGTACATGCGTAGCAAGTTGATAAGCAAAGCACTCATTTCTTTTGATGATTAGGTTGGATCTGTTGGATACGCCATCTATTCAGCTGCGTTTTGGGTATATGATCGTAAGCAAGTGTCTGGTTTCGTGGTTGCAGCAGGCGCCATTCTCGGCTGCTGTGCCGCGCTCTTTTGGAGTAGTCAAGGTGCCATCATGATGTCTTATCCTGAAGAAAAGGACAAGGGAAAGTTTATTGCCATCTTTTGGGCTTTGTTCAACTGCGGTGGTATTCTGGGTTCATTGATCGCACTAGGTATGAACTTGGAAAACAATACTGGTGGTGTCTCCACTGGCACATACACTGCCTTTGTCATTGTCATGTTGATTGGCGCTGTTTTCTCTCTTACATTGGCAAATCCAGGTAATGTTGTCCGTGCAGATGGCTCACGAGTAGCTATTGCGAAAGCCACTCACTGGACTACGGAACTAAGAAACGTGCTCAAGGTCTGGAAAGAATGGCGTATGCTTGCTTTGATCCCTGCTTTTCTTGCTTCCAACTGGTTTTACGCATATCAATTCAGAATTAACTCCATTTACTTTGATCCCTCTACTAGAGCATTGAATGATTTGCTGTACTGGGCTATGCAGGTCATTGGCTCCATGCTGATGGGTTACTTGTTGGATTATAAGGGTTTTGCTCGTCGTACGCGTGGTTTGATTGCCTTAGGACTTTCGTTTATTTCCTTGATGGCCATTTGGGCAGGTGGTTTCGCTTTCCAGATGACCTTTGATGCCGACTACAATGATCCAATTCGCTGGACAAGCAGCCGTTTTGGTGGGCCTTTCGTACTGTTTATCATGTATGGCTTTTCTGATTCGATTTACCAAACCTACTTGTACTGGTTAATGGGTGCCATGTCGAATGACCCTGCTTTGTTGGCTCGTTATGCCGGCTTTTATAAAGCCATGCAATCCGCTGGTGCTGCTGCTGCATTCGGTATTGATTCCTCAACTATTCGCCTTAGATGGGAGTGTCTCATCTGTTGGCTTTTGGTGTTTATCTCCTTTCCTCTGATCTTTCTCGTTGCTAGCAAGGTGACTGAAACTAATGTTGAATCGAATAGGCTAGAGGGTGATATTTCTACTGAGCAAATTTCAGCTACATTTGCTGTGGATGAAAAGCCAATGGAGAATGTAAAAGACCTCGCCTAAGAAGCTAAATCATTTTTGCTCACTAATACTACACTGTAAATACATACCTCTGATTATCAACCGCATAATATATCCGTGTTATTATAATAAATAATGTAAATAGTCTATTCAGTTGAAAGTGTTATAGTGTCATAAGATGAAAAACTATGAGAAAAACAGAGTGACTAATCAGAAATCAGAAGCCCCTCCTCCAAGAACAAAACGCATCTTATTCAACATTTGGTAACGATGACCTATAATAAGAGAATTTTACCGTAACGAAGCGATGGTGCAAAATCGTAGTATTCAAGCACCTGATCCAACATTTGATAGAATTGAACTTAATGAGCGTTTTACCGTAGTACCGCGAAGGTGCAAAATCATAGCATTCAAGCAAAAAATTCGGCCTTTCTTTTCATAAAAATTTACTTTTTACCAAAACTAATATGCTTCCTATTCGAATTAGAGATTGCACACGCTGCAAAAGTGCCCTTACAGAAGATTTCAGCTACCAAAGGTGTGATTCATGCCGTGTAGTAAACGCTACAAAGCAAAAATACAACCAAATTGGGCAGTTTTCAAGCTTTAATATCTTGACGTGTAGGCCTTTCTGAGCCGCTGGAGTGACACCAAGCAATTGCACTCGAGTAGCAGTAACTTCCTGACACATTTGCTCAACTTTTTGGGGGACTAAAAAACATGGCCAAAAATCGATCAAAAGCCATGAGGGGTACCTTATGGTTTTCATCGAAAATCAAACAATCGCATTTTTCACCTTGAAAGTAAAGACTTCTACTATGGTATGTATTGGGTCAAAATGTTCTCTCGATGTAAAGCAACTTCTGAAATCACTTTTATGAGGCTTTCATATGCAAAATATGGCTATTTTCGCTAAAAACTACATTTTAAATCTCACCAAATTGCTCAATAATTTCATTAAAAACACTTGCTACAATTAGCACCACTGGAAGCGCCTTGAAAAGTGCTTCAAGAATGTATTAGGAAGCATCGGATGATCATCACATTTCTATAGTCGAATATTACAAAACCGTTCTATCAAGTCAAAAAAAGACAACATTCGGCCAATCTTGAGCACAAAAAAATGAGTTTGAATCAGTTTTGGCGGCGGAGGAGCTGCTGCTGGCTGACTCAAATGCCTTTCTGATGATGACAAAGATGATTGCGATGCTAATTAATTGTGGGTTATTGATTTGAATTCGAAAGGACAATCGCTTAGCTTAAATGTTTTTTTTTTGCTTTTGTTGGTAGTTTTTTTTCTTCCTATAAATGAGTCTTTTGCTATGATAATCTCTAAAAAAAGTCGCTGTAGATCTTATACAAGTTTTGTATTCACGTTGGCCAGCAACATCAGCGAATGGTATGATAGTTCAGCTGCCAGAAAATGTGACACAAACAGAAATCTTTTCCACATCGTCTCAATAATAGATTTCGTTTGATATCAGTGTTAAGCAAAGGGGGTGCTGAGGGGGGATACCCCCCCCTAACCTTCCTGACTCAGATATAAATATTAATTGATTGTTTCAAATCTACTTAATATACCAAAGCTTTGTTCTCTCTGATTTGAAATGTCTTCGGTGAAAACCTGCAGGGCGACGCCGTCATCGAGCGAAGCGAGGTCGATCGGCTAGTTCAAAATATACAATATTATTTATTGTTTGGAGTGAAAAATTTGCAGTACGCAGCAACAGGTCTCATCAAAGATATTTATTCACATGCAAATATCGTATACTAAATGTCCACGAAATTTTCACGCATCGCTATCATTGTAAGACATACGGTGATAATGATTATGCCATTTTCAATAATGTCAGCCAATCGTGAAAACTAGGCAGATATACCCTTAGTTACTATGAATCGAGCATGACTATTCTTAGCTTACTCTGGATTTTGTCTACAAGTAAGAGATGAAATATTAGTATCATTTACTTAATACAGCTGAACAAGAAATACTTACATTTACTTTTGTTTGTACTTTTGCTTGTATGATCTAGAAATGTAGATTCTACTATTAGGCTGCTAAATCCAACTAAAGATTGGACGCTTCTACTCACGTCAGCTTGTAAATCAAATACTTTCGACTGCATTATACAATGGTGGCACAATCGTTAGCACTGTTTGCCACAAAAAATCAAGAAAATATGTACTGACCCATTGCTGTAAATCAAAACTAATATGGGTACACTATTTTCAGTGCGCCTGCATTTCATACTTACAGTATTCTCTGCTGCTTTTAACTGTTGTATGAGTAATGTTCGATGAGCACATTAAGTATTTCAATGATATAAATGGCTGGAAGTACTTACTTGGAGCCGCATATCTTCCATCTGACATAGGATGCAACAAACAATATTAGAACAATTGATTTTGTATCTATCCGCCACTTACAATCTGGCGCATCTGGTGATGGGTACACCATTTTAAAAGGCATGATTAGAAACAACATTTTGTTCACTTACCTCCTTTGCTTCAACTTGCAATTGCTTAATTTCCCTTTGGATATCTATCAATGTAGCATCTTGTTCAGATTTGCTATTGTCATTTGGATCAGTGTTACTGTTCATGTTGCGGTAATAATAGTATAGATTTCTGACGAATATAAAACGCAGAGAAAGATGAAAGAGGAAATACCATATATCAAAAACTATTTATATACTCTGTAAATGTTTCGTTTGGCAACAATAAGAGTTACCGCCTAAAAAAGATTGATAATACCTCAACGTACAAACAAGGCCTTTGCTGCATCGCCATCATAAAAAATGACTCTCTCATTGACAACAACATCAATCGCTGAAACTCAAATATAAACTTGGTGTATTCACACATCTAACTGTTCCTGAATCACAATATCGTAGGTTGAATTCAGTAATAAACTATGCACATATGGAGCATATGTAAATAAACTGTATCCTCATGTAAGCGATAGCCATGATATTCACATAAGCTAAGTTTCAGTAAGCTATTCTCTATATGTCAAAAGATAGCAGATAAGGAATGTAAGTAATTAACGTTGCCAAGAGCAACTAAAGATATTTAGACTGATCATCTATATCTGAAAAAATTACCATTTAGCATAAGCGAGGATTGACACTAAAACTTAGCATGAGAACACCATTCTAGACGGGTGTGTAAGCAATCCATAAATCATACATATAAATAGCAGTAGACATTCACTCTTTCCTCTCCTCTTCATCTGATTTTACTAAAATAAACTTATATCCATTCTTACGTACTTTCAGATTTACAACAAAACTGCTTAGTGGCTATAGTTGCAATGAGCCCGGCGCTCATTCAAGACTTAAGTTTGCTTTGGCTCACTCCATAATTCTTTATATCGTATCTTACTGAAGCAATTTCGCCGCTAGCAAACTCATTTGTATCAGCACCATCAAGCTAATAGCTCAGAGTATATTAAACAAAATGCCTATAAATATCATTCGGTTTTTGATTGACAGATACATAATACCATCTCACGTTATTTCCAATGACTTTAAAGAACTCTATAACAATCGAGATCGAACCAATGGCCTTCTCATTCGCGACTATGCAAATCAGTCATTATGCCAAACCGCTTTGCTTGCCTTATTTCTTTACGGAATTACATATGAAAACGGCCGTGGGCTCTTTCGCTGGCGCAGCATTGAGCACGACCAAAAGTCGTATGCGAACAAAGAATAGCAAGCTATTGAACTTTTTTTTTTGAAAAATAAAGGCATGCTTTATAGCTACTGTAAATGCTAATTTTTTAGGTTGCTAATTACTAGCAACGTCCAAACGTATGATTTTCAATAGTAGGCATTGTTTCCGGCTCATAATACGCTTGTACAGAATTGAAATGCGCACTGAATAGACTATTTTAGTGTACTACTGCTGTCCTCATTACTAATTTTCCCGGATAACAAATGTAAAAAAAAAAATTCCTCACATAAAACTGTGTCATGAATTTCAGATCAAATAATCTGTTGTTGCTTAAAAGCACGCATCCTAGGTTACATTCATTTTCTCCTCAGGCCACTCTCACAGTGTAGCAGCATAAATGATGCTTGTTGTATCACATCACATCTATGTTTACAAATCGAGTCAGTTGTATGTACACAAATGCCTCAAGAACTACAATAAATTCAATTTCGCCAATGTCAAGATGTTGAGATCAACCTACAATATATGAAACAAATCGACTTAGCTGATCTCTCAACTAGCTGTACTAACAATGATCAATAGGTTCTAGCGGCCTGCTATTTATATACCATCTCAACGTTGTAGTCATTGAGCAGGGATGTATAATAGCACTTAAGTTAGTTGGATGCCCTGTCATAAAGAAGTCCTTTACTTTCGTTTTAGACACAATTGACAACTGATTACTCCATCAACTTTATTATTACGAATTCATCATAATTGCACTTTGTTGTGCCAGAAGGGCTACAACTGTCTATAAAAATTAAGGTATTCTTGATGGGTAGATATGTCTGTGTTGTGCAACAACATGGACAAGCTATGATAATTGAAGTGCATCTCAGCTATCTAAATACTGAGGTTCACCAGATATGATAAGCGTTGTACAAGATAAATTGCTACTTTGGCATTCAGAACTTAGTATAAATAGAATAACTCTTGTCTTCATCAATAAATCTTTAGTTTTTTGTGTCTGATCTTATTCAAATAAGTCTTTTCTTGTTTTTATAATATTGAACATTTTTTATAAGCTACAAATAATAATCTTTTTATTCTTTGTGCTTAACACGCTTTATCTTATTTTTGAATAAAGAAGGATTTAAACTGTATTCATTTGGCTACCCTTTTATTACAAACACAAATTCATGGTATTAAATAGAAAATCAGCTAGCTATAACCCTTCGGTTCTTCAACCCCTGAGCCAATCAAATCGCCTGAAAACTCCGCTGACCTAAAAAAAATTTGCGAGGGTTTCCCCCTGTTCTGATGTGAGGCAAAATTTTAAGCGCCGCTATAATAACAATATAGCCGCTGCTATCATCAAATTTCCCCCAAGTGCTAGAGCATGCCTTACTTACACCACCTAGCTTTAAATTCTGGCATTAAGACCCTCAATCATCACTAAAGTAAGTAGCGATAACCAAGTGGAGGCAGCCTATCTACCTCCTAGCCTCGGATAAAGTCTTGTTGAGCTTCAGGGATAGGCACATCCACACAACGTAAAAAAGGTATGCTTCAAAGAAACATAAACATAATAAAAGAAAGAAAAGAGCATATTACTATACGAGTATAGTAGTATGTAAGCAGAAAAGATACATTCACACGAAGCGAGTCAAAGAAAAGTATAGCAAACACAACATCAAAGATGTTTAAAAAAGCTCGTTGCTGTTGCAAGAAAATGCATACATGAGCATCAACGCGCATGGTAGTAATAGTCGGATGTAAAGCAACATGACACAAATACGCACAACTGCAAAAGCAACAGTGGTATTATAAGTTTGCAATACAACATAATGACTAATGTTGTTTCCTGTAAAGCTACAGAGGAAACACTACCAACAAAAGAAAAAGAAGAAAAAAGCGCAACAAGGCAAACATCATGAATGCATTATCACGAAAAAGGAAGCAATAATATAAACGTTCAAAGAAGTTTATATCATTGCGACCAGAAGAAAGAAGATACTTACCACTTACCACAGCCACAGATAGAGCAGAGAACGAGCATGCACCAAGTACAGTAGACCAGGAAAGACCAGATTAGCAGCAGCAGCAGCAGCAACACCAGCATCATAGAAAAACTATAGAATGAACGCCATCAGCGGAGCACAGGCAAAGATCAAAGAAGCTACTTACTGCTTATCACCAACAGAGATAGACCAGAAGAGTACAGGTAATCACCAGAAGTAAGCCAGACAAGAAGCATAGAACAAATACAGCAGACCGGGAAAAACCAGATTAGCAGCAGCAGCAACACCAGCGCCATCGAAAAATCGAAGAATGAACAACAACAGAGACCAGATAAAGACCAAAGAAGCAACCACCAGGCATGATGAACCAAAGAAGCAGACGGCAGAGGTAGCAGAGAAGTAATGGCAATAACACCTGCATCAAACAGTCAAAAAGAATCATCAAGACCTAATAAAAAAATTCAATTAATGTTAATTCTGCGCCTTCCAATGCTCGTTATCGAATGGTACCTACCATATTCCACTTGAAAGAAGCAGTATCAAGGTTTTCCAACAGCACAAGACAGTGTCATAACAAGTTGAAGTGTTATTATCAATCAAACGGTTTCCAGAACCGACATGATGGTTTGATACTAAACGCTTTTTGCAAAAAGGGAAAAAAAACAGGAGTATGGGAAAATGAGAGGGCACCCTATCCAACGTCACGGCTAATAGATACTGCCTCAGTGTTCTGCCACAGCATGCTGTTGCTGCGGCACTCGAATTTGGATTCGTACAGTTGTCATTTTCGTGTTCAAACTTGACTTGATCTCACATTCTTTAAACGTTTTTGTTAAATTTGATTATGAAAACTGTCGTTGTCACACCCAACTTTCTAATACATCTCTAGAGAACTAAAGAAGCCGCGTCGAATGGTGCTAATTACTTTCAGCTTTCAGACCAAAAATAATCAGCAATTTTCAAAAACATGAAAACAGGTTTTCTGTGAATATGTCAAAATTTAGCATACGAAGATATTACAGAAAGAGTTTCCAATGTTGCATTCCATCTTTACAGTCAATTTGATCTAGTATATATCATAGGAAAAGTCTTCATTTTTGACGTGAAAAACGCGACCATTTAATTTTCAAGAATTTTCCCTTGCTAATACTCATGGAAAAATGAGAATTTTTATGAATTTGCAATAACCCTGTGGAATACATCCACTATGATCTGCATTCCGACAGTTCATCCAGTTACCAGCAGAAGATTTAGATATAAACTGTATGTACACTGGATTAGATGTATGATATCGATGCATACTATAAGAAGATATGGACTTCAGATACGCTACTAGTACTATAAGATTCATACTAAATAAGATATAGGCTATAGATGGCACCACGGACATGGATGGCGCTATAGACTTATACTTGTATTCCGGCATTGACTACGGATGTTTACCATATCTAGATAAGCACCAAGATTAATGCAATATGAGCTTGTTGCTTCAGATGTGCACTTCATGATCCACGCTATAAGACACATGCTTATATCCGTGATACTAGCTACAGATACTTTATGTACTACAGACTTGTACTATATATGAGACATGCTATAGACATGCATACGATATGCTATAGACATGCCATATATCCAGATACATGCTAAAGATGTATGCTTAGCGATATACACTCAGATATGTACTATTAATATAGACTAAGAAGACTGTACCTATCGGATACATGCTACTACTAGATCAATATTAATTATCCTTATAGAAAGGATAGATCAGGGTACTTCGGATGAGAGTCTAATTATTCATCCAGACAGAGCTAAATCATGATTAGCTTGCTGGAGTTGTCTTTTAGCATGATTAGATATTAGTTGATCTGAGTTGACTTATTTGTCAATCTAATTAATAGAACTTTTATCCATTGTTATAGTATATAAGAAGGATCATCTACCTGGCCAGTAGAGAGGCTTCAGTTTGACTTTACACCTGTCAGTTTGATAATAAAACATACTTTTATCAAGTTGACTTTACTGTTTTTTTTATTCTTTTTTTTCCGTGAATTTTAGTCTATAAAGCCTCAAATTCCACAGCTGTTTAGAATATGGATCATCTCTGAGAGGCAAATGTATAATACAACGTATAATACAGGAGAAGGATTGACCAGGAGTAGAGAAGATGCATGGTATATTGAGATCTCTTCTTTCAAACAGTACAAAGGAACACGAGTGATGCCATCAAATGGCTAATTTGTATTCTGGTTGTTCCTGAAGTATTGAGGCCATGTTTTTTTTTGTCTCTGAAAGCGAATTTCAATTCTGACAAATGTTATTCCTTCAAATCTACTATGAAAAACGTTCTCTTCTGTGTTTAGGATAAAGATCATCTCTGAGAGGCAAATGTATTAGGCGTTGTATATTACATAAGAGGATCTGAGAATGAGCTGAGATGTATAGTAGAAGTGAGAGGTCTTTATTCAAGCAGCACGAAGGAACATGAGTGGTGCCATCAAATGGCTAATCTATATCCTGGTTCCTGGAGAGTGGTAACCACCTATGGCCTTTCGTCCCTGGAAGTGGGTTTCACTTCCGACAAATGTTCTTCCGTCAAAGCTATTAGGAAGAACATTCTATCCTAAATCATCTTTGTTGTTTATCCTACTAAACTCCAGATTAGAATAAGAAGAAAATGGATAATGTTTATTAAGATGCCATTCAATATACTATTTATATATGCTATTGTTCTATTGTTTTTCTCCTGTCAGACTCAATTCAGATCCGAATGTCAGCGCCCTGATCAAAATGTAACCCCAAATTGGATCGCTTTTAATTTAATGTCAATTTTATGTACCAACGTTCTTGAGTCGATCCATTGTTTAAAATAGTAAAGCCCCAATTCCATTGTTGCAATTCCACTCGAATTTTGCATCGATTCAACATCAATTGGTTTGTATCTAGCCTGAGTCAAAGTCCAGAGTCAAATCCACAGTTCAAATTGATAATCCTTGGCTATCAGCGCGCAGTCTCATTTAGATCCCTGACTAATTCATCGATTCAACAACATCGGTTCCAAATATTGATTAGATCTTCGGCTAAACTTGACAAGAGCACCACGAGTACATGGATATGTAACAACAACAAAATAGAAACGACACCGATGAGTAAACGCCAACATTGATTAGCAACGCACCAGATAAAAATTGCATCGACTAGAATAACAGTATCAACGCACCATCAAGAGATAACTTACAATTTTATAGCAATTATATGAGTGTATCAATGCACCAGAACACCACACCAACGAGTAACCTTTCAAGTAAGACATAGTAGTAGATAAAGTATAGAATTACACCTTGAATCCACCACCTTGCGTCTTTTCCATATAAGGTATATTGCCTTTTCAGGAAATCGAGATAGAGCTAAGTAACCAAAAAAAAATACACACGTATCGCAATGTCGTGCCTATATTTAGGTTTAAGCCAGATTTGAAGAAAGCGACTAAAAGGCGCCAGCGTATACTCCTCCTCGAAGGTTCCGGAAACTGATGGCAGGCATTGATCTGATTATCAGTTGCTATATCAAGTACTATATCTACTCGAAAGTTCCATTGATTAAGTAATTATCGATCGCAGAAATAGTATAAATATAAGTTGTAAATGCAATCAATAAACAGTATCTTCGAACATAATCTCAATCTATTAGTTACACTCTAAGTTATTTGTTAACTCCTACCATTGGATTTATTTGTCAAGACGACAAAATTGTCAGGGTTGAAGGGTATTCTGACAGTGATTTAGATCTGCAGGATATCATTGACAGACTAAACACAAACAAGAATAAGAAGCGCAGGTTTAAACCTAGAGCGCCAGCTACCAGGAACATTAAACAGCGATTAACCTGGATAGCGCACAACATTACACAAACTATATTGGATAAAATCAATGTTCAAATCTAATATTAATAAAGCACCTTTTTATCCATTCAACTAAAAGGCTATATACATTCCTGCATAATCCCTACATCTATATCTATATCTATCTCGATCAGATCTCAGATTGCATATACTATCTCTACGTATTCGCATCTGACAATTGGTAGCAACTTTCGTACTTTTTTATTTCCTTTTTTTCTATCCTGTCGCCTACAGCAGAATAGTAAACAAAAGTTGAACAGCAAGACACGCCGGCTAAGTATTCATTAAAGGGAAAGATCGAAACAGATATATTAGATCTTTGCATTTACTGAATCATAATAGTCAACCCTCCTATATTCATAGTCGTTCCTAGTTTCTATCTTTGAACACTATACATTGCTATACATCTCGCTCGTGTTGATTTCTATTCCACCAGCTCGGAGAACCCAAACCTGATACTGAATTGTTTATATACATTGACACAAACATTCAGCAAACTACACTACTATACAACCAATACAACCAACGAAGATTTCACACCTCAAATCAATACTCTCCCTCATTCTCGATCAAACATCCAACATATTACCCAACATGGCTGATCAGCAAGCACCCAATCCTCAAGGAGAACAACCTCAAATCTCACCAGATTACTCTCAATTTATGGAACAAAACCAGGTCATGCTCACCAACATGATGAAAGCTTTCATTCAGGCACAAAATCATGCACCTACTGTCAAGTTGCCAACACCACCTACTTACAGTGGAAATCGCAATGCAAGCGAGATTGATGCCTGGATTCGTTTGATTGATAAACAAAAGCTGCACAATGAATGGACTGACGAACGCACCTACAATTTTGCTTCTTCCTTGTTATCTGGGCGTGCTGCCACCATTGTGGCTCATCATGAAGACCCCAACAGTCATTTCACGACACCTACCACTTGGACCGCACTCAAGGAAATCTTGATCAACAACTTCCGTCCCTCCAATGACCAAGATTTGGCTCGTGATGTTCTGGTTACCATTCGCCAAACAAATTCAATTCGTGATTATGTGGATCGCTTCATGGATGCTGTCATTCCCATCAAGGATATCGGTGAACGTGAACAGTGTGATCGTTTTATGAGAGGTTTGAAGGACAAGGATTTGATTGCTTCGATTCGTGCCATGCCTATCGAATCACGTACTTTGGAGAGACTGTTCTCTGATGCTTTGGCGTATGAATTTGCGCATCATCCGGAGATCAGTGCTGGTGTTCAGACAAACACCAGATACAACATCAACAGCGACGTACAGCCTATGGATTTAGATGCCATCATGCATCGCAACAACAACAACAACCACAATAGCAGCAACAACAGATATAACAACAGAAACAACAACAGAAACAACCGTGGCCGTGGTAGACAACATGACCCCAGTCTCACTTGTTTCCACTGCAAGAAAACTGGACACACCACCAAGAACTGCTACATTCGTGCCATTGAAATCATGCATGCTTTCGACAAATTGGATCTGGACACTAGACGCAAGCTATTCAAGAATGTTGGTGTTTTGAACTGTATTCTGGATGTTGAATACATGGAAGAGGAAAACCATGGTTGTGATTGCAGCCAATGTCAAAGTAGTAATAAAGCTAGTGGCTCCTCTTACTTGCTGTCTTTATGTGATAAAATTGCAGATGAGAAAAGAAATGCACAGATGGATGATTTGAATCAAGTCATTGCCATGATGGATGCCTCTGCTGTTTCTTCTCCTGTTTTGGTTTCTGTGCCTGTTATTCCCCCTGATAATGTCTCTGTACCTGTGCCAGACAACAATAAAGTGGTAAATGTCGTTTCGCCACCCTCGTTGGATCAGGGCTTAGTATCGAATACTGTGGAAGAGAAGGTAGACTCAAACCCCGTGGTTGTCAACTCAAATGCCCGTCGTCCTGTGGAATTGACCCGTATAATTCATGACTTGGATATGTCAACTACCGTTGATCTCACCACTGATTCGGTGTACCTGACAAACCTACTGAATGCAGCAAATACCTCAACTCTACCTTTGTATGGAGCAACTATCAGACTCAACCGATCTCCGGGTGTAGTCAATGTCAAGTGCCTAATTGACAATGGTGCGAGTGAAAACTATATCTCAAGCAGAATTGCAAGGATGATTGAGGGCCATCGTAGCGTGATCCACGGTAGAGAGGTTGAAACTGCAGGTGGGAATGTATCTCCTATCAATGAAAAGATTGTCTACGATTTGAATTTGCAAGGTCATACAAGTCCAATGTCAGCATTCGTCTTTGATACAAAGTTTGATGTCATTCTTGGTAGATCCTGGCTCAAGGAACACAAACCTGTTGCAGATTGGTTTGATGATACATGGACCTTGTCTTGTTGTGGTTCTGGTAAAACCACTATCTCACCTACGTCGTCTTCCTGTGTGGCAAGCACACCAACTCAACAACCGCCTGAACTAAACTATCTGGTATCTCATCTTCAAGCAGAAAAAATGTTGAAGGAGGAAGGCACAAATGCATGTTTCTTGTACATGATGGATAAAGGAGAGAAGGATGGCGCAAGCACTGGAATTATTCAAGAGAACGTGGTATGGACAGATCAACTGATGAAGGATTTTCCAACGGTTTTTCAAGACAAATTACCTGGCCTACCACCCAACAGACAAAATTTCTCGCATGTGATCAACGTCCCTGAAGGTGTCAATCCCATCAATAGACCTCCTTTTCGTATGAGTCCAGCTGAACTTGATGAATTACAGCGTCAACTGACCGAATTGCAATCTCTGGGCCTCATTCGACCATCGTCGTCACCATGGGGTGCTCCTGTATTGTTCGTCAAGAAGAAAAATGGTGAAATGAGAATGTGTATTGACTACCGTGCGCTGAACAAGGTTACTATCCGTAATTCTACTCCTCTACCTCGTATAGACGAATGTCTGGATCGTTTGCAAGGTGCTTCTTGGTTCACTTGCCTGGATCTTCGTTCAGGCTACCACCAAATTAGGCTAAAAGACTCTGATATCCCACTTACTGGATTTAATACCCGATATGGTAAATGGGAATGGCTTGTGCTGCCTTTCGGGCTTTCAAATGCCCCACCTAGTTACCAAACTTGGATGAACGGAGTTTTAAAGGATTGCATTGACAAGTTCGCCCTGGTTTACTTGGACGACTGCTGTATCTTTAGCAAAACGAAAGAGGACCATATCAAGCATGTTCGTCAAGTATTATCCATCTTTGAAAAGGAAGGGCTCATTGTCAACCTGAAAAAGTGTGAGTTTGGTAAGCGTGAACTGGAATTCTTGGGTTACAAGGTCTCGGCAAACGGCATCTTGCCATCTTCGTCAAAAGTGAAAGCTATTCAAGACTGGCCACGACCTACCAATGTTCAAGAGGTGCGTCAATTTGTTGGATTAGCACAGCATTATCGCCGTTTCTGCCCGAATTTCTCTTCTGTGGCTGCCCCTCTTACTGAATTAACCCATGGTAATGGTGCTAAGAAGCGCGCTATTGTCTGGAATGATCAATGTGAAGTTAGTTTCAAAGCCATCAAGCAAATGCTAACATCATCTCCTTTATTGAAACTACCTGACATGCGCAAGCCATACCGTATTGAAACTGACTCGAGTGATTTTGGAGTAGGCGCAGTGCTCTTACAAGAGGATTCTGATTCTTCTGCTTGGTTGCCAATTGCGTATGAATCAAAGAAATTGTCTCCGGCTGAACAGAAATTGCCTGCCCAAGAACGTGAACTGATTGCTATTATTCATGCTTTGAGAACTTGGCGTTGTTTTGTTGATGGCTGTCAAGGTGGTTATACTGTGTATAGTGATCACAAGCCTCTGATCTACTTCAAATCTCAACTGAACCCCACACCCCGTCTTGTTCGCTGGATTGCAGACTATGAAGCATTCTCACCGAACATTGAATACAAAGCCGGAAAGGACAACCAGGTGGCCGATGCTCTCTCAAGAAAGCCAGATTTGCTTGTGGACAATGGTGAGGATATTCCTTCTTTGGCACCTGAATACTTGTATGCTGCTTGGGATCAGCTATCTGACACCATCAAATCGGACTGGCCAATATTGTATGTCAACAAGAACTATGAGAAGATGAAATCAGATGTGTTGAGGAAGCGCATGGAAAAGGAAGAGGATCAGTTTGTAGTACGTCAAAGGACAGTATATAGATTGATAAAGACCGAGGAGGGATCAGTGAAGCAAGTCAAATTCATCCCATTTTCGGATCGTGCTGATTTAGTGTTCAAGTATCATGAAGCTTTTGGGCATGCTGGTATCAAGACTATGCTGAAAATGCTCACGGAAAGGTACTGGTGGCCAGGTTTGCGAAAGGATATTCTAGACTGGTTGAAAACTTGTACTGCTTGTCAGCTGAATAGTCGTCGTGATCATGTTCATCAAGATGTCATGCACCCTCTACAAATACCTCAAGCTTTTGATCGTTGGCATTTGGATTTTGTGGGTGAATTGCCTACAACTGGAAATGGAAACAAATGGTTGTTGACGGCTGTGGATTACCTCACAAACTGGCCTATCGCAAGATCAGTACCTGTAGCATCTACGGAAGCGGTAGCGGATTTCATCTATGAGGAGATTGTCATGCGATTTGGCTGTCCCTCTGAAATTGTGACGGATCGAGGTGCCAACTTTACTAGTGGCCTTGTAGCAGCTTATACCAAGCGTGTTGGAACAAACCACAAGCTGACCTCGGCATTCCACCCTCGCACCAACTCTAAAGTTGAACCATACAATGGCGTGATCAAGCAAATGCTTCGTAAGTACGTCAATGGTGCTATTCATCGCTGGGATGATTTTGTACATGCGGCTTTGTGGGCAAGTCGAATTCGAGTGCACTCAACCACTGGTTTTTCACCCTATTATCTGGTGTACGGACGCGAACCTAGACTGCCTGGTGATATTTTGAGGCCATATATTACCAAAGAAATGCTGTTGAATAAACGCACTGTAGCTGACCTGACCTCGCGTGAACTAGAATTACTTGGTCAACATCGTGCTGCTGCAGAATTCCGTTTGAAAGCCATGGGGGAAGCTGACAAGAAACGTTGGGATGCCAAGATCAAGCCTACAAATTTCGAAATTGGTGACATGGTTATGCTAACTCATGAAGGCAAATTTGGTTTGGAACCTCGCTATAAAGGACCCTACATAGTAACAAAGGTGTTCCCTGACTTTGGTACTTATCAACTAGAGACTGTTACTGGTGAACCATTGCAATCATTGGTGCATGTGGACAGATTGAAAGCAGCAAAAGGTGACAAACCAACAGAGCCATGGTATGATCCTACTTCTAGTCGTCGTGCGGTTCGTGAAGCTGATCGTCTTCGTATTGAGTCAAACACCAATTCCATTGATTCCAATGGCACTACTACCACTACTGCCTCATCATCAACACCGGGTTTTCCCTCAAATCTAGGTCTGAATCAGCCTCAAGATGATTTTATCGATATGCCTGTCCCAATTCACAGCACACCAACACACAGTTCAACTACACCACCTACTACCGCCATTACCACCACTACAACGGAATCACCAAACAACACTCAGTATCATCATATAGTCGCACAGCAACAGATATCAGACGAGGATAGTTCTCTACATGGCAGCAGTGTGATGGATGAAATCGAGGACAACGAGCATGGATTGGATCAGATTACGGATGGATACGATTTTTCGTCGTTGGCTGATAGCGATATTGAAATTCCAGATCAACCATCAGCACCATCTCCACCACCTGTCATGGTTCCATCATCGTCATTCTCTACAACATCGTCTTATATGTCATCACAATCTACAGTGTCAAATACAAGTGATGACGCCGCAATCAACGAAACAGTTAGTGTGGATACAGATCTTGAACTGGATGAACGTGTGTCAGAGCCAGAAAATACAGATATGGTGCCAGATCTTCGAAATGAACCTCATGTTGTTCCTCCTGCTAGCCCGCCTTCTGTTAGTCAAGCTACGCCAGAACCTGATTCTACTACTATTGTGAATTTTTTCCCTCCTACTGATACAAACCAAACCC
Organism: Mucor velutinosus; assembly: GCF_035048745.1. Taxonomy (NCBI): domain Eukaryota; kingdom Fungi; phylum Mucoromycota; class Mucoromycetes; order Mucorales; family Mucoraceae; genus Mucor; species Mucor velutinosus. The sequence continues at coordinate 179,098 of NW_027041921.1, forward strand.
CCATTGTACTTACTTCTCGTCCTGGGCCACCAAAAAGTACTTTTGTCTTCAAAACTCCTGCCATTCCAAAGATTCACACGCAAAATGAGACCACCCAACCTGCAAAAAGCGTCGATCTCTCTTCTCACATGCCAAACACTGCCACTGGTTCATCAAGTTCAAGTGATGTTCAGGGTCGAACATTTGTCTCGAAGGGGGGTGATGTCAGGGTTGAAGGGTATTCTGACAGTGATTTAGATCTGCAGGATATCATTGACAGACTAAACACAAACAAGAATAAGAAGCGCAGGTTTAAACCTAGAGCGCCAGCTACCAGGAACATTAAACAGCGATTAACCTGGATAGCGCACAACATTACACAAACTATATTGGATAAAATCAATGTTCAAATCTAATATTAATAAAGCACCTTTTTATCCATTCAACTAAAAGGCTATATACATTCCTGCATAATCCCTACATCTATATCTATATCTATCTCGATCAGATCTCAGATTGCATATACTATCTCTACGTATTCGCATCTGACAAAATCATCTGAGGTTTCTTGGTTTAGTGGTATAATTCTCGCTTAGGGTGCGAGAGGTCCCGGGTTCGATTCCCGGAGAAGCCCTTTTTATTACACTTATTCAGAGCAGTGTACGTAGATGTTTTTTTTTGCCTTTAAAATGTGATTAGGATGGCAACAGTTTGATAAGCATATATGATTGCACTACTACATCTCATTTTTGTTTTCCTCTATTATTTAACTGAAGTATTCTAGTATTACGCGGTAGATTGCTATTGCCTGTCATTTTCAACTAGAGCATTGCGTTGCCATAGTTTGTCTAGTGGAGCCACGTAAAACTTACCAAGTAAGCCGCACAAAATGTATAGTTTCATGTGTTCACATATCATTTGCTAGGTGCAGCTTCAGGACACTGCATAAAGTGTGTGTGGCCTCAAGACAGTGACTGCAAAGATAGTAATCACAAACAATATGCAATTGATTCACATGCATTCATGCGATGTTGCAGTACTCGCCTTCAAATCTCAAAGTAGCGAGCACAACATGTAAACTGACAATGTAATTGGCGCCTCAATTTGTAAGCTAAAGGTGTGATTTTAAGCTTGTTCATGAATGGCACAATACGGGAAATGAACCGTTTTCCCGCATTGTCAAGGATTTTCCTTTAAATTCAACCGCTTTTCTTTTTTATTTCTTCTTCTCCTCTTCCACCAAATCCCCATCAATTTTTAATAAAATGCCTGCTCATGAAAACAACAAGGTTGTCCTGCTTGAACATCCCTCTGGCTCAAAGGCAGAGGTCGCTCTCTTTGGTAGGTTTTGTAAACGCGTTGTTGTGTGCATCTGAACTGAAGCACTATTCTTTCAACAAGGTGCCACGCTTACTAGCTGGGTTGTTGATGGCGTAGAACGCATCTTTGTCAGGTAATAGCATGGGAGGCATATTAATAGCAAGACGATTGTGTACAGGGCTGTATCCGCTGAAGGATTTCTGCTGACTCAATTTATAGTAAGCAAGCCAAACGTGATGGTAGTAAGGCAATTCGCGGTGGCATCCCACTATGTTTCCCTATCTTTGGTACCAAGGAAAAGATTGCTCTTCCCCAACATGGTAAATGTGCCATTATCTAGAATTGACCACCAATGACTAAATAATCTGTGAAAAAAGGCTTTGCTCGTAACAATTATTGGGAATACCTCGGTATTGTGAACGATAATGACGAGGTGTCAGTTCGTTTTGGATTGAAGGATACTCAAATCCCTCAAGAAGCCAGAAGTGCTTGGGCTCATTCCTTCCGTTTGACTTATACTGTTAGCTTGACCGCCAAGTCCATCAAGACATTTATCAATTTGAAAAACGAAGACGAAGATACCTTTGAATTCAACTTGCTCCTTCATACATATTTCAGTGTTCCTGTAAGTGAATTAAGCGAAAAAAGCGAAAGTGTAGAACTAATATTCATGTGAATTAGGATGTTACAAAGGCTGCCGTTGAGGGTTTGACATCTTGCGAATACATTGACAAGGTACAAAACGCCGCAAAGTTCACAGAAAAGAATGACAAGGTCACCATCAGTGGAGAGGTTGATAGAATCTATAAAAAGGTACAAGACAAGATTCGACTTGAAGTTGGTAACGGCTCTTCCATCCAAATCGAAAAGTCAAATTTGAAGGATACAGGTAAGTTATCCACCTATTTTGGTATTTTGCATGAATTTGACATTTGGTCGCATTCGATCTAGTTGTTTGGAACCCCTGGATCGAAAAGGCCAAGGGCATGGGAGATTTTGGAGATGAAGAATACAAGAACATGATCTGTGTAGAAGTTGGTAGTGTAGCAGATTGGGTTGCTTTGGGTGGTGGTCAGAGTTGGACCGCTGGTCAAACATTGACTATTCTTTAAGTTACAGGACCAAATCATCGTAATTCTTTTCATGCATAAGTTCTTAAATAAATCAAGCCTCTTTTATGTCATCATAAGGCTTTTTCTCTCACAATTTGTTACTAGACACTGCGTTTAATGACATAATTCAACAGTAAATGAAACAGCGTATATTTTTAACGGCACATCCTGCTTGATAGACAAGAAACTACATCCAGTTCTTGTGTGGTACAATATCATTGGATGATATTGCGATGGCGATTTAAAGAAGGGAGGTAGAGATGTACGTCTTTTTGAGTCTCCATTGTAAACAAAAAGTGCTTCAGCTTTGCGCAATTCCTTTTCTTTCTCTCTCTTCTCTTACAAATAGTTGTAAAGAAATAAACTATGTCTGGCGTCAAAGAACAAGTGGAAGAACTTAGTAGAAAGGTCGAGGATGTCCTTGATAAAGTAGGTCAACCCTTGAAGCCATACATCCCAGCCATGTCAAGACTTTTGATTGTGGCTACTTTCATCGAAGATTCCATGCGAATCGTCATGCAATGGCAAGACCAACTCACCTTCATGGAGCAAAGCAGACACTTTCCCTCTGGTTTGAGCCATCTTTTCCTTGGTTTGAATGTCATTGTAAGTAGAAAAGGACCATCAGGCAGAATACAGGGAAAAAAATTTTACGTGTTGGGAAAAAACGCTAATCCGTAGGAATTTAGGTCATGTTGGCATCTTCTATTGGTATTGTTATCAAAAAGCATCAAACATACGCTATCTACGGCCTTATGGGCGTTATTGTAGCCCAAGCATTTGGTTATGGTTTGATTTTCGACATGTCCTTCTTTTTACGTAACTTATCAGTGATGGGTGGTTTGATGATGGTTCTGTCCGAAACAATGGTGAAGCGCAAGCAAATGTTTGCTGCTCTTCCTCAAATCTCTGAAACGAATCGTCGCATGTACTTGCAGTTAGCTGGTCGCATTCTCTTGATCTTCCTTTTTATCGGATCTGCTTTCCATGGCGATTGGTCTATCATGCGTATTGCTGTATCTCTTCTTGGTTTGACTGCATGTGTGATGGTTGCTGTAGGCTTCAAGGCCAAATGGTCTGCCATGTTTTTGGTTCTCTTCTTGTCTGTTCTCAACATATTCGTCAACAACTTCTGGTCAGTTCAACACAGTTATTATAAGCGTGATTTCTTGAGATACGATTTCTTCCAATCTTTGAGTACAGTTGGTGGTTTCTTATTGTTGGTTAGTACTGGACCTGGTGGTTTGAGTTATGACGAAAAGAAGAAGGAATACTAGAGATTTTATCGCATCAAAACACAGGCTGTTGACTCTATTTTATAAATTTCATGTATATCCCAAAATTTTCCTTTGTAACCCTTCATCTTTTCCCCTTTTTCATCATGTATTATATAAAATAAAGCGAAACATGGTCTTTTCAGCTTGTGTTGCATACACAAAATGTTGATCTACTTGTGGTTTCCATGCACAGATAGGCACGTGCAAATTGCTTTGTTGTATTATTTCTATTTGGACTGCTGCTATTCTAAATTGCACATATCTGTTCATATTAGCGTACCAAAGTTACATTCTAGATGGATGCTGTTGGCTGTATAGAACAACACTATGTTGTCGATTCACTATCAGTTGAGTGATCCTGATAGAGGACAAATACATATAATGCAAATCGCTAGTTTTGTATTACTTGAACATGTACATGATTTTCTCATTCATCATCAATGTGATTAATACCGTCTCATTCAATCTGATTTACAATACAATGATAGATTCGTGTTACTTGAATTCGCAGTGTTTTCGTGGATAAGAATGTAGCGAGTAGTGGCCATATAAAACGAGCAGTAATGCATATTCACCCTGTATTGTATACGCTGCTTTGGATCTGTCAACTATAAGAATAGCAACACTAAAGATGGCGAAACTGACCATCCGGAGCCTCATTTATGTTCCTTTAATTTCTGGGGGATAGCACCTTGGTTCTTTTTTCTTCTAACCCTAAACCTAGACAAAAAACTGACCAGGCACCAAAAACAAAGATGAGTGACAATTGGATTACTATCTGGGACAACACAGCAGAAGCAAGAACCATCTATGTATCAGAGAGTATCACTCCCTTGACAGGTTGGGAGCCTAAGGACATTATTGGTAAAGAAGGTTTCGAGCAGTTTCATCCTGAAGACCGTGATAATTTGCACAAGGTACACTTAATGAACGTCTACAACGAGAAGATGTCATCCATGGTGTCCTATCGCTATCTCACAAGAAACAGCAGTTACATCAAATTGGAAACTATCATTCATTATTGCCATGATGTGATTATTGGTTGCAACTATTTATACGACGAGAACTCGATGGAGCATAAAATACGTGCAAATACCGTAGATGAAGTCTTTGTCTGTCAACCGGACGGAAGACTAGAAGCTGCTGGATTATGGAATGATCAGAAGACAAAGGCAAAGCCAAAAGTGGCCAAGGAAAAGGTTTGGCAAGACAATCGACTTATCCTGTCTCAAGAGCGTCAATTCTGTTTGATTCTCAACAGATTTGCAGAGGATTTGAATATTGTGTTTGCCTCCAACATGGCTACCGAGCTAGTGTCTCTGGATGTTCAAAAGGCTATAGGCACATCGTTCTTTGATTACGTAAATGAGAAAGATGCCCATTATCTGGATTCGCAGATTGACTTGGCTCGAGAACAGAACATGGTTGTGCGACTACGGTTTGACTGGATTATCGATTATGAAAACAACATTTCTGAGCCTGTGGAGGCCATTGTAAGCAGCACTGATGATGGTATTGTGATGGTGACGAGATTAGCTCCCCGTATGCTTGTAAATATCCCACAACAATAAATAATTCCGAGAATTGATAATGAGGTTCACAGTTTTATGTATCATGAGATTCATACTTCCAGCAGCACAGCTTTTTTCAAAGCATAAAAACACATTGGATCAAGGACAAGATGTTTGCAGTGCATTTATGTAATCAAAAATATATGTAAAGTGTAGACTATCTAGAAATAACAGAAAAAAATCAAATGTACTTACCCAACATCCAACATCTAATCAACTATCCAATCCCACTTTTGCTCTCTCTCTCTTTCTCATCTCCACTCAACAAATGTTCAACAGTGATGGTGATCCACTCTATGCATTTCCTCGCAATTTTTGAGTCTGCTCTAGTTCAGGATACACTCTTTTTATCAAATCCGCATTGTAATTATAAGTTTTTTTTATGTAAAAAATCCAATATTCATCAATCAACATGGTGTCGACGCGCGAAAATACGATTCGCGTTTTTGTAGTAAAATTTTTTAAAAAAAAGGCAAGTTTCTTTTTTTTTTTTTTGCTGTGCTGCCAGACTGATTATCGGCGGTAAGGTTCAGGTGATTCGCGTCTGTATGCACGAGAGTCCATTGGGGGAGGAGGTGGAGGAGGAGCAGAGTCTATTAGGGGAAATGAAGCACGCGTTAAAATAAATTGCCTTGAGAAATTGGGCCACTGTGGATCACTTACAAGAATCAGGCATGGAGCGCTCACGATGATCGTCAATAGGAGGAGCTGGAGGTCCACCTGGTGCACGTCTAGGAGGACGATGTTCGTCCTTCTTGGAAAGTCCAATATCCCTATCATAGTGTGCAAGTTGAGTGATCTACTCTCTTTCTCTCTGTCTCCAGTTGAGTGTATGTTTACCAATCAAGTCTCAAGCGACGGCCTTCGACGCTGAATCCATCAAACTTTTCAAAAGCATCTTCAGCATCACGACGATCCTCGAATTCAACAAAGGCAAAACCCTTATTTTTGTTGGTGACAGCATCCATAGGTACGGTGATGGTCTTCAAACGACCGTAACGTTCAAACATGGTGGCAACCTATATCAATGCGTCAACCATCTGAATCCATGTGCGTGTGTGTGCTGGACAGTGCATAGTAATGCTTACATCGCGTTCAATGAAATCATAAGGAAGGTTTCCTGCGTAGATGGTAGTCGTGGTCTTTCTCTCTTGCTCGCTTCCTCTGTCAACAGGTCTTCTTGGTCTTGATTTAGGGGGATAACGTCCACCACCTCTTCTGTCATCATAACGGTCATAGCGATCTCTGTGGTCGTAACGGTCTCTTTGGTCATATCTATCATAACGATCGTATCTGTCACCTCGGTCATAACGGTCTCTGCTATCGTAGTAATCACGACGAGGATAGGATTCGTATCTGTCTCTTCCGCCACTAGCATAGCGGTCATCATCGCGGTAAGAGCGTCTTTCATCATAGTATCTGCTGTTGCTGGAAGAACGGTGAGATGGCGATAATGATCTATCACGTCCACTTGGAGAACGAGCTCTTCCTACTGAGGCTGAAGAAGGGGGAGGGATGCTGTTGAGAGGAGGAGGTGGTGGAGGAATATAGTCGTCCGCATTTTGTTGAGATTGCTGTTGAGGTGATGAGTAATCTGCCATCTTTTCTGATTTTGCGTTGTGTTGGCTGTTCAATCTGAATGGATAGAGAGAGAAAAAAAAAAAAAAAATCCCCCTTTGTCATAACCCCCTTTAACATGAAAATTGATGACCTAGCACATTGGAACAAGCCACCCTATGAAAGCTTGGTGTTGGTAGTGTGGTGCTCACAATTTAGCCCCAGTGCTACCAGGCTAAGACTCTCCCAATGCTGTCCCGCTGGCCCTTCAAATTAGAGTTTCCTTCTTGATGCAACACCAAGTCTTTGCCTTTTTAAGACAAATTGCCCGATACAAGGGCAATAGAGAACGTTGATGGCATGGCCATACAGTAAACGCCCACCGGGAATACGACGCCTAAAGCCCAGCGAGTGGGCTCTCATGATTTGGCTGCAAAAATCCTGATTTAAAGCAACAGCCCATTTGTAACACCTTTCTATACGTGAGAAGAGTGAATGCTGGCGTTTCGAAATGTGGGACCCAAATGGAGTAATTAGTACTATGCCATTAAAATATTTCCCGGCCATCAACAGCGTGTATAAAAGAGAGGGGTTGTGGAGGAAAAGAGAAGATGAGCCTGACTCTTTTCTTCACACACATTAAAATGTCTACAGTTTCAGACCCTAAAAAGAACAACTCATTCGTACTCCAAAAGATAGATGACATCTCATTTGTAAGTTGAACAATGGAACAGGAAAGGGCACTTCCAAGTTGTTAATAACTGAACAGGAGGACAGACCCGTGCCTATTGCTGGTCCAGGTCAAGTCGTTGTCAATATCAAGGCTACTGGTATCTGCGGCTCAGATGTTCATTACTGGACCCATGGTCGCATTGGCCATTTCGTATGCAATGGTCCCATGGTGTTGGGCCACGAATCTGCTGGTATTGTCGCTTCTCTTGGTGAAGGTGTCACTGATCTCAAGGTAGGCGATCGTGTTGCTCTTGAGCCTGGTGTGCCTTGCGGTCGTTGCGAGATGTGCAAGATTGGCAAATACAACCTGTGTCCTGATATGGCCTTTGCCGCCACACCTCCTTACGATGGCACCCTTTGCGACTACTACAGGCATTCTGCGGACTTTTGCTACAAGTAAGTGATGGCTATGATTTTTGGAAGGGGAAGGGTATCCTAATGGGCCGTGGATAGGCTTCCCGAGAATGTTTCTCTCGAAGAGGGCGCATTGATCGAGCCCTTGTCTGTTGGTATTCATGCTGCTAGACGAGGCGAAGTCAAGCTGGGCGATAGAGTGATTGTATTTGGTGCTGGTCCTGTGGGTCTCTTAACTGCTGCTGCTGCAAAGGCTGCTGGTGCATCTCATATCACGATGGCTGACATTTCAGAATCGAGATTGAAGTTTGCTAAATCTTACATTGCGGATGAAACTATACACATGACAAGCAAACCTCCCAAGAATGTAGATACAAACGAGTTTGCTAAAGCAGAAGCTGGCAAGCTCTTTCAATCAGGCATTGCACCTGCTAATGTGGTGTTTGATTGCACTGGTGTTGAAGTGTGTGTTCAAATGTCTGTCTACGTAAGTCATTTTGCGCTCAACCAAGATGTAAGTCAAGCTAAATTCAAAGCATTTTTCGTTAGCTTGTCAAGAATAATGGCAAAATCATCCTCGTTGGCATGGGCGCTTCAGTTCAATCCATCTCTGTAGCTGATGTCTCTGCCAGAGAAGTAGATGTCAGAGGTGTGATGAGATACTGCAATGTAAGTTTCATCTTGTTAGTGCACACACATCTTGGATCTAATGCCGTCTTGATTAGACATATCCCACAGCTATGGAGATGCTGGCTTCTGGAAAAGTTGATCTCAAAAGCTTGATTACCCATAGATATAAGTTTAAAGAGTCCATCAGGGCCTTTGAGCATGTTAAAGAAGGCCGCGAAGGCACTATCAAGGTCGTAATCACCAACGAATGATTTCACATTGTAACATATCATGTACAGTCACCTCAGATGGTTGATAATTCATGTCATTCACCGGACCCACAATAAAATCTACATGTATAAATACCATTCTTTTTCGAGTTGCTCTTTTGCTCTTGTTTTTTAACATTTAGCATTTAATTATGGGTCATCTGTAAATAGGCGCTCGCTGACCAGCGAATAGATTGACTAAATTTTCATTTCAACTTAGTATCACATTAGCAACATGTTCATTGAACCAATGGGCGCTGGATTTTGAAGGAAATCTCGAACGAATCCTGGAGAGTATTCGTATCGCTAAAGAGAAGGGAGCCAAACTACGTGTAGGTCCTGAGCTCGAGGTTACGTAAGTGTTTCCCATAATACCCGTGGTGATTCTCAAGCACTCACCCCTTACAACAGTGGCTATGGCTGTCAGGACCACTTCTTGGAAGGTAGAGCTTTGCATAGATGGAAACTAGCATGAATACTGATTGACGTCATGTAGGCGACACCTATCTACATTCTTGGGAAGTGTTGGCCGAGATTATCAAGAGCGACGAGGCAAAGGACATGATTTTGGATATTGGCATGTAAGTCGTCTGTGTCAGTTGCGATGAGCCATGTATATTGATCATCTCGTTCAGGCCAGTGATGCATAAATCTGTCAAATACAACTGCAGAGTCATCATTGCAGACGGTAAAATCGTGCTTATTCGTCCCAAGATTTTCTTGGCCAACGATGGCAACTACCGCGAAATGCGTTTCTTTACACCTTGGATACCAAAGAAAGTGGAACACTACTATCTGCCTCGTATGATCTCAAAATTGACAAACCAGGTATGTCGTTAGAACAATGGAGCACAGTAGTGTATTCACTTTTGTTCATACAGACATTGGTGCCTTTTGGTGATTGTGTTATCAGTACATTGGATACATGCATCGGCTGCGAGACATGCGAAGAGCTCTTCACACCCGCTAGTCCCCATATCGCCATGGGCTTGGATGGCGTAGAAATTTTCACCAACAGCAGCGGAAGTCATCACGAATTGCGTAAACTAGACACCCGCATCAATCTGATCAAAGCAGCTACAGCCAAAGTAGGCGGTATCTATCTCTATGCCAACCAACAAGGCTGTGATGGTGATCGCTTGTATTATGATGGTTGTGCCATGGTAGTGGTGAATGGTGAAGTCATTGCTCAAGGTTCTCAGTTCTCCTTGAAGGATGTCGAAGTCGTCACCGCAACAGTTGATTTAGAGGATGTTCGCTCGTATCGTGCTCGTATGGCCAGTCGTGGTATTCAAGCTGTGAATACATCTGCCTATCAGCGTGAAGAAGTCAGAATGGCATTGACACATAGCTACATTGAAGATGATATCCATGTGCGTCCTACCAAATCCCAGCCTCCATTTTACCACAGCCCAGAAGAAGAGATCGCACTGGGTCCTGCTTGTTGGTTATGGGATTACTTGCGTCGATCCAAGACGGCAGGTTACTTTTTGCCCCTCAGTGGCGGTATCGACAGTTGTGCCACTGCTACGATTGTCGCATCCATGTGTCGTTTGGTGGTAAAGGAGGCTGCTGAAGGCAACAGACATGTCCTGGAAGACGCTAGACGTTTAGCTGGTGAAGACGACAGCTATACGCCCACTGATCCTCGTGAGTTTGCCCACCGCATCTTTTATACATGCTATATGGGTACAGAGAACTCGAGTAACGAAACTCGCAAGCGTGCCAAGGACCTAGCAGAGGTAATTGGCAGCTATCACACAGACATCAACATGGACACTGTGGTCAAGTCCATCCATAGTTTATTCACATTGGTTACTGGTCAATCACCCAAATACAAGGTGCATGGTGGATCTGACACAGAAAACCTGGCTCTTCAAAATATCCAAGCTCGTCTGCGCATGTTGCTAGCTTATCTCTTTGCTCAATTACTGCCTTGGTGTCGTACAATCAAGGGAAGTTTGCTCGTTCTAGGCAGCGCCAATGTCGACGAAAGCTTGCGAGGATATCTCACCAAATACGACTGCAGTAGTGCTGATGTCAACCCTATTGGTGCTATCTCCAAGCATGATCTCAAGCGATTTATTGCCTATGCTCAAGACAAGTTCGATATGCCTATTCTGGGTGAATTTTTGGATGCTGTTCCTACTGCAGAGTTGGAGCCCATCACTGAAAACTATGTACAATCCGACGAAGCTGACATGGGCATGTCGTATGATGATCTGTCTCGCTATGGCCGTCTTCGTAAGATTGATCGTTGTGGACCCTACTCCATGTTCTCCAAGCTGGTGCATGAATGGGGCGATGATTTGCCTCCTTCCGAAGTAGCTGTCAAGGTGAAGCGCTTCTTTTTTTACTACTCTATCAACCGTCATAAGCTGACTACATTAACACCTGCGTACCACGCCGAAGCTTACAGCACAGATGATAACCGCTTTGATTTAAGACCCTTCTTGTACAATGCTTCTTGGAAGTGGCAATTCAGCAAGATTGACCGTCTGGCTGAAGAACTGGAGAGAAAAGAAAGCGAGCAAGCCTTGAATAGCCAAGTAGATTAATAAAACACTCTTGTCAAATACACATCATTGAGAAAGCAGTAATGATTTATGACCGGATATTGACCATTTTAAATTGCACGTTTCTGCACTTTTTACTTTTCAGTCTCTTTTTCCTTTCCTTTCTTTTTTTTGCATAATGGCACATGGCCCTCCTTCGCCCACGCAATCAACATCAAATTATTCTCTAACAAGCAGCATCAAGAAAGGACGTGAACCCACGCTCAGCACAGATGTGGACGATCCATCTCATCCATTGTACCATCATCGTCGTATAGTCACTGACTTTGACTATGGAGAAATACTTGGCGAGGGCTCCTATTCTACAGTAAGTCTACAGCAGCGTTAAGGAGGTGTGAAAAGAAGCTTCTCCTTGGATACTGAGCCACAGAATAGGTTCTGATAGGAAGAGATAAACGAACTGGAAAGCAATATGCCATCAAAAGATTGGACAAAGCACACATTGTCAAGAACAACAAGGTCAAGTATGTCATGATTGAGCGTGATGCTCTTAGTAGAATGAACCATCCTGGCATTGTCAAGCTCTATTGGACATATAAAGACAACAGAAGTCTATGTAAGCTGGAACTTGTTATGAGCGAAGGAACGCTGCTCAACCCTTTTTATGATAGACTTTGTGCTGGATCTAGCCAAGAATGGCGAACTGTACACTTATATTAGAAGGGTAAATTATGGACAGAAACTAATATGTTTGTACTACGTTTTCTAATTTGGGTTTACAGCTGGCACCGTTTGATTTAGAAACCACGAAATTTTATGCCGCAGAGATTCTGTTATCCATTGAGCATATCCATAGCAGAGGCGTTATTCACAGGTGAATAGCTATTTAGTGGCGTCAATGGATCATGTTACTAACTATGCTGATGAATAGAGATATTAAGCCAGAAAAGTAAGTATTCCCAATGAATGTCTATCGAATCTCATCATTCACCCGTTGTCACAAAAGTATACTGCTGGACGATCACTTGCACATCAAAGTTACTGATTTTGGGTCGGCAAAGATCATCCACGAAAACGAAAACGCAACAACGGGAGATGGGGAAGACACATCAACAGCAGCCAGATCATTTGTAGGCACAGCAGAGTATGTTTCGCCTGAATTACTTCGTAGCGATGCTGTATCCAAAGAGTAAGTTTTCTGTAACAATCATTATCATTTTTTGAAACTGAATGTATTATGCAGAGCTGATTTATGGGCATTTGGCTGTGTCATCTATCAAATGTTGTCTGGAAAATCACCCTTCAAAGCAGCCACCGACTATCTTATCTTTCAAAAGATAAAGGGTTTGGACTATGTAATACCTGATGAGTTTCCGCCAGCAGCAAAGGATATTGTACAACGATTGTTAACGTCTGAACCAGAAAAGAGATTTGGATCAGCAGCTACAGGCGGCATTGCTGCTATCAAAGAGCATCCATTCTTTGAGGGGATTGATTGGGAAAACATATTCAGTTCAACGGCACCACCTCTGGGAGAAAGATTAGAGAGAGAGGTGAAAGCGCATCCTGTGGTACCACCTACGTTTGATTTTGGAGGACACGATGATGAGGATGATGAGGACGAAGATTTATGGGCCAATCAAAACAGCAAAAGTGACAGAGATAGAGTAGCAGCAGCAAGGACATCAGCAGCATTAGGATCAACATTGGCAGGAGCTTTAGCTGGGGCTTTTGCACAGTCAACAACAGTAGAACCCGCCGTGCAAACGTCAGCATTACCTATACCAGATCCATTTCACGACCAAACCAAATCATCACATTATGCATTGACAGCATCCACCCCAACAGCACAGGTCAGTGATACTGTATCTACAGGCAAACCAGCCAGACATAGTCGGCAGTCGTCATCTGCCAGTCGATTAAAACCGCAAGCACAGCAGCATATACAGAAACCCTCCATGAGCTCCAACAGATCGAGCCACCTGAGCAGTGAATTATCATCTGGCAATAACAGCATTTCACCTGAAGGAACCAGCGGTGCAGGTGCAGCAGGAGGAGGAGGAGGAGGAGGAGGAGGAGGAGGAGGAGGAACACAAGCCCATCTTCCATGGTAAATGCTTATACTTTCTATATAATAAATTTGTTGCTTATACTCTTGCAAAAAGGATCCCGCATTTGTATCCCAACGAATCCGTGATAAAATCAGGTCGAGTGAACAGAAAAGGAAGATTCACATCCAAAAAGAGGAATTTGATACTGACAAATCGACCTCGACTGCTATACCTCGATCAAGGCACAGACGAAACAAAATTAGACGGTAATCTGAGATGTGAGATACCCTGGACATCTCATCTTTTGCCTGAATTGAAGGGAAAGTCCACATTCAGCATACATACAGTAAGTTGGGGTTTGACATGTTGCAATAAAGCATGATGCTAACACATGTGCTGTTTCAGCCTGAAAAATCATGGACATTTGAGGATCGCCATCATGCGCAAGAATGGGTCAATATCATTAACTCGATGCTGGTAGATTCATTTGGCGTAGCAGCCTGATAAGACATGGAAATTTTGAATGTTTATTTGTAGAATAAAATATATAATTAAGTAGAGAGAGAAAGAGAGAGAGAGAGAGAGAAAGAAAGAAAAAGGGAAAAATTATGTAGGATCTATACAAAGAGGAGGAAAACATTATTTACTATATTAGAGATGTATTAAATTCTAAAAAGAGGGGATAAAATATATGTAAAAAGAATTAGTTTTTTATGTAAAAATCGCCTGGTGTTTTTTTGTTGGTGTTTTTGGTGTTTTTGTTGTTTTTGTAATGATCTACTACAGTGTCCATTTTTCTATTTTTTTGTTTTTTTTTGGGTTGTTGTTTGTAGGCGAAAAAAAAAAGAAATATACATCAATTAGATATCAATACCTGGTGGAGGTCGGGATCCTTTGTTGTTGTTATCATAATCATTATTCGAAGTAGAAGACGACGGAGGTGGGCGACGAGGATCGAATGTTGTAGTATCGTTGGTTGACAAGTTGCCAAGCATGCCTTGGACCACTAGAAAACGAGTTAGTATATCCAAGTAGATCAATGAGCACAAGACATCATACCATTGATTTCTTCATTGCTATTGAAGAATTGGTCATGACTGGGTGGCGTATTACGAGAAACAAATCCACCGCCAGGGTTTGATTGTCTATAATTACCGAGATTCAGTTGGCTGAATCCTTGCTGATGCGATGCATGGAATGCACTAGGTGAAGTTTGCTGCTGCTGTTGCTGCTGCTGCTGTTGTTGTTGCTGCTGCTGCTGCTGTTGCTGTTGCTGCTGTTGCTGTTGCTGTTGCTGTTGAGAAGCCTGCTGCTGTTGGTGAAATGTTGATCTGCCTGTACTGAAATGACTCTCCAGCATGGGCTCAGGCATCGATTGGCTCGATTTCAATGAACCTGATGTAGATGTAGCGTCATTGTAAGGATTGAATTCACCGGCCACAGTGGATGACCCAGCACCGCCAACACCAGCATTAGCAGAAGAGGGAGCAGCCGATATATGTCCATGAACCATAGGTGCAGGATAGAAAGCATTGTTGGCGCCTTCATTGTATCGCTGGATATAGGCATAGTCAGTAAATCATGCAAATCAGCTTTTCAAACATTCACTCCTACCCTTAAACTCAAATCGTTTCCAGCGTTGCTTCCGTAATTACTACCCACAGAATGTCTGGATTGTGGCGGACTAGTCATACCAGACGTTGAGAAACCAGAAGTTGGTCTACGGCTTGAGGTTGCTGTAGGAATCTGCGAGGGCGTTGACCAAATGTCTGTGTTGGTAGGTGTAGTCGGAACGGCTTGAGGGAACCCAAAATTAGTGCCTGGAGGCATGCTCATGCGCTGGTAACGATAGTTGGATAGCACCACTCGTTCTTGTTCAGTCAGATCCATCGGTGCATCAAATATAGCTCGAATATTGCTATCACTACCGCTTCCATTGGAATGTACAGAGGTTGAAGCTGTTGTAACGGACGGTATGGGTTGTTGCTGCTGTGACATGTGGGACGAACTGAGAGAAGCCCAGTTGCTACTGCTATCCATAGGCATGCTTTCGTGCTGTTGAAAGTTGAAAAAGTTGTACGTTTGAGGAGGAGGAGGCGTGGCATTGTTGCTGTGCGTGTTGCTGCTGGAGCCCATGGGCGCAGTGTATACAGCGTCATTTGAGGATCGCATCATTGAGATAGAAGGTGGGTTGCCAATGATGGACTGAGTATTAAGCTGATGTTGCTTCAATAAACTTGACGCATCCAGTAAACTGCTGCTTGTGCTGCTGCTGGACATGATGGTCTTTCGAGCTGATAAAGCCAACTTCTTCTCAACAATGGCATACAAAGCGTTCGCATTGATGACATCCTCGTTCAAAGTCACTTGCTGGCTCTTGAGATAATCGATAACAATGGTCAAAGCACCATGCAGTACGTCCAAGACTTTGTCTCTGCTCATGTTCAAGCGAATGAAATTGTCACCAGTTTCAACAATCACATCAAAATCTTGATGAAGACGAGAGACCACTTGCTCTTGGAACAGACCAGACGAGATAGCATCATTGAAGGCAGCAGCACCATCAGGAATACGCAGAACGTATGCTTCAGGAACAATGCTCTCCATCATCTTAAAGGCCAGTGGCATGTGAGCTTCAGGACCTAGCAGCTCAACCGTATTACTAGCCAACTCGGCATCAGGCCACAGAACGTGTGTGTTTGTCTTTTTGATCAATTCTTCCGCAATGAACGTATTCTGATATTCGTGAATCAAGTCTCTGTGAAGGCTGAATGGGATTTGAATGGTTTCCGTAATGTAGTCTCTGTCTTTTGGATGAATCAGTTCCATGACGGCATGGCGTAAATTGTCGAGGTTGATCTGATTCTTCATGGGGGTACGAGCGACGACATTGTCCTGGTTGTTGTAATAGCCGCCCAGAGAAGCAAACTCTTCCGTATTCGAAAACTTGACATAAACACCGTACTTCTTCATGATGCGCTGAATGTTTTTTCCGCCAACGCCAATGATGCGCTTGTGGTAAGATTCGGGTACATAAAACGAGATTTCAGCGGGAAGTTCTTCTTGCAGCAAAGTGAGACCATCCAATGCCTTGGTAAAACTGGTGCTCTCCACTTCAATGATGAAATTGTACTCGTTGATAAACGGCATGAATCGAATCTTTGCTCCCGACGTCTTCATGATCTTGTTGATCTTGCCATTTTTCTTTCCAGAAATGAAATCTCGCTGCTCGTTGGATGATTCCACTCGAAAAATCGTATACTGATGAAAGACCTGAAGGAATTGCATCTCCTGTAATCGTTGATAGACATTGCGAATAGCACGTTCAGCGCCCAACACTTCAATACATCCGGGATCGGTCTTGTAAATGACTTCAGAGCCGGAAACTTGAGAGAGCTGAGACACCAAGCTTGAGAGATTGGAAGTAGAATCAAAAAATGTGTGGGCACCTGCGGGATCGTAGATGGCGCCATCCCGGTTGTTGAAATAGAAACAGGCTTCGTAAATGGTGCATGCTTGAAAGTTGAGTGCTCTCAATGTTCGTTCAGCATTGACTCTGTTCTCGGCATAGACAGTTACTCGATTATCGCCAGAGCCAATAGGAGGAAATTCAATGTAGGCACCTGAAAAGAAGGAGCGTATAAATACAGAGTTTTACATTGACATTCAGTCCACAAACTGTATTACCATTGTCGTGCATGATTTTTCGTAATTCGTCTCGACGGTGTAATAAGAGCCAGTCTATTTTTCTTGCATAAAGTGCTGTGTCCTTGTGATACATTGATTTTGCCTGTCAAATTTCTTTAGGATAAAAGTTTAAATTTGGTGAATGTAGGTGCTTACTTTTTGAACAGCGAGCTTATTCAACATGTCTTTTACACGCGACACATGGTTGGGTTCACCTGTGATGTAAATTGCAGGCTGAGCCTCATCTTGATCAGTCTCGACAAGCTTTGATGTGGTTGTATTGACAGCATTGGTAAATGGGGATGGGAAATAGATGTTGGTAGAGGTTTCCTCAATGATTGGTAATAAGCCAGCTCGCTTTCTGCCACAGATAAGATATTGCAATTTCAATGGTAGTCGAACAACTTCAGTCTTGAATGATTTCTAAAGTGCATGCAATTACGTAAAAATGCGTGAGTCTTTCTTGATTTAACAATAACCGGGATTTTTTTTTTTTTTTTTTTTTCTCGGGGTGAAATGTCTCAAATGTTTTTTTTTTTTTTTTTTTTTTTCCAACTTACCAAAATTTTATCTAGAACCACTAGCACACGTACGCGGCACAGTTCAACTTGAGTTGGAGTGCCAATAATGTCAATGTAGACAGGATTGTCTGATACAAGTGATGATACATCTGATTTCTCTGGAGTAATACTGATTTTTGTCGTCAATTCATGCTCTAGCTTGTTGAAATGTTCAGTCAATTGAGGCAAATTTGTTGTTGGAGGGAATTGAAGTGTCAATTTGATCTAATGAAAAAAATTAAAGTTTAATTATAACTGTTACTACATCATGATGGCTGTATGCTAACCTCCAATGGACACTTTGATAGCAGATCACCACGGGCCTCCATTAATGATTGAGCAGAGCCGGTCAACGAAAGATTCACATCGGTATTAGTTGTATTAGTATTAGTAGATGTAGTAGTAGGTGTAGTGTTATTAAATGTAGTATTTTTAGTGGTCATCACAGAGATTTGACAGTTTCTTGCTGTCATTATTTTCTGACATTGCTCTTGCAGGTTGGATACAATTGAGGACTCTTCATCGTCTGTTATATACTGGGTGTACTGACCCGATATAGGAGGTGCGTAGCTAAATGACAGTGCAGCCATATATTAATTGATAGAAAAATGAAAATTTTGTGGAAAGTGGGAGTTGCTGTTGTTGTTGTTGTTGTTGTTGTTGTTATTCAATGTCGCTCTTCTGTCTATTCGCGCGTGTAGGTGTATACTAGTAAGGTTTAATATGGAAAAAGAGAGAAAAAAAAAGAGTGTAAAAAAGGAGAGGAAAAGAAAATTTAAAACATGCGAAGGAGAGTTTAACTGAAAAAAAAAAAAAAAAAAAAAAAAAAATTGGCAAAATTTTAAAAAAGTGGAAAAAAAAAAGAGAGGGAAAATAAGGCTCGGTTTGGTGAGAAACATGGTGAATTAGAACCATCAGATTCCCTAAGCGTCGAAAACTACCTTGTGTTTAGGGACGTTCTTTCAATTTATGGTACATGCCCAATCAATAATCCATGATCTTTAAACTTTTTCCGAATCATTTTACATTTTTCTCTCTTTTGTTTCCACTTGCGTAATGTCTTGTTTGTCCATACAAACAAAAAAAAGGCTGTTTGTGGATGAAAAAGGCCTTTGGAGCTGCCTCAGTAACTCAATTGAGCCGTATGCTGATCTACTACTACGAGATTTTATCATACAAAAAGCCAAATGTTGCAGACATTCATTGGACATGTTTAGGGAAATGTGCTAGACGTCACCTCACGTGTAGACAAGATCATATCTGATCCGGATCCAAATGCCACCATCATACGTGATGCTCTTTGCTAGATGGTACATTTGCCTTGGAATCCCGAACGGTATCATGGGCTTGGTAAGACCAATCTTGGTAAGAATGACCGCGTACAACGTTTGACTTGGTATTTATGTCCGAGCAAACAATGGGAGATAGGAAATGGAGCTTTACTAGAAATGAAAGATCGCCCGAGGCCAGAAGAACGTATATTATTTCTAGAGATACAAGCAAATGCACCCTCAGAATATTCTATCAAGGAACCAATGGCCCCTTTCCAATACATATGTACTAGTATTGCATTTCTTGGGCATATGCTTATGATGTAAAAAAAACCGTTTAGAATACAATAGTATTACGTATAGATTCCATTCCTGTTCACCTATGGTAACACAAAGCTATACACATATAACAGCGAGGGTGACACTTGTTCAACAATGTCATCCGCGATATGCAAATCATCTCCGTTTGCTTTGTTCCATCAATTGAAGAGCCCCGGATGAGATCGGTCTACATATCGACATGTAGGTCCTCGATCGACATACCAGCGCCTGAATATCATCAGTGAAAGCATTTCACATTGATGAGATACACTAAAACAACGTGGATCTTGACCTGATGCCATGTCGTCATTGCATAAGCTCCGCGTTTTGCTTTGTTGCGTGGCGTGCCTGAACAAGGGAGTTTCTAAATATGTATTGGCAAATCAACAACAACAAACAAGGAGTTTGTTTGGTGTATACATTGCAAATACTGCCTTTAATCGACTTTATATCTAAAGGATTCAATCGCGAGATTTCAGTAATGCATATACAGGTATAACCTGTACCCTGTTATAGCTCTTTACACCTCTTTTAATTATTATTTATAGAATTTGAAAAGCATTCTTCTGACGCTGAAAATGTATCATCTCAAAAAGGATACCGTGAACTGATGAATAAGCACGTATGTTATTTGATGACTGTGCAAATGAGCGCATGGATGGTATTAACCTGAACAATGATAAGTTGGTATATCCTAAATTAGCTCAAATGTTTCTGTCATCACCTTGACGCCATGAATAATCCATTGATTCTGATAGTATAGCTTTTGCACTTCTGGCTAGCTCTAATGCTTACCTCTCAGTATTCCATCATCAAGCGAGAGAGCCTCATGGACAATTTTGTAACTGCGAATTTGACTCTTCTACGATGCTCCAAGCCTGTATCAATGCAAACAGTTCATATACGGGTAGGCAGCACACTGCATTACCTCTTACTACGCAAAGGTATACAAAGCACAGCGAAATTTGGGTGTGCATTTGAGCCGCTTTTTCTCATGTTTTGAGCCGCTTTAGACCGCCAAAATAGCACCAAACAATTGCTCTCATCTGGCAGTTACTTTCTGGTACCTTTGCTCAACTTTTTGGGGACCAAAAAAAAACATGACCAAAATTTGACCAAAAAGCATGAGGTACCCTTCATGGTTTTCATCGAAAATCAAACGGTCGCATTTTTGGCCGCAAAAATGAAGGCTTTTACTATAGTATATATTACATCAAATTGCTTCTCTCGATCCAAAGCAACTTCTGAAACCACTTTTAAGAGGTTTGTGTATGCAAAATATGGCTATTTTCGCTAAAAACCTCATCTCAAATTTCATTAAATTGCTCAATAATTTCAGTTAAAACACTTATTGCAATTACAACATTGGAAGCGCCTTGAAAAGTACTTCAAGAATGTATTAGTAAGCGTAGGATGATTATCACAATTTACATAGTCGAATATCTTAAAATAAAGTAAAGGAGTCGAAAGAAGACACAATTTGTCCAATAATGAGCAAAAAAAAAAAAAAACTGAGTTTGAATCAATTTTGGCTGTGGTGCTGGCTGGCCAACTCAATGCGCTTTTCATTACAGTAATAGATACTTTTGAAACCTATGGAAAGTAGGCGGCAAATTACATAGTACTATCATTAGCCATGCTATTTTCCTTTAAAGATGTATGTTTAATAGCGCCAGTCCACCAAAATATTTGTAAGACCAACTTTTCTTTTTGAGACTTTGACAGTGTCTAGGGACCATCAATTTATTATGTTAGGATAACTTTAAGAGCATGTTCAGTATGATTTATTGAGCAAATTTACTGATTCATTTGTCTTTTAATATTATGCGTCTAATATCTGTGCTTCTAAAGTGCAGCAGATGCCCGATATAATACATCCTGGACCTTTTGCCGAACGCCAAACTTGCCGTTTCTGTCATTGTCGAACCATTTGATTGTTTCCTCGGTATACTTTAGGTTATGCAACGCCTTTGTATCCAAAATTTCTCTTTCAGAAGGCAAAGCATATCTACGGTAAGGATGGAGATGATAATCTTCTTTGTTGCGGAAATTGAGACGTCTCTTTACATTGGCATGGAAGAATTTGACTCTAATATCGTTATGCAAATCTAGATCTTCTAATTTTGCAGGATTCCATTGAGGGGCTCTCTTGTGAATGACATGCGAAGTGACACCTTCTACAAAATCACGAGCAAACTATATATATATATATATATATAGCCATGTTAATACACAAGCTCAAATGTCACGCAATCGACTTGCTTACAGGAACAGTTTGCCACAACACATGCTCCATTCTCAAACAGTCCATGACAGACAGTTTGGAACCTTTTCGAAGATGCTCCAGTGTCACTTTCAAGCTAGTAGGAGACCGCTTCATCATTGTGTCTAGTGTGTCCAATGCAAATTTGGATCCATTGTCTTTTAATGCCTTGACAATTTCCTCTACAGTGTCGTATTGGAAGCAATCATCCACAATCATTCTATGCTCACCATGCAGCGTGTAGGTACGGGGAGAGTGGTCTCTCTCTACTGCAAATTCTTCGATAGTGGTATGAACTAAATCATGAGTAGGCTCATCTATTTCTGCCAAACGAGATTCCAATGCTTCCAAGCGAGAGGAAGGGACAAAATGAGTAGCAATACCAGAGAATAGCGCATCTTCAGCTTTTACGATTCGACTTGTCAAGCCCATATAAGGGCCCAATTGGCCATCTAGACGAGAGTAGAAGAAACTAGCTCCCACATCACAGAAAAGGCCAATGGCCGTCTCTGGCATGGCAAATTGAGTATTTTCAGTAGCCACTCGGAATGGACTGAGCACACTAAGGCCCCCGCCAGCACCCACTATTGAATTCATCATTAGCAACCTTTCAGATTGAAGGAGGGGAGGGGGACATTGCAGCACTCACTTGTAATTCCATCCATGACAGCAATGTACGGCGTCTTCATGGTACCTAGGAAATGGATCATCTCATATTCTGTATCAATCTGATGTTCTAAATTAGGGATTCTCTGAGGATCCTTCAACTGGTTGATGACATCTAGTGATACATTTTAGTTTGCAAGTCAACTTTATATATGACAAATGTACCTTTCACATCTCCTCCTGCACACAGCGCTCTGCCAACACCCTTGAGCAAGATAACATTGACCTGATTTGATTCTTCCCACGCCTGCAGGATAAACTTTTAATTTCGCTATTGATGGTTTATCAAAAGCAGTGTATACCTTCAAATTAGGATACATAATGTCCACCATTTCCATATCCAACGCATTCAGTCTTTTTGGTCTGTTTAAAATGAGTTGGCGACTTGCCAAATGGTTTTTGATGAGCACAGGGGGCTATTACATACATGTAAGAAAAATCAAGGGACGCATGATCATGATGTTATTGAGACGATACCTCAAGATGTTGCTGTTGCTGTGTCGCAAACTATAAACATCAATCAATTAGATTCGAATCAGCCTGTGTACATGTTGTAATTACATTTCTCTTGAGTATTCTAGCTACGGATCTTAGCGTCATGTTGATAGAGATGAGAAAGGGCCATCATTCTCACACTACCAGCTGTGCTCTATAAACGTTTGCAGATATTTGATCGGAGAAGCTGCTTTATTTGCTGACTGATATGAAAGAGGGTTACACCTTTGTGATCTTGACAAAGTGGATGTTCTGCCTTGCATGTTAATCATTCCCCCCCCCCATTTCCGATAAGAGGGAAGAGGCTTGATCTCTATGCAAACCAATCAATAAGCACTGACATTAGGCTGTAGGTGGTACCTTAAGGTGAGTTTATTTAGATATTTTTAATACAGCCATTTTTATTTAATCGATGATATTTATATAATTTTGAGGGTTTTGAAATGTACAGAGAGTGATAAGATATAATGCTTTTTTTTCTTTTTTTGTTTGTTTGGTTTGATATAATGAAGCGGTTGGTAGTAAAAGGGAGAGAGTGGTGCCACTGTAAACAATCAGATGGGTTTAGTTTGCAGCTTGGATAGAAAAGTCATTTCTAATGAATCCCCAGCCGTCAATATCCTCATGCTCCCGGTTAAAGCGAATATACGACTCCCTACGACGAGCGACTTCATTTTTGATTTGAGCTTTCCAGCGAGAATATACAGGGACAACAGCAGCAAAGTCAGCACCAGGCACAACTGAATCAACATCAGGCACAGTTGCAAATTCCACATATTTGATACCAGGCACGCCAAAATCAACACCGAATCCTCTCATCTTGGGTGGCGAAGAAGAGGAAGAAGCACGGCTGCATGTTGGACGGCAGCGTAAAATGCGGTTATTCTTGAGCTCTTCTGATTTTACATGAACGAAATCCTCAATGGACCTTTTCTCGGACAAGACGTAATCACATGAGAGGAGCGCACCAAAGATGAAGGAGCAAGTAATATTCTCAACTACATTTGCGACAAAGATACGGAGGCAGCCCACTAAATGTGCAGGAGTAACAGCAGTAGTATCGACATTTGCATCTACAGCTTCATTTTCAACAAGACAATGAGTCAAGCAATAATCATCATCGACATCCTCCATCAGTTTATCAACAGCGGTGAAGTCCTCTTCAATATCATTCATAACAAGCACACCAACATCTTGGCCAGCAAAGGGATCATAGTTGTAATTGGCTACAATTTGGTCAGCTTGGATGGGGTCATAAGAGAGTTGTTTGATTTCAAATTGTTGAAAGGCGCAATTGACCACGACCAAGCTATTATAGAAGGCTGTGAGAGGCGAGAACGGCTTCAATAGAAAATCAAACATTTTTTTTTTCTAAAGACAAGCTCGACGATATAAGCTTCTTTGTGCTGCTTGACGATAGTGGTGGATGAAATGTATATGTATTGATCGAGAAAGAAGAAACAAAAAGAAGCAAATTCTTTAGACAATTGGGAAGAAAAAAGAGAATTTGTTTTAAGGAGTTTAAGGCATATATGTAGTATTTGTGTACTCTGTGATGATGATATGATATGACCGTGAAGGTTACATGAAATCACTTGGTCATTTGAGAGCCAAACACGCACATTCTGCTTTTTTTTTTTTTTTTTTTTTTTGAGCGAGATGAAACTGGCCTTGAATACAACGGGTGCTGCTGCTGTGAGGTGGTACTCTTATACTTTAACACGTAAGTTTTTGTTTATCTCTTCTCGTTTCAAACACTACACCCATTTCATGCCAAATCACAACGGACCACCTGTCGCTTCAATCTCATTAACAGCAAGGAAGGGAGAGCATCAATATGCAATCCTGCGGATACTGAGCGACACGAATGCCGTTACAGAGACAAAATCAATACAAGATGTAGTCCTATGCACATACTCAATTCCGTTCCATATCTCTATACCAGAGTTTCTTGAATTTGTTGCACCTATAGACTCATTTGTATGTCACTATAGAGTATTTCGGTAATATCAAGTATACTCTGGTTATTTCATTTGTTCTAAATGGCTAAAAACTAGTGATACATCTTCAGAGACTTATTCCGTCTTGCTGAAATTTCGAGATCCTTATTCTGCCAACAGTTATTACAAACAGTACAATGACCGTCTGTTCAGTTCGATGGAGGTGAGTGCACAGTACCAATGGCGTTTGTGTTTCTTTAAATGCTAAAAAGGGTATTTTTTTTCCAGCCCGAGAAATGTCAAGTGGTCTATGTCGAATCAATTGAGTTCAATGCTGATACAATACCACCTTCCACAATTCCATTTACGCAGCAAGTAGATTTTGAGCAAGAAGATTCATTATCAACATGTCCTGTCTGCTTGGAGCCAATGGACGAGAAATCAACGGGATTATTGACGATTTTATGCCAACACACCTTCCATTGCCATTGTCTATCTAAGTGGGGAGACGGCAGCTGCCCGGTTTGTCGATATTCGCAAAAGCCTCATAGATCAATAGAGATGGAATCCGATCGAACTACAAGTCAGACACTGCCCATGAGGGAATCCAACGACGAGAATGAATGTGCAACATGCCATGCAACTGAACATTTGTGGGTTTGCCTGATCTGCGGCAATGTGGGCTGTGGGAGATACGAAAATGCACATGCTTATGAGCATTATCGTCAGACGGATCATCTCTACTCGCTTGAGATTGAAACGCAACGTGTATGGGACTATGCAGGCGATGGATATGTGCATAGATTGATACAGAATGCAGTGGATGGAAAGCTAGTCGAGTTACCGAGCACAACCGAGGATTCAAATATGAATACATCACAGGTAAATCGACATCCCTTCAGGGTCTTGTCTGCGGTCTTATTGAACGCATATATCAAATACAGGAGAAACTAGAAGCCATCTCGCTGGAATACAACTACTTGCTCACATCACAACTGGATTCTCAACAAATATACTATGAAAGCCAAATGGAACAAGTGGCAGTGCAGTTATCAGATATGCGATCAAAGACCAGATCCCTGCTGGCTGAGGCAGATCAGATACAAGCCGAGAACAAACGTCTGGAAGCAGGAAATCTAGAGAAAGAAAAGCAAATTGTGGAAATTAGCAAAGGAAAAGAGAAAGCAGACAAGAAATTAGAGTCCTGGAAGGAAAAGTGTGAAACGACCAAAGTTGTTTGGCTTGAAGAGAAAGAGGTAAACCCATTTGTAGACATGATTCAATCGTGTTTAATGTAATCCGTGTCTTGCTAGGTGACAAATTCTCTATTAGAAAACAACAGCCTGCTGCTCAAATGCATGGAGGACAGAGAAAGGGCGATCAAAGAGCTCAGTGATCAAGTGCGAGATCTGATGTTTTTCCTCGAAGCCAGAGAAAAGGTTCAGGGACATCCAGAATTAGAAGGTGGAAGTGTGGAGACCAGAACTCCACAGCCTCGAGTAAAACGAGGAAAGGGTAAGCGTTCATAGGCATATCCGTGCAGTTTATATGTATTTTCATGCGCATGTGCTGCTACTATACCCTCACTATCGTGAATTTGGCCGAGTCTGGCTACACAGCATTGCTATTCTATCACTAAAATAAAACAAAACGTTGTTAAGACCGAGGCCATACTATATCAAACGGATTGCAAGCTATCATAACAAAACATGCTTCCTTTACACATAAATGGCTCGCTCTTTCAACTACAACGCTGTTCGTATCAGGCTTGCTCATGCGATCATCAAATCATACATGATGATTACTATTTCAAATCCTCAAACGAAGCATGTTATTCAAACACTGGATGCGAGACCTTATGGGTACAGCTTTTGAATGCAAACACAAGCAAGTACTAAACTTGTCAAGCAGGCATCTCACTTTCTGCAATGTTCACTGCTTGCCAATGTCATTCATGCATTCATTATATCAAATAGCTGGCCATCGAGTCCGGTTCGGGAAAAGAAATCTGATTCGCTCTACACGCAGGTTTTACTCGCTGCTGGCAGTGGATTAGGGGCCGAGAAAAGAGATAGCAAAGCACAGCCATGCGCCGAAATCAATCTTCCTTTTGAAAATAATACATCATGGGTGCGTATCAACAAAATAGAGATGTGGATGGTTGGATTTAATAGCAATGGAAAAGTGTATACAACACAATGGATGATGGATGGATGGAAACGACCTTTGGACACATCAGATGTCTGGCCAAGTCCGTTGTTGGATGAGAGAGAGAGAGAGAGAGAGAGATCAGCATTACGAGTAGAGATCACAACGCCCAACGTATATGATTTATTGCTATTGAATTCAGCCAGCCAGCATTTGATCCCTTTTTTTTTTTTTTTTTTTTTTTTTTTTTCTGGCCTGGCAAGAAACTGATCCATTGTTATTTCATGTCAATTAGGTAAGGGACAACCTAGAGGTTTGAACGCAGCTCGTAAGCTCCGTATTCATCGTCGTGATCAACGTTGGGCCGACAAGGCCTACAAGAAGAGAGCTATTGGTACCGCTTTCCGCTCTTCTCCTTTCGGTGGTTCTTCTCACGCCAAGGGTATCGTCCTCGAAAAGATTGGTGTTGAAGCCAAGCAACCTAACTCTGCTATTCGTAAGTGTGTTCGTGTTCAACTCATCAAGAACGGTAAGAAGGTCACTGCTTTCGTTCCCAATGATGGTTGTTTGAACTACGTTGATGAGAACGATGAAGTCTTGATTGCTGGTTTCGGTCGTAAGGGTCGTGCTATTGGTGATATTCCTGGTGTCCGTTTTAAGGTCGTCAAGGTCGCTGGTGTCTCTCTCCTCGCTTTGTACAAGGAGAAGAAGGAAAAGCCCAGATCTTAAATCCAAATGCCATTCTGTATGTTCCCTGTCGTTTTTTCTCGCTCTCTTTCTACTATATTCTGCTTATTCATTCAACTATTAAAATATTAACATGAAATCCGTTTCTTTTCATCTGATCATGCAAAATGAACATTTTGATTTCGGAGTTGTCTATTGTCAAATGTCTAGCATCTAAAGAAACAAGATGTCTAGGCTGTCCAGCGTTCTTCTCAGAATCTCTAATCCCTGGGCCATGAGCCTTTGTTTTAATAAGCTAATGCTCGATATAGTCTCTAGCGCAAAACGATGGGAGATCGAGCTTGATTTCTGCAACTTGAACTATATATATATATATATATATAATTGCACGTTATTCCAATTCTTGGCAAAAAGGCTTAGAGCAGACGCAGTTGATACAACTTTCATCCCAACAAGAGTTCAGTGATGGCACACAATCACTGTCTAACTTGCCATCATGCCACTGTTGCAATCCCGGAAAACACTATGATTTCCACCACTTCATCCTTTTACTGTTCTCCTGATTGAGCATATCTTTGTTCCTTCAACATGTACAAATATTTTGTGTACAATGTGGAAATGTGAAGGGTGTTACAGCGATGACACCATGCAGTGTTTCACATGTCAAATTCTATTACCATCCATCTCCGAGTTTTGAATGAGAAGAAGTTTATTTTTTTACAGAAAAAAAAATAGTTTGTATACCACCTTACAATGTCTTTTCGCCACTAGTGAATGGCTTGGTAAATTTGTCGGTACGACGGTCAATTTCTGGCTGAGCATTCAAAAGAAAAGGACGCAAGAAACGTTCATAAGCAATTTGAGCACCCTATTCGAATTTCAAACAGAGTTTCATGAGCACACAACCTTTCCGTTCTAGTTTATACTTGTACTTACTCTGAATTGAGGCAAGATGAGCCAGAGGACAAAGAGGGTCTTGAATGTGTAGTAAAAGGGGAACCAGTAGAGCAAGATGTCAGAGAAATACTCAACCATTTGAGCGAAACCAATGACGGTCCAATAAGTTAGCCATTGAGTGTCATCATCCGTGTTAGGAGACTCAATCGCCTTGAAAGAAGCATATGCTATCAAGTGCGCGTATCAGTAAGCCGCCCATCCCAAAATCGCGTGAAATCATAAAAGCCCTCTACTTACCTGGATAGATCCAAGAAATGGCGTTTGTTAATAATTGAGCGCCTAGGTTGAAAAAGATCATCAAGAAGAAGGTGATGGAGGTACCCAACACGACATAGGTCTTGGGCAAGCCAGTGCGACGTTCAATATCATTGGCACATGCATGCTTGGCGAGTTCTCTGTCAAGACGAGTCAAGTAGTAATTGGACTTGTTCTTGACAAAGTCGAGAGCGTTCATAGCAGCAGCCTGAGCATGAGCTTTGGCATCTGGAGATTGATTGGGAACAGGAGGAACAGGACGACCAGCTGTAGCAGGATTTACAACGGGAGTAGACATTTTATTTTTGTTCAATAATTAAAAAAGAAAAGAGAAGAAAAAGAGAAACGGCAGAAAGGAAATGCCACTTTTTATATACATCTTCCAAACGACAATCCATTACAAGAGCAAGTGACATTTGAAGAGCCGAAGGTATCACATTATATACATGTTCTAGTTTAAATAACCATTTGCTTCTGCTATTGACAAGCGAGAAGGAGTGTTTGATGCCATTTCAGCGTGCTCCTGTACGTAGCTTAAGAGTGTGCCTTCTTCCAGAGCGGTAGATTGGACCTTGATGAAGGAGGGATGTTGCATGATATCGTGTGCAGTGGGCCTCTCTTTTGCCTCGGTTGTCAGTAGCCATTCAATCATCTCGCTCATTTCCAGAGATAGCTTTGACAATGCTTCTTTTTGTTTGGAGAAATCACCCAGTCTAAGCATTTCCCATGATTCGCCGGTGCCTGGTAACACAATTCCTGTTGCTAGTTCCAACAAAATCAAACCCAAACTATAAAGAAGGTCAATGTGTTGTTGCATATATATTTGTGGCGCGCGCCTTTACCTAAAGATGTCTGCTGGCTTGTCAAAGTTCTCTCTCAGTAAATCCGGAGCCATGTAGCGTCTGTCTCCCTCGCCCTTCACCCATCGAGCGTCCACTGGCGTTCGCACTGAAATGCCAAAGTCTGCAATCTTCAAACAGCCTTGATCGTCGATTAAAATATTTGAGGGTTTCAAATCTAAATGTGCAATGTCTGCTGCGTGTATATCGTTGATTCCAAGCACTAGTTTGTGGAATATGCTCCATACTTGGTCTTCTACGATGCTTCTGTTCTTGGACTCGATGAATGTGTCAAGACTAGCTCCATGACAGGTCAGATATTGCACGTCGACTCTAGCTCAGCACCTTACCTTCCTCCAGAGCACAATTCCAACTGAATATACAAGTAGCCCTTCTCCTCCCACGCGTTGATCATCTTGACGCAATGGTCGCTGTCCTTGACCATTCTCAGATGGTCTACTTCAGTCAACTGCAACCATCGATCGTCCCAGCCGCTGAAACAGTTCTTTGACTTTTTGATGGCGTAGAGTTGGTTTGTTATTGTACAGCGAGCTTTCAGAACACGAGCAAATTCACCAGAGCCCATGACACCTAGTCGTTCAAATTGAGAGTCGAAATACGATGCGATAGATGCTGTGTGGGGGGTCTTATCGTCCAATGGTATGGATCGATCTTGCGGTCCATGGTGCTGGAAGTATTCATCCGTCAAGAAATGTGGTTTGTCTGTGTGCCATAATGGGCCGTGCTGATGCTGCTGCTGCAAAATGCTCAATTTGGCTGCTGAGGATAATACGAATTCAGGCTCGTCTGCAGGATTATGGCTTGAAAAGAGTCTGTCGACCTCCTCATCAAAGCTGGTCTGGTGCTGTCGCTGTGCAAAGGATCTGCTTAATGGCAGCGTTGTCTTGTTTTCAAAGTCTGTTGTGCCCTCCTCGTCTTCGTCTTCGTTTTCAAATAGTGTTGACGATAGCAGATTGCTCTTTCGTCGATCGTCGTCATCGGGCAGATTGCTGCTTGTCACTAGCTCGCTGTAAAGCGACCTTCGATAGGGCTTTTCGTCCAAGTCAATTGCATCGTTAAAGTATTCATCGTCGTCGTCGTCTTCATCGTCTTCATCAATGTCGTCGAGTACATCACCTTGAATGCCGAGCAAGGCATGCGCCATACTGGTCGTTGCCGTGTGTGCTTGAACATCTATTGTGGGTGTGCGATCATAACCACCACTGCCGGGCTCTACGAAGGATCCCATTCTGTTCTCGAATGTGGGAGTTTGTGCACCTATGGATGGCTGATAGTCGTCGCCAATCACCAAGTCAGACACCTGTTCTTCTTGCGTGGATGTGTCAAATAGGGTATCTAAACGGGTCTTTTTTGTAATCGAGGTGATGGAAGAACTTGAAGGCGACAGCTCTCTTTTGCTGCTTTGGGTATGTTTATAGTCTGAGATGGACGATGCCATATTAATCACAGTGGGCAAATAGGAAAGGAAAAGGGAAACAAAAGGTTAAGAAGGAGCATCAAAAATTTTTCCCTTTTCAACGTGTGAATTACCACAGAAAGCATTGGGATGCTTTGAAAGGTGGCATGTGATTGGTTGTGTATGCACACACAAACTTTGACAACGGAGGAGATACCGAGACATGTTGGTGTTCAGTGGCCCCAGTATCATCATCGTGATGAGCAGCCGCATTTGAAATTCGTAAAAAAAAAAAAAAAAAAAAAAAAAAAAAAAAAAACCAAGGAATTCTCTGATCCAAAGCATTTATGAACAAATATACCCCTGTGTTTAAGTCCTGGTGCTTGATGCAGAAGGCTCGAATCTGCACCAAAATATGATTGAATATGGTGAATGCAATGCATGAGTTTTGCGTTTCATTTTGATAATTAAACAAATACTCTTTTTTTTTTTTTATTCATGATATGAACGGGGGATCTATATATAAGTTAATGCTTTGATTTCTTATGCTTCTTGCGAGATTCTTCCGAGCTCTCGTTTTTTGCCTTTTTGTGCTTTGTATGAGATGCGTCTGAGTTCTCCTCTCTTGCTCTTTTATGCTTTTTGCTGCTGCTTTTATGTAATTTGGCCTCTTTCTTGGCGAGCTTTTTCTGTTCCTTTTCAAGCTGCTTTGCGACAGCTGCAACGTGTTTGGCCAACTGCTTCTTCTTCTTCTTTTGGTTTTTTAGGAACACACTTTCGTCTCTTGCCTTCTTTCTTTCAGGACGGTAAGGTGCTAATGACTTCAAACCAATGTATTTGTTCAACTCTGCATCGTCTGCTAATAGGATTTCCTCTGCTGTTAAACCATAGTCTTGAGGCGCGGTCTTGGCATACTTGAATCGAGTAAACAAATCGCCGCCAATGACATCCTCATAATTGAGTGCATAGTATTCGTCCATAAGGTCCTTGAACTTCTTCTTCTTTGACTCGGCTTCTTCAGGTGCAATAGCTGGCTTGGTAGCAGACGGTCCTTGATACTTGTCTCCACCAGGAAGATAATCAGCATCCATAATGTCATCATCAGGCAGACCCGTCTCAATATCATCATCCCAAACAGGCTTCTCGTTGGCATCGCCCTCTTCGCCCTGATAATAGTCATCGTCAAACACATTGCCCATTTGAGCATCAAAAACGGAGGGATCGAAATCGCCTTCTAGATCGATATTTTCCAAACCAACGGCCTTGTTGCCAGTGATAGCACGAATCTCCTTGAGTTTGTCATGGATCTCCTTCATCTTTTGGTTCTTTTGCTGCTTCAATTCTTCCATCTTTTGCTCCTTGAGTGCTTGCTTGTGTGCCTTCTCTCTAGCTCTTCTCTTGGCTCTCTTGCTTTCCTTTCTACGAACAGTGCCTTCAACCTCACGAGAGTAGGTCTTGATAGAAGAAGCGCCTTCTTCCTCGAAACGGAAATTGTATTTACTCTCAAATCGATCTACATTATCAAGGTATTCCTCGTCTTTCTCCTCGTCAGCGTCTTCCATCGTCTGTGTTGTCGTTTCGCCCTTGCTGTCCACCCAACCACGATTCAAGACATAGTCCATCAAAAAGGCCTCTTCGGCATTGACATTGGGGTTTTGTTTGTAGTTGCTCCATTCTTCAAATGCCTTTTTCGATGGTGCGTCGTCCTTCATGTTTTCCAGCAAGAATTTGCGATAGTCGCTCTCCTCTGCTTCCTTCTCCTCACTTGTCTTGTCTTTCTTTGTCAAGAAGCCATCTTCGTCCTCCTCCTCATCATCAGAATCAGCAGCGTTTTTGAAAGCATTACGCAAATCCTCTTGCTCCTGACGGTGAGTTCTGGTTCTGACAGATTCGTCTCTTTCATTCACAAAACCGCCATGTTCCAACAAAATGTCACGTTCGTAGTCTTTGAGCTTGACGACAGGCTCCTTAGTTTTATTGTCCTTCTTGCTAGGTTTGGTGGTATCTACATCCTTGAAAAAGTCGTTGGTGTTTTCGTATACACGGGGATCTTTGGCTTGGATGGCAGCAATGGTTTTGAAGATTTGAGAGTCGACAGCAGGCGTTAATAAGTTGGCATCGTCGTCCTCTTCTTCGTCAGAGTCGTAGGAAGAGCTGTCGTCTTCAGAATCGCTGCCTTCAGCTTCCCTCTTGGCAGCAACTTCTGCTTCGATTTCCTCAATAGCTTTTTGCACTAACAAATCATCAAGTCAGAACATGTGCTGGGCCAAACATTTGAGCAAGATACTCACGTAGCTCGGGTCGTTTGTAGTCTTCAGAAGGATTGCTTCTCTCTCTAATTTGAACTTTGAATTCCTTGTTGGACATAATACGCTTCCGTTGACAGTGTAAATTAAAGATGATTTAAAAATATTTTTTCAATTAAATTTTTCTTTTTGTCTCTAGAATTCTCGACAAGAAGGTAGTCAATGTTACCGTCTTTTTCGTTGGATGGGACAGTTTACTGTCGATGCTAACAATGCAACTTCTCAACCTACTAATGCTGCCGAGTTGGCTTTATCCAAGGGGCAATTCAAGCATGTCCCTAACAACATACAGATTGATTACTGAAAATAAATCCAGTAGTCTTTTGATATTATTATTTTAAGTAAATAGCATGTCCATCAGAGCAACATCTTCATTCACTGTTTAAACTTTAAAAGATGCGTTTTAAGGAGGTCATGGCATGCCATGAGATCAACCTCAACCCATACATTTCGCTAATGTATCATTATCGATCTGTCATAGGCTCAGTTCAGACTTGCGAGCTTATATTGGTGCCAAGCCAATATGATCCATATTTGCACGTTTTCATCTCTCAAACTTACTTTTTTCAATAGTAATTACTGTTTTGAGTTCATAGTAAGTTTGTACAGAATTAAAATGCGCATCAAATGGTATTACTGTTGATATTTATCACACGACTATTGTTTGGACAAGCCACTTTAGAAGAGTATCTATATACATTTATAACGATCTTGTAGTGTTAGTAGTGATAGAGCAATATGTGCTGCTATTGCGATATCTGGCAAACGTTCTTGATGTTTGATTTAAACAAATAATCAATGCTGTTAAGGATATTTTATCAGATCTCAGAGATAAATGTATTATACGTTGTATTGTACATGAGAAGGATTGAGCAGAAGTAGCTATGCGCGGTATATTGAGAACTCTTTATTCAGACAGTGCAAAGGAACATGAGTGGTGCCATCAAATGGCAAATCTATATATTGGTTCTTGAAGTTTGGTAGCCTATTATGACCTTTCATCCTTGAAAGCGAGTTTCAGTTCTGACAAATGTTCTTCCGTCAAATCTACTATGAAAACATTCTATTCTGGATTCTCATTGTTGCTCGCTCCTGAGGGGTGATCCATGAGCGTTCACGAAGCGGCGCACATCTTCGTTAACTGGCTCAAGGCTTATACAATTATCCTATATTCAAGATTAAGTTCGTATTGCTGTGGCGCTGTCGAATGATTATAAACACTTTAGGCATTTATGCTAGTTTTAGTCCTCATTCAGTCTTGGAATAACAATAATATAATAAACATATTCAGTTCTGATTGTATTTCTCTTGCCTATTTTTCGTTATTCTAAGCAAAAAAAAACATCACTTTTTTGCTAAAGTACTGTAGTATCTATATAAACTTTCTGCCTAACAGCTTTAAAAGATTACATACATCTTATCTTACGTTTAGATGAAGAAGGCTTTGAACTGTATTAATTTGGTCATTCTTTTATTACCAAACACAAAATCATATTTATTGAGCAATCAATAGGAAGTCCACTAGCTATAACCCTTCGGTTCTTCAACCCCTGAGCCAATCAAATCGCCTGAAAACTCCGCTGACCTAAAAAAAAATTGCGAGGGTTTCCCCCGGTTTTGATGTGAGGCAAAATTTTAAGCTCCGCTATATAGCAATATAGCTGTTACTATCATCAAATTTCCCTCAGGTGCTAGAGCATGCCTTACTTACACCACCTAGCTTTAGATTCTGGCATTGAGACTCTCAATCATCACTAAAGTAAGTAGTGACAACCAAGTGGAGGCAGCCTATCTACCTCCTAGCCTCGGATAAAGTCTTGTTGAGCTTCAGGGATAGGCACATCCACACAACGTAAAAAAGGTATGCTTCAAAGAAACATAAACATAACAAAAGAAGAAAAGAACATACTATTATGGGAGTATAGTAGTACGTAGGCAAAAAAAGAGGCACTCACGCGAAGCGAGTCAAAGAAAAGCATAACAAACATAACATCAAAGATGTTTAAAAAAGCTCGTTGCTGTTGCAAGAAAAATGCATGCATGAGCAACGCGCATGGTAGTAATAGTCGGATGTAAAGCAACATGACACAGATGCGCACAGCTGCAAAAGCAACAGTGGTATTATACGATTGCGATACAACATAATGACTAATGTTGTTTCATGTAAAGAAGCTACAGAGGAAACACCACCAACAAAAGAAAAAGCGCAACAAGGCAAACATCATGAATGCATTATCACGAGAAAGGAAGCAATGATATAAGCGTTCAAAGAAGTTTTATGTCATTGCGACCAGAAGAAAGAAGATACCACCACTTATCATAACCACAGATAGACCAGATATTAAGTAATCACCGGATATGAGCCAGGGAGCGAGCATGCAGCAAATACAGTAGACCAGAAAAGACCAGATTAGCAACAGCAGCAGCAGCAGCAGCAATACCAGCACCATAGAAAAACTAAAAAATGAACGCCATCAGCAGAGAATAGACACAGACCAAAAATGTTACTTACCATTTACCACTACCAGAGAAATACCAGAAGAGTATAGGTAGTCACCAGAGGTGGACCAGAGAACAAGCATACAACAAATACAGTAAACCGGGAAAGAACAGATTAGCAGCAGCAACACCAGCACCATAGAAAACCGAAGAATGAACAACACCAGAGACCAGATAAAGACTAAAGAAGCAACCACCAGACATGATGAACCAAAGAAGCAGACAGCAGAGGAGGTAGCAGCAGAGAAGTAATGGTAGTAACACCCGCATCAAACAGTCAAAAAGAATCATCAAACCTAATAAAAAAATTCAATTAGTGTTAATTCTACGCCTTCCAATGCTCTTTATTGAATGGTACCTAGCATATTCCACTTTAAAGAAGCAGTGTCAAGTTATTTCAACAGTACAAGACAAAGCTATCGGAAGCTAGAGTGTTACTATCAATCGAACGGTTTCCAAAACGACCATGGTTTGATGCTGCTAAACGTGTTTTGCAAAAAGGGAAAAAATGAGGCGGCGTCCTATCCGACGTCACGGCCAGTAGATTTAGTCTCAGTCTTCTGCAGTGGTAGCCGTAACTGCTGCAATTTAATTTGAATTTGTGCAGTGGGTATTTTTGTGCTCAAACTTGACTTCATCTGACATCTTTTAAACGCTTTTGTCAAGTTTGACTATGAAAACTCCAGTTATCGCGCCCAGCTTTCTAATATAACTTTAGAGGATTAAAGAAGCCGCATCAAATGGTACTGATTATATTCTACTTTCAGACCGAAAATAATGAGCAATTTGCAAAAATACGATAACAGGTTTCCTGTGATTATGTCAAAATTTAGCATATACAAGTGCTATAGAAAGGGCTTCCAGTATTGTATTCCGTCCTTACGATCAATTTGATCTTATACGTATCATAAGAAAAGTCTTCATTTTTGGGGCGAAAAACGCGATCGTTTGATTTTCAAGAATTTTCCCTTGTGAATGTTGAGGATATAGATCATCTCTGAGAGGCAAATGTATTAAGCGTCGTTTATTACATAAGAGGATCTGAGAATGAGCTGAGATGCATAGTAGAAGTGAGAGGTCTTTATTCAAGCAGCACGAAGGAACATGAGTGGTGCCATCAAATGGCTAATCTATATCCTGGTTCCTAGAGAGTGGTAGCCTATGGCCTTTCGTCCCTGGAAGTGGGTTTCAATTCCGACAAATGTTCTTCCGTCAAAGCTATTAGGAAGAACATTCTATCCTGGATCATCTTTGTTGTTTATCCTTGACTGGTGGTTCATGAGTTCTGATGCAGCACATCCTCGTTACTGGTTCAAGGCTTATACAATTATCCCGCATTCAAGATCAAGGTCCTATTGCTGCGGCACTGTCAAATAACTATAAATACCTTTGATATCTACACTAGTAGTTTTGATCCCTATTCAATCTTGGAATAACATAATAAATATATTCAGTTCTAATTGTATTTACTCTGTCTATATTTTGTTATTCTAAACACCAATCGCCCAAACGCTATTTTTCGCTATAGTATAGTAGCGCATAATATAAGTTTTCTGCTGTATATTAACCAACATCAGTCAACACACGCCCGGGGTTTATCCCATAGACTTGGGCACCGTATTTGCAGTGAAATCAGGTTTAAGGGATTTCCCAAAAAAATAAAGGAATAATAATAAAAATACAATAGAAATCAACTGTAGTTTATTA
Organism: Mucor velutinosus; assembly: GCF_035048745.1. NCBI lineage: Eukaryota > Fungi > Mucoromycota > Mucoromycetes > Mucorales > Mucoraceae > Mucor > Mucor velutinosus. The sequence goes on from NW_027041921.1 coordinate 216,463, forward strand.
TTTGTGTGTAAAATGAACGGAAGACCCTGGAATTGAGTAAAAAAAAGAAGAGTATTTATACATTTGCAGCTAGCTTGTAGGATTAGTGATGATAGAGAGCAATAAGTGCTGCTATTGCGATATCTGGCAAATGTTGTTGATGTTTGATTTAAAGTGGTAATCAATGCAGGAGCACTGGCCGTAAGGGTCGATTTGAGTAACCTTGATGGGCTTGGGTGAGGTATCGTCATAGCATGATTTAATGTAACCTTGATGGTTTAAAGTGTGATGTTTGTTATTGAAGTATGGAACCCTTTATCTGGGATGTTGTGCAACTATAGCAGCAGGGCTACAACTGTCTATAAAGATTAAGGTATTCTTGATGGGTAGATATGTCTGTGTTGTGCAACAACATGGACAAGCTATGATAATTGAAGTGCATCTCAGCAATCTAAATACTGAGTGCAGTAAAAAAGGGGGTAAAAAAGCAGGTAGAATACTGTTAAAATCCTTCTTTATTCGAAATTAGGATAATGTGCAATAAAATGTATATTCTACGTCTCTATTTATATTATTTGGTTTATATCTCTTATCTGGCAGCAGTTTAGTAGTTGCCAGTGATTCCATTACTTTATATATTTTTGTTGGGTCATTTAGTTGTTGATCTGATGGATCAAGAACGGTATTTCAATATATGGTTTTTGAATCATGCGTAAAGAATAGCTCTTTATTGTTGAGCCTGTATCCTTTTTAGGTATATTTATGTTACAACACATTACAATACCCTTGACATTTACTTTAGTATCTGTCATCTCTTATTTTAGAGCATTTAACCCTTGCTATCATCATGCTAATACTATTATTATGCATGCCTATCTGCTGATGGTAGCATGGTTTGATTGAGATGACATTTATTTTGGGTTTTGTTTATGATGGGAATCTAGTCTAGTTCACTTCATGCCTCCCCGCTAAACGCAAACAAGATTTGCGTTGACCCGGTATGCAGCAAATTTAGAAGACTTAAATTCGAAATGAAATCAGAGATATTGGAAAGGAAAAAATTATGTATTATGTATATATATATATATATATATATTTAAAGAGATATTTTAGGTAGGATATTATTTAGATTTCGTATTTCTTGCACGTTTTTGGCGGCGAGTATTTGTTTGAGGCAATTTTGTTTGGCGTTTCTTAGATTTGTTGATAGTATTCTTAATTGAAGTATCATTGATTTCTTTTCTAGATGCCTCTCGTCTTTCAAGTTCTTTCATTTTCTTCCAGTAATTGGTAATAGGAGTAGGTGTGGAGAATAGATCAGGGGTAAGCCAGTCATTCTCTCTTTCACCGTAACCACACCATTTGGTCAGATATTCGTATGTGCCATCGGGGAGCACTCGATGATCACGAATTTCTTCTACCTCATATACTTGCGCTTCCAATGCTGTTTCGTCTAATGAGACAACTTTTAATTCAGAGGGCGTATATTCACGATGTAGCAATTCGCTAGTATCATCTTTTAGTACATACGTTCCTGCTTGAGTACGTCGCACCACAATATATGGTCCTGAATATAGCGGGGCTAGTTTATTCGATCGACCTTCTGCGTAACGTACCATTACAGGTGTACCAGCTGGAATATCTTCGATTATGTAGTGTTTCTTGTTGAATTTCTCGCGATATATTTTAGCCAATTCATCAGTTCGTTGTTGTATAGCAGGAAAGACAATGTCATTCATGGTTTCAGCTCTTTTTTGTAGCTCTTCCAGTGTCAATGCTTTCCTGTTATTTCTATTAATTTTCTTAGGGTCCAATGTTACTTGTCTTGCAAACATCAAGCTGAAAGGGGTGCTTGCTGTGCGATCACGGACTTTCATGTTTATAGCTAGTTGTACAATAGGCAAACGGTTATCCCAGTTTCTGGTGCCATTCCCACACATTTTCCTTAGTGTTGCAGTTACAGTTTTCACAGAATTTTCACTATGACCATTTCCCTGTGCGTAGTAAGGAGTGCTTTGTATCATGCCAATGTTTAATGATTTATAGATGTATTCTGATAGTTGAGATTTGAATTCTCTTCCATTATCAGATAAGGTAACATTCACTGCTAAACCATAATCTCCATAGATTGAGACCAAGGTGTTAGCGATTGTGTCACTTTGTTTGTTTGGTGTAGGACGAGCAATGATGTATTTGGTACAGATGTCTACAACCACAAGAATATAACAATTGCCTTTTTCCGTTACTGGTAAGGGTCCAATCATATCCATGCTAATGAAATCAAATGGTTCATACGACACTACACTTCTTGCTGGGTTGAATCCTTTCTTTGCAATATTATGCAATTGACATTCCTTACAAGACAGCAAAAGTTCTTTGGCGTCCTTATAGATGGAGTTCCAATGAAGACCATGATAAGTGTGAATGTGCTTAACCACAGCCGCAATCCCAAAATGTCCTACCTTATGTGCATCTTGGATGATCTTTTTACGATCTTGTTGAGGTGGACAAACATAATCAGTTGTGGTTTGTTTAAACTCTTTGCTACTGAGCTTTATCGCTAGGACATTTAGATTGGGGTCTTTGGAATGAACTTCCTTTTGTTTAACGATTTTGTTCCCGGTAGTTCTTCGTAGCAGGATTAGCTTGTGTAGTTTCTTAATCTGTTGTTCATATTCATCAGCTAGCTCTTCATCTTCGGTTATGGCAGGGTACAATCTCGATAGTCGGTCAGCAAGAATGTTTTCCATTCCTTTGATGTGAGCTACTGAGAAATTGTATTCTCCTAAAATTTCCAGATACCCTTGAAGAGTGCTGTTCAGTGTTGATGATGTAAAAAGATACGTTAGGGCCAAATGATCACATAAAACAGTTATATCATTGTGCCCCCATAATAAAGCTTTGTATTTTTCAAAACCAAACACAATGGCTGCAGTTTCTCTTCGGTTAGTAGACCAATTTCGTTCTGCACTATTCAAAGATCTGCTTGCGAAGGCTATATGCTTAATGCGTCCCATTTCATCCTTTTGGAATAGACAGGCTGATATTCCCAGAACGCTGGCATCAGTTTGCATGAAGTATGGCTTTGATGGATTAGGTGCATAAAGGATTTGACTAGACATGAGTATTTGTTTGATTCTTTGGAGTCTATCAGTATGTAAGGATGTCCATTTTGCAGTGATTTTTTTCTCATTTCGTAGACTGTCAATAGGAGCAGCTATTTTAGACAGCATTGGACAGTAGTTTCTTAAATGGCTGATAATACCCATAAGACTACGGACCTGTTTCGTTGTCTTTGGGATTTCCCATGACTCAATGTTTGATAGTCTTTTTGTATCAATTTTTGTGGTATCTTTACTGATGATGAATCCAAGCAGATAGACACTTGTTTGGAAGAATGAACATTTATCTGTATTGATACGTAGATTTACTCTACTCAATCTCCTTACCACTAAATTAACCATTAGTGCATTAAATTCTGCGTTTCTAGCATACACCACGATATCGTCTAAGTAGTGGCAGACTCCTGCTTGGATTTCATTGCCAATTTGAGTGGTGTCTTTGTTTTGTTTTATGTATAATTTCTTTACTTCATCTTTCAACTCTTGTTCAATGCCATCGAATAAAACGCTCATTGTATAGACAAACTGGCTTACAAGGAATTTTAACCCAAAAGGGGCTCTGGTCCATTGGTACGTCAGATTGTTATGACTAAATATGAGGCAACGTCTTGATTCTGGTGATACAGGAAATGCAAAATAAGCTTGCTTTAGATCCAAAACACTTATGACATTAGCGTTACCAACAACCTTGCTGAAGATTTCATCTATTTTTGGTACAGCAAAGTTCTCATGACAGTCTTTATCCGAGATGGCAGCATTTATTCTTCTTAAATCGCAACAGATTCGAAGCTTGCTAGTTTTCCCGGTGAGTGGATCACGTTTAGGTACAGCCAATAAAGGTGAGTGAAAGGTTGGATCAGGTTTGGTACGCTCGACAATGCCATCTTTTAGCCATTCTTCTAGCTGTGATTTGATTTCTGCATTTGCATTTACCGCTAATGGATATTGTCGAACGAAACAATCACTGGGATCCGAAATTTTGATTCTTACAACTGATTCTGGCATTGTACATGCTGCATCACTTGGGATAGCCCTGTTTTCGTCCAAAGCTGATTGAATTTGTGCTAGCAATTCTTTTCTTTCGCTTGGAGTACCATAATCAGCCTTTTCAGGATTGAATTTGTTTTGTTGATCGTGATTTATATCCTCAAACTGCTTCATTTCTTTGTCCTTTTCTGAATCAGGAAATTTATATGCTACTCCTTGCAGGTAGATATTCAATTTGGGTAGAATATCGACACCAAGTAACACATCAAATTCAGTAGACAACTCATCATTAAATTTAATGACCTCGAATTCATGAGCGAATTTGATATTGTTTGTATAAGTTACTTCCATAGGTTCAGTTTTACCAATTCTTGTTACCGTACTGTTCTTGTTATCATCATTTACAGACAAGAAATTGAGAAAGCCATTTGTTTTATACGTTTGTATGTTTGAAAACGATTTATTTAATATGCTTTTATTGATGAAACTAATATCCGATCCGGGATCCACTTTTCCGATGATTCTTCTACCATTTAATAGAAGAGGCGTGATTAGTTTCATGTTGTTTTTGCTTTCGTTTGTCTTTTTAGACTTACATTTGTAAATTTCGTTTTCATATGCTTCTTTTAAAGCTTGGGTCATCACGTCAGTTTCATTTTCTTCTTTAGTATCAGAAGTAGTAGACACGGACAATACGTTGATTCCATCACCAGCGCCCTTTTGGCGTTTAGCCATTCGATATTCTTCACAAGTATGGCCATGCTTCCAGGGGCGACCACAATGGCGGCAAGGGTTAGGGTTCTTGGTAGTAGCCCTATTGGGCAGATTTCGATCACCAAGCATTCTTGCCTTTGGCAAAGCAGAAGATGTGGTGGCAGATGAGCCAGAGGTAGCAACAATAGGGGGTTCAACAGAGCCAAACTTGCGCTTGGTGTCCTTTCCCAGCATCAATGATTGGGGAGTCTTTTCACCAAGAAGATCTACGGCAGCATTGTGAATTTCCGTGGTAGTCCAGGCTTGTCTCTTGGTATTTGAAAGGAGCACAGTACAAATGTTCAGTTGCCAGGACTCGGGTAAAGACAACAAAAAGACATCACCAATTGTCAAATCATCACGATGATAGCCGGCCTCACCAACAGTGCGGAAGAAACGATTGGAATATTCATCGACAGATTCATGGAACCCAATTTCCATATTCATCACAGCACGACGCTTATGTATTCTTGAAACTACTGTCCCAAACTTCTTGCTGAAAACCAACTTGACATCGTGCCAGACATTGCACTTCATGACCACCGTCTTCATCCAGTCATCCAATTCATACGACAACGTGAGGGGAATGTACTTGCGCCATACGGTTTCGATGTCTTGGCCAGAAGAATACACAATTTTTTCGAATTCTGAGAGGAAATGATCAACAGAACGATATGCCTCCTCATGTGGAAATGGTTTAGCTTTGTTATCCTCCAGTTGGAATTTGGGAAGATCTCTCTTGGAAATTTTTAAGCCAGTGGACGATGAGTTAGCGGCAGCGGAAGCCTTGGTGGCAGCAGCAGTAGCAGCAGCAGCAGCCTTGAGACCATCGGTAAGTGTTTTGACATGCTTGTCTAAATTGTTTACTTTTTCACGGAGTAGGTTGGCTTCATCAACATTGACATTGGAATGGCTCAGAGCTTTCAAGTATGCTATTTGCGCATTTTCCTTTTGGAGTAGAACCTTCTTCAGAACTTCAGTCAACGTTGGCGGCTTCGTAACAGGTGGAGCAGGTTGTGGTGAGGTAGCGTCAGGGTTGACAATTTCTTCACCTTTAGTGGATATAGTGGGCGCAGGAGACGGGGTGCCAACGAGGTTTGTATATGGGTCAGCCGCGAGATCCATCTCATTGAGGCGTTCAGTTGTTGCAGAAACTGAGGCAGGTAAGGATGCGTTGCCATCCTCCATGATGACGTCCTCTTCCATGGGATTAGGTGAGCCAGCACGAGATGACAGTGGGGAGTTACCAGACAGAACAGACGACATAACGAAATCAATGATTGATTGTAACAGTAAAAAATGCAGTAAAAAGGGGGTTAAAAAAGCAGGTAGAATACTGTTAAAATCCTTCTTTATTTGAAATTAGGATAATGTGCAATAAAATGTATATTCTACGTCTCTATTTATATTATTTGGTTTATATCTCTTATCTGGCAGCAGTTTAGTAGTTGCCAGTGATTCCATTACTTTATATATTTTTGTTGGGTCATTTAGTTGTTGATCTGATGGATCAAGAACGGTATTTCAATATATGGTTTTTGAATCATGCGTAAAGAATAGCTCTTTATTGTTGAGCCTGTATCCTTTTTAGGTATATTTATGTTACAACACATTACAATACCCTTGACATTTACTTTAGTATCTGTCATCTCTTATTTTAGAGCATTTAACCCTTGCTATCATCATGCTAATACTATTATTATGCATGCCTATCTGCTGATGGTAGCATGGTTTGATTGAGATGACATTTATTTTGGGTTTTGTTTATGATGGGAATCTAGTCTAGTTCACTTCACTGAGGTTCACCAGATGTGATAAGCGTTGTACAAGATAGATTGCTACTTAGGCATTCAGAACTTAGTATAAATAGAATAACTCTTGTCTTCATCAATGAATCTTTAGTTTTTGTGTCTGATCTTATTCAAATAAGTCTTTTGTTTTTATAATATCGTACATTTTTTATAAGCTACAAACAATAATCCTTTTATTCTTTGTGCTTAACATGTATCATTTAAAACTTAGTTCAACTTTAAAATTTTCAAAAGCATCTGTTTCTCAATCTACAGAGCTCTTCAAAAACTTATTATCTACCTGCAAAAAGAATATTCGTAAATTACCCCTAGGGCAATACAATGTAATATTTCAAAAAGTTGCAGTGTTGTGCAAAAAAGCAAAAAAATACGGCATACCAATGTATAATATGTATACAGAATTTATAGATATGATAAATATCAAGCTCTCTATAATGATTACCTTGGTAGTTGGTAATCAAGATATAAGTATTGTTGTGTGGAAAGGAAGACTGTAAGAACTATCCCAATAATTATGAGAGATGAATTTAAGGGTTCTTTAGGTTTGTTCGTACTAGATTGGCACTAGTAACTAAACTCCAGATTAGAATAAGAAGAAAAAAATGGATGATGTTTATTAAGATGCAATTCAAAATACTATTTATATATGTCATTGTTCTATTGTTATTCTCCTGTCAGGCTCAATTCAGATCCGAATGTCAGTGCCCTGATCAAATGTAACCTCAAATTGGATTGCCTTCAATTTAACGTCAATTTCATGTACCCGCGTTCTTGAGTCGATCCTATCGTTTAAAATAGTAACACCCCAATTCCATTGTTGTAATTCCACTTGAATCTTGCATCGATTCGACATTAATTGGTTTGCATCTATCCTGAGTCAAAGTCCAGAGTCAAATCCACATTTCAAAATAGTAATGCTTGGCTATTAGCGCGCAATCTCATTTAGATCCCTGACTAATTCATCGATTCAACATTATCGGCTCCAAATACTGATTAGATTTCGGCTAAACTTGACAAGAAGCACCACGATCAAACGAATATGTAACAACAACAAAATAGAAGCGACACCAATTGAGTAAGCACCAACATTGATTAGCAATACACCAAATAGAGACTGTGGAATACATCCACTATGATCTGCATTCCGACAGTTCATCCAGTTACCAGATTTAGATATAAACTGTATGTACACTGGATTAGATGTACGATATCGATTTATACTATGATCATGAGAAGATATGGACTTCAGATACGCTAGTACTATAAGATTCATACTATATAAGATATAGGCTATAGATGGCACCACGGACATGGATGGCACTATAGACTTATACTTGTATTCCGACATTGACTACGGATGTTTACCATATCTGGATAGGCACCAAGATTAATGCAATATGAGCTTGTTGCTTCAGATGTGCACTTCATGATCCACGCTATAAGACACATGCTTATATCCGTGATACTAGCTACAGATACTTTATGTACTACAGACTTGTACTATATATGAGACATGCTATAGACATGCATACGATATGCTATAGACATGCCATATATCCAGATACATGCTAAAGATGTATGCTTAGCGATATACACTCAGATATGTACTATTAATATAGACTAAGAAGACTGTACCTATCGGATACATGCTACTAGATCGATATTAATTATCCTTATGGAAAGGATAGATCAGGGTACTTCGGATGAGAGTCTAATTATTCATCCAGACAGAGCTAAATCATGATTAGCTTGCTGGAGTTGTCTTTTGGCATGATTAGACATTAGTTGATCTGAGTTGACTTATTTGTGAATCTAATTAATAGAACTTTTATCCATTGTTATAGTATATAAGAAGGATCATCTACCTGGCCAGTAGAGAGACTTCAGTTTACTTTACACCTGTCAGTTTGATAATAAAATATACCTTTATCAAGTTGACATTACTGTTTTTTTTTTATTCTTTTTTTTCCGTGAATTTTAGTCTGTAAAGCCTCAAATTCCACATTTTTTTCAACTCAAAGGTTATCACTTTTACACTTGATCTTATACTCTACATTTTATTATTCTACTTTAAAAACTATTTTTATCATGTCTCACAACCAATACAACGCTACTGAAAACACTCAAGAGGATATTGCTCAAGACTCTATCCGTGTTTCTTCTCCTTATGACTCATCTATGCAAGTGGATGAGCACGCTCAACTTTCTGCAGTTGATCATCTTCTCAAGAAGATTGACACTGCTCAGGCTTGCTTGGATCAGATCCATCGTAACGCTGGTGATACTTACACTGAGGAAGAACGCTTGGCGGCTGATGAAGCATCTGCGTCTATCGAATGGCTCAGCAAGCAAGTCAATGCGATTACTAAGAGGGCTGATTCCAAAGCAAGACCTGTCAATCTCAATGAGATCCCCCGTTTCCAGGTGGTAGGACAAGCTAAGCATTGGCCTGACCATCCAAGATTCACCACAGTCGATCATTTCTTCAGTGCTTTTGAGAACGTCATCAGAGCATCCGGTAATGAAGTAAATTTGGTTTGGAAACGCTACGTGCCTGTTTCACTGCCATTTGACTTCGAATCATGGACCAAGAATGATCTTCTGGCATGTAATGATTGGGATCAAGCCAAGGCATTGTTCCGCAAACATTTTGGTGCTCCCATCAACTCTGAGGAATCCATGGCCAAACTCTTCAGCATGCGCATGAAGAACAATGATACTCTACAGGACTATACGAATAAGTTCATGAAGTACGTCAAGGATTGTGGCTTCCCTCCTAACAGCAACATGTTAGCCAAGTTCTATCAGTTCACGCTGTTACGCAAGAATCAGCAAATGATGGTCAACCAAATGTCCGTCAAGCATGGTTCCAACCACAAATGGACTATCAACGAGATCTATGAGTGTGTGTTGCCTTTGTTCCTTGTTGACGAGCAAAATCGTGGTAATGATGATGTTGAGGTCGACATCAGAGGTAAGCGTAAGGGTGGTTCTGGTGGTTCTGGTTCGAGAACAAAGATGGCAAGGGTATCTGCCACTGGGTATTTCTGTGCGAAGCATGGCGGGAGCAATGCCAACCACAACACCATTGACTGTAAGTCAAGATTGAAGCACTTTGGCTCTGACAACAAGCCTAACCGGGCTACTACTGCTGCTCCGTATTCTATGAATTCCTCATCCTCTGATCCCAAAACCTGCAACTTTTGTGGTAAGCCCCGTGCTTACGGTCATCGTTGTCAAGAGTTCTACGACTGGAAGAAGGAGAGAGAATCAAGGAAGAACATTGGTGTGCATACTGTACAAACAACCACTGTTCGCAAGGACAACAAGTCTGGTTCTGGTTCTGAGACCAACGATGTTACCATGGAAAGTAGCACTGATTCTGACATTGGTGATGCTATTGGAGATGTCACCATGGAGGAAATAGATGCTTGCTTGGACGAGATTGAAGCAGAGGATGCCTCGCTCAACTGTAAGTCTAATGTGAAAAATGTACCTGAAAGTTTCAATCCATTTCAGTTACTGACTCCTATTATTTTAGAGAGCAAAGAAGGAAAACCAGTCCGTTTGATCGCGAAAGTAGATACGGGATCAGATTCCACCTTCTTAAATAAAAACATTTTTCACAATAAACTACTATTCACTTCCCAAGATATTATTTCTGTCGAAGGCAATTTGAACTTTCTGAGTCATTCAGTAAAGAGATTGGGTAAAACACCAGCTATCAAGATAAGATATCTTAATGACATTGCATTTGATCACTCGTTTGAGCTATCCAATTTTATTCAGGACCTAGGCGATTTTGATGTGCTACTGGGTGTAGACACATTAAGTCGACTTAGAATTGGGCTAACTGGCGTTGCTCACAAGTTTGCTGATATTGGACATCTTACAGAGGAAGAGAAATCAGAGCTTCTTGAAAGCATCGATTTCGAAAATGTCAATTTTGATACTAAACATTCTATTGATCCAGAAACCGCATCAATCTTTGAATCCCAAGTTGAGGAGAATAAGTATATGAGCAACATCCAAGATGCTATTGATGAGAATCAGAGAATCAAGCCTGGAACATTTTGTAACGTGCCTGAATCTGAGATCACTATACCAATCAAGGAGAATGTTGATTACTACGTCAAGCAATATCCGATCGCACATCATGCAATGCCCGAAATCGAAAAGCAATTGAATGAATGGCTGGATGTAGGAATTGTAGAACAGTGTAGACCTAACGGCTTATTCAACAGCCCTCTCATTGCAGTATCAAAGAAGGACAATGATGGCAAACCCACCAAAACTCGAGTTTGTATGGATGTGCGGAGGATCAACCAGCATATGCCCAACAATACAAACCAATTTGAGATACCAAATATACAGGATATCTTCACCCGGATCAAGCAGAAGGGGACAATATTTTCGAAAATCGATCTGAAAAACGCATATTTTTCATTTAGAATTTCTGACATATCAAGAAATGTGCTTTTGTTCAATTTTAGAGGAAAATCGTATAGATGGTTAGGCTGCTGTTTCGGGTTGCGCCCAATCACATCTGTCTTTAGCTCTGTCATGAACATTTTGTTTTCTGATATGCCCAACGTGGAGGTCTATGTGGACGACCTATGCCTCGTATCTTCATCCTTATCCAGTCATTGCGAATTGATTAAGGAGGTGCTGAGACGCTTGACACATGCCAACTTAAAGATTGGTGTTGAAAAGTGCTCCTGGTTTCGATCTAGCATCTACTTGCTAGGCTTTGTAGTTGGTCCTCATGTTTCCAAGGTTGACATGCGACGTCTCTCTGACATTGATCATTGGGGTCCATGCAAATCTGCCAAACAGGTTAAACAACTAGCTGGTGTTATTTCATATTTGAGACCACACATCCCAAATCTGTCAAAACTGATGGCGCCTATTGATGCTCTACGAAATGATCCAGATGCTGGTAGCAAATGGACTGAGAAGCACACCAAACGACTTGAGATTATCAAGAAGGTCTTGTTATCTGAAGCTTTACTGACTGCACCAGACATGAATAAGAAATTTTATCTTGAATGTGATGCTAGCTTATATGCAGTTGCAGTCATTTTGACGCAGCGCGACGATCAAGGACGCACAGTCTATGTGGCGATGTTGAGCAAATCTCTGACCAAATCCCAACAGAACTGGCCTGTCCTGAGACGAGAACTGTATGCCGTGTTATTCGGTTTAGTTCGTTTGCGACCCTTATTGTACGGGCATCCTGAGATTGAGGTTATGACAGATCATCGAGCTCTGATTTATATCTACACATGTAAATGTCCTACTAGAGTCATTCAAAATTACATGGAGATTTTAAACGAGTATCCCCAACTGCAATTCACTCATATCAAGGGCTTAGACAACATCTTACCTGACAAACTTAGTCGCTTGTATGAACCTTTAGAAGATCATACAGAGCTGGCGGGAGACAGTGATAAGAAAATTGCTAAATTACAAAAGAATATCATGAGAAGCAAAGGCTCCAAGAAACGATTCATTGGCAACAATAAGCAAACAAAGCATTATCTAACCAAGAACAAAGTAGTCTATAACAAAGACAAGCACTTGAATGTACTTGCTATGAAGATCAAGGAGGGCAATTATGAAAGCGTTGCTTACATTGCACCACCTGACAATGAGAGAGACCAACTGCTTCGTGAAACTCATGAATTTGGACACTTTGGTGCCGCTAGTATTGTCAAGAAACTACATGAAGAAGGTATTCATTGGACAGGTCTATATGATGATGCAAAGGCAATTTGTCAATCATGTATGGAATGTGCAAGACACAATGTAGTTCAAAAGGGTTACCATGAACTGAGAAACGTTGTAGCGTATGGTCCATTTGATCACATAGGCATTGACTTTCTTGGTCCGTTAACTCCAACCAACAATGGCAATATATATATATTAGTTGTATACGACATTTGCACCAGATTTATTATAACTCGTGCATTGCCCAACAAACAAACCGATACTGTCGCTAGAGCTCTGACTACCATCTTTGGAGACTTTGGCGTAGTACAAATACTACAATCTGATAATGGACGTGAATTCAAGAGTGCTTTGATGAGCGAGATCGGTAAAGCACTTGGCATCAATCAAAGATACTCTACGGCTTTCCACGCTAGGGGCAATGGTGCATCCGAATCAGGTGTTAAAAATATTCTTAATGCACTTCGTAAGATGGTCAGTGAACACATCTATGACTGGGACTCGGTTCTACCTGGAACTCAACTGGCTATAAACACAAAAATTAGGTATCGCACTGAGAGTGCACCTTTTCAATTGATGTTTGCTAGACCATTGAATAGATTCGTAGACTACGATGATCCTAAGATCAAGGACAACTTACCAAAGAAGCCTATGACTCTCGGTGAGCTACGCAAGAAGGCAGAGATTATGAACCAGGTTGTCTTTCCAGCTATTAACCAAAGAACACAACGCATTATTGAAGAGCAAGCAACGCGATTCAATAAGCATCACAAGATTACACACTTCAAAGTTGGTGATTGGGTTATGGTAAGACTTCCGCATAGAGAAAGCAAACTTGAGGCCGCTTATGATGGACCTTATCAAGTTGTTCAAAAGAAAAGATCTACATATGTGTTGAAAGACGATATGAATGAACTACTACATCGCGACTATGTGCCATCTGAATTGAAGCTGGTAGCAATCGACGAGTCTATCATCGAACAAGAAGTATATGAGGTTGACGAGATCAGAGCGCATCGTGGTCCTGAACACAATAGAGAGTATTTGGTAAAATGGAAGACATTTGGAGAAGCTGCCAACTCCTGGGAAACTGCTGCATCGTTCAACAACCCTCAAACCATTCGTAAGTACTGGGCAAAGATCAAGGAATATGAGCTGCTTGAGAAGAGAAGACAGGCACTAAATAGTGACACTGCTTCCTCCAAATCAAAGCGTAAGCGTGATGATTCTGACAAGCGTTTGAGAGGCTCTAAGAGGCTCAACGTTGCAGAACAGTAAAGTGATGTTTGTCATGGGATATATCAGGGCAACATGCAAATTGCAGTAGCACCTTTAGACTATCACATTGCGTTATATCTTTGTCAGCGAATGCGAAATACAGATCATTGATCGTTTACATAATTCTTTGAATTAGTCAACATGCGTTGAAACTGGTGGGGGCAAATGTGGAATACATCCACTATGATCTGCATTCCGACAGTTCATCCAGTTACCAGATTTAGATATAAACTGTATGTACACTGGATTAGATGTACGATATCGATTTATACTATGATCATGAGAAGATATGGACTTCAGATACGCTAGTACTATAAGATTCATACTATATAAGATATAGGCTATAGATGGCACCACGGACATGGATGGCACTATAGACTTATACTTGTATTCCGACATTGACTACGGATGTTTACCATATCTGGATAGGCACCAAGATTAATGCAATATGAGCTTGTTGCTTCAGATGTGCACTTCATGATCCACGCTATAAGACACATGCTTATATCCGTGATACTAGCTACAGATACTTTATGTACTACAGACTTGTACTATATATGAGACATGCTATAGACATGCATACGATATGCTATAGACATGCCATATATCCAGATACATGCTAAAGATGTATGCTTAGCGATATACACTCAGATATGTACTATTAATATAGACTAAGAAGACTGTACCTATCGGATACATGCTACTAGATCGATATTAATTATCCTTATGGAAAGGATAGATCAGGGTACTTCGGATGAGAGTCTAATTATTCATCCAGACAGAGCTAAATCATGATTAGCTTGCTGGAGTTGTCTTTTGGCATGATTAGACATTAGTTGATCTGAGTTGACTTATTTGTGAATCTAATTAATAGAACTTTTATCCATTGTTATAGTATATAAGAAGGATCATCTACCTGGCCAGTAGAGAGACTTCAGTTTACTTTACACCTGTCAGTTTGATAATAAAATATACCTTTATCAAGTTGACATTACTGTTTTTTTTTTATTCTTTTTTTTCCGTGAATTTTAGTCTGTAAAGCCTCAAATTCCACAGAGACCACATCGACTAGAATAACAGTATCAACGCACCATCAAGAGATAACATACAGTTTTACAACAATTATATGAGTGTGTCAATGCAGCAGAACACCACACCAACGAGGAGTAACCCTTCAAGTAAGACATAGTAGATAAGTTAGAGAATTATACCTTGAATCCACCACATTGCGCCTTTTCCATATACGGTATATTGCCTTTTTAGGAAATCGAGATAGAGCCAAGTAACCAAGAGAAAGATACACACGTATCAGACATCAGATGGTTTCATAGTGTAATGGTTATCATATCGGTCTTTGAATCCGGTGATCCGAGTTCGATTCTCGGTGAGACCTTTTTTCTAAAATTTATAAAGCTAGTGCATGTAGCGCCTTGTGCTTTTTTTTTTACGACTTTCCAGAACATTGCTCATCATCAAGACAGCAAGATCTCGCTAGAACATGATAACGACAACTGAGCTTTTTTTTTGCTACTTATCAACGCAGAGCTGTGTCTATTTATGGTCAACTAACTTGATCCATACATTTGAAATTATTGAACAAGTAGGTTAATTGACTGACGCAAGCACGGACTGATAATCCTCATCATTGTAAAGTATGGGTACATGGTTGAAAGTGCTGTAGACCTTGCTTATATTGTGTCTACAAAAAATAATGCCTTCAAATCTAGTAAATCCATGAATTGTATATAAAAAGCTTTTTGGTTTTTATTTCATATGTTGTAAATGCGTTAGAACAACTCTCCATCGTCATTCTTTTTCTCCTTGTTCAATCCATCCTCTTCCAGAACGGCCTCTTCATCTCCAACAGGGGCCAAGTGCTTCTTTGTCAAGTTTTCTTCTTCAGTACTGGCGGTACCAGGAGCATGATTTCGTTGAATGACCAATTCAGTTTCACCATTGTCCAGAGTTTCCACAGTAACCTTTGCTGTTTCTCCTGTACGTACACCGCCGTCAATCAAAAGGCGAGCCAAGGGATTCAATAACTTCTTTTGAATCAAGCGATTCAAAGGACGGGCACCATAGGCAGGATCGTAACCACGCTCTCCCAGCCAGTCTCTTGCCTGCAAATCAACATCAATCTTGATGCGACGATCTGCTGTACGTTCTTCCACTTCCTTGATACGCACATCCACTATATCACGCAATGCATTCTTTGAAAGTCGATTAAAGATGACCATCTCATCAATACGATTGACGAATTCAGGTGCAAAACTATGTCTGACAGCGTCCATTACACTTTCCTTGGCACGCGTGCTGACAACACCTTCTTGGTTGGTATCATGCACCAGAGCCTCAGCGCCCAAATTGGATGTCATGATAATGATGGTGTTACGGAAATCGATTTTGCGACCCTTTGTATCGGTTAAGACACCATCATCCAGGACTTGCAACAAGATGTTGGATACATCACGGTGTGCCTTTTCCATTTCATCCAGCAAGACCACCGCGTATGGGCGACGACGAACAGCTTCAGTCAATTCACCGCCTTCTTCATGGCCCACGTAGCCTGGAGGGGAACCGATCAAACGACTGACACTAAACTTCTCCATGTATTCTGACATATCCACTCGAACAATGGCATTCTCAGTATCAAACAAGAACTTGGCAATGGTCTTGCAGAGCTCAGTTTTACCAACACCGGTAGGACCCAGGAACAAAAAGGAAGCGATGGGTTTACTAGGGTTTTGCAGACCAGCACGACTCAAACGAACAGCATCAGCGACAGCGTGGATAGCTTCATCTTGGCCCACAACACGCTCTGTCATGACGTCCTCCATGTGCAGCAGCTTCTCGCGTTCTCCCTTGAGCAGATTGCGGACGGGAATACCAGTCATTTGAGAAACCACACGAGCGATATCGTTGGATGTTACTCTCTCATGGATAAAGGACTCGGTATTCTCGTCGTCGGCTTGGCTTTCGGTTGGCAGCTGTTTCTCCAAGTTGGGGATGACACCATATCTTAATTCAGAGGCACGTTGAAAATTGCCTGCACGCTGAGCTTGTTCCAAATCAACACGGGCCTTCTCCAAATCTTCCTTGATCTTTTTGATTTCATCCAGTTTCTGACGCTCCGTGTTCCAAACAGCAGACAGACGCTCGCTCTCCTTTTGCTTGTTTTCGAGATCTTGCTTTAGCTTGTCGCGACGTTCAACAGACATCACATCCGTTTCCTTTCGCAGACTCTCCAATTCAATTTGAAGAGTCATGATTTGGCGATCGAGGTTTTCAAGAGCTTCAGGCTTGCTTTCTTGTTGAAGACGAAGCTTGGAGCATGCTTCATCAATCAGATCAATAGCTTTGTCAGGGAGGAAGCGGTCTGCAATGTATCGATGAGAGTGGATGGCGGCAGCTACGATGGCTGCATCAGAGATACGCACACCATGATGTACTTCGTAACGTTCCTTGAGACCACGTAGAATAGAGATTGTATCCTGAACGGAGGGTTCCTCAACCATGACTTGCTGGAAACGACGAGCCAAAGCAGGATCTTGCATGATGTATTTGCGGTATTCATCAATGGTAGTGGCACCTACACATCGCAGTTGGCCTCTTGCTAATGCAGGCTATTTTTCGCTGTCAATAAATAACTATTCACACTCCTCCACTTGCTGGTGCACATTTACCTTGAGCAAGTTGCTGGCATCCATGGCACCTTCAGATTTGCCCAAACCAAGCAATGTGTGAATTTCGTCTACAAACAGGATAATGTTTCCCTCTGACTCGGACACTTCCTTCAAAACGCCTTTGAGCCGATCCTCAAATTCACCTCTGAGAGGCATGTGAGACTCTGTATTTATTGACGGATGACTGAGAAATGACTCACCTATACTTTGCACCTGCAACGAGAGCCTACATGTCGATAATGATGTCAATAGCGAGCCTTCTTCCAAGAATACCGTCTACTTACACCCAAGTCCAAAGCTATAACTCTCTTTCCTTGAATTGATTCGGGCACTTCATTTGCCACAATACGCTGAGCCAAGCCCTAATATAGCCAGAGTTAGCCATAGTGAAAAAGGCTTGTTTCATGCAAATGTTTTTTACCTCAGCAATTGCAGTTTTGCCGACACTACAGGATGACAAGGGTTAGTTGATCATACAAAAAATAAAAAACTCTAATCTTAAAATTACCCTGCTTCACCAATCAAGACTGGATTGTTCTTGGTACGTCGAGCCAATCTGTACATCGCATGCCAAATATCAAAAAAATGCTGCCGATAATCACCCATCATGCAACTTGACTTACACTAATTCAAATGTATCAGCACACATGCACTCTCGAGACTTGGGCCCTTCTGTTATGCTTTACCTTCTAATGTTCTTCTGATCTCCTCATCACGACCAATAACAGGATCTATTCAGTGTGCATCAATACATGCTTTCTGTAGTACACCAATGTGGAAGCACTGGAAAAGTCCGCCATCGAAATCTCCAGAACATTTTAACGATACCTACCTAGTTTACCCTTCTCTGCCATTGCTGTAAGATCGATGCCCTTAATAAACAAGGCGGTTAGTTGCGCAGAGATACATACTGAATATCCTCTGCAACTTACGAATTGCTCCAATGGTTTCTGCTGCTCTTGCTCTTGATTGGGGTTCAATTTGAATCCTTGTCCACCTTGGCCAGGTGTACCGCCTTACAAGACATCACGATAAGATGAGACCACATGTGCATTGATAAGTGTGTGGGCTGGTACTTACCATTGTAGAAACGCTTGGCTCCATAGTACATGCTAGCCATGGGCTGCTTGGTCAATGCAACAGCTAATAAGGATGGCTTTTTGACATTTCCACTCAGTAATCTGCTTGTCAAGACACGGCGCTCGATAGTTGTGTGCCATTGGCGTCGTGCGGCTGTGTTTATGGTTCTCTGTGATATTCTCAACATGCTTTGGTTATAAAAGAAAAGATGAAAGAAAAGAGGCTGAAATCAGTCGGGAAATGCATTTAAATGTATTTCTGTCAACAGGCGGGGAAATCGACTCGGATGATGAAATCTGTTGCAAATCAATGTTTGGGTGACTCTATATAAATGTTTGACTTTTTTGAAGAGGGGAGGGGTGTGTTACATTTTGTCCCATCATCACCATGTTTTTGCAACGAAGCTCGATTCTGTTTTGCAAACGATCATTGTACAATGGATCCATCGCATGCATCTACAAGAGATGGAACTCAAAAAGCTCCACTGAAGTAAGGAAAACAGCAGCTTTGCTTGAGTATCGTACTGAGCCGTCATGTATAGAAACTGAAAGGTGCCAATCCTAGCAAGTCGATCGATTTAGCAGCGTTTCCCGCAGAAAACATTCGGAATTTCAGTATCATTGCTCACATTGGTAACTGAGAAATAACAGCATACACATTTGCACATCTAATGCATTGACATGACACTGTAGACCATGGAAAGAGTACACTGGCAGACAGGTAAACTCACTCTGGATATGCAGCAGTGAAAGAGATCTGAACGCACCGCCCATTTTAGACTATTGGAATTGACAAACACAATATCAGCAACAGGATCAAACAAGCAAGTGTTGGATAAACTCAAAGTAGAGCGAGAGAGAGGCATCACAGTAAAAGCTCAGGTAAGATTGGATGCCAGTGGACCCACTGTGTATGCTCATGTCGTTTGATCTGTAGACAGTCTCCATGTTTTACAACCACAAGGGCACAGAATACCTACTGAATTTGATTGACACACCTGTAACTATAGAACACATGTATCCACCAGTACGACGAATTCAAGTGATGTATAGGGACATGTCGATTTTAGCTACGAGGTATCCAGATCACTGGCTGCATGTCAAGGCACCCTGTTGTTAGTGGACGCAGCACAGGGCATCCAAGCACAGACTGTGGCCAACTTTTATTTGGCATTTGGTGAAGGCTTGGAGATTATACCCGTTTTGAACAAGATTGATTTGCCTGGCGCAGAACCTGAGCGAGTGCTGAAGCAAATCGAAAGCGCATTTGAGCTGAATACAGACGATATTTTACAGATATCTGCCAAATCAGGCATCAATATTGATAAGGTGTTACCGAGCATCATTGAGAAGGTGCCCCCGCCCGTTGCTTCGATCGACAAGCCATTCAGAGCACTGTTGTTCGATTCATGGTACGACAAATACGTGGGCGTAGTGTGTATGCTTGGTATGAAGGATGGCGTGCTGCGCAAAGGCGATAAGGTTGTGTCTGCTTACTCTGATACCAAGTATGAAATCACGGAAGTGGGTATTATGCACCCAGAGCAGATGCCTACTGGATATTTGTAAGTAGTGTTTTGTGTCAAACTCAAACCAAAGGCTTATTCGTTGGGATGATAGACATGCTGGCCAAGTAGGGTATATCGTCTGTGGTATGAAGAGTGCTTCGGAAGCCCATATTGGCGATACGTTTCATCATTTGGGTCAGAAGGTGGAGGTTTTACCAGGCTTCCAGCCTGCGCAATCCATGGTGTTTGCCGGTATCTTCCCAGTGGATACCAACGATTTTAGAAAATTAGACGACAACATCAAAAAGTTGACACTGAACGATGCAAGCGTCACAGTGCATAAAGAGACTAGCCATGCCCTTGGTCAAGGCTGGCGTTTGGGCTTCTTGGGGACATTGCACATGGATGTGTTTAGACAGCGTTTGGAGAATGTAAGGTGTACTGTATCCTATGCCAGCAATATTACTGACAAGCGACTATAACAGGAATACGATGCCAATATCATTGTGACGCAGCCTACTGTGCCTTACAAAGGTAGCTCTTTGTTTGATTTATCAATTTCATGTACTGATGATGCGTGTAGTTGTATATAGAGATGGCACCTCGAAATTAGTGAGAAATCCAGCCGACTTTCCCGATCTAGAGGAGCGTTCATTTAAGGTGTCCAAGTTACAAGAGCCAATGGTACTGGCGACGCTTATCTTTCCTGATGTAAGTTGCTGGATGATGGCGATGGGAAAACGGGGCTTACTGAACGGAGCGTTTATAGGAATACATGGGTAAATTGATCGAATTGTGTGGCGTAGGTATAGACTTATCCAAGCATGCAACGGCTTACTGATCCGCATCATGATAGTCTCGCAGAGGAGAGCAATTGGAGTATGTTTATGTTGATGAAACACGTGTGATGATGAAGTACAGAATTCCGCTTGCAGAAGTGGTGACAGATTTCTATGATGAGCTGAAGAGTAGGTCGTCTGGATATGCCTCCTTTGATTATGAAGAAGGCGGGTATGAAGACAGTGATTTAGTCAAGGTAAGAGTGTGATTCAGAAAAACTGATTAGAGTGCTGACACCTGGATCGTACTGAATAGATGAGTGTGCTATTGAACTCCAAGCCTGTGGACGCATTATCCGTCATTCTCCATCGCAGCCAAGTTGACATTGTTGGCAGAGATTGGGTCAAGAGATTGAAGGGTGTTATTCAACGACAACTGTTTGATGTGTCCATCCAAACTGCATTGGGAACAAAGATTATTGCTAGAGAAACGTAAGAATCCGCCCTAAGATAGATTGGACTGCATGCTCATGTTGATTATTGCTTACAGTGTATCTGCCATGCGCAAGAATGTCACTGCCAAATGTGTAAGTGCATAAAAAATAGACTCATTCAACTTCCTTCTAATGTGATCTCTTGTAGTACGGTGGAGATGTATCAAGAAAGATGAAGCTCTTACAAAAACAAAAAGAAGGCAAGAAGAGAATGAAGATGATTGGTAATGTATACCTTGTGCGACGACAGCGAAGGATTTCATTTTAACAATTACTTTTTTGACCTGTTCAGGTAATGTTGAATTGCCTCAAAAAGCCTTTTATGATTTTATGGATAAAAGTAAAGGCTCTTGAGAAATGCATATCGCAACATCTTGATGTCATTTCTCATAAAGCGTGGCAAGGTGTCACCTTAGATTTGTAAACAATAAAAAAATGGCACCATTTTCTTGTTCAAAGGCCTTGGTCTCCTTTTAATGAAATGCTGAACAAGCACCACACACTCTAATCTCACTGTGTTACATGTAAAAAAAAAAAAAAAAAAAAAAAAAAAAAAAAAAAAAAACTTTTATTTTTATTTTGTGTGGATGGATCAATAAACTACGGTAAATCCAGAACTGTCTATCAATTTAACATTATAAATTTTCATGTTTTAGTCTTAATTGCCATTATCAAATTGATATTAGTAAGAGAAGGGTTTATGTAAAAAGTTGGTTTGTCATATAAAGAGATGTAAAGGGGCTGACAGAGAGACATGTCTTAAATCTGTCATAGTAATATGGGATGAGGAGCAAATAAAAAATCTAAGGAGGGATGGTATGAGAGTCTAGCAGGCATAAATAGTAGATTAGAGTATAGCAAATAGAAAGTAGTAGTAGTAATGTATAGAGTATATGTAAAATAAGTTGGAAATCAGACTGAGTTGATCCTATTATTCGTTCAATTATGAAAGCCCCTTGGGCGTCAAGCTAAGCTTCAATGTGCTTCCACGACGACCAGTGATCAGGTCCTCCAGTTCTTGCATTTTACGTTCCTTCTCAATGTCCTCTGTCTTCTTTGGGACATTGTATGTCTTGACTTTATGCGGTGTAGATTTGCTGGCACAAGGCTCAATGGATGCAGCAGAAGGAGACCATGTACCTACTTTACTACTGCAACGTCCTTTTCGTAAGAGAGATTTGCTGCTGCTGCTGCTGTTGTTGTTGTTGGCTTCCTTTTCAACCGACTTGTACATGGTGGATGAACAGGAATGTCTGCGGTTACTCTTTTTCTTTTCAGAACTACCGACAAGCATTCTTGGGTCACTTGCAAGAGTACGACGAGCATCCACATGGCGCATTGGATTATTGATAGATCTTCCAATCTGTTGTTGTTGTTGTTGTTGTTGAGATACTTCCAAAGGATGCATAGGACGCCCAAAGTTTTGTCTGGCATTATGGCTAGCCGTAACATTAGACAATTGACGATGTGGAGAGGGTGAGACTGAATTAGCTGTGTTGGTAGTTAAGTAAGGACTTTTTTGTTGAGGAATGGGCGGTGGTGAAGACAACGGCTGATAAAGTTCATAAGGAATTTCATTCTGGTTTCTGTCATTATAAAATGTTTGAAATGCTGTTCTTGTTGGAGAGACCAACGAAAAGATACTTGTTGAATGTTGAAGGATAGGTGGTGAAATCTCTAGATGCGCTGCTGATTTGCGACTGAAATTGGATTGATTTGTGTCAACTTGTTGACGAAATATGCTTTTGAACTTGACAGATCTCTTTTGTTCCAAATTTTCAAGCATTTGTATGATTTAATTAAAGGAAAGAGTGTATGTAATGTAGAGGAAGAAGAAGAAAAGGGAATCAAAAGATGAATGAAAAAATTTTGAAGGCTGTCCACTATATATATATCAACAATCGAATAGACTTGTGTAAGCGTAGCGGGATGACCGATCTTCCGTTTTAGGGAGGGACCTTTCTTTTGAAAAAATGTGCTGTTTACTAAATTCATGTAGCACTGACTCGGCGTTGTGTTGCCATATCATGATTGTGATACAACATGGTATTGTAACTCACAATTTCCATCTTTTCTTGGTTTGCGTATTTAATTCATCATCGTTCCAGCAATTTGCCCCAAAATATTTTGCTTTATACCCAAAGATGTCGTTTACTTACATTGCACAAGCACAATTTGCTGTCAATATATAAGCTGATTTCTCTGGTGCTAGCTTCTTGACAATGTGAGTGTATCAATTCTTGTAGTACTATTTTACTGC
This sequence comes from Mucor velutinosus, assembly GCF_035048745.1. Classification (NCBI taxonomy): domain Eukaryota; kingdom Fungi; phylum Mucoromycota; class Mucoromycetes; order Mucorales; family Mucoraceae; genus Mucor; species Mucor velutinosus. Next base: position 239,926 of record NW_027041921.1, read on the forward strand.
ATGAATAACAGGAGGCAAGCCATGCTAAAATCATACGCCTGGCTTTGTGGTACTCATTATTGAGTAATCAATACATAAGTTTTATCGAAATCACAATTTAAAGTTAAATTACATGACGAAAACATTTGCTATGTTAGATCTGGACTTCTGGGTAAACTTGTGTTATAATCATCCCGTTGCAATTCCATGATTGAGCTCTTGTTTCCCACATATGCTCTACACCGAAAAGTTCCTTAACCCATCAAGTTTGTTAGGCTACAGATAGCCAAACACCTTCATGAACATGATTCACTACCACTTGTGCTGAGTGCTCTAAATTTGATTACCAAAAATTTGTCACCGACATTACATTATTTCATCCCTCTGTATCTGTAGAAGCCACAAGCATGCAATCTCTATTCATTTGGCATAATCTGCAGTGTTTGATCTTATAAGCGAAATACTAGTTCTTTGCAATTATTGCATAAACGAACAAAAAGAAGGCTGAACGCACTACAGTTAGTAAAAATGGTAAAAAGGTCTCACCGAGAATCGAACTCGGATCACCGGATTCAAAGACCGATATGATAACCATTACACTATGAAACCATTTGATATCTGTAAATTTTGTATATATATTATACATTAATATGCAGTATTTTTTTGCACAACACTGCAACTTTTTGACATATTACCTTGTTTTGCCCTAGGGGTAATTTACGAATATTCTTTTTGCAGGTAGATAATAAGTTTTTGAAGAGCTCTGTAGATTGATAAACAGGTGCTTTTGAAAATTTTAAAGTTGAACTAAGTTTTAAATGATACATGTTGTGCCAGAAGGGCTACAACTGTCTATAAAGATTAAGGTATTCTTGATGGGTAGATATGTCTGCGTTGTGCAACAACATGGACAAGCTATGATAATTAAAGTGCATCTCAGCTATCTAAATACTGAGGTTCACCAGATGTGATAAGCGTTGTACAAGATAAATTGCTACTTAGGCATTCAGAACTTAGTATAAATAGAATCTCTTGTCTTCATCAATAAATCTTTAGTTTTTGTGTCTGATCTTATTCAAATAAGTCTTTTCTTGTTTTTATAATATCGAACACTTTTTATAAGCTACAAATAATAATCCTTTTATTCTTTGTGCTTAACAATACATAGATACTGTTGAATACATTTAAAATCAAGTTTAAGCAGCAAAAAATAGCAGAATAACTTCCTCATATATATTACCCAACAACAGGGTAATATGTACACTCTGCTCTTTGGGCAATATTAGAAGTAATATGTGCACTTTGCCCCTATTTTTACCCTTCTATTATCCTACAAAAAGTTGCAGTGGAATTCGAACGATGATGTGACGAGGAATCACTGTTTTTGATTGAAAGGTCGTTAAAGACGGTACTATCAGCTCTATTCTCAAGCTCAGTTGCTTCAAAACAGTAGATACTCTCTTATTTTTGTGATTGCTGAATAGTTGTTTATTCATATAGGAATAGGAAAATTTCAGAAGCTGGCTTATTCTTCAGGACAATGAAAATCATTTCAATCAAAACTGGCACAAGTTAATAACGATATACAGTTGATAATTTGAAGAGTATGTCAGTAAAAACAAATAAAGTCTTTCCCTCGTCCATTAGTTTCGATAATATAACATTGAAACAGTTGTTGTAAATCTGAAAGTACGTGAGAATGGATATAAGTTTATTTTCGTAAAATCAGATGAAGAGGAGAGGGAAGAGTGAATGTCTACTGCTATTTATATGTATAATTTATGGATTGCTTACACACCCGTCTAGAATGGTGTTCTTATGCTAATTGAGTGTCAATAATCCTCACTTATGCTAAATGGTAATTATTTCAGATATAGATGATCAGTCTAAATATCTTTAGTAGTTGCTCTTGGCAACGTTAATTACTTACATTCCTTATCTGCTATCTTTTGACATATAGAGAATAGCTTACTGAAACTTAGCTTATGTGAATATCATGGTTATCGTTTACATGTTGATACAGTTTATTTACATATGCTCCATATGTGCATAGTTTATTACTGAATTCAATCTACGATCTTGTGATTCAGGAACAGTTAGATGTGTGAATAATACAACATGACCAACTTTTGAGCCATACCACCCACATTGGAAATTGAGTTTCTTTACGTTGATATGCGAACTTTCAGGATAGCATGTTCTTACGGAAAAGATTTGCCTTAGAAGCAATCACGTAATTGGATTCTAGATAGACTGCGTTAATGATGAGGAATGTTAAGTACAAAGAATAAAAGGATTATTATTTGTAGCTTATAAAAAATGTTCGATATTATAAAAACAAGAAAAGACTTATTTGAATAAAATCAGACACAAAAAACTAAAGATTTATTGATGAAGACAAGAGTTATTCTATTTATACTAAGTTCTGAATGCCTAAGTAGCAATTTATCTTGTACAACGCTTATCACATCTGGTGAACCTCAGTATTTAGATAGCTGAGATGCACTTTAATTATCATAGCTTGTCCATGTTGTTGCACAACGCAGACATATCTACCCATCAAGAATACCTTAATCTTTATAGACAGTTGTAGCCCTTCTGGCACAACAAGGAACTTGTGATTTTTGAAATCTGTAAATTTTGAAAAGATGCTGTAATTAGAACTTATTCGATAACTATATGAATGTGGGCTGTACGTCTACTAAGAGTTTTAGAGAGTACTTTGTTTGGCTCGAACGTGTTTGATTTGCGATTATGTAGAACGAGGTAGATGAACAATGTGGAAAAATAGTTAAGGTGATCAACAATTTTCAAAGAGCCATATCTCCGGAGTTTACTAAGTGAACGAGAGCTTCAGACATAATAGCTTCTGTTTCTTTCTCAATTCTCTATACGATGGTATGGTTCTTATACATTTGTTTTTCAAGTTTTAAAAATCCTCTTCTTGTAGCTCATAAAATATAAATTTTTGAGCAAATTCATGAAGGGAACGTACATCTGATACATAAAGCCCTTATATTATGATACATTTAACGTAGAGCTATCAAATTGTTTTTGTCTTGTGCAAATCCGGTGACTATTTGTTGGAATACGACCAAAAAAGAGTATCGTGCAAAATCATCAATTTTTGTTCAAAATCTGCCTGTGATAGCAAGCAAAAAATCTGGTGACGATTTTTTGGTCAGGACAAGATTTTCAATATTTCATGATAGAGCCATGCCAGAGCTTCAAGCAATAGCTCATTCGATAAGAAATTTTTTGGTCTATAATGTTTAGTAATGCTTAACAAAATGCTTTGATGATAGGTACTGATTAATATTTAGAAAATGGTCAAAAAATCGCAAAAACAATCGTATCAAATATCAGGTGAACAATGTGCACCAGAGACTTGATATAAGTATCATTGTATTCTTCTTTGAGTTTTCCACAAGTTTACTATAGGTTTGAAGGGATGGTTACTACTAAGAAACGCGTAATTTTAAGGCCGATAATAGATTTCGGAATCCCATGGATCCTCATTCAGAATAACAGAAATTAAATCTCCGTTAACCTTCCGTATGTACACCACACAAGTATTATGCATTTGATCAAGCATTTTAAAAATCGGAGCGTACGTGTGGAACTTGAGGCTTGATAGACTAAAATTCACGGAAAAAAAAGAATAAAAAAACAGTAATGTCAACTTGATAAAGGTATATTTTATTATCAAACTGACAGGTGTAAAGTAAACTGAAGTCTTTCTACTGGCCAGGTAGATGATCCTTCTTATATACTATAACAATGGATAAAAGTTCTATTAATTAGATTAACAAATAAGTCAACTCAGATCAACTAATGTCTAATCATGCTAAAAGACAACTCCAGTAAGCTAATCATGATTTAGCTCTGTCTGGATGAATAATTAGACTCTCATCCGAAGTACCCTGATCTTTCCTTTCTATAAGGATAGTTAGTATCGATCTAGTAGCATGTATCCGATAGGTACAGTCTTCTTAGTCTATATCAATAGTACATATCTGAGTGTATATCGCTGAGCATACATCTTTAGCATGTATCTGGATATATGGCATGTCTATAGCATATTGTATGCATGTCTATAGCATGTCTCATATATAGTACAAGTCTGTAGTACATAAAGTATCTGTAGCTAGTATCACGGATATAAGCATGTGTCTTATAGCCAGCGTGGATCATGAAGTGCACATCTGAAGCAACAAGCTCATATTGCATTAATCTTGGTGCCTATCCAGATATGGTAAACATCCGTAGTCAATGTCGGAATACAAGCATAAGTCTATAGCGCCATCCATGCATGTCCATGGTGCCATCTATAGCTTATATCTTATATAGTATGAATCTTATAATAGTACTAGCGTATCTGAAGTCCATATCTTCTTATAGTATAAATCGATATCGTACATCTAATCCAGTGTATATACAGTTTATATCAAAATCTGGTAACTGGATGAACTGCCGGAATGCATATCATAGTAGCTGTATTCCACACATGGAATTAAATAAACACTATCTTTCTCATCTCATCTAATATTGTATATATATATACTGTCCATATATATTTTGAACGACACAAACTGTCACGATGGTAAAAGGATTTTGTGGTGGTGCTGATTTCAAAAGGCGGTATCAGAACTCTGAGCCTATCAGAACACTGTTCCTGAACTGGTATTGAAATCGGTTACTCTTACATTTTATGCTTTGACTTATATATTTTGATCTATACAACACATTGGAAATAAATAGAACCTTCTTACGTTCAAATCTTTTGGGTACATAACTTTATATATATACATTTTATCGCTGAGATACTGTCTACATCAAGGTTACTGCAAACACATCAGCGACCTAAACAGCTTTAATTACTTGGTTTAGTCTCAAGATCAACTATTACTGCAAGATCTTCTACACATTTCGCTACACACTTCACGAAACCAGCACCACAGAGTATCAAAATGTCGTCTTGTGAGATGGATCCAATAGATAGAGTTAACAAATAAAGAAATAGATTGTAGCTAATACTTAGTGATTATGTTGAAAGATACCGTTTATTGAATGCATTTACAACTTATATTTATACTATTTCTACGATCGATAATTACTTAATCAATGGAACTTTTGGGTAGATATAGTACTTGATATAGCAACTGATAGTCAGATCAATGCCTGCTATCAGTTTCCAGAACCTTTGAGTATACGCTGGCGCCTTTTAGTCGCTTTCTTTAAACTTGGCTTGAAATTAAACTTAGGCACGACAAAAATGTCAGGGTTGAGGGGTATTCTGTCAGTGATTTAGATCTGCAGGATATCATTGACAGACTAAACACAAACAAGAATAAGAAGCGCAGGTTTAAACCTAGAGCGCCAGCTACCAAGAACATTAAACAGCGATTAACCTGGATAGCACACAACATTACACAAACTATATTGGATAAAATCAATGTTCAAATCTAATATTAATAAAGCACCTTTTTATCCATTTAACTAAAAGGCTATAACATCTTCCTGCATACTCTCTATATCTACTTCCATTTATATCTCTATCAGATCTCAGATTGCATATGCTACCTCTACGTATTAGCATCTGACAAAAATGTCGTGCCTAAATTTTGGTTTAAGCCAAATTTGAAGAAAGCGACTAAAAGGCGCCAGCACATACTCGAAGGTTCTGGAAACTGATAGCAGACTGTGGAATACATCCACTATGATCTGCATTCCGACAGTTCATCCAGTTACCAGATTTAGATATAAACTGTATGTACACTGGATTAGATGTACGATATCGATTTATACTATGATCATGAGAAGATATGGACTTCAGATACGCTAGTACTATTATAAGATTCATATTATATAAGATATAGGCTATAGATGGCACCACGGACATGGATGGCACTATAGACTTATGCTTGTATTCCGACATTGACTACGGATGTTTACCATATCTGGATAGGCACCAAGATTAATGCAATATGAGCTTGTTGCTTCAGATGTGCACTTCATGATCCACGCTGGCTATAAGACACATGCTTATATCCGTGATACTAGCTACAGATACTTTATGTACTACAGACTTGTACTATATATGAGACATGCTATAGACATGCATACGATATGCTATAGACATGCCATATATCCAGATACATGCTAAAGATGTATGCTCAGCGATATACACTCAGATATGTACTATTAATATAGACTAAGAAGACTGTACCTATCGGATACATGCTACTAGATCGATATTAATTATCCTTATAGAAAGGAAAGATCAGGGTACTTCGGATGAGAGTCTAATTATTCATCCAGACAGAGCTAAATCATGATTAGCTTACTGGAGTTGTCTTTTAGCATGATTAGACATTAGTTGATCTGAGTTGACTTATTTGTCAATCTAATTAATAGAACTTTTATCCATTGTTATAGTATATAAGAAGGATCATCTACCTGGCCAGTAGAAAGACTTCAGTTTACTTTACACCTGTCAGTTTGATAATAAAATATACCTTTATCAAGTTGACATTACTGTTTTTTTATTCTTTTTTTTCCGTGAATTTTAGTCTATCAAGCCTCAAATTCCACACAGACATTGATCTGATTATCAGTTGCTATATCAAGTATTATATCTACTCGGAAGTTCTATTGATTAAGTAATTATCGATCGTAGAAATAGTATAAATATAAGTTGTAAATGCATTCAATAAACGGTATCTTTCAACATAATCACTAAGTATTAGCTACAATCTATTTCTTTATTTGTTAACTTTTACCATTGCATCTATCTATCAAGACGACAAAATCATCTGAGGTTTCTTGGTTTAGTGGTATAATTCTCGCTTAGGGTGCGAGAGGTCCCGGGTTCGATTCCCGGAGAAGCCCTTTTTGCTTCAAATGGTAGCCGTAGTGTTTGTAGCGAATGATCGCTGTTCCGTGGTTTAACATGTTGAGTCCTTTCTTTTGTTGATAGAACTCACAGTGAGAGTATGTGTCTAAAGCCAGTGTAACAGACATATAATATTGCATGTTATTGTTACAAGTCGTAACATCTACTTTTTTTTTTCCTGCCACCATATATAATCATCCAGTCTGCTTGTCTCTATTATACAAATAAAACACATCACATTTGGTAACGCTTAAATTACACTCTGCCCACAACTCAATCTCAACTCGAAGGGCCACATATCAAGCGGGCATGAATTAAAGACCTAGATCAACGCTGCATTGCCTTCCGCATCGTATCCAAAAAGGACAATCTTATATCAAATCTCACTTTTAACTCCATGAAATGCAATTACATAACCAAATCATACGAAACCATACACCTTGACCCTTGTAAATTAAGTAAGCAATTCTTCATTCATCGAAAGATATCAGGACAGAAATATTATCAAACCACAAATCAATCCTATGTTAACCAGGACATTATTACAGACATAAAGAATAGCAAAACAGTATAAAAGCATAACTCTCAAAATCAAATAATAAAATCACCTTATACTTTACCAGTATTTCAATACACATCTTTTATAAAGCTCATTAGCTATTATATTTACTTCTTTTCTTATATCAAACCTCTGTTATTTGTAAGATCCCTTGGATTCTTTATATATATCATATATTATAATCGATTCATTGTAAACTCTTTTATATACATCTCTGTATTACTTTCTATTTTCTACTTTTACTTCTGTTTATTTGTTTATTCTAGTTGGACAACTATAAGCCTGGTGCTCATTTGATAATTAGATCCGCTTTGGCTAATTTACTATCTCTTTCATACTCTTTTATCAAAACTATATCCACTACTACCGACTCGCCTGTAACATTATCTAACGCATGAATTGATACTATTTTTTTTAAAAAAACTCAACCAACTGGCATAGTTCAAAGTAGATACATCAAGCTTGGATGCTGTTGATCGATCAGGCCAAAGGCAACCTATATGCCGATTAGGTCAAAGGCAACCCATATGTCGATCAGGTCAGGCAAAGGTTTGGTGAAACAAATCAAAAGTGATCTGAAAGTGAACTCGCGGATCAAAAGCATCTGCAATTGACAAACACCAACACAAATCACTGGAGCCACTCATTTACATCCTCAATGCAAGCAACCTACACCCCAATCCAAAAGAAAAAAAAGTATAATCCAGTAATCAAAATCAAATACGATGTTCCTAAAGTACTAGCAGATTGCCAGACAAGGTTGAATTAGACAATTTATATATAAAAGTATAAAATGCAAATAGTTTAGAGACGACGACCACGACGGCCACCCTTTCTACGGGTAGAATCAGTGGGGATGGGAGTAACATCCTCAATACGACCAATTCTCATACCAGCACGGGCAAGAGCACGGAGGGCAGCTTGACCACCGGGACCAGGGGTCTTGGTACCAGTACCACCGGTAGCTCTGAGCTTAATGTGGAGGGCGTTGATACCGAGTTCCTTACACTTGGCAGCAACTTGTTGGGCAGCCAACATAGCAGCATAAGGAGAAGACTCATCACGATCAGCCTTAACTTGCATACCACCAGTAACACGAGAGATGGTTTCACGACCAGAGAGATCGGTAACATGAACGAAAGTATCGTTGAAAGAAGCGAAGATGTGGGCAACACCGAAAACGAGTTCACCTTCACGGACTTGGGGACCAAGAGTGACCTTTTCAACAACCTTAGGGGCAACCTTCTTGTTAGACTATAAAAAATAAGAGAAAAGTTTAGTACTTGAGCCGATACATCATGTTGAAAAAAATAGCTGCAATGTCAATTGAATCACAATTTGTATGATCAGAACCGGCATCCATCCATCTGGTTTGTAATCGAATCGACTACATCCATCTGAATAGATCCTCCTTATCATAGTCGACCGTTGATTACATCTTCACAGTTGCCAATCATAAAAAATGTAACTCACCATGATTGATAAATGAAAGAGAAGGAGTTGATGGTTTGGATGCTTTAGGTTTCAATATATGAAGGTTTCTTGCTCCCCTTTTTTGACAGCCTACATTGAAACTCAGTGCTTGAAATTAGTCCGGTCAAAGAGGATCTCTGACAAGGACAATCATGCAATGTCTGGTTCACTCTCTCGATCCATCATCTACACTATACGAGCATAGCAGCTAGATACTTGCGGTGCCAAGAAAATCTTCAACTAGCTATGGCATTTTAAAACTGCTCAAGTGTCCATCTCGACCAGATTTCTATGTTATTTGCTACAGATGCAAAATGCACTCTGTTGTAAATACCAGGCTTATATTACAAAGAAAATGTAGAACGACTTTATTTTTTATCCTTCTTTTTGCTACCTAGACCCCAGCGACGCTTCTTTTCCTCTTGTTGTGGTTGTTGCTGAGTAGATGTAGGTGGAGGAGTCGACTCTGGTGTAGGGAAATCATTATATTCTTCTCTTCGTAGTATGGGTGATTGTAGATTAAAGTGGTTATCATTGTTATTATCTAGTCGAAGAGGACTCATGGGAAGGGTGGTAGTAGGATGTTGTGATGATAATGTTGATGGCCTGCCGTTACTATAATTATTATTACTTTCATCCATTTTCTTTGCCGTTTCCAATCCTATATTGATGGCGTCCATATTCAAATCAACCGCTTGGTAGAACAAAACATAACCCGATCCGCTTCCTGGAAGATCACTGAAATATTTCTGGATATCCTCCTCTTGAATTTGCTAGCAGGTTAAAGAAACTGTAAGTTCCATGCCATGATTCCAATTGAATGCACTTACTGTCACCACATCATCATCAAAAAGCATCCATTGTCCATTACTCTTGACAATAGCAACATAGTGGCCATGATGAGGACCACTATCGTAGCAATTCTTTAGTACATGGAGCCATCTTCAGATTCTAGCCAGACTATTTACCTTCCAATGTGCACCACAATACCCCAAAGCTCGTACATTCTATCAGCATCCTCTGTATCATCGCTCTAAAGCACAGGCAATCAATAAATGAGAATCGAAGCATTGTAATTAGCCATACCGTGTTGAATAGTCTCAATTCAAATGGAAACACCACTCTATAAGTAAGCTTGATGTACTTTTGCAGCTGCTCTTGATACTTGAAACGCTTCAAATGCAGTGCCAAAATATTGGGCAGCTTTTTGATCTTCATTCTACCAAGGATATGCTAAACAAGACTGCCAAGACAATAATCAAAATAGGTTTTACCTTCTTTCTGCTTCTTGAAGACCGGAACAAACATCACAGAAATATTTGTTCTTGTGGCATAGAGTCTCACTAGCTGAAAATTGCCTCAAACACGAGGTGATGGATGAATTCATTTCAACATCGATCGACAGATCCATGAAACATTCGTCTCTGCTGGTAACCTAATTGATTACCCATTTTTAGTAGTCGAAATAATCAGTTCAAAGTTGAGCTTACAGTTTCACAAGATAAACACTTTGTCTCGTTAGAAAAGACACCTTCAAAAAGCTGGTGTACCCATGTATTCTTTGGGTTTTGTCCCGTGCCTGCAGATAATATAAGTTGAGTGACATGGCGATCCAATTCAGGGCTGCGTGAGCAATACCTGCTGTGCTGTCTGTCTGGCTATCACTATTGATACTGCCTTGCTTGCCTCCACTCTCATCTGCTACTTTCTGCTGATATTTCTGAACATCCTCAGCAATTGTGTTCAGTGTGTAATTCAAGAATTCGTGAGCGTCTTGGTGCATGCTTGATCGAAATAATTCTATAGCAGGATCTGTCAGCAAATGGCTATACAACAAACAGAGCCAACTTACCATTCTCTTTTTTCACTTTGTTGATGAAATTTACAGGTGCAATTACACCATTCTTCTTCTTATTCTGAGATATTTTCCAAAACAAATCTTTAAGCGAAGAGAAAAGTGTGTCTTCCATCCCAGGTGCCAAGTTCATGTTGTTTTGATCCTTCTCAATAGCAGCAGGTTGAGCGCCAGGAGTTGCTACGCTTGAGCGTTTGTTGGGATTTTCTCTGTTTGGTGTGCTGGTCCCGCTTTTTCCATTCAGGGCAGGAGATGAGCAGGAGGTGGTAGATGAGCTTGTTGTAGGAAAGTATGAGTGCCCATTGCTCATAGGAGAATTAGGATGTGTCGACTGCGGTGTAAAAAGCTGAGCAGTGCTGACTTGTGGAAAGTTCAATACGCATTGTCGAAATGGTTTACAGAAATAAAGAGCTTGAACTACCGAGTTGCTATAGCTGTTGTCCTCGCTCGTTTAGTTTAAAGAAGCTCTCTTTTGGCATTTCAATTGTGCTTACCAAGTATTACCAAACTAATTACAGAAATAATGGAAAAAAGAGAGTGAGTATACGAGCCACTTTCTGCAGACAATTCGAGCATTTACATTTTCTAAACCAAAATAGCGTTCGCCTTCATCAATAGCATCGTTGTCAATAGCTGGCTTTGCTCCATGTCCACCTCCAGACTGCTGACCCTAAAGCATTGAGAGGCATGATTATATTAGCTTTCTACAGCCATGGCGTTAAATTGGTTATACAACATACCAGACCCATCCATTTGAATAGTGATGTACTTGACATGTTTCTATCTACTGATTGTATAATGTATGGTTTCAATTCTTATATGTAATTTTCGCTTTGTTTTTATATTTGTAGATTGAATTATTAAAATGGAAAGAGAAGAGCGATAATGGTAACCTAAAACGCGGCAGAGCTCCATTTATACGTTTGGCTATTCCATACAACGTCATTGGGGCATCAAATCAGACCGACCCGAAGGCTTAAATTCAAATCGTCCGTGCAACAAATGAGCAAAGCAGTCGTGGAAAGGTTGATTAGAGAGCATGCACACTTGTTGTATTCCTAAACGCTGATTAAGAGAGAGAGAGAGGGAGGGAGGGAGAGAGCATCTTGGCCGAAACTAAATCTCATAAAGCAGAGGAATTCCAGAATGCTAACCGTTTTCTTTGCAATATATTTCGTTAAAGAAGAGAGATGCAGCTGTGAAGAAATAAAAAGTAGGTATGTTTACATGCGCAGTCGTTGAAAAGGACAACCTGTACAGGCAGAGGCAATTGGTTCAACGGATGAATTTCATTAGCATGTAGTAAGTTTCGGAAAAACAGTATTCCTTGGAAGTGCTTTCATGAGACAGCATGCTATTTCTTGTTATACGGCATACAATCTGAGAGGATGCTTCCAATTAGCAAACCACAAGACATACGGACAAGAGCCCTGAAACCAGCTGATAATCCACTGAACTTTTTGTGCGCTACATTCATTTTTAGGCTGGCATTCGCTTGTTATAGCAAACCTTTCAATTACAATGGAAGAGAAAGACTTCACTGCCTTTAATTTTGATGGCAATTATGAGATTTCTTCATTTCTTTCTATAAGACTGATATGCGATACATCGTGCCCACCTAAACCAGGAGACTTAAATGCACACTCACATTACATGTAATCCAGTCATAACAGGTATTCTAAGCTTTCCAGTAAATGTTTCCCATGAGACACTGGCGGTGGAGGCGAAGAGCTACCTCGTGGCATTCAATTATCAAAATGCTGGTTTAAGATGTGTGTAGACCTCTCTCGATCCTTTTCTTTCTTCTTGTTTGCTATCATCATCAGCATTGCCTTGCAACGCCCATATATGACAGCTTGCTGGTTATCAAAACGAAGATGAATCCAGCTACATCCAGATCAGTAAAGGAAGGTGGGGACTGGGAATGTCATCCACCATGCAGTCTTCAGACTTGCATCTCGATGCAGCAAAATCTATACTAGGCGGGTGATTTGCCAGATCAAATGCCTTTTAGCAATGCACATATTACCTGCAAGATGTCTATGGGTATCTATCAGAAGAGACACATTGACCTCAATGTGACTTGATCGAATGTTGGAGAGCCCTTTCAAAACAGTGGCTTATTGAGATGGAAAAAAATATTGACACAGGATACTTGACTTGAGTGCCTAACTTGGAGTTTGCAACCCTTCTTTAACTTTTTTTTCATAATTCTATAATTAAATATAATGGCTGTTGATACTGCGTACGTAATTACCTTTCAATACAATTGAAGAGCATTTCTTTATTCGACAACAACAAACACGGCATCAAATGAGATATTAACGACTGAATTATTCACTGTTTGTAGTGCTCCAGCAAAAGCTTCTTGGGCTGACGAATACGAGGATGAAGAAGGTAATAACAAAAACCACAGCAGACATGATGGCGATAAACTGTCAGCATTTTTCGACCAAACATTCAACGTTAATCATCATGGAATTTAGATTCCTTCCAACCTCAAATGTACACTGACGAAGATGGCAACAAGGTTATCATTGAATTCAGAGAAAACGAGGACGGCAAGAAAGTCAAGGTGCGATATGCTTACTCCAAGAGGATTATCTAAGAGATGGTATTGATAAAGCTTTTGATTTAGGTCACTCGCAAGCTTCGTGCTAAGCTTGTAACTGAACATGTCAACAAGGCCGTTGCTCAGCGCAAAAAGTGGGCCAAGTTTGGTGAGGAAAAGGGCAAGAAGGCTGGCCCTGATCTTTCTACTACTACCATCGGTGAAAATATTCCCTTGAAATTAGGATCAAATACTGGCAAGGTATGGGCGCAGGATGGAATCATGCATTGTAGATAGGCATGTCGATTAATCATGATTCATACCAACAGAATGTCGAAGCTGTGGCAGAGGAGGAAGCTAAAGATAAGATCCAGAGCCAACTCAAGACCAAGAACATTGCATGTCGTATCTGTAAGGGTGAGCACTTCACAAGTAAATGTCCCTACAAGGATACAATGCAACCTTTGGATGAAATTGCCTCTACAATTGAAGCCGTTAAACTCGATGGAGCCGATGCCACTGCTGCATCAGAGAGCGGATCAGGACCCAACAAATACACACCTCCTCATCTTCGTAACAAGGCTCAAGGTGCTGGTGAATCTATGCGTGGTGATCAAAAGCGTGATGATTCTGCTACTCTCCGTGTCACCAACTTGTCTGAGGATGTTACTGACAATGATATATATGATCTCTTTAACCGTTTCGGTAGTATCGCCCGTGTTTACTTGGCTCGTGATCGTGATACCAACCTCTGTAAGGGGTTCGCTTTTGTTTCCTTCAATGACCGTGAGCATGCTGAAAGAGCTCAACAAGCTATCAATGGTTATGGTTACGATAATCTCATCTTGAGAGTCGAGTTTGCTAGAAGCACTTGAGTTTCATGTTAATAAAATTCTTATCCCTAGTTTATGACGTACAAATAAGGCTGTTGAAAGCCAGAGACATTTTAACCGAAGAAAAAAAGGTTGAACCATTCAATCGCTTTCTTTTTCTCTCTTTTTCTTTTCTCTCACTTTTTGTCCTAAATCACATCATGTCTCCACCACTGGAAACAAACGAGAACAATACACCATCTTCGACGCATTCACTAGGAGTGGATAATGAGCTGTCTCTTTTGTCCAACAGCAACGCTAATAACGATCAAGCAATGGACATCTTTCTGAATCAAGTCGCTGAATACAACAATCAGCATGTGGCATTTGAGCAGCACCAACAAGCGTCCTCCTCCTCCTCCTCTTCTGCTACTGCATCCAGCAGACAGATGAACATTGCCCCCAGTCAGATACTCACCCACCAACAACAGCAGCAGCAAGCTACCAAAGTCAAACAAGAGGAACAGCAAGGATTTGCCAGGCCAGCAGAGCCACCAAAGAAGAAGGGCAAGCAAAAGGCCAAGGAAACAGGGCACTCTTCTTTATTACATGTAAGTGTTGATGTCTACCAGCAACCCACTCCATGTCTAATACTGAAAATAAGGTTTTCACCAATCCCTTATTACATGCTATTCCTATCCTGGCCAGAAATTGCTTAAACTTTGAAGATTTTTTAGCTCAAACATCACTGCCTGGGTAAGTTGTAACATGGAATGCATTACCAGCGAAATACTGATGCTTGCTGCATGTTTTAGTCAAAGTTTGCTTGGCCCTGGAGAAGTAGAAGAAGAGAACGATGCCAATTTCACGTCTTCCCCAATGTATGTTGTTACTTGTGCAATCAGAATGGCATTCTAACCCTTTCAACAGTATCAAAAATGATAGCCCGTGGCACATTCGAGTACTCGGTCTACCTCACACAGGTGCAAAATCTCGAGTTGAAACCCAAATCAAGATTTGCTTGCAACTCGTAGACACCACTGGAGAATTAGCTACCAATTGGTCCCATATCAAATTGCCTGAACACCTTGTTGCTAAAGACAAGTTGAAGCGCAAGAATCAAAAATACGGTGCAGACGAGAAAGCCTCACTCACAGACAACCAAGTATTGACATTAGAAGCTGCTGTTGTGTGTGATGGTCAGCCAGACAACGAAATTATTATGTGTACAAGCTGTGTCCATCGAGAGGTAATGCTGAAAATTTTAAACTATTTTGTACCTTAAGCTCACTAGACATTTGAAATATTTAGCGCAAACGCTTAAAAAGAAAACGTGACAACAAGGTTGCTCGTGCTGCAAACAAAGAGGGTGGTGCAGCCAAACTTGCTGCATTATTTGCTAATGATTTGCCTGACCTGAGTGATGAAACCATCATGGCAGAGGAGAGACGCAGAATCTTGTTGTTCAATTGCAATGAATATGTCGAATTCAACAATGGCGAAGCAACGCTGCCTACACGAGTTACTTGCTACTGTCGCCATCATAGTGAAAAGACTGGTTTTAGGTATGAAAGCAAGATCAACTACCCCCTTCACATGCTTAAAGACTAAGAACCCCCATCTTTTTTTTTTTTTTTTTTTTTTTTCATTATAGAATTGTGTTCACTGTGAAAGATAATTTGAACCATGTGATTGGTACAGGTCGTTCGCCCCCAATCATGATAACTGACGATCATAAAAGCTCTAAAATGCAACAAGCAGCTGCTAGAAAGAGAACTCGGGCAGACATGGATGCTTCTGCAACTGAAAGCGATGCTCCTTCAACTTCAAGAAGAAAAGCGGAAATCGAGACGGATTCAGGTGTTTCCAGTCCTGTTGCATCCACACCAGCCACACCTTCTTCTCAAATAGATGATGTACCTGAAAATTCACCAAAACCTGATGTTTCAACTGTATCCAATACAGCTAGCAACAACAACAGTAGCAACATGTCAAGCACGTCTTCATCTACCATTATTATTCCTACCAGCTCAAATATGGTCCACCACCACCAATTTGTGAATGAAAACAAGCAACACCCACTAGCTGAAGATAACCAAGATCATTTTATATCTCAATTACAACAGCCTCAGCAACAACAATACGACCATCATCATCAACAGCAGCAACAAAAACAGCAGCAACAGCAGCAACACAGCGAATTATTCGATTTTCTCAATTCCAACGACCTCAATTTGCTGCCTCAGCAACATCAGCAACCACAACATTCTCAACCTCCCATGCCGCAGATGCCGCAAATCGCTCATCAACCATTGGCATTGATGCATCCAGATCAACAGCATCAGCAACACATGCAGCAACAGCAACACCATCATCAACTGCAGCAGCAAATGTTGAATCAATTCACACAAAATCCCATACAATCCATCAATCGAAGAAGAGCCACTGTTATTGGCAACTGCATGTCTCAGGCACAACAATCTACACAACATCATCCACAGCAGCAACATTACCAGAATAATGTGTATGCCAAATTGTCTGAGCGAAACGCTTTGGAGGGTGGTAAAAACAACTTGCCTCGCTTGCATCGGTTGATCCCATCTGAGGGCCCTATTTATGGCGGAGCTGAAGTGACCGTGTTGGGAAGCAACTTTTATGAAGGATTGACATGTCTGTTTGGTGAGAATCCAGCTATTCCAACGCACTGCTGGAGTGCCAATACACTGCTATGCATCTTACCACCGGCAGTCTCTGCAGGGCCTGTAGTCGTGTCATTCAAGGAACACCCATTGATGTTGGAGGGCCAGGACGTTGTTTTGTTTACCTATTTTGACGAGAGTGATCGTGCACTGATGGAGCTGGCATTGCAAGTGGTTGGACTCAAAACGATGGGTAAGGTGGAGGATGCTCGACAAATTGCCATGCGTATTGTTCAAGGCGATAATTCTCAGTCCAAAGATGCATCGCAAAACCATTCACAACAGCAACAACAGTCTCAGCACAAACGAATGACCACCATGGCTGCAACAGCTGTTTACGACAATGCCCGTAAGCTTTTCCTCTCACATTTAGAGCAAACAGTGGTTGCAAGTCTGCTGGCTATTCAACGTATTCCCTGCAACCATGACTATTTATCACTGACCAATGTCAATCAACACAACTTATTGCACCTCGCCACACTTTGTGGATATACCAGCTTGGTTGAAACACTAGTAGTCAAGCTAAATTGCAATGTAGATCAAGTCGATAAGAATGGATTCACTGCTCTTCATTTTGCAAGCTGGTCTGGCAAAATTGACATTGTTAGATTGTTGATTGACACAAGCAATTTGAAAATTTTGAACAGTGTTGGGAAAACAGCTGAACGGTTAGCTATAGAAGGTGGACATAAGCAAATTGTACAATTATTCAAACAAAAACACCACAACACTGCTTCGATTCAAACTCGTAATGTAAGAATACCACTCAAAGACTTTATTCCCGTCGATGTCGTTTGGGCCTCCTCGTTACTTCCTACTCGCATCTCTACTCTGCTGTCAAACTTGTACACATTTTCCTCTTCTACTCGCTGTGCTCAAAGAGTGGCTCGTTCTGCGGGTCAAGTGTATAACTTTATGCTCGATCCTTTTTAAATAAACAAAGCTAATACTACTACTACTACTACTACAATTTACATATATACAAATACATAATAAACATAAATTAATACGCTTGAACAATTATTTGGTATTGCTTTGGTAATAAAAATGCAGGAACTATCAGTCAATGGTAGCGAAATCATAATACATTAACTCAACGCTTTATACATGCTAAAGTGGTAGTATCCTTCATTCAATACGGTGTGGTGATATTGTTCCTCTGGCCTACCGCTGCTATAACTGTGTAGATTCAGTGTTGTCTGTACTTCCCTTTTGCTGCTTCCCTTGAGCAGCTAGTAGTAAATGTATTTGATTAATTAATGTTGTGTTTTTTTTCTTGTCTTTAGAAAAGATTGGGACGAGTCTAGTGAATACATGCATTCAATAGGCACCCCTTCTAAGAACCAAAATAACTTGATTACTCCTTTATTTTTATATAGAAGTCGAAATCCTTCAAATAGATAGTGTGTCGTCTCAGGTGTACGACATAATTTTAACTACGTCGATCTTCACAAGGTATCAAGTGCAAAGTATTTATTGCTATTATTATTTACTAAAGGCACATTAATAATTCAACCAAAGAAAAAGAAACGGTCTGAAGGAATGCACTAAAGACGAATTAACAGATTTGAAGAAGGTTATCGCCGTTATCTCAAAATGCAATATAAAATCATTGAATTGGATTTGGCAAAAATATATTATTATTTCTATTGAAAATGCTTTGAAAGAATGCACTTTTCATTATACTATGGTCTACAGCACGGCGATGAACTTGTGGAATTTGAAGCTTTATAGACTAAAATTCACGGAAAAAAAGAATAAAAAACAATGAAGTCAACTTGACAAAGGTATGTTTTATTATCAAACTGACAGGTGTAAAGTAAACTGAATTCTTTCTACTGGCCAGGTAGATGATCCTTCTTATATACTATAACAATGGATAAAAGTTCTATTAATTAGATTGACAAATAAGTCAGCTCTGATCAACTAATGTCTAATAATCATGCTAAAAGACAACTCCAGTAAGCTAATCATGATTTAGCTCTGTCTGGATGAATAATTAGACTCTCATCCGAAGTACCCTGATCTCTCCTTTCTATAAGGATAGTTAGTATCGATCTAGTAGCATGTATCCGATAGGTACAGTCTTCTTAGTCTATATCAATAGTACATATCTGAGTGTATATCGCTAAGCATACATCTTTAGCATGTATCTGGATATATGGCATGTCTATAGCATGTCTCATATATAGTACAAGTCTGTAGTACATAAAGTATCTGTAGCTAGTATCACGGATATAAGCATGTGTCTTATAGCCAGCGTGGATCATGAAGTGCACATCTGAAGCAACAAGCTCATATTGCATTAATCTTGGTGCCTATCCAGATATGGTAAACATCCGTAGTCAATGTCGGAATACAAGTATAAGTCTATAGCGCCATCCATGCATGTCCATGGTGCCATCTATAGCTTATATCTTATATAGTATGAATCTTATAATAGTACTAGCGTATCTGAAGTCCATATTTTCTTATAGTATAAATCGATATCGTACATCTAATCCAGTGTATATACAGTTTATATCTAAATCTGGTAACTGGATGAACTGCCGGAATGCAGATCATAGTGGATGTATTCCACAGTAAGTATTGTTGTGTGGAAAGGAAGACTGTAAGAACTATCCCAATAATTATGAGAGATGATGAATTTAAGGGTTCTTTAGGTTTGTTCGTACTAGATTGGCACTAGTAACTAAACTCCAAATTAGAATAAGAAGAAAAAAAATGGATAATGTTTATTAAGATGCCATTCAAAATACTATTTATATATGCTATTGTTCTATTGTTATTCTCCTGTCAGACTCAATTCAGATCCGAATGTCAGTGCCCTGATCAAAATGTAACCCCAAATTGGATCGCTTTTAATTTAATGTCAATTTCATGTACCTGCGTTCTTGAGTCGATCCCATTGTTTAAAATAATAACACCCCAATTCCAGTGTTGTTGCAGTGAAATCAGGTTTAATGGATTTCACAAAAAAAATAAAGCAATCGTAAAATACAATAGAAATCAACTGTATTTTATTTTGTGTATAAAATGAACTGAAGATCCTGGAATTGAGTAAAAAAAAAGAAGAGTATTTATACATTTGCATCTAGCTTGTAGGATTAGTGATGATAGAGAGCAATAGGTGCTGCTATTGCGATATCTGGCAAATGTTGTTGATGTTTGATTTAAAGTGGTAATCAATGCAGGAGCACTGGCCATAAGGGTCGATTTGAGTAACCTTGATGGGCTTGGGTGAGCTCTCGTCATAGCATGATTTAATGTAACCTTGATGGTTTAAAGTGTGATGTTTGTTATTGAAGCATGGAATCCTTTATCTGGGATATTGTGCAACTATGGCAGCAGGGCATAGTTGTCATATTTGAATATGCTTGTTATTGATTTAATTCTATTTGGATAAAGATACCATCACCTATTACGACCATCATGGGTGTGATTGAATACACTGTGATCAGGAGTGATTCATTCACACGATGTGCGATATAAGCGTGTATCTTTACTTTAGTATTTTTAAATAGGTTTTTGATGTACATTTGAGCGCTTTCATTAATAGATCCAAATAGCATGAATTTGAATGAGTGTTATTTGATGAACTTTAGTTTTCAATTAAGTTGCGTTTGGGTGGCTATTTCATTACAGTTGTAATTCCGCTTGAATCTTGCATCGATTCGACATCAATTGGTTTGCATCTATCCTGAGTCAAAGTACAAAGTCAAATCCACATTTCAAAATAGTAATACTTGGCTATTAGCGCGCAATATCATTTAGATCCCTGACTAATTCATCGATTCAACAATATCGGCTCCAAATATTGATTAGATTTTCGGCTAAACTTGACAAGAAGCACAACGATTAAACGAATATGTAACAACAAAATAGAAGCGACATCAGTTGAGTAAGCACCAACATTGATTAGCAATACACCAAATAGAGACCACATCGACTAGAATAACAGTATCAACGCACCATCAAGAGATAACATACAGTTTTACAACAATTATATGAGTGAGTCAATGCACCAGAACACCGCACCAACGAGGGGTAACCCTTCAAGTAAGACATAGTAGATAAGGTAAAGAATTACATCTTGAATCCACCACCTTGCGCCTTTCCCATGTACGGTATATTGCCTTTTTAGGAAATCGAGATAAAAGTTAAGTAATCAAAAAAAAATACACACTCATCAAGA
The DNA here is from genome assembly GCF_035048745.1 of Mucor velutinosus. Classification (NCBI taxonomy): domain Eukaryota; kingdom Fungi; phylum Mucoromycota; class Mucoromycetes; order Mucorales; family Mucoraceae; genus Mucor; species Mucor velutinosus. The sequence goes on from NW_027041921.1 coordinate 260,944, forward strand.
AATCAAATGGTTTCATAGTGTAATGGTTATCATATCGGTCTTTGAATCCGGTGATCCGAGTTCGATTCTCGGTGAGACCTTTTTTGCATTTTGCTACTCGATGTGGTGCACGTAGCGTAAACGTTTTGTTGTGGCTGTCTGACGCACATATTCAATGCTTGAAAGAAACCAATTATCAAGTTGATTTTCATAAGTAGTAACGTGGTCGAGCTTAATTAGCCTTTGTGGTGCGGTTTTTAGTGTAGGCGATGTAGAAAAGCAACCTCGCCAGAGATTTACTGCTGCTCCATTGTCACATCAGCACAAAGGGTGCTATCTGCTCGATTATTTTTTTGTGCTTTATATTGAATCAATCATAAATGATGTAATATACAATAATAGGTAGTCTATTGTCAGGCTTGGTGTGTTCTCATGGAAATACGAATGTATCTGTTGCATCCTAAGCCAATCTTTGGTTTGCTCATGCTATTGTCACACTGCATGTAGCAAGAGCATTGCGATTCAAGTTCCGGTATTCTTATAAAATGATCGCGTCTTCTAGGACCTTCCTTCAACCATTCACCCCTTCTTTTTTTTTCTTTTGAACAAGTTCTCTAATCAATTTAAGATGTTACTGACTGTGACAACAGATGGCGAAGAGATGTACAATCTCGACATCGATAACCAAATGGCCATTGAAGATTTGAAAGCTTTGCTGGAGGCAGAGGTAATACAACGTAATGCGAATTTTCATCCAAAGCCTTCATGTTGACCGTATGTAGTCTGGTGTCCCTCCTCAATCACAACACTTGTTTTTTAGCGGAAAAGAATTGAACGAAGCTAAAAAGACATTGGAAGAATATGGTGTTGGTGAAAATGAAATCATCCACATGCAACAATTAGCCCCACAACAACAACAGCAAGGGCAAGTCAGCTCAAGGTAAATGATATTTCATTAATGATATATACACTCTATCATTCAACTGGCTTCAACTCCATAGCAGTGGCGACACCAATTTTGATCTTATGCGCCAACATGTTTTGAGAGATCCTCGTCTTTTGCAACAATTAGAAAGTGTAAGCTGATTGTGTGATGTTCATTTGACATGTGGGCTTAATAAATGTTGTTTTAGACAAATCCCGAATTGGCTCATGCTGCTAGAAACGACCCCGCTAGATTCTCTGCTATGGTCCAACAGATTGAACAGACTAGACGTTCTGCAGAAGTGCAGAAATCGCAACTTGTAGGTTTATGATGAAACACCTTTTCGAACAGATGCGCCTAACATGGAATCAGGCTGCACTCAATGATGATCCCTTTGATGTCGAGGCTCAAAAGCGTATCGAAGATGCCATTAGACAAGAGAACATTGCTGCAAATCTGGAGGCTGCTATGGAATACAACCCTGAATCGTTTGCCAGAGTAAAAAGCTAACATTATCATTTCTCTCCCATTCTGTAGAGCTGATTTCATTGTTAATAGGTCACTCGTTTATACATAAATGTGGAAATCAACAACAAACACTTGGTGGCTCTTGTTGATTCAGGTGCTCAGAGCACAGTCAGTAAGTTGAGGCATTGCAAGACGGAGAACGCGTATTGACTTGACTGTATGCAATAGTCAGTCCAGAGACAGCCGAATCATGCGGGTTAATGCGATTGTTGGACACACGTTTCAGTGGTGTAGCTAAAGGTGTAGGCACCGCAAAGATTTTGGGCCGTATTCACAGTGCACAAATGAGATTATCGCAAAACTTATTCTTGACATGTTCGTTCATTGTGGTTGAAGGAAAAGGATCCGAATTACTCTTTGGCCTTGATATGTTGAAGAAGCACCGTGCTTGTATCGATCTTCGAAAGAATGCATTGACATTTGACAGCTGCGATATTCCCTTTTTAGCCGAGCATGAGCTCCCCGAAAAGCAGCGAAGAATGGAGATTCATGGCAGTGATGAGGATGAAACAGCAATTGAACGTCGAACAGTTGTGCCTCAAGTTTCTACGCCGCCACCCACTTCTGCTGCTTCACCAGCAGCGGCAGGCTCAGCATCTGCAGCAGCAGCAGCAACACCCACTTTGAATACAGCTTCGACATCATCATCAACATATCCCGAGAAAGACATCAAACTTCTCACTGACATGGGAGTAAGTCGCCAGGTACAGTGTGTGGATTTCTCACAATAACGTCTCAAAACTGACTCGAGTTTATATGAAACAGGAAGCTTTGAATGCTTTGGAGATGGCTGGCGGCAACCCTGAAGTAGCAGCAAGCTTATTATTTTAAAGAGAAAATTGACAACAATAAATAGTGTAATTTCATTCCAAGAAGTGTGTGTTGTTTACATTGAATCCTAATTGGGATGATTCCCTTTTCCCGCTCCCCTTTTTTCGTCCATGTATTTATATTACATGCGTTTCGATTCTCCCTGAATTACACCTCTCTTTTTTCTTTCTCTCTCTCTCTCACACACTTTTTCTTTACATTCTATACAATGGTAAATCTTGTAGGAGCGCACTTGAAGAAACCATCTTATTAATGCGCATTGACAGAATACTGCAAATCAATCTACAGATCCAGAGGTATACTACTTGAAGCAAGAACGCATTGGTAAGTGCAATTAAGCCGTCTTATTTCATTATTGTCTGATATTTTATACAAAATACAGGCAAAGGCTCTTTTGGCGAAGTGTTCAAAGGGTATATCAACCTTAAAGCATTACGAAAGCACACTAATTCATTAACGCGATGAAATAGACTGGACAGACGCACAAACAAACCAGTTGCCATCAAAATCATTGATCTCGAAAGTGCAGAGGATGAGATTGATGATATACAACAAGAAATAGCCATTCTGTCACAACTGGATTCACCCTTCGTAACAAAGTACACACCACTCCTTTTTTTTCTTAAAAATAAACCTCTAATCCTCCCTATTTTATAGGTACCATGGATCATATCTTAAGGGTACTGGCTTATGGATTATTATGGAATATTGTTCAGGTGGTTCCTGCAGTGATTTGGTGCGTATTTTTGCGGTTGTTTTGTGTGCTGTTACTGATAATTGAATGGCAGATGAAAATGGGCACTATTCGAGAGGAGTACATTGCGATTATCATCAAGGAACTGCTGAAAGGCTTGGACTATCTTCATAACGAAGGAAAATTGCATAGAGGTAAGGAGACAGGAGGAGGCGTATTCATGTAGAGATGTACTCATGCGACGTTTCAATCATAGATATCAAAGGTAAAGAGCCTGGGCGAATGCTACGATCAAGCATCTAACCCTTTAATTTAGCTGCTAATATCTTGTTAAGTTCCACCGGTGAAGGTAAGCTGTGAAAAAGCTGGCAGTAGACGGTCCAAGTATATTGACGATTCCATTAGTCAAGCTGGCAGATTTCGGTGTATCGGGACAAGTAAGTACTAATATAGTAATATCAAAACAAACCATTCACATTGAAATCTCTGTGTAGATTACTGCTACTCTCACCAAGAAGAATACATTTGTTGGAACTCCAGTAAGTAACTCAAGCAGAGAGATGACAAAAGTCGTACTGAATGCGCCTTTATGTAGTTTTGGATGGCACCAGAAGTCATCAAACAGTCTGGTTATGACTACAAAGCTGACATTTGGTCTCTTGGTATCACAGCAATTGAGCTCGCCAATGGAGAGCCACCCTATGCAAAAATGCATCCCATGAAAGTGCTATTCCATATACCCAAGAACGAGCCTCCAACACTTGGCCCCCCTCACAGTAAAGCATTCCGTGATTTTGTAAGCATGTGTTTACAAACAAGCCCAGCCAACGTAAGTGATGCTGTTTTAAATGTGTCTGTCTATGCTCACTGTGTGTTAACATGGCTGAACCACCAATAGCGTCCCACTGCCAAAGACTTACTCAAGCACAAATTTATCAAGAGTAGCAAAAAGGTTGCCTATTTGACTGAACTTATTGAAGGACACGAGAGATGGATAAGTGCGAATGGCCGTGATGATGACTCTTCAGAGGAGGAAGACAAGTAAGTTGCTGAATGATGTGCTACCAAACAGCAAGGTTGTAACATGCATTTTCAATTCAAGCGTGGAAGAGGATGATGCAGATGGATGGGATTTTGGCACTGTCAAACAGGCACCACCACAACTATCAAAGTCACCACTTCAGCAAATGCATCATTCCCCAAGCCAATATTCTGTCAACAGTTTTTCGATTGAAAACAAATACCAACAGCAGCCACCACAGCAGTTACCGCGCACTGCGAGCAGAAACCAAGTAGCTCCTCAACAGCAACAGCAGCCAGCAGCTTCCTCTCGAGTAAATGAAGTAACTGTAAGTAGACATACGTGCATTTAAGTGGTATCTTTCTAACGTCCGACGAATTGATGCTAGAATAAGCTACAGCAAACTGGATTTAGACATAGTACAAGCGAATACGAAGACGTCAATCAAAGTACTGTTCGTGCAGCAGAGATTGGAGCTTATTCTAGATCCAGCAAGCGAAGCAGCATGATACAGCAGCCAGCTGTCTCTAACCCATTACCACCACTTCCGAATAAATCTCCTTCTACACGAAGCGTTAGCACGATAGCCTCCGTAAGACAACAACAGCAAGCCAATGATACAGCATTTTTGGAGATGATTTTACCCATGTTGGATAGAGTAAGTCTAGATTTATAGAGAATGCCACGCCATCTGACGTATTCTCCTTTGAATAGCTTCAAAAGAATTGTAAAAACCACAAAAGTTTAGCAGCTGTGGAATCATTACAAAAATCGCTGGTATCTGTTGAAAGAGAGCTTCCTGGCACTGTAAAGGCTCTTTTTGAGGATGTATCACAATTGCTGTAAATTTTTCTATTGCTTTAATCTTTGATACATATATATGCATGCATTAAAATCAAGAGCTTTTCATCAAAGGGTTCAATACACCTGTCGCTTGTAAGATTTGTTGATCTCCTGCCAAAAACTTGTCCTACTGAAGTTCAGATCATTTGCTAATTCTCTTGTCATTCATTGCAAACGATCTGCTTATTTGCAAATCTCTCATATTTGTCAACAGGGAAGAGCCATTTATAGAGTTTGCGTAATGAGATAATTATCCGCGCTCAAGATGCAAAGAAGCCAAAAGCATCGGCTCTTTCCCGAGAAAAATTTCAAGTACTACCTCAACTGCATTCCGTAAAGCCTATTTTTAAAATGAAGAGCTCTTTTGATAATGCTTATTCAGCCCGTTCTCGTTTGACTGTGTAGGGAAGATCGATATACATTCAGACCTTGCTAAGGAAGAAGCTTGTAGAAGGAACTCCTACTTTTCCATGTAATGAATACATCGAATGCATACAATCTTGAATTTTTTATTTGTTATTGATTATAAAAGTATATATTTGATCTAGTGTTCAAAGGAAAGAGGGTAATGGAAAGACGATAAAGAGGCCGTTTCTATTGTAAAGCTAACCTTTTTCAGTTATGGTATATATATAAAAAAAACTACTACTGCAGTGTATAATACATCTTTTTTGATCTTAATCTACATATATGTATTTTCTCTCTCCATAACGTTAAAGACTGCAGCTTGTGCAGCTAATCCCCAATCTGAGAAGACTTGTTGGGCGTCTGGTCCTACCAAGAGCTCGTCAGCAGGGTGTAAACTTGTAGCATGTGCTACATCAGTAGATGTTGCTACAGGCATGACAATCGGAGGAACTGGAGGAGGTGGAGATGAGGACGTTGATTTAGGCATATTGTCTTGAGTTGTTGACGTGTTGCTTGTATGAGTTCTCTCGTGTTTGCGCAGGGATCGAAGATGGTAATATGCTTTACCACACTCATTAAAAGTGCAGATATAAGGTCGAATGTTGGAATGAATTTTGGCATGTGTTGTCAGTGAGTCAGGTCTGGAAAATCTCTTTCCACAGTCTATTTCATATCAAATTAGGTTTTGAATACACACCACAACAATGCTCTATCTACCTGGCTCTTGACACATAAATGGCCTCTCTCCCGTATGTGTACGCAGATGGTTATGCATCTTGTGCCTCTTCGTGAATGGCTTCTGGTTGCGAGCACAATCCTTCCACAAGCAATAATAATTGGCCTGGATGTGACAATAGAGCAGCGTTTAAGAGGGGCAAAGATTTCAATCTGATCCCACGCACAAACATACCTTTCCGCTGCCAATGTGCTCACTCTTGACATGATTGATAAGCTCATCAAGTGAGTTCAATTCTTTTGAGCATGCATCCCATTTACAAATCAGGGTTTCTTCGTCCTCATCATCATCGTCATCCAACTCGGTATCAGTGTGTGAAGCTGATCTAGCCTTACTAGATGGGGCTGTAGCAGATGGTTTACGAGACATAGGAGCAGCCACTGCATTGGCTGCAGTGTTTTGAGCAGGAGCAGTAGCAACAGAGGCTGATCTTGCTACAGCACATTCATCTAGTGTAACAAGATTAGAATGTTAAAAAAAAATGAGCCAATTTTTTACTTTATACCTTTCTGTTTGATCATAGATGTTTGTGCTACTTGCTTCTCCTTTTCAAGTTCCATGACTCTTTCCAATAGCTGTTCATGAGTCCATAGTTCTAGTTTGGCAGAAAGTGGATCAAACGTGGCTATATCCGGAACAGGCGGAGGCGATGTAGTTGTGGCAGAGCCATAAATGTCTAGTTTACCCAAAGATCGATGTCTTTTTGCCTTTAACGAAGATTTACGAGACTTAGTAACAGATGGCTGCTGCTGTTGCTGCTGAGAAACCATGGCAGGATCTACTGGTATATCCATATTCATAGATTCATTGATTAGCTCTTTGCCCTTTGGATTGCTGTTTACACTGGTCGAATAAGGTGTTGATACAGTGTGTCTTCTTGGAAGCGGGCGTCTATTCTTTCTATCCACGTATTGCTGTGGCTGTTGAATATCATGATTACTTCCATAATGTAATATATTTTGTGTACTATAATTTGAATGCATCCCTATATTGGTCGGTACAATGGGAGTTTCTGAGAATACGTGATTATCAAGTCCATTAGTGAACATCTGCTGATGGTAGCCAGTAGGTGACATAAAGGCAGTGTCCTAATGATACACGTCAATAAGGAACTGAAACGTTTCATACTCGTTCATTCATACATACCATGGCTTGATTAGCAAATTCAGGGCTCATCATCATATTGTGCGTAGGAGAGGTTGGAGACATAGTATCTATCATCATGATAGATGAGTTGTTGGTGGTGACGGATGTTGACGAGGGCGAGTATACTACGTTGTGCATTGTATTTACAAACATTTGATTGCCTTCCATTGTAGTGGTTGGAGTAAAATAGTCATCAATCTCCATGTTCATGATATGAAATGTTGCCATGTCAACAGGAGTGTAATTTGGTTGCTGGTTGTGCTGATAGTTCAGGGGAAAAGGAGCAGGCGGAGGGGGTGTAAACATTGGTAAATTGGTTGCAATAGCAGTAGGATGATGACTTTTGACTACAGGTGTAGTAGTAATATGAGGTGTATATTGACTATTACTGTAATTACTGTAATATTGATTATCTCCTGTCTGTAAAAATACACACATATTAATTGCATTTAATTACATTGTATAAACAGGTTCATCCACTTACAACAGTAAGGCCATTGTTATTGTACGGTGCCTCGGGTGATATCATTTGATTTGCTGTTGCCATGGTTACAAACGAGGCATTATTCTCACTGTCATTGCTACGGGCTATAAAATGGTTGTCCATGTTTTGTAATAGAAAAAACTTAAATGTGATTCCCCCTTAATGATTTAATATAGTTTAGATGATTGACAGCTATACAAAACGATCATGCTCATGTTAATTCATCACATCTCCGTTCAAGGTCATGAGATGCTTACTTTCTTTTAATGATAGCCAAACATAAATTTACTAATCCAAAACTCAAATAAACTTGGTTCCAAGTAAAACTAGATAGAGAGGGAAAAAAAGAAGAGCAAAGAAGATGAATAAAACGAAGGAAGAAAGAGAAAAAAGAGAAAAAGGGGGTGGGGGGAGGACAAGAAAAATATAACAACTAGTTAAAGCAACATTAACTTACACAAGAGTGTATTACAAACGCAGACTCAATTTGATCAACTCTCTGAACAAGTGATTCTTGGGCAAGCCAACCTGTCATTGCAACCTATCAGTAAGCTATGTAGTAGGAGAGCCATTGCAAAACAATACTTGCCACATTCCAGTAGTCTCCATGGATCGATTCGACAAATAATGATGCCTGACCCTGAATACCATATCCACCTGCCTTATCAAATGGCTCACCTGAATCAACATCTACAGCAATAAACATGAGTGACCATTGCGAGTAAGAATATGGGCCACCTACAGGCCTGTATAATCTCAAGATCCATTTGACTGAATTGCACTTGCGTTCGTTCAACGAACTCGATCCTTTCAACTGTATCATTGATCTTGTACATGATTTGAACGCCAGTCAAGACGTAATGACTCTGCCCATTCAACTGTTGGAGCATTGCTAATGCATGCTCTTTATCTCTGGGTTTCTCCAATACACATTCATCCTTGACAACTATAGTATCGGCACCGATAACAATGTCTGCAGTGGGTAGCTCAGAATCTTCCTGTGTATACAATGAGTAAAACGCCATCATTAACAGCGATTCATCACAAATTTACCTGACATCTTTCGAATACTTCTTTTGCTTTCATATAAGCTGTGTCTGCTACGTATTCTGCCCGGGTCTTGTATGCTGTAGGATCGTTTTCATCGGGCTCCAAGGTAGTGACCACAGAGAAATCCAAGCCCTAATGTTCAGTTAATCATAGTAGATAGCCCAATGATGACAAAGATGTACCATGTCTTTTAGGATTTCCCTTCTCCTAGGAGATGCAGATGCAAGCACAATCGTTTTTTTGGATATATTGTTTAGTAAAGGTAAATTTAGTGGCATTGAAGAGGTGTATCATGCAATTAGCAGTGTAAGCTATCCATTTTTACATTTGAATAGCTTGAAGAGGCGCTATCTAGACGTCATCAAAAAGGATAGCTAACCTTGCCTCCCAAAACAAATCTTGTTGAGTGTTTTTATTTACCCCGCCTTTTGTCTTTTTGTATATTAACACTCTATTAACAACCACCCCCACCTCTTTTCGCACATAAATTGATAGAATATGGTAACTTAATAGTGCAATGTTGGACATCTTAATCTCGAAAAACTTACGAAAAACATGTAGCCCGTACCTTTTGAAGCACTCCTTCCTTTCGCCATCATTGCCGGTATGTTTACCGTTACTGCAACAGGCTTGAATGTTACTAGATACCTTGGCAATGATAAGAAGGTCAGCAAAGCTTCACATAAACTAGCACTAGCAAACGCATTGACATCTTTTATTAAAAACAGCCTACAAGATATGGACTTGATGTCTGGGAGAAGCAAATGATGGAGCGTGATAGACGTTTAACCGGATCACTTAGAGGACAGACCGTAAATATAAATGAATGTTGAAATATACATTTCAGCAAGTATTGATGATTTGACTTAGGATCAACCTATTGCTCCATTAGCATTTGCCACGAACAGGTATTTGATGATATATACGACATTGCAGGATCAGCTATTAATGATAATTGTAGTATTTGGTATTTGGAAAAGAAGAGATCGCACTAAACAAGACGCACCAACTCATTGATACATAAAATAAGATGAACTGACGAAATAAAAGAAATGATGCTTTTTAAATAGACATTGCGATGATTGGAGATACTTCAACTAGAGTAGAGTGATATCGAATAGCAGGTAGAAAGGCAGCTTTGGATGAAGAGTACGAGTAATTTAGCTTTGAGAGTGGTGATTTTTCTTGTCTGGATAGACTATAAAAGGATTGCACATCGGGATATTGCTTGACACTATGGAGTTACTGCTATTCATTTGAGTGGGAGCTACTGCCAATTTTTGATAGCAGGATACAATGTAAGAGAGGGAGCACTTCTATTATAAGATGAAAGCTATACGATCCCAGGCAGGATCACCCATGCTAGCCCCGTAAGATGCAGCACGGATTTACTCTCTAAACTTTCACGTTATTTTTACATGTTTGGTTTGTATTAAAAGTTTTCTTGGCAGGTCATGATTTGAGAAGCAAGCAGTAGCTTTTGCGCATAAGAACACGCCTGGGTGTATACATGCAATGCAACACGGATGGCCCTGGAGATAAAATACATGTGTTTGATAGCCTGCCACATGTGATTAATGTGCAGCATCTATTTGTGTGCTAATGAGGGCATACGTTTAATATAATCTAGAATTTACATCGATCTATTTACTAGCCGATCAATCTCGCTACGCTCGATGAAGGCTCTCGTCGAAGGCATTTCAAATCAAAGGCAATAAAAACCTGCTATTTAAATAGATTTTAAACAATCTATCAATAATAAAAGAAAGATTATATTAGAGTCAGAAAGAGAGAGGTATTTCTCCCTGCATCCTCCTCCCTTTGCTTATACACTGGTATCAACGGAAGCTATTATTGAAACGATGTGAAAGAGAGTCCAAGCTTTATGCAGCATTTGTATACTACATTCTACGTTTGTGCCACATTTTTTGGTAGTAGAATTGTCATACCATTCGCTGGTGTTGCTGACCATGCGTAAACACAGGACTTGTGTAGGACCTACAGCGATTTTTTGAGGCATTGTCATTGCAAAGGACACCTTTATAGGGAAAAACTCCCAAGAATAGTATTTTCACTAAGCAACTGCCCTTTCAATTCCATGATCCCCATTTAATCAGCATCGCAATCATCATTGTTGTCATCAACAGAAAGGCATTTTGGTCAATCAGCAGCAATGCCACCACCGCCAAATTTTATTCAAGCTCAGCTTTTTTTTCTGTTCAAGATTGGACAGATTTTGTCACTTTTCGACTTCTTTAATCTGCTTCATGGTATTCGACTATATAAACTGTAATGATCACCCTACGCTTCCTAATACATTCTTGAAGTACTTTTCAAGGCGCTTCCAATGGTGTTAAATAAAATAGATGTTTTGAATGAACTTATTGAGCAATTTTTGAAAATATGAAATAAGGGTTTTGGCCAAAATGTCGAAATTTTGCATATGAAAACCTCTTAAAAGTGGTTTCAGAGGTTGCTTTGGGTCGAGAGAAACATTTTAAATTAATATATGCCATAGTAAAAGTCTTCATTTTCAAAGCGAAAAATGCGATCGTTTGATTTTCAATGAAAATCATGAGGGATACCTCATGGTTTTTGGTCGATTTTTGGTCATGTTTTTTTTTTGGCCCAAAAAGTTGAATAAATGTGTCAGGAAGTTGCTGCTACTCAAATACAATTGTTTGGCGTCACTCCGGTGGTTCATAAAGGCCTACATGTCAAGGCATGAAGGCTTGAAAACTGCCAAATTTGGTTATTGCTTTATAGAGTTTACTTACACAGCATGAATTACATCTTTGGTAGATGCAATTAAACCCTCATATAGATCAATGTTACCGTGTTGGATTAAACGCTTTATTACCATGGCTTTGCACTTTTGCTTCGCTACGGTAAAACCCCCTTATAAATCAGTGCTATCAAGTGTTGAATTAGACGCGTTATGTTCTTCCCTATAACCCCCTCTCCATTGCCGACTTTGCCGGTGGGTGTATTCACCTTGTACGGCACACAACTCTTTAAATTTTTGAAAGGATATAATTAGTTTGTCTACTTTTTTTTTTGAATGTTTTACAGTATATATATTAGATTCAAATGGTGTTATAATACTTTTTGCTTGTGCAAATCTTGCAATTGTTGTTGATTCAAAGGTTTTCTTGTCACGCTAAACAGATGCGTTTTGTCCCTCATGTACACCTTCATCATGGGATCCTCTGTAATGTCCTTGAAGATGAACTTCTTTTTAGCAGCTTGAAAGAAGAGTTTATCAGCATTCCTTCTTTTTCTATACGTCAGATAGATGATGGATGTTGGCTTGGTAGTTAGTGCAAAAAATGTCTCTAGTAGAGGAATAAATGCCACCTCAAGATAAATACAATCAGAGGCTAATATCACGTCTGCATCCAGGACCTGAGACATGTTGGGTATAGCCTCTCCCCAGTTCAAAACATCTGCTTTCATTGATTGTTCAAGATGGTTGAGCTTGATGTTCTCTTGCATTAGTCCCATCATTGGCCTGTATGTATCGTGCATGCGTTAGTAAGCATCTGTGTCCAGCCCATTGCAAGCTCTGTTTTCTTACAGTTGGTCTGTAATCACTATTTGCTTGAGAGCAGGACATATCTTGGCTACTGCCAGACCAACAAGGCCTGTACCAGCCCCAATTTCAACAATCTTCTGGCCTTCGAATAGCTTGCCATGCAGTTGATTGTTCTTCCAAATGAAATAGTCAATCATAATATTAGCACACTTCCAAATCTTGCCACCACAGCCTCCACTCATGTCTTGCGCAAGTAAAATAGGATCAGATAAACCATCAAATGTAATGCTTCCTGTGTGTGCTTTGACCTCTTGCTCTCGTTCAGTAACGTAATCAAATGTATCAAATGCTGGTACTGGCTGCTCAGTTATGGAAGACATGTTTATAATTAGATAAAACTAGTCGAAAGAAGTAGTTCATCTTCTCCCCATCATCTTTATCGTTAATGCAAAGCAGTCCTTGATTGCGTTCAATAAATAAGCTTTGCGGATGTTCATTTGGGAGGCTGAAAGATTGACAAATGTGGACCAATGGCCATGCGTGGGTTGTTAAACAGTAAACTGGTTGTCTTGATATGTACAGTATAACTATCGAGCTCTACGCTTTTTGCTTGCAACTGATGGACCCTTTTATGTTATCGGCCAATAGACATATCTCTGGAAAAATCAAGGGTGTCGGTGCCTTAAATCATGTTTTTTGCCAAATCAAGAAAAAATGAAAGATTCAGGTACCGTATCAGATCAAGCAAATCTTCAATACACTTGTATTCACATTTCACGCCCTTGCCATGTAAACTAATCTATTTCACTCAAAATTAACCCAACGCACTTGGGGGATATGTTGTTAGGAAGCAAGTTTATTGTGCTCTTTGATTGTTTCCCGTTTCACTCGTGTTTCTAAAATTCATGCGCCCCTTGAGTATCCGAGAACCCATAACTAAGCGCAATGTTACACTAGTTTCAGGAGCGAAAGTAGAGCTGCTTTCCCTAGTTGCAACATTGCTATTGCGTAGTACAGACAGTGTAAATAAATAACTAGACGCTGCTCAATTTACATGAATCTAAGAGCAGTACATGACCTGATGGTCCGTGCATAGCTAATGCTACGGCATGCCATGATGGCACATGATACATGTATCATACTGCCAAGGAACATATAAAACAGGAGCTGATACATCACTTTATAGCATCCATATGTTAAAAGTGTTCCACTTGATAATGTATTACGATACACATTATGAACAATATTAAATCTTGATAGTTGTGTGCCATGTTACGATTTCATGTGTATACTATATATCATGTTTTATTGTTTCATAAGATTTGTGCACGCATAATAGAATTGTTATAGGGTTTAAAGGTGGTTTCATAGGGATATATAATTAGCTGGATCTAGTATTGACTTGAATAATACAATGAAAGAGCGTATAGGTATATGTAGATTCATTTTCAAGAAAGAAGAGTGGAATGGGCGGGGAAAGGGAGGCGGGATCAATGTAAATGGGTATATGTGGTAATGAATAATGTATCTGTCAATTGCAGATGATTGATTTAATTGGAAGCGTGTAAATGCGAGTGGTTGCTGGTAGTAGATGGACAGCAAAATACACACTTTTTGAATAGATCTCTTAGAGTGAATTTGATTGTAAAATGATAAATCGAGTTTGTGCTTGGATTTGGTGGATTCGGAGGTGATGGTCGAGGTGGAAGAGGAGGACGAGGTTTCCTCCAATTTCTACGACTACTGCTCGAATTCGACTGCACTGTTAAAAGGGATGAGCTTTACTGCTATTACATTTTTCATGCAAAGTTGACTTACTTCTTTTGTTTGACTGATTTTCCCGAGAAAATAAAGTTTTTTTGTATTTTTGTAATGCGTTGAATTGGGAGATGTGCACTTGTGAATACCATCAAGAATAAATGCCCGTGCTTTCTGTTTCTTGTTTTTTTTTGACAAAACGTGATCAGCAACAACAAAAATGATGAATTCAAAAAACCTGTTTTTTTTAATTTTGAAACGAAATGCTGATCATCCAGAGAAAGAAGAAGGGTCCAGCAATATTAACAAGGTGATATAAAAAGAAAAAAAAAAAAAGAAGCCGTTAGATCGTTTTGGTGAAATGTTTGGTTTTTTATATTAAATCAAGAAAAATATAGGAGTAAGCATTTGCGAATTTTCTTTTTTATATGAAAAATGTTGCTTTTGTAGTTGAAAAAAAAAAGAGCATGTTATCATGTACATGAGGTTCTTGTTCGTTCGTCTTGATTTTTCAGGTGAGCTGAGATGCTCCATCTTCTCAGCTGACTGAAATGCCACATTTTTCGCATTCAAATGTCGAGAGATTGTTGTTAAGTTCATCCCGTTTTCGAGGAGTTTTTACTTTCTGATTAGAGTATTGTAAGGGAACTATGTTTTGTTGAATTTACACAACTGGACACTGTCAGTAATATTTGAGAAATGCGAAAAAAAGCAGCCTTCGATCAAAGCGTAATTTTTTAAAATTTATTATATTAATTTTGCCAAGGAGCAATGATAAAATATACAAGAAAATATCACTTATATCCTAACGCTAGATGTAAGCATTACTTCAAATTGTGAAATATGCCACTAATCGTTATTATTGATTCATCACTACCCATCATCTATAAACCAGCGTATGCATATCGACACGCGGCAAGCCTCTTTGTACAAAAAGGGAGGCCACATGGGAATTCGGGAATGAATTATTAGATGCTATGCTTCTGTATTCTCCTATGCAAAAATGTAGCTTGTCTTGTTTCGCAATAAATGGGTTATAACCGAGACTCGTTTGCTAGATCGCAGGTCACATAGGAGCAAGCGATATGACAGGGATTGTTCTTTATTAAACACTTTGAATCGACAAAAAACTTATATTCTCGTCATGTATGAACGTGCATTGGCTAGTCGTATATGAAAGACATGTAATGTATGCAAATGAGCAAAGTGCTTCAATGTGTACAATGCAAGCAACCAGTGCATGCTGCGCAAACACCTATATCGTGATTTAGTGTTGTGTTGTGTTGTGGCAATACGTACAGGTGATGCAATTAGAGATGCAACTGTGCCATATGCTCATTAATGAGCCGCAACATGTCAGCTTGACGCCATGAGCTTCGAAATGCATGAGATCACTTTTTCAACCATGGATTCCTCGGTAGCAGGTATTTTTGGATTATCCATCAGCGATAAAAATGTGGCTTTCGTTTCGAAAGGAATAAAATCAGGATGAATAATATATATAGAATGAAGCGTTTTCTTCGTCATTTAGAGGAGAGGGAGGCTCACAAACCAGACACAATAGAATCGATATGTAAAATATCTAAGAATCTCAGAAGAGTCAATATTTATTTCATACAAATGAGAAAAAAAAAGGGGGGAGGGGCAAAGAGGACACAAAGAAATGAAAGAAGACTAATACGATGATGGGGGGTATCACGAAAAAAGAAGCATGGTATATCAGCTACTGATGAAGAAAAGGAGAGTTACTGCTGTTATTCACCATGTCTTTCTCGATTGTCTCAATTGCATCAGACACCTTCCTGAATAAATTAACTTGACCAACGACATTCAATAAGCCTGACTTTCTAAACAGTGCCATGGGCTTCTCTCTTAGTCGCACAAAGAAGACCTTGACGTTTCTTGCATGGTAAGCCTCAACTACCTCGTAGAGAATTTGGACAGCGCTATATGGGTGTTAGAAACAGCTCTTTTGGAACCAGCATAATGTGTCTTACCTGGCATCAATGGTGGGCATGTTATCCACATCAAAGATAACATAGGAAAGGCCACCCAAGCGAGGACTCTCAGATGGATGAATAGACATGTCACCAAATTGCTCCAGTCTGCGCAGTCTGTCTTTGAGTTGCCCAGTATTTGCGAAAAAGAGGGGCTCATCGATACGAACTATGAGGACATCTTCAAGGTGCTCCACGACATCTGGATCATCCTGAATAGGTCTAAATTTATTGTTTGTGCCCTTGACTCTTCCCTATATACAAGTTAATTAATATATGAAAACACTTGAAATTATGCTTCCCTTACCATGATAGATATGCGGGGGTAACTTGTTTCCTTGATTGTCAGGAGAAGAGACAGCGTTACAGCGAGCAATGTACCGAATTCAAGTGAAATAATAATGGTTGCGAGAAAAGTGACCATGAGCAAGCCCAAATCTCTCCAGGCACCAATCTTGAAGATAAAATGGAGGTCTTCGGGCAGTTCACCCAGCAATGAGAGTACAGCGACAAAGATGATGGCCGATAGCACACATTTAGGTAGGTAGTAAAAGTAAGGCAGCAAAAAGAAAATGGCAAACAAGGCAACTGCACCCGCAATCAGACATGCCATTTGGGTTCGTGCGCCAGCCTTATCATTAATTTTACTACGTGCTACCTGATTAAGGGGTTAAATATCATATAATTTTGTCAACTCATGTCAATATAACTTACTGATCCAAATGCAGGAATACCCTGGAAAAGGCCGCTAACCATATTTGCTGCTCCTAATGCAACGAGTTCTCTATTAGCACTCACCGAGTAATTGTGCTTGCTACTGTAAGTCTTTGCAATCACCACAGATTCAACAAAGCCAATGATAGCAATCATGGCAGCAGTAACTAACATGTCCTTCATGTGCTTGTTATCAGGAAATGCTGGAATGGAGGGCAATGGGATGCCTTTGCCTTCGATGGTACCAAGAATTGCCAATCCCTTATTTTCCCAGTCGAAAAAGTAAGTAAGGAGTGAGGACACGACTACAACTAGCAAAACTTCTGGTAGCAATTGGAACCATCTGAATCTGGCCAATTTGGATTTTGTAACACGAGCCATCATCAAAAATGCTACAGATACAGCGGAGACAGACGTCGTTAAAACGTGTGAATATTGAATGCTCTTGATCAGGAACAAAAGACGAGCGATTGAGCTGGAAGCTTCGGTGATGCCGTTTTCTTCGCTGAGATGAACGAGACCTAACAGAATAATACCTTGCTGAAGTGCGACCACGAGACCAACACCAGAGATAAAACCACGCAAAAGAGCTCGGCTCATCAAGCTATCCAAAAACCCCAATCTAAAGATACCCAGCAAAAAGGTAAAGATGCCCACAAAGATAGTCATCAAACAGGCCCAGGCTAAAGCGTCCACATGAGTTTCTTCATCGCCGTGATTGATCTGAGCGATGGAGGATCCAACCAACAAGGACAGAGTGGCTTCAGGGCCTACGGACATTTGTCTATTGGTATCGAGATTTTTAGGGTCAGTTGATATGTGATGTGTGTAAATGTTTACATGTTGGACTGTACCTGGACATGCCAAAAACAGCATAGGTTATGGCCGGAAATGCAATAGCGTACAAACCATGAACAGCTTCCAACTTACAGAGTGCAGTAGCGTAAGATAAACCTTGAGGGATCAGTAAGCAGGAAAGAGTGATTCCGGCAATAAGATCACCCAATAAGAGATGGAAATTATACAGAGGCAGCCATTGCAAGATGGGCAGATAATACTTTGATCTCACCTTGAAGGTGCTCCATTTGTCTTTAGGGGAGTTATCGTTGATGCGAGCAGAGGGCACTAATATGGTTTAATGCCATTTTACTACTTTAGCTTTTAAATTTCAACAATCATGAAACTTACAAGGGGAAGCGGTCATGTATCTTGGAAAGTTATGTTGATCTAGGCCCAACAGTAATGATTGACGTTCATTCACAATGATATCGGAAGGCAAGTACTCGTCTTGTTGCTGTTGTTCGTCATCACTGCTATCATCGAGATGGATTGTGGTGGAATGCGCTTCTATAGGGCCATGTCAGCATGCCATTTCATATGCTCGATACCTAATACTTACCGACACTGTTGGTAGGACTTTTACCTTTTACAGAATTCTTCATTTTTATTCTATTCAGGAATATCCGAGCTGGGGAGAATATGTAAGAAAGAAAGAGAGAGCCAAACAGACGAGGGAAGGTACTTTTATAATGCCTCAATGGAGAATGGGTTTGAAATATACCGTTTTTTGAGCAACCGCGTTTGTTCACACAACAGCATCTCTTTCTTCAAGCTATGATCAGTTTGTAAAATGAGAAGCTTTGCACTATGATGCCAAGGAATCAATAATGTTATATTCATGCCATCACCTCCATACGCTGTCTTGGACCTATAAACTATCCTCCATCACAATACATGTGCCAGTCTGCATCTCATCCAGTTGCCATCTCACCAACGTGTATCTGCTGTTATCGATCCAGCATCTTTTTCATACGTTATGCTGATCTAGATCCTTTTCCCCCCAACCTCGTAATAAAAGCCGGTTTATAAAGCATGCATCAAGCAGGCCATCCTTTCTAAATGATACAACCAGCATTAATAAGTCTTATTGATAACTTGAATGCATGCATACTGTGATTTGCAAGGGTTCTACTTTACGATTAGTTTAAAACGTTGAAACTGTTAAAGCCATGAGTTCAATTAAAAGCCTCTCCGAAGAAACGGCCTTTAGATATACATACCCGTTTCACAAATATACATAAAACATATCCCGAAATGGCCATTGACATCTCCCTTCAAAAAATCACTCTGATCTACTGCAAACTGCTACTAAGTATGTCTATACTATTGTCGTAAAATGTCTATCATGTACAGTACACAATATTGCTAGTAATCATGTCTATAGACCTTTAATAGACGCAAGCGTATTTAAATGAAAATCCTATTATTCTGCAAAGTGAGCTGATGGGGATGATCTGACCTCATATCATCATAACATATAGTCCCTAGACACTTTTGCAACCCCAATATGGAAACTGAGTTGTCAGGAATTTGTCAGGCATGGCTCATATAATATGATTAGATTTTTAATATTAAATCACTATAAATCAACATACAAGTTTCTTCTAACATTTTAGGTGCTACTAGTTTTGCAACATTAGCCAAAGGTCCGCAGCAGCGCGAGCCACCTGAGCTTAGGTCAGGAAACCAACTGAAGAGTCGAAATGCTTATGGTCCCTAGACACTTTCAAAGCCTTAAAAAGGAAAGAAGTTGATCCAACAAGTATTTTGGTAGACTGGCATTATTAGATAAAGTAGAATAAGATGGGTGACAATAGGCTATGCAATTTGCCACTTACTTTCCATACGCTTCAAGAGCATCTATTACTGTATTGTCTTCATGATGAAAGGGTATTGAGTTTGCCAGCCGGCTCCACCAGCCGCCAAAAATAATTCCAACTCAGACTCTTGGTCTACTTCAGATTGGCCAGATTTTGGTACTTTTTCGACTTGGTTGAACCATTTTGCCATATTTGACTATAAACATATGATAATCATCTCGTGCTTCTTTAAGCTTTCTTGGAGCGCTTTTCAAGGCGCATCCAATGGTACCAAGTAATATAGATGTTTTGAATAAACTTATCAAATAATTTACGAAAATATGAAAAGAGGTCTTTGGCCAAAAAGTCGAGATTTTACATATCAAAGTCCCACAAAACTGACTTTGGCGGTTGCATTGGATTGATAGAAACATTTTGATTAAATATACACCATAGTAAAAGTCTTCATTATCAAGGTGAAAAATGCGATTGTTTGATTTCCGATAAAAACCATGAGGGGTACCTCATGCTTTTTGGTCAATTTTTGGCCATATTTTTTTGGTCCCTAAAAAGTTGAGCAAAGGTGTCAGAAAGTAACTGCCAGATGAGAGCAAGTGTTTGGTGCTATTCTGACGATCTAAAACGGCCTTGAACGCAAGAAAACGCGGCTCAAATGCACACAGTTTTTGCTGTATTAGGCATACTCTTGACTAAAAACGGATAATATCTGTATGATACTTGCCCGAATATGAAATACCTATGTGTATATGGATGTAGATCATCACATAAGAATTATATCCACTGATAATATGAAGGGGTTTCATGTGTACGTGGAGAATCAAGAAGAAAGTAGCAGTATTTTGATAAGATACGCAAGGGCAATCTGTAGCTCGAACTGCCGCTGCGTAGGTTGGCTCTCACCGAAGTGATGCGAGGGTAAAGAGCCATCTGTAGCTTAGACAGACTCGTATACATAGTGATGTTGCCTTTGTAAAGCTTTTCAACAGCCTCCTTTGTATTTCTACCAAATGACGGCCCCCAATCGTGTTGCGCTAGCTCTCAATCTAGCTATTGGTAGGGTGATCCGATACCTGCAGTTAGTGAAGTTGCATATAGTTAAGTATTTAGATATGAATAAATCTGGAACATCCAACCCTGTTTAATCAGCAAGAATGCATTTTTTAAACTTCTTTCTCAACAGCAATCACTCATACAACTTCGAGCTATCAAATGCAGCTCGGTTTCTTACAGATTGCGGAATCGTGGCTTGTCTGCAAGTCTTAAGATGGCTCAAATCTTGACATTAGTCCGTGCTGGTAAGACATCCCGCTACAATTTCATCGCTGTCAAGAAGAAATGATCTATATCAGCCTCATGGGTTATCGCATTTCGCCCAAAGGATACACCAAGGGTAGGTACAATGTGGATTTGATGTAAATATCATATTATTAATTTTCTGGTTCATATTATCTTGAAATAGAAGTTGATATATCCAATGACAAAACATCCATAAAAGGTTGTCCGGGGAAAAACGATTCGTGCATTTAAAGTGAGAAGTGTGTGTGTGAGTGTTTGTGTGTGTGTAATTTACATTTTACATCATTTGTAATGGGAGTTGCTTGTTTGGTTGGTCGGTTGAAAGCTTAAACACTCTTTTTGTTTTCTCCTCTTTTTTTAGCAAGACCCCTTCTCTTTTTTACTCCATTTAATATTTCATTATACTCTGCGAATAATCAAATGGATCTCTTTTTGCAGCCAGAAGACATATCGTCTCCACCTTCGACTCCACCTTCTTCCTCTTCTACTTCTTCCTCCACTTTGGCAGCTGGTGCTTACAGGCCATTACAGAGACAAAGGTCGTCGTATATCATGGACACAACTGGCGGCGCAGATTCCATAATGGACAAGGTTCGCTTGGATTACATTGGTCGAGTCAAGAGCACCTTTCAACAGCTTACCTATGCACAACGTCATTTCTTTATCACTGAACTGCTCGGTTGCTGTGATAACCAGCTACTCCAATATATCTACACCTTCATCACACCCAAGCTCAAGATCGACTTCTTGAAGGAACTACCAATCGAACTCTCCCTTCATGTACTATCATTCATCGATGATCCCCGCACATTGGCTCGAGCATCACATGTGTCCAAGCATTGGAATGTACTACTTAAAGACGAAGCCGCCTGGAAATCGCTCTGTTTCAAGCATCAATACCAGCACCAGCAAATCGCGCATGTGCCCAAATCAATCAAAACGACCCACCCTGTGCACGGATCTCTTGTTGCTCAACGGCACCACCCAATGCCAACCATCTCATATCGTGATTTCTTTCGCCGAAAGTACAATATCGATACCGCCTAGAATCAGGGCGGAAAAGTTACCATATGTGATAATCAGATCGACGAAGGACTTGCGACATCTCTTCAGATGGATGACACATTCATTGTCATTGGCTGCGACAACAACTGCATTGAAGTGTTTGATGCAAAGAGTGGTAAATACGTTCGGTCTTTGTTGGGCCATGAAGGTGGCGTGTGGGCGCTTCAGTTTATTAAGAACGAGATCAGCAATGAGCACATTTTGGTTACAGGAGGATGTGACAGGTGAGAGAGAAAGAGAGAAACAAACAACGGGTAATAACATGACTTGCGATAATAGAGCCGCTAGCGTTTGGAACTTGACGACCGGTGAGAGACGCCATGTATTGAGAGGACACAATTCTACCATTCGTTGCCTAAAGATACGGGATGATAAAATAGCGGTGACAGGCTCAAGAGATACAACACTTCGCATTTGGGACATTGAAAGAGGGACGTTGCGACATGTCTGCACTGGACACCAAGGCAGCGTACGATGCTTGGATATATCTGGCAACAAAGTAGTCTCTGGCTCATATGACTCAACAGCCAGACTCTGGGATATCGAAACAGGCCAGTGTTTGCATGAATTCATGGGTCATCATTCGCAAATTTACGCTATCGCATTTGACGGCGTCAAAGTGGTGACAGGTTCATTGGATTCGCATATTCGAGTGTGGTCTGCTGAGACAGGCGCTTGTTTAGCTACACTGCAAGGACACACATCGCTAGTAGGCCACCTTCAATTATCAACTCGAGTTTTGGTGAGTGGTGGTTCGGATGGCAACCTCCGAGTATGGGACATGGATACATTTGAATGTAAACAAAGAATCTCAGCACATGACAATTCGGTTACCTGTCTTCAGTACGACGACAAACGCATTTTGAGTGGCGGATCGGATGGTAGAGTCAAGTTATGGGACATTGAAAAGGGCACGCTAATAAGATCATTTACGCAACATGCAAGAACCGTGTGGAAGATACAGATGAATGACACCAAAGCAGTGGTGATTTTGCAGAGGGATCGACCACTTGGACCCAACGAAGAGCATAATATACATGTAGCGTCTCACAGAACAGTGATTGAACTACATGACTTTGATCTGGATAAGGAGCAGGATGGTCGCATGACACTAGCAACTGCAAATGCCGATAGCGAGGAGGAGGATGATACTAGTGGCAGCATTCTGAACGAACCCGCAACACCCAGTACACAAATTCTCGAGGCTTGATCCATATGTATCATCGCATGATTTTCTCCTTTTTTTTTTTTTTTTATACATACATTTAATGCTCTCATGTCTATACGCTCTTGTTTTGCCACATTGCTTACGCTAAATTTCTTTTTTGTTTAAATGTTTAACTGCTTTTTATTTACTCTACACTTTCATATTATTCCCCTCACCCGCCAATTTTATTGCTACTCTGATCCCCTTCCTATTCAATACCATAAAGATTTTGTTAAAGGTACCTTATTGGTAGACATGTTCCCTAAAGATCCACCATAAATTGAATCATTGCCATACATAGAATGTCTTATGCAATGCTAAACAACATGGCAACTTTGCACTTTGTATTTAGAAGAGTAGCGATTAAATTGATCAGGTATGTAAATTCGCAAAAATACTCTTCTTAATTATCTCCAAACGTATCATTGCATCCAGAAGAAAGCATATTGCCAGTCAAAACCGAGTTAAATCTCCGACCAACTTTCTGTTCCAGATTGGCCAAATTTCGAAGTTCTCAACTTGATTCATCTATTTTGCTAGATTCGACTATATGGAAAGTGATGATTATATAATGCTTCCTTAATTTTTCTAGAAGTATTTTTCAAGGCGCCTCCAATGGTGCTAATTGTAATAGGTGTTTTGACTGAAGTTATAGAGCAATTCCAGAAAATATGAAATGAGGTTTGTGGCCAAAATGCAGAGATTTGACGTACAAAAGTATCACAAACAAAGTTTCAGGAGTTGCTTTGGATCGAGAGAAACATTCTGATCCAATACATACCATAGTAAAAGTGTTCATTTTTGGTGTCAAAAACGCGATCGTTTGATTTCTTGATGTTTTCCATGAGGGGTACCTCATGGTTTGAGGTCGATTTTTGACGATAATTTTTTGGTCCCCAAAAAATTGAGTAAAGGCGCTGGTAAGTAAGTGCGAGGCGATTGCAATTGCTTGGCACTCTTTTGGCGGTCTAAAGCGGCTTCTAACACCAGAAATTGCTGCTCAAACTCACCCAATATTCGCTGTGGTTTACTTATATTTGAATGGTAAGGGGCAATGCGAGTATGCTGTGTGCTCATATATGAGTTTTTCTCATTGAGATAAACGTGGAGCATTGTAGAATGGTCAAATCCACAGTTACATGTTGATTACTAACACCACAGATTCGAAAATGTGCATTTCTTTGGTAAATATCTAGATCAATCTCCTTTATCAAAACTCAAACTACAAGGTGTTGATCTTTGCTACTTTTATTTATCGACGCAACTTTACAAAATAGACTCTCCAGGCTTTACAACCATGTTGGGCTCGTCATTCAATACTTTAATAGCTTCCGTCAATTTGTCATCCTTGACCATGACATAGTCAGTGTCATAGGTGCTCACTACAAACACAGGAATTTTGTGATCCTTCAGTGGCGCTACTATTCTCGCCAAAATCCCTACTAGACCAAAATCCATTTGTGCATCAACTTGAAACATACGCCATCCATTCTCGGTCTGCTTGGGTTGCGGATCAGGTATCTGATATTCAGTAGGCAAAAGCAATGAGAGCTCGGATGCAGTCTTGGAGATGGTGAACCATGGAGCGGAGAGTACGTCTTGGGAGATCTGAAAGTTACGATCGTATTGATGGACAGAGAAGGCGTCTGGTAAGAACTTTAATTGGATGGTTGACATGGTGTTTTTGTACACGGTAGCCAAGGAAGAAGAGTGATGCATGGAGGATCTCGCTCTTCCTATCTTATATACAGTACTATTGACATGCATTAAGCTCCGAAGAAAAGAGTGATGTTATTGACTTGTTTTTACGTAAAAAACACAGTATATACAACACGAGTAATGGTTTGGCGGTCTATGATTTGAAGCAGGGAATGATCTACTTGGTTAATGCTATCAGATTACACTGATTTGTGCCATACAAGTACTGTTTATGTGTGTGGAACCTCAGCATATTAGCAACTTTTCTTCTCTCATCCTTGAGCATGTCAACTAATCATCAAAAGTAAATGTTACATTCAAAAGAACCACATGTGGTGTTCATCTAGAAAAAACCTTAAAGCAGGATCAATTTTTACCTTGTCAGATATCTTGGATCTTCTACATATGTCCAGTGCTCTCAAAAGTAGGAGTATATATGTATTCGCAATCAAAACAACATGAAAGGTTGGTGTGTTTGTGTCTCACAAGAAAAGAAAAAAAGTGCTCTCCTTTAAATTAGCCGGCCATATATATCATGGCCAAGAGCAGCAGCTCTTTCTTTTTTCATTTCTTTCCTACACTTTTTTTTTTTTAATTCAAATAGACACATCCAGCTACAACCAGAAAGCAGCAACAAACAAAAGCACCTGCCACTCAATTGACAACAGATACATCATTAGAACACTTGTAGTTACACTAATACTACTGGAATACATGTATACATTGGAAAAATGAGCGATTATTCAACCCAAAAAAGTCAAAAGATTGTAGACAAAAATCAAAAAAATCCAACGAAAGAGTCAGGCAACCCAATCAATTCAAGATCAAACTCTTTCCTCAGGTCCCTAAAGTCATCCAAACAATACAAATCATCTGAAACTGAATTAGAAGAAGGAGAGACGATAAGCCCTTCTCCTTCACCTAGACATACATCGATAAAAGTGCCAGACAAAAGCAGAGATACAGCCAGAAGAGAATCAGCCAAGGAAAAAGACAGATCACCAAGTCGACTTACAAGTAGCAGCAGACGACGTGAAGACACCAAGCGATCAAATGCGCGCCAGGACTATAGAAGCAGCAGACATGATAGTGACAATGATAGTGGTAGCAGACGGAGATCCAGCTCGGATAGAAAGCGAGACAAAGGGTATCGCTCTAGTCGATATCACTCCAGGTCAAGGTCGACATCTCGCTCACGAACACCTCCTCGTAGACGATCCAGAAATCGATCCGAGTCCTCAAGACGACGATCACCCCCATCAACATCCACAACATCTCGTTCCGAAAAGAGCATTACGAATGGCAACGGTAAAAACCCCGATAATGATAGCCATAACAATAAGCGTAAACGCTCGCCCCGAGAACGGAGGGATAGCTCCATGGAGAAATCAGGCACAACACCCAGTAGAACATTGACACCGACGAGGTCTTCTTCATACGTTAAAGGAACCAATGACAGAAACACCAAGCCAAAGACTATCTCGGCAACAGCTCCTGATTCAGACACACCAGAGCAATGCAAATTGTTCGTCATCATGTAAGAGAAAACTGAATGGGTTTGTAGGATAGTGGATTAAATACTGGCTGAATTAGGTTTAGTAAGCTGGCACACGCCAACAAGAGAAGAGGTGACAATCAAACCGAGGAATTCTTTGGCATGATTGACCATTTCCATGCGTTGTGTGATTACATTTTGAACTTTTACTATGTGGATAAGACCAGTGTGGACAAGTTATCGTTCAAGCAAGCATCACAGGCCTGGAAAAGCTTGTTCCCATTCACAGATAGCTTGCTTGCAAAGCTAGAATCTCACCAGCACTATGATTTGTACGGATTGTGCGCACGGTTGATATCGTTGGTACGCTACTATATATACAAGCGAATGATCGACCAAACAAGACATTTATTGGGAAAGCAATTGGCTCTGGATGACGAACAGGATTCTTCTTCAAGCCGTGTTTGTATTCAAGTGTCTGAAAGTTTGCTGAGAGAGTATGAGAAAGCAGAGCGTTGGTACCGAACATCAGAAAAGTACTTGTCTTACGGCACCATGGCAACGCAGTTTCCTCAGACGTTCAAGCATGTGTGCATGGAAGGCGATCTGTCAGCAGGGATCACATTAGGTGGTGAAGCAGGTGTCTCGGTGGAGCCCATGTTTCCCTTTACACCTTACTCCCCATTACACCATGCTGCCATTGTCTCTAAATGCATGCTCAGCGAATATGTTCGCACCAAAAAGTTTGATTACACACCCATTTCTCAGCCAGAAGAATACATGAAATAACTATTACTACGTCAAATGCTTTATACTCTAATCAATGTATATACTATCTACTTTCTATCTTATGTAAATATTGCTTAATTAAATAAAAATACAATACTGAACCAGATATAAATGTTTGAAGTTGGTTGTATAATTTATTTTAATATAATGCACTCTACTCGCTAGCAGGCTCCAAAATTGTAGCAAATGTGAAGGGTTCAAAGTTGATACCATCACCATTGTAGAATTTACCGTCAAACTCTACCCACATCAAACGAAGGGCGTGAAGGAAAGCAGAAAGGCCTTCCATACACAATAGAATACCAATAGTCAATGTGAACCACATGGCAAAACCAATGACAAGGCCAACGACAGCAATAGCACCAGTCATGTTGAACCAAATCTTGAGGGTCATGTCCCATAGCACACTTGATAATTCTAAAAAAAAAAAAAAGAAAAAGAAAAAATGGTACTCATCAGCACAGATACATGGATGTGAGTGGTATGGCATCACTTACGAGCATGGGCAAGAGACAAGGCCCAGAGACGAAGATAAGAGGCAGTGTTAGAAATACAGTTGAGACAGAATTCAATGGTATGGATTGTTTGATGAATCATGACTTCGCTAAACTCAAACTAGGAAAGCAAATGTGAGCAGACTATACCGAGTGCAGCAAATGAACATTTCATACCTCTTCTTCTTCTTCATCATCTTCGCTGGAAGTGCCTGCAACGGCTTGTTCTTCCTCATCAGCATTATCATCGCCAGCAACTGTCTCGTAATGATGCTTGCTAGCCTCCCTTTTCAGATAAAAGGGCTTACCAAACCACATCCATGGTACACAGACGACAGCAAGGAGGATCAGGAAGAGCTGAACAGGACCTTGGCCAGGATAAAGTTGCTCTTCAGGGTTGACAGATCCGGGGGTCAAGAACATGTAAATCAGCATGTTCAAGAGATTGGGAGGAGCGTTGCGGATATGGTGGCCATTGGAATCAAGCTCCCACCAGTTGACACTCCACTTGTACATGATACAGAAGATCAAATAGCCAAAGATGGATTCCATGAACAAAATTTGAGGCAAGAATTCGAGCCAGACAAAGGCTTTGCGCTTATAATAAATATGGTTAAAGACGTTCAAACAGACAGCAAAGGACATGTGAATGACACCAATCACAATGGCTTGCTTCATCTTGTAAGAGTTTGAGAAGAGCAAGAAGTTTTCAGCGCCATGCCATGCGGGATCAAAGCCAAAAGTGTAGACATTGCCGTTGGGTAAAGCTTCGACAGATTCGAACGAAGTGTAGTTGGAGGGCAAGTCAAAGCCGGACTTGAAGACGTTTAATGACAAGGAGAAGATATCATTGTAGACTGCACCAGTGAAGATGGAGAAAAGACCCATCATCAACATCATATAACGACCACCAAAGAACATTTTGAAAATCTGCAATGTGGATTAGTGTCAACATCAACTAGGCATTTTGAGAATGAGCTCATTGTTACCTCGCCATTGTTAGAGGCCAATTTCTTCTCATTGAGACAGAGATACAGGGCAGTGAGGAATAGGAGAGCACCATGACCGATATCACCAAACATCATAGCAAAGAGGAAGGGGAAAGAGACAATGGTAAAGAGGCCAGGATTGACTTCACGATAGCGGGCAATACCGTAAGCATCAATGATACCTTGAAAACCTTCAGTAAATTTGTTTGTGCGATGATATGTAGGGCGGGTCTTTTTGGTATGTAACTCGGTCAAGATGGAGGGAAGACTGGTGCCAGAAGCATCCTATTCACAGAGGGTCAGTCTCTTAAATCACCAGCACACACACACACACACACATATATATATATATATATATATATATACATATAAATACTTACAGTAGCTTCTTTCAAGGATTGTTGAACCAGAGGAATGTCGTTTGTGGGACACCATCCTTCAGCAATGAGGCATTTACGATTGACATCATAGTTGAACAAGTTCATGGTGTGGTATATAGCCTTTTCTTTACGAACAATAGTTGTCCAAGCAGTGACATTCTCGGATACCTTAAGCAACTCTGAACGACGGGTCTGATTTGTTGTGGATAAAACCTACGAAAATACGAGTTAGACCAACTCCTACGAGTTTCAAAAGCAAGGTGTTTTACATTGTTCAAGTCCTCAATACGAGATGTCACTTCCAACAGAGAATCACGGCGTTTATCAGCAGAATCGTCAATGGTGTATAAGGTGCCACCCAAACTCTCAGAGATCTTTTTGATTTTGGCAATGATCTCAGTACCATGAGCAAAGATGCAAAAGACGTTCTTGTCGACGACACTGTCAGTATCGGGATCTACGATGGGTTCATCAATCTCAGCGGATTTCATGTACAAGTTACCACGCAGAGAGCGCCAGAGAACACGCTCAAATGTCTGCATACGAGCACGCGAAATGACACCAGTGACATAGCCAAGATGCAGGTTCTCAGAGTCGTAGTTGTTTTGCTCGACATCGTTTTCCAAGAGAGGGGCAGAATCGTCTTGAATATCAAGCGAGTTGCGAATCGTGTCTTGTCTTGACTCAGCCTTGTTTAAGGAAGGTTTCAGCTTTTCTTTCAGGCATTCAAATAATGAGCATTCTATTTTGCTTTTACCTGTTCAAAGAAACCAGCAGATTCTCTCAAAACATGACGCAGTTCAGTCAACTGAAGATAGCGACGTTGGAGCGATTCATAGGATGAGTTCATTTGGGAGATGCGTCCTTCGTACTCCTTGAGGTTCTCTTCAAGATCATCGACTTCCTGAGCTGAACGAGCACGAGAACGATAGGCTGCAGGTGTCAAAGGACGAACCTGGATATCAGACTTGGCGAGTTGTGTTTGGAAAAATCCTATCCAAAATGGAGCAATTTAGTAACTAGACAACAGATCAGTCCACAGTCAAGACAACTGCAGTCTCTCAAAGGAAGGAGGCCATACTGCAGTCGAAAAGACACGCGATGCAGAGAAGCGAGATACAGGGCAGTAGGTAGCGACAGATGCTGCCGAGAAATACTACTCATCTTCATCCTTTTTCTTCTGAAACTGCAGTTGTCATGATTGAAACACACACACAAGAAATAATACGCACTACATTGACGCTCCATCTCATCTAATCTTCTGATTTCAGATACAAATGAACGCTGAAAAGCATTTACTTCGGGATTAAGCTATCAAGTGTCATATGCAACAGTAAGTATAACACATTTCAGGCAGCAAAACGACATTAAAAGAAACTTACATCTCTAAACTGAACCTTGCCAAGTTCGCCCAACTCTGCAACGCAAGGTTGAGCTACTTCAGCAGGGATATATAGTTGAATGAGTGACATTTCTTCCGAACGGAAGAGTGTACTGGGTGCCATACTGCGATGTTTCTAGTGTTTTAGTAGAGATAAAGAGCAATAGACAATTTTAATCGTGTGCTTTTGAGATGTAGTAATGGAAACTGTGTTGCAAAACGACTATACACACACGTGATGTATGACGTCCCTTGAGATCCTCTCTCACTCTCTTTTGCGGCTCATCCACTCTACTGAGATCAATGGAAGACGAAATGGGAAGCCGAGATGTGCGATTGACAAGTTTCCGACAGCGACTTGTTACATTTCCGTTTCTTTTTCTTGCTTTTTTTTACAACTCTTTTTCATTCTTGAGCAGTAAATGATTAAAAATCTCGGCAAGTTCAAGCAGGTAAAGTGTATTGATCGAAGAAACGACCAAGCCATTCATCGTCATATTGAAATAGTGGACAGGAGAAAAGTTTGGCGGGGCCAAAGTAACGCTGCAGACTGATGATTTTCAACGACTGGAGCAGGAAACAGAGCACAGAAGAGAGGGCTATGACAAGGTGCTGGAGGCAGTAGATGGCATTGCGTCCTACTTGCTCAAAAGAAAGACCTCGCCCGAGGACGGTAAAACTAAGCAAATGCCATTTGAAACACTCGGTTCATGTCTATACCATTATGGCACTGTGTTTCCTGAAGATTCTGCATTAGGTAAGTTTGTCGCTAGATTTTTTAATTTAAATTTATATTTGATTCATCATCAATGTACGCTGTCAGGTATCGCCTTGATCAATCTGGGACAGACAGAGACTCGTCTTGCTGCTCTGCAGGAAGCATTGGCCAACGAAATTAGGATGGGCTACATGACAACACTAGAAAACGGCCAGCAAGAATACAAAGAATACGACTCACTGCGAAAGAAACTGGCGTCTCGTAGATTAGACTATGATTCCAAGCTGAATCGACTCAACAAAGCCAAGAAAGAGAAGCCAGAACTAGAGCAAGAGATGCAAGCATCGAGAATCAAGTACGAGGACACAGAGCATGACCTCATTCAAAAGATGGCGTATATTCAGGAATTTGAGGTAAAGATGATAATGGCGCCTTGTGGGAGGAGATGATTGTGTACTCAACGACACCACGGTCCAGAATGAACACAGGGACGCATTATTAGACATGGTAGAAGCACAGGCAGCGTACCATACACAGGCCAAAGAGTTGCTAGAATCACTCAAAAAGAACTGGGGCGAGGGATCCAACTCTGACCCCTCTGATATTTTAGGAAGGGTCATGGTAAGGAAGTCATCACAGGACTCTTACCATTCTGTGTCGACCGACAACATCTCAGCTCACCATCGCAACCAGCCGCCATCCCTGAAAATGAGCAGAGACAGTAGCGTAGACACATTTGCATCGTCTGGTATGAGCTACCATAACAACAGCAGTGATACAGTGGATCGCCCATTACCTAATAACCAGGTACTACCACCACTATCCGCATCAGACCCAGTTCATAAAGAGTGTAATGTATATGACATGACTTTTCATGTCGCCCCGAATACCCAAGAGAGAGAGAGAGAGAGAGAGAGACTCATGATGCTGTTTTATAGTGAACCACATAGACCACACAAAATATAGACGCGCATTGTTTGATTTTACAGGGCAAAACCAAGACGAAATCTCCTTTAAGACCGGCGATATCATTGCAGTGATTGATGAAATAGATGTAGGCTGGTGGTTGGGAGAGTGCCATCAAAAGAAAGGCATCTTTCCGGTAAACTATACGGAAGAGTACGATCCTCAAACACAGCCGTTACCTCCTTTACCTAAAAAACACGAGATGCCACCTGCTGTCCTGGAGAATGAAAGATCGCCATTAGAGCAATTGCAACAACCTCAAGAGCAACAGAAATCCTTGCCTGAATTGAATGCCCCTACCCATCCTTTGACGAACCCTCGTGTGGTAGATGTCACCTACAATCCTCCTGTATTGGACCACAGCGATGCTATTGCTACGACTCCCACTCATGCTTCTGTGGTATCGTCAACGTCGATACGACGACCGCCTCCTCCACCAGTAACGACTTCATCGCCTGCAGTGACAACACTACGCTCGGGGAGTCTCTCGCGAAAGCGATCAACAGCCATCAGAGCACCCCCACCACCTCCTCCATCTGTACGCACTGCGAATCATACGATAGAATCGAGTACATCATCCACAACAGCATCGCCTGTCATTATAGATTCGCCACATAGACTTGTTGAGGAGCCACCTACTATTGGATCCACAACATCCTTACCAGCAGCAGCAGTAGCACTCACACCTTCACCATCACAATCATTGCACGAAATTCAACACGACGCAACTCCTGTTGCCTTGGACGAACCATGCAACGAATGCGAATGTCACGAGTTTATAGAGAATGTCTTCAAGAAGGGATATTGCAATAACTGCTTCCACAAACATCATGACTAGCCCGAGCTACTGTATCATCTTTATCATCTATTATTATACTCATCTCCTAATAAATTAATGTCAATGCAGTGGGGATTGCAGTCACCGTGGTACCTGCCAGTGTTGGCATCTGTGGCAAGCACATTCAAATGCATTTTGTACTCTTTTTTTTTTTTTTGTTCTACAATGTTTGTTTTCTAAAAAAGAATGCCGTCTTGTACTTTGTTTGTGGAATCGCGTCAAGACAAAACGCCATTGGAGATCTTTGTCAGTGCAAATCAAGCCAGAGCAGAACAGCAGCAAGCACCAGGTATTGTCATTGCGCACCCCTATGGGCCATTGGGTACAGTATTCCAGACATGTCTCGCACTGAAAGCGATACATTAACACTAACTTCAGGTGGAAATATGAACAACAATGTTGTCATTGCACTGCAGCGATACTTTAGATCGAAAGGATATGTCACCATTTGCATGAATTTTCGAGGATGCGGTAAATCCAAAGGTAGAACCAGCTGGACTGCCATGGCCGAAAGAGAGGATTATATGTCGGTTGTCGATTACGCTTTAGATGACGGTGCATTGCAAGAATATCCACGCATCAACAGACTTATCTTATGCGCAAGTATAGTAGCAACGGCAGCACTCTATGTTCTGTTGATTGACATGCCATGTCTCGTTAGGGGTATTCCTTTGGCGCCATGATTGCGAATACCATTGATTGTGCCAGTGTGCCTTGTGCTTATCTACTGATCAGTATACCATTGGGCGTCATGTGGGCTCTTGCAACCACAAAAGCTGCCTATTTCAAAAAGCCGCCTCATGCTAAAACACTGTGTATCTATGGCGACCATGATCAATTCACGAGATCGAGTAGGGTCAAAGACTGGTGCCATGACGCTGTGTGCATTCCGGATGCAGATCATTTTTGGTTCAACTTTGAATCATTGCTAATAGAGCAAGTGGATCAATGGGCACACACGCTGCAATAGATTAGTGATTGATCCCATGTATATGCTGTATCAAGCGTGTAGATTGAGATCCCGTTTCGTTTCTGAATTTCTCACGCAAAAAAAAAAAAAAATCTATAAAAAATTAAAACAGGAAGTGGTTCCTTTCTTCTCCTTTCTCCGTAGCACCGTTGTAATCTAGATTCTCTCAGACAAAATGCCACCCATTACGTACATAACACGCTCAGAGACGTTTTCAGCTGCTCACAGACTTCATTCACCTAAATTGTCCAATGAAGACAACCAGCAATTGTATGGAAAGTGCAATCATCCGCACTTTCATGGACACAATTACAAAGGTAGGCATATATTTCAGCTGTCATGTAGACAATGTCTAATAGACATGTATCTGCTACAGTGGAGATCACTCTAAAGGGCGAGGTGGACCCGCTTACTGGCATGGTGATGAATCTGGTCGACCTGAAAGAGTGCATCAAGCTTGCAGTCATGGATCCCCTTGATCATCGAAACTTGGTAAGTCAGCTTGGAGCGATTGAGCGAAAGCAAAGATCTGAATTGTGGTTGATTTCAGGACCTGGACGTGGAATTCTTTAAAAACAAAGCAAGGTAAATGATGAAGCAATGGATTATATATATATATATATATA
This sequence comes from Mucor velutinosus, assembly GCF_035048745.1. Classification (NCBI taxonomy): domain Eukaryota; kingdom Fungi; phylum Mucoromycota; class Mucoromycetes; order Mucorales; family Mucoraceae; genus Mucor; species Mucor velutinosus. Next base: position 295,165 of record NW_027041921.1, read on the forward strand.
TATGACACAAGATGAATAACACGGTTTATGTTAGTACAACTGAAAATTTAGCAGTGTTCATTTGGTGGAATTTTCAATACCATTTCCTGAAAAACGACAGCTGGAGATCCAGTTCAGCTCGACTACACAAGGTCAAGATTTTCGAAACAGAACACAACATTGTAGAATACTTGGGAGAGGGTGAATTGGATGAGGCTGATGGCCAAGTGGATGTTGCATTAATTAAGCTAATGGGAGTTGGCATCAATCATGGCGGATTGGATAACAAGAAGAGCGCATGGTCGCTTGATATGTAGTATATTCATTTTATCTCTCTTTCTTCATCATTGCCATCCTCATCACTCTTTACATACCACCACTTGCTCCCTCTTTATGACTAATAGATTTAATAAACACTCATTTTCAAATTGAGTATAGAACGAGTGTATTTTATTTTTCTACTCGGGTCTATCCAACAGCTCCTTTGTAAGGCTTTCGCTCTGCTTTAACTCTTCTGAAACGTATTTATCCAGCAGCTATACATCAAGATCAGTAAATCCACCTTGTAAAACATCTGTTCCACTCTACCTCTTGTTTCTTCCGATTTAAAAGATACTCGCCAATTTGCTGTTGTGTAGGCACATTGCTGCCATCTTTTGTTGCTGCGTCTCTTTGTCTCTCATCCTCGTGTGTCTTTTCTATGACCTTGGGTCCCTTTTCTTCTGCTGCTGTCTCGTCGTCTGGAACATTGTATAACTTTTGAATCAATTCCTGCTCCAGAGCCTTCTCGTATTCGAGCAAAACAGCATCCTCTTCATCGCGGTAACCATAATAATCTGCGTCGATATCACGGTTGATTTCGCTTCTTGAGCGCGTTGTTGATTCGGGTGCTATCCACACAATGTGAGCATACTACACACGTTTGAGTCACATTTTGCATTACCAGCTTTCTCAAACAACTCTCTAACACCTGGTAAATCTCTTGCACGACCGAAATATCTGATAGTGTATGTTGGTTAATAGAACATCCTAATTCCAAGTGACTCTATGAACTGCTCACTTGTATCCTCTTGTTCCAGGCACCTCTCTCCCTTCGTAATTCAGCATTTTTGGTGCAGATCTCTAATGTCCAATGTTAGGCTCAGCCCCATTCAACACACATTCATGGATCTTACCGTATAGTCAGCACCACCAAGCTCTTTGATTCGTCTTTCCCAATGGTATTTTTGACCCATCAGCTTGTTGATCTCATCATTGAGATCACGGACTTGATAATCAGACAAACTTACTAGCAAAAGACATGCATTAGCATGGCCATTTTCTCGTCGTTGTTGTGCGCTTTACCATCTTGAATTTTGGAAATCTTTCTTGAAATCTCACTGAGAATATCTCTACGCCATTTCTCTGCTTCCTGCACTGTGTTCACTACACCAGCAAAGCCGGGTCTACGTGTACGCATTTTACCGCCTCCAAGCTCGGCTGCTTGAGCCTCGCGAAAACGATATAGCATGGATTGTGCTTTTTCCTCGTTACGAGCCTGTCAAATACGATGGTTAATTGGGATCATCTACATGTTTCTTCGAGCAACAGGTACCATTTTGTATTGATTGTGCTATGTTCTAATGATGAAGAGTGCCAATTTGAACGCGGCCAAAGCAAAATTCTTTATAATGGGGAGGGAATTGAGTGACTGTATTGCATTTGCAATGATAATCAACATCCCAATGCCATGAAACGCAGTGAATGCTTAACAGATTCCGATGGCCCTTATGCATTGCATTCACTAGAGGCATCTAAATCAAGGCAGGTTTCCAGCTAGCAGAGACATGTGAGCATGTGTTGATGCGTTCATATAGATATCATTCAGTTTAAATGGTGTTGAAAAAGTCGCCTTATACTTTCTGAACAGAACATGAATTGAACAGCAGCCGAACATCCCCGCTGTTAAACATTCGAGAACTGCACAAGAGCAGAGCCAAAAGATGTCAATTGAATTTGCTTTTCTTTCTTTTTTTTTAGTACCATTCAAGAATTATGCTTAGACTTTCTCGTACTTTCACTCGCTTACCAAAGGCATGTGTCTCTTCAAGGCTCAATACTTCTCGCAGAATGGCGACTAGCATTGCTCAAAGTGTAAGTACGAAACAGCAACCCTAGAAGATCATTTATGTCTAAACCATCTGCTAGACATCTTGGAAAGCAAACGCTGGCAAGCATGTAACCTTGACAGCCCTCGGGGCAGGTTTGACTACTGCAGGCTACTTGGCTTTCTCTAATCCTGTTTATTCTGAGGCTCCTGCGTATGCTGGCACTGTTGAGGGTAGAGTAGAGGAATAGGATCGTTTGGAAACGACAGACGACTCAAACTGTGTTACATGTAGACCCAGCAACAAATCTCGTATTCCCCATCAACCTCTATACTGACAATGAATGGAAGAGACTCATCGGTTTGGGTGTGAGAGCAGTGACATTCATCAACATGAATGTATATGTCGTTGGGATGTACATGAAGGGCGAGGATATTGGAGAATTGAGAAAATTAGACGGCTGGAAGGTATGAATGTGCCAGTGCCATGTAGACATATCAGACATTAACGGACAAATAGAACTTTGACAAGAGTAAATTCTTGCAAGATACTGGCTTGGCAGAGCAGTTTTTGGATCAGCCTTATGCCTTGAGCATTCGGTTAGGTAAAGTTTCGGAAAGCTGCCATGCATACAAACAAAGGCATTAATGTTGTCTGGATATCACTAGTCCCTACCCGTGCAACAAATACCCAACATCTCCGTGATGGATTTCTACGTCTTTTGATGCAACGCATGAAAGATCAAGACATGTCTGAGGATGAAGAGAGAGAGGTTTTGAAGGCAATTCAGGAATTTAAGTCTAATTTTGTCAGTATGAGAGTGAAGAAGGATTCGGAATTCATCTTTACAAAGACCAAGGAAGGAGGTCTCAAATTAGTTTATGAAGGAAAGGACTTTGGTACTGTTCAAAACCCCTGGTTAGCCAAGAACTTCTTCATGGCTTACTTGAATCCCAAAGCTCCCTCAAGCGAGGCAGCTTTGCATGACATTGCTGATGGTTTTGAGAGACTGATGAAAGAGAATTAATAAACAGTGATACGTTTCCTATGCCAGAAACCGGACAGTTTTTTCAATTGCTTGTTCAAACACAGAAATCCTTGAGATTATTGAAAGTCAGGTACACATTGTCAAGCTATCCCCTTCCTCTTTCCCTAAAAGCTAACGTAAGTACCCATATACACCATCCATCACTACAACAACATCACTGTAAATGCGCGCTTTGAGAGAGAGAAGTTGGAATGTAATTTGTAAAGAGAGATACATTTCGTATTTGGATGATCAAATCAGTTCAATGGATGGATGATTTCAGGAAAAAAAAACATATCGGATGGAAAGATCATTAGTCACCATGGTGATCATGACAAACGATTTACAGTGGATTCAACTGCATGACAACGTGTATATAAGATCAGCGTGAGGCATGGACAGCTATAGTGGACAAAATGAACTTCTCTTTATACTTTACATCTCAATTCTCTCTCCCAATGATGAAATTTGCAACCTTGAATAATCAGAAACTGACATGTATTTTTCTCACATCAGATGTCTACTGAGAACTCCCAAACTTCCATCCAGTCCCGTGGTGAGCAAAAGGCCCGTAAGGCCATCCTTGCCCTCGGTTTGAAGCCTGTTGCCGGTGTCAACCGTGTCACCTTCACCCGTGGTAGAGGTGTAAGTTTTTTTTCCTTGTATCGCAAGAAAGGCACAGATGATTGATATTTTTTTTTTCTAGATGGTTTATGCCATTGCCACCCCTGAAGTCTTCAAGTCCCAAAACTCTGATACTCACATTGTTTTCGGTGAGATGCAAGTTGAGGATATGGCTGCTCGTGCCCAACAAGCTGCTATGGAGCAACAGCTCGCTGCTGATGCCGAAAAGACCGAAGAAGGTGCTGAGGTTGAGGCCGCTGTTGAGGAAGAGGATGAGGAAGTTGATGCCACTGGTGTTGAGGAGAAGGATATTGAATTGGTCGTCAGCCAAGCTAATGTCTCTCGTGCCAAGGCCGTCAAGGCCCTCAAGAACAACGAAAACGATGTTGTTAACGCCATTATGGTAAGTGAAAATCAATTGATGCTTTTTTTGGATTTTGTATATTGATCTGTTTTTGTATTTAGGAACTCACCATGTAAATTGAATAAATCTTCATTTATACGCGCTTAGTCTATTTTTTTCGCAGAAAATAAAATAAATTTACAACCACTAAAACATTATTGATGTTGTTTTGCCATGTATGAAGGATGATATTGTATATGACTGGTGTATACCTCTATCTAGGTGAATGTAACACTAGTGAGAGTCTCCATGGCAATATGTCGATTAATTTACAAAAGACCAGGCAGAGTGCCGCACATGCTGTGCGAGTTTGACATGAATACTTTGCCATCTTACTAAGATAAGCTAAATTAGCTGGTCAAGTGCGTATTACTACAAGGAAATCCTCTACAAAGCATTCGCAATTGAAGATACAGCACTTTTACGATTCTCCCAGTTTGTATCAATGGGAACGATTCAAAGATGGGCAGGCAGCATGCTTGCGTTACCTCTTGCTACTTGACAGTATGCAAAACACAGCAAAAATTTGGTGAATTTGAGCAGCAATTTCTCGTGTTAGAAGCCGTTTTAGACTGCCAGAATAGCGCTAAACAATGGTACTCGCCTTGCACTTACTTATCAACACATTTACTCAATTTTTTGGGGACCAAAAAATCATCGTCAAAAATCGATCAAAAACCAGGAGGTACCCCTCATGGTTTCCATCGAAAATCAAACGATCGCGTTTTTCACCTTGGAAATGAAGACTTTTACTATGGTATGTATTGGATCAAAATGTTTCTGTCGATCCAAAGCAACCTCTGAAACCACTTTTATGAGGTCTTCATATGCAAAAATTTGACATTTTGACCAAAAACCTTATTTCATATTTTCTAGAATTGCTCAATAAGTTCAGTCGAAACATATATTTTACTTGGCACCATGGGAAGCGCCTTGAAAAGCACTTCAAGAGTGTATTAGGAAGCATTGGATGACCATCACAATTTGTATAGTCGAATCTCACAAAATAGTTCGATCAAGTCGAAAATAACCAGAATCTGGCCAATCGTGAGCAGAAAAAGTAATACGAGTTTGAATCAGTTTTGGCTGGTGGTGCTGGCTGGCAAACTCAATGCCTTTCTAATCATGAAGGCAATACAGTAATAATAGATGCTTTTGAAGCGTATGGAAAGTAGATGGAAAATTACATAGCGCTATCATTAGTCATGATATTCTTCTTGCAATCGATATTCAATAGCGCCAGTCTACCAAGATACTTGTCAGACCAACTTCTTTCCTTTTTGAGGCTTTGAAAGTGTCTAGGGACTGAACATTTATTATTTTTTTTGGAGGTTCCAAAAAAAAAAAATGGGTTCCCAGCAAAATTGGAACCCGATTGGAGTGATAACTTTTGTTATAAGCCAATACTTTGTCAAATAACAATTGTTATTGATCTTTGGGTTCCAGTTTTCGTTCCAAGTGTGTATATTTGACATTTACATAAAAAATATTAGGATTTAATACATTCTAATGATATGTGCGTTATTCAAGGCCTTATCATAAAAAATATATGTACTCTTTTGGTTAATTAACACCTGAAAGAACTTTTTTTTTCGCTTTTAGTTTGTACTTATGTTCCTGAAATTTAATCAGAAACCCACTCTTTCTAGAATTTCAAAGGTATAAAGCTTTTTTTTTTTTCAAAATGAAAACTGTGTGTCTGATCTTTTTGCTTTGTTTATAGAAAAGCAAAAGCTCACGTTGAAGAAAATGAAGTGCCCCATTCATTAATTATTGAAAGATTTGCGCCTGAAGTACAAGAGCAGCTTTCCAGCATCAACCGAAGTATAGCAAATACAATGCGAGAATTGAAAGAACGTCAAAAGAAGTTGGATGAAATCCAGCAGCAAATGCAAAAAGTGTTTGACAATATAGTCACCGGAAAGCAGCAACTGCAACTGTCTTTTAGAATGGACCAAGGGAACCAAGCAGTAGCGACAACAGGCGCTGTCGCAAAAACCTCTGCCTTGCCAAGATCAGAAGATGTATCGCAATCAAAACAATTTTCGGAAGAATCCCAACAAAGCCCACCACCACCAGGTTACAACAACACCGCAGTTGCAACTATTTCACTTCCATACAATCAAGAAGGTGTACCGTTATACAAAATGAGTCGACAAGTGACAACTGTGTGTGATCTTTGGGACGAGTGGACAATAGGTCGAGATGGATTCTGGTCTGTTCAAGAATTAGAAGACAAGTGGGGCGCTAAATGGAGAAAAGACGACAGAAAATGGTTCAATATCCGTAAAAAAAACATTGATTCCGTTGAAGACCTTCAGCTGGATCTTGGTCTCTCCCCCACTTCTGCTGTAGGCGCCCTACAAAAGGTGTTCAACACTCGCCACTGGTCTTTGGATCGCTTGGGCACCGAGCTCCAAAAAGGCGCTTTTTTTTCCTTACGAAGAAACGAAAAGAAGAAAATTGCAACACTTCTAGCTGAGCCTTTTTTACCATCAATAGTTGCATTTTCATTAATAAATATCTTTGTTTTCCTGTGGATTTTGTAAAAATCGCTTAAAATGTGTTATGTAAATCTGGGTCCCAAAATAGCAGGGAACCCCAAATGGCACCCACTACTGAGAGTTGGTAAATAATCCTTTATTATGATATGCTTATTTTATTATTCATTAGTTGCCTTGTTCAAAGACAGTTCGAGTTCTTTTTCCAGTGCTGCTTGGAGACATAAATATTTTTGCTGGCTTGATATCACGAAGTGGGGAAAGCCTTGAGCTTTGACCTAAAGTATTACTAATGTCGGCAAGAGCAAATCTGTTGCATTGATAGGCGTTGGCTAATGAAACCACATTACTGTTACTGACCAGGCTTCTTTTCCATCTAAAGAGATTGAACATTGTTTCACGCAGTATTTCCATTTCCAACAAGTTCTTGATGATAATCACCTTGCCAACTTCGTGAGCAACATACTGATCATTCATCTTGAATATTTGAGAGATATACGCATTTCGTCCTGAAAAGTCCAGATAAGCAATAGAAATACTTTCTTCAAGTGTCAAAAGATGGATTTCATTCAGAATACAAGCATTAATTCTGAAATTTTTGGATTGCTGATACAATAAAGTTGTATATGATGCATCGCCCTTCTTGAATTCCAAAGAACAAAGCTCGATATCTCTACTATCTTGTTCACTAGCTACAATCAAGTCCAATCTTCTACCAAATGTGATATCACCTTCGTTAATGATTTGCATTCGCTTTGATGCTTCACAGACGTTTTCTCCATCTTTGACAAAAAGATTGGTTTTTTTGAATAGGATGTCAACGATATCTGCAAATTTGCGTAAATATGTATTCTCAGCAAGCTTTTCCTCTTTCTTCCACAAATTGAAATTATTGATGCTGAATTTTTAAATAGATTAGATAAATATCTATAAAGCTCCATTTTGACTTACACTGAGCTAACAATAGAAAGCAGGATGTATTTTTCACTTTCTTTGTTTGTTTCCTTATTCTTCTCATTATCTAAGTATGCGGTTATACTTGCCGTATCAGAGCTATAAATACAAATGTTAATTTATGATTTTCAATAAATTTTAGTAGACTTACTCGAACTGAAATTGCTTGAGCTCATCAAATAAGTTATTGATCGTTTCGTACATGATAGGGGTTAAGTAATCGCTGAAATGAGATCGTAAGTCGGCACATTTTGATTTGATATCATTGAAATCTTCTTCTGGTAAAGATTGAGAGGCATAGTGTTGATAAGTTTCGTTTAGTAAGTTAATGCATAATGATTTGGTCAGCTTTTCCAATTCACCATGCTCCGCTTTATTGAACACTACTTGCTGTATTGCGTTTTCTTCCTGACATTCTTCTTTATCTTCGTCTTGTTGCACTTTATTTTCCTCTTGACCTTCCTCTTCATTTTCTCCTTGCCGTACTTCATTTTCTTCTTGACGTTCTATTTCCTCTTCTTCTTCGTGTTCTTCGCGTTCTTCTTCGTGTTTTTCGCGTTCTTCTTCGTGTTCTTCGTGTTCTTCTTCGTGTTCTTCGTGTTCTTCGCGTTCTTCTTCGTGTTCTTCGCGTTCTTCTTCGTGTTCTTCGCGTTCTTCTTCGTGTTCTTCGCGTTCTTCTTCGTGATCTACTTCGTATTCTTCTTCATGTTCTTCTTCGTGTTCGTTTTCGTGTTCTTCTTTGTTAACATCGTGAGTTAAATTATCCAAGAAATCGTTTCGAGAGGCAGAGTACACAGTGCTTGATATCTGTAGACTGGACACTTTGAATTCATGAAGTGAATCTCTCTATAATATTTTTTTAAAAAAAAGCATCATAGATGTCAACAGAAAGAAAGAAATTATTTTAGTCACACTTACAGTTGCTTTAGCGACTTCAAAGATTCGTTTAAATGAGATGCTCACAGTTGAAGGTCTATATAATAATAAGTAAAAACTACAAAGTAAAAAGAAACAAGCTTACCTGGCCTGTAGTTTTTGTTCTGGCCATTTGACTTGAACACATTTGTTGTATGCTCTAACCCAATCTCTTTGTAAACATAAAGGAGTTTTGGTTTCGATAAGAATGGAGATTTTTTCAACCAATTTTTGCTCCTTTCGAACAAGGTGATTGAAAGAAGGTCTCGGTGCGTTAGAAATATACCGTTCTATAAGCTCTTTTTGCTTATCCATTTTAGTAATGTCCAACAGTGGTATAAAACGAATTTGCTGTTCGTATCATGGTGCAACACTGTGATGCGCGGAGCGTTAAATCATATTTGTCTACGTCACTAAAAAAGTCATTCATTTTTTCCCTTACTCAACTTAAATTTATTTACAATTTCTTTTTTCTTTTGTACTTGGTAGAAGATGAGGATGCTTGTATTAATGTGGGAATCCAGCATCTAATCTTAGATCGTTGCTGGTAACGGACCTATGACTGTGACCCTAGTGAAATTGTAGTTAGTGGTCTGATGGATACATGCTTGACATTACAAAAGTAGCGCAATTACTGCAAGACACTTCTTTGAATAATATCTTGTTAACACAAAGGTAAATGATTAGCTATATAAGTATTTCTAGACAACTTAAACATTTAGCTATTTATGCTTTCTCTTAGATTCAAAGCCATTTGGTGTGTCTTGCTGTAATGTGGGAATCCAGCATCTAATCTTAGATCGTTGCTGGTAACGGACCTATGACTGTGACCCTAGTGAAATTGTAGTTAGTGGTCTGATGGATACATGCTTGACATTACAAAAGTAGCGCAATTACTGCAAGACACTTCTTTGAATAATATCTTGTTAACACAAAGGTAAATGATTAGCTATATAAGTATTTCTAGACAACTTAAACATTTAGCTATTTATGCTTTCTCTTAGATTCAAAGCCATTTGGTGTGTCTTGCTGTAATGTGGGAATCCAGCATCTAATCTTAGATCGTTGCTGGTAACGGACCTATGACTGTGACCCTAGTGAAATTGTAGTTAGTGGTCTGATGGATACATGCTTGACATTACAAAAGTAGCGCAATTACTGCAAGACACTTCTTTGAATAATATCTTGTTAACACAAAGGTAAATGATTAGCTATATAAGTATTTCTAGACAACTTAAACATTTAGCTATTTATGCTTTCTCTTAGATTCAAAGCCATTTGGTGTGTCTTGCTGTAATGTGGGAATCCAGCATCTAATCTTAGATCGTTGCTGGTAACGGACCTATGACTGTGACCCTAGTGAAATTGTAGTTAGTGGTCTGATGGATACATGCTTGACATTACAAAAGTAGCGCAATTACTGCAAGACACTTCTTTGAATAATATCTTGTTAACACAAAGGTAAATGATTAGCTATATAAGTATTTCTAGACAACTTAAACATTTAGCTATTTATGCTTTCTCTTAGATTCAAAGCCATTTGGTGTGTCTTGCTGTAATGTGGGAATCCAGCATCTAATCTTAGATCGTTGCTGGTAACGGACCTATGACTGTGACCCTAGTGAAATTGTAGTTAGTGGTCTGATGGATACATGCTTGACATTACAAAAGTAGCGCAATTACTGCAAGACACTTCTTTGAATAATATCTTGTTAACACAAAGGTAAATGATTAGCTATATAAGTATTTCTAGACAACTTAAACATTTAGCTATTTATGCTTTCTCTTAGATTCAAAGCCATTTGGTGTGTCTTGCTGTAATGTGGGAATCCAGCATCTAATCTTAGATCGTTGCTGGTAACGGACCTATGACTGTGACCCTAGTGAAATTGTAGTTAGTGGTCTGATGGATACATGCTTGACACTACAAAAGTAGCGCAATTACTGCAAGACATTTCTTTGAATAATATCTTGTTAACACAAAGGTAAATGATTAGCTATATAAGTATTTCTAGACTGCTTGAACATCTAGATGTTAATATTTTTCTTGTTATAAAAGAGTGCTATGATACTGATTTTGTAGAGGTGCTTGGTATTAAAGCAAAATGCTGCTATATGTACTACGAAAATAAACAGAGCTACGAGATATATACCATACTGTTCTGCTACTTTCAGCACTGTTAGCTTATCTTAAATTACTCGATTAAGTGCTTGATTTTCCCGCACTTATTATACTAGCCGATCAATCTTGTTACGCTCAATGACAGCGTTGCCCTGCGGGCTCTGGCCGAAGACATTTCAAATCAGAGACAATGGTATATTAAGTAGGTTTTAAACAATCAGATAATAGTTAAAAAAAAAGGCTATATCATCAGAGCCAGGAGGGGGAGGTATCCATTCGCTGCCGACGCTCTTAAGATGGCGACATAAAGCTGGTCATGCGCAAATACAGAACTTCTATCAGATCTACAGCGACTTTTTTTTAAGATATTGTCATTGCAAAAGACGCCTTTATAAGGCAAACTCCCCAAAAAATATTCAAGCTAACCAGTTGTCCTTCCAAATCCATAATCCCCATTCAATTAGCATCGCAATCGTCATTGTCATCAACAGAAAGACATTTGGGTCAGCCAGTAGCAGCGCAGCCGCCAAAATTGATTCAAACTCAGCTTTTTTTTTTTCTGCTCAAGATTGGCCAGATTCTGGTTATTTTCGACTTGATCGAACTATTTTGTGAGATTCGACTATACAAATTGTGATGGTCATCCAATGCTTCCTAATACAGCCCCTGGTGGTAGGGCGAAGTGGTAGAACTCCCGTATGCCAACGGGAGGATCCCCGGTTCAAATCCTGGTGAACGCAAGTTGTTTGATTTTTTGACGTAGTACTGATGTCCTCGTTTGGTGTTTTGTATTCTTATCCATTATCTATATTTTGACGATTTCCGCAAGACTGTATTGGCTCTAGGAGTCGCACCTTATTAGTAGTAGATTTCTTTCCCAACTTAATTCAAAAATATCTTATTCCCCTTCATTGCAGACATTGGGTCCACCAACAGTCTTTTCTATCCCTCAGTATGACATTTAAAGGACTTTAAATAAAACCTGGAGCTCGTCTCCCCTACAAAAAAAAAAAAAAAAAAAAAAAAAAAAAAAAAAAAAAAAAAAAAAAAATGCTTCCTAATACATGCCCCTGGTGGTAGGGCGAAGTGGTAGAACTCCCGTATGCCAACGGGAGGATCCCGGTTCAAATCCCAGTGAACGCATTTTGATTAATTATTTACGGTCGTACTGATGTCCTCGTTTGGTGAATGTTCTCTTATCCAGTATCTCTGTATGACAACTTAGCATGATTGTATTGGCTCTAAGTGCCGCACCTTATTTGTAGTAGATTTCTTTCCCAACTTCCTTTCCATAATTTATTCCCCATCATGACTGACATTGGGTCCACCAACAGTCTTGTCTATCACTCATAGCGACATTTACAGGACTTTAAAAACTGGAGCTCGTCTCCCCTACAAAAAAAAAAAGCTTCCTAATACAGCCCCTGGTGGTAGGGCGAAGTGGTAGAACTCCCGTATGCCAACGGAAGGATCCTCGGTTCAAATCCTAGTGAACGCAAGTTGTTTGATTTTTTGACGTAGTACTGATGTCCTCGTTTGGTGTTTTGTACTCTTATCCATGATCTATATTTTGACGATTTCCGCAAGACTGTACTGGCTCTAGGAGTCGCACCTTATTAGTAGTAGATTTCTTTCCCAACTTAGTTCAAAAATATCTTATTCCCCTTCATTGCAGACATTGGGTCCACCAACAGTCTTTTCTATCCCTCAGTATGACATTTAAAGGATTTTAAATAAGACCTGGAGCTCGTCTCCCCTACAAAAAAAAAATGCTTCCTAATACACTCTTGAAGTGCAGGCCGAGGTCTACGTCAAGGCGACCCACTCAGTCCACTACTCTTTAACATTGCCTTCGACCCACTGCTTCGTGCTATAAACAATCACAGCAACATCACAGGTTTCCATTTACCACTTGAAACTAATCAATCTAAGACTATGCCATCCCCTCCTCCCATCAAAGTTTTAGCATACGCGGACGACACTCTTGTGGTCCTCCGGAATCCCACAGAATTTGAACACCTCTAAGACATCATCAACCAATACATGGCCGCATCCAATGCATCTCTCAACTACAGTAAAACCCAAGCACTCTCGTTATCCGGTAAACCACACCCACCCTGGATTTCTTTCCTACAAGATCAGGGTATCACATCATGGCACGACCGCACTGCTACCGAACCTCTCACCTACTTAGGATTTGCCATATGCTCAAGTGCCAATCAACGCGCAACCTATGCCCTCTCCATCATCTCCAAGATTCGCGCCTATTGCCAGCTTCACTCCACCCGCGCACTAACATACCGAGGTAGGGTCACCGTCATCAATGCGCTCTTATATTCGAAACTTTGGCACGTTATGCGCCTCTTTACATTTTCATCCCCTGAACTCAAACAGCTCCAGCAACTCGCCGCCACCTTTATCAACTGCGGATCCAAAATCTCTCGCCTCGCTTTTGACCACCTCACCCACTCCATCAACCAAGGGGGCTTGAAGCTCCTCGATCCAGCCACTCAAGCTAATGCCTTACAATAGCGGTGGCTCTACTTCCTGATTCACCCCCCCACAAGCCTCACCTTCACTTATGCCGTCCATTCCCATCCTTAGATACACTCTCAGCTTTGTTCTTTCTACTGCCGAATATCCTTCCTATCATTGGTCATTCCTATTTCCCCATTGTCGACCGGTCATTCCTCGCCTTTTTGGTCCCATAGTCAACTTACTACGAGCCGTAGATTCGATCCCCCACAACTACCATTTCAGCCATGCCACCATGTCCACATGCCTTCACCTACCACTGATGGAACTCCTCGTCCACAATCTCCCCCCAACCCACCCAATAGCTCACCTCTTTCAACCCTCTCACAACGTTCTCAAGAACCAACCAACAATCCGTCAGCTCAAAGGATCCGATATATTTATCTTCAATCCCAACCGACTCTGCCTAGAATACAATCATCTCCCCAAGCTCTGCCACACGGCCCATCAATCAACAAAACTATCTCTCTACTTTGCTCTAACCAACTACTTCTCAACAACTTTGTCCTTTACAACTTTCTCCCCAATGCACCGCGACCTCACAACGCCTTGGAGGTTCACAACCTTCCAAATTCTAACATTCCTTCATTTCCAGCTCTCCACTCCTTTGTCACCACTCTTCTTATACCTCCAGAACCCAACAATATTCGTCCAACTACTAAAGTTACTTCTATCAAATACTTCAAATGCCTCCTAACCTCTTCCTCTCCCCCTACCCCTAGTTATATCCTTTCTTCTACTCAATGGAGTCAGTTTTGGAAGCTCGAAATAGCTCTGAATGCACGTAATACTTGGTACCGAATCCTCCTCAACAAAATAGCCACCAAAGAACTCCTACACCTTCGTATGTCTGATAAATTCGCTCCTCATTGCACGATCTGCCCTTCTAGAACTACCAACATAGAAATGACAACGCACTTTCTCTTTTCCTGTCCTATCGAATACACTGTCTTGTCCCAAGCACTCTCCACATACATAGACCCAGATCTACAATCTCCCACTTATGAGTAATTTCAAGAACTTCTCCTCCTTCGCTCCCCCTTACAGTCTCAACATCTTCACCCTACCCCACTCTCACCACGTACCAAGTATTTTCTTGCATTCTTCAAGCAATTTGGAGCTGCCACTACAGATCCATCTTCGACTCCTTTCATTTTGAACCCCTCCAAGTCATGCTCTGCATAGACAGGGCACTATATACTTTAGTTTCCCAAGACAACGTTCACTCACTTCTATAGCAAAACACCTTATATCCAGTCTTACTATCCTCTTCCCCACTTCGGGTACGTTAATAGGACTTTAAACAAAGAATTTTATTAATAAAACAATAATCTTCCTTAAAAAAAATGCCTTTCTGTTGATGGCAATGATAGTTGCGATGCTAATTAAGTGGAGATCATGGATTTGAAAGGACAGCCGGTAAGCTTAAATACTTTTTTTGGGGAGCTTTGCTTCATGAAGGTGTCTTTTGCAATGACAATATCTTAAAAAAGTCGCTGTAGATCTTACACAAGTCCTGTATTTGCGCATGATCAGCACTATGTCGCCATCTTAAGAGCATCAGCAGCAGCGAACGGTATAATAATTCTACTATTAGAAAATGGAGATTGTGGCTTACAAATGCTGCATAAAACTTGAATCTTCTTTCACAGCGTCTCAATAATAATAGGCTTCGTTTGATATCAGTGTAAGCAAAAAGGGTGCCGAGGGAGATACCTTCTCTCCTCCTCCTTCTGGCTCTGATATAAGCTTTCTGTTGCTAATAATGGATTGCTTAAAATCTACTTGACATAGCAAATTTTTATTATCTCTGATTAGAAATGTCTTGGGCCGACGCCGTCATCGAGCGTAGCGTGATATATCGGCTAGTAGCTTATACACGATAAATAAGTTCCCCTCACTGTGAAAACCTAGTGAGGCCCAGTTTGAATGAATGTTGTAGGCAAGAACGTAGTGCCGTCTCTGGACTATTTATCAAGAATCGTAAAGAGTGTCTTTCCTCCAGATAATTAAAAAGCCGGGAGACACTTGTGGAATACACATGTATGCTCGCTTCATTGGTTTGATTGCTTTGCAGCACTCCATGTGCTGTAAATATGTCTCATCTCAACTGCTGAGTTGATGCTATGAGGGAAAGAAAAGCCTGTTTGATAGCAACAGACAATGTGACCCGTTGGAGAACATCTGTTTCAAGCATACAGACATCGCATCGTACGATCTGAAGCCATTGCTTACTCATACACGCTGTTTTATCCAGGGACATGTATTCAATACATAACTTGCTATGAATGCTATCTTTGCATTAAAGGATTTCGGCCAGAAAGAATTTGCAATCGTTGTATATATATATATATATATGTATATATACGTTACTAAATGGCTCGCATCCAACTACACGCATTACCCGGGGATTCGCTGAGGTGATCAGTGTTTCACAATTGATCGACAGAGTTTAACGCACATCAAGCTTTTTTTCTTTCATTATTCTATCGAGTATCCAAGATTGGAGAGCGAATATAATGACATAAATATAATTCAAGTACAAAAAAGTTTTTTTTATCCAAATTGGTGATGCTTTTTTGCAAAAAAAAAAAAGAAAAAAAATATCAAAGAACAGTAAATTCTAAAAGATAAAAGTGAGACAGACGACACTGTTGCCGAATGTATATTACTGTGGCAGCGCCATGCCTTGAATAAAAGAATGTTTCTATCATACCTCAGTCGACGTATCCATTCAAATTGACCCCACACTGTCTCATCGAAGAAATACTCTTCTTCTCATTTGATTGCTTCTAGAAAGAAACGTATCACTTGAAAAAAGCTGTTCTTTTCTGTGAATTAACGACCAACTAACCGATAAATTCCTTGTATGTTCTTTTCTAATCCTAGCACTAAGCGGCAAGCTTATTTTTCTTATGCTAGCCTACAAACATAAGGTAATTCTGTGTAGCGTTGCTAGTATTTTATATTTTCTAGACTAGGCAATTGAGTTAGAGTTGAATCGCACAATGTTTGATTGCCGGATATCTGTCTATAATAGAGAAGGAATATAAAGCTTTTTTATGTGATAAAAAAATAATGATATGTGTTTGGATGGATATTTGCATAAAACCACGGTTATCAAGGCTGTAAATAGTCGAATCGATTGAGGCAATGTGATCAATATTTTGACTAATAAGATTTGTACCATCTTCGACAATAGAATTTTACAAATGACCTTGCAATTATGCTAGTACTACCGTAAGATTTCTAAAAGTATAATATATCTAAAACGATTGCTTTACTATGATAGACAAAGATATTGGTTTTTATCATGTCGGTTCTCTTGGTGAAATTTATTAGCATTTGCAAGATATGTACTAGAGAATGCTATATTTTTAAGGTACACATTCGTGGGGAGGGTATAATTAGATATTAGTGCATGTATGACCTTGTAATTATTAGTTATTTTCAGTAAAAAAAAAAACTAAGCATTTGCTCAGGAGCTCGCATGCAAAGTTTATTGTTATATGTATTCAAATTCTTTGTCGTCAGTGCTAGCAAAATGTAAATGTCAGACTATTGCCTTGAGATGTTCCCATAAAATGATCGCATCGTTTACAACTTTAAAAGAAGAGGTCATGCTTCTACACCTTATACTGAAACCACTAGACCTATTCAGGCGCTACTTGGCAAACAAGCATTTTGCCGACATGAAAATGGTATTATATTCTGTGACACTATCCTTGGAGTAACAACAGATTGCTTGATGGCTTTGCGGTTTGACATCATTTCTTAACATCTCCGCTTTTATTTATTCAGAAAACAAAATTCTATACGATGTGGACTTGTCATAAAGACAAGGACATGAACCACAAATATATAGCATTGCATTACAATACGAGCTTTCAGCTCTGTTTCTAGTCCTGGCAGATGCTCGATATATCACAAAATGGAGCAAGAATATGTCATTTCACCAAGGAATTCTGAGCACATTCATTTTTTTTTCTTGTTTAACTAGACATGCCGTCATTTACAATTATTGTTACCAATAAGATAGATGTTTATAATTAAAGACGGAGGATAGGGATGACATGTAGCTATTTGCTGTTCAAACGATGAGAAAACTGCTTATTACACTTGAATAAAATGGCTATATCGTACGATGCACAATAAAATTACAATATATATTTCATTAGTGCATGTCATACATGGCCAAAATGTATACATTCCTTCAGATTTTCTGCCACCGAGTTACGGTTATTCAAATTCGCTCATTCAATATCATTGTTGTTGATGTATCAGAATCATAAACCGAGAACTATATACACATCTTCCCAGTTTATTCAGCAGATAAGCTGCTATCAGTTAAATTATTGAAGGATAAGGGAATAAAAAAAAAAAAAGAAGGGATTAGCGGGTATTAGCAATGGGCACTCTATCGCCGTATGATATAAATTGTGTCAAATATTTGTATAAGGGGCATTTACGGTTTGATTTAAAGTCAATTTCTGCTGCATCTGTGAAATGGAATAAAGGGAAGTCATCAGCTAAAGTCATATCGACAGGAATAAAGACAAGATGCTCCTACAAATGAGATGTGTTATGCCATGTAGCAGAAAAGTGCTCATGGAAGCGGTTTTGATTTGAAATGTCAATGCAAACAATTTGGAGGCATTTGTGCTACCAAAGAAGAAGGTAATGTGAACATCTTAACGCTATGTGATGGGCCTTAGCATGCCCTTATAGCTATAGTTTATACATGTACCTGAAAACCAAAAATCTCATTGATTGTAAAAGAAGCATACATTAACAACCACATCAAATGTCAGTGCATTTGATTATTAGTTGAGCTAGAAAACCAAGGCGTGGGTACTCAACAAAAGGCCCACATGTACTGAGATTGATATGCAATAAAACCAACTTATCATTCAGTAATACAAGTAGCCAATTAAACTATCATTACCCGGACTCACATTTTATTTTCTGCTTTTTAATAAGCTGGATTATCCAAGACATTTGGACATATAAAAAAAATAGATATCGTCGAAAAGTTACTGAATTAAGGAACGAAAAGCTTTGTGAATAAATTAACCGAGAAAAAACATATCTAAATGCCGTGAAATGTGGTTACTAATTGGGTTTGACATGGAAAACAAGCCTTAACCTTTTAGTATTAAGGTCATACGAAATCTTACATTTGAACATGACGTCAAGGCCGAAACTCCGGTGCTTGTACAGCTCTCATTTCACTACATAAACTACCATCATCTGCTCGACTCGAGATCCATCATCATATTTCATCATCGGGCATCCTATCGCAGAAGAATATAAAACATGTTTGTTCAGTTCCCGGTGTAGAATCATACATATAGAAATTTGACATGCCAAGGATCCAGTGTAAATGTCGTTCTTGAAATCGAAGTTTCCATTCAAGGTTGAAACATAGACCTCTCATTATCTATTGTTGATTTGAAAATTGGGTTAGGCTTGTGCCAGCGTGGCACATTGATTTGTTGGAACTGAGTTTTCCCCCAGACAAAAGGTGCCTGTATTCCCGAATCATTCAACAATCCTGATCTTGAAGCTGACTTATTGTCGGCATTGCTAGATTTTCAGGGAGCTTTTTTCTGTAGCATTTTTGATTACCTTGGTTACCATGGTAATTTAAGCATCCGATGGATCCAGAATGAACTCACACCTAGCGTATAGAAAAAAAAAAAAAAAAAAAAAAAAAAAAAAAAAAAACTATATATATATATATATATAGTATGATCAATTGCTCGATTTCATCGAAGCTAAAAATTTTTACATTTTGTGTATTTCCTTCAACAAAGTTCCTCAATCAAACATTTCAAACTTAAGCTACAAAAACAAAAAAGAAAGGAACGAAGTCAGATTTGTAAATTAAGAAATCATGATACATCATCAGAAGAATAAACACTTTTGGTTACTATCTTGCTTGATTGCAATGTTACCAATGGTCGTCAAAGCAACTCCTGCTTGGAACACAGGTAAACAAGTACACATGCTCATTTGTTTTTGTTTGTATATCTAACAGATTCTTCTAGTCAATGGTTGGGACCTGAATGGCAATCAATGTCCATTGCCTACCTACAATGCCTATCCTTGCCCTGCTCTTTGTGTCCGTGAAATTTCCCAATGCCCTGAGATGGTGCGTCCCTCATGTCCTGCTGGTCAGACATACTGTGTTGATGGTTCCTGTCGAGAATCTTGTCCCACCGATCTCACATCTCAATGTGCCTGCCCTGGCGCACCTTCTTTGGAAGGTGGTGCTGTCTATAAGTGTTTAGATACTGCTCGTGTCAATGTCGAACACTTTGATGCTGCCAACAAGCAAGCCCAAACGGAAGCTGCTTGTGGTAACTACTTTGGTGTCTCCAACCTTACTAGCTGGAATGCTAACCCTCAACCTATGATGTGGAGCACTTGTCCTACTCCTGATTATGGCGAGCTTACATTCACTGAGCCTGTCTTTATTGCTTACTATGTATTCTACGGCTCCTGTGCATTCTTCCTTATTGCCTGGTCTTGTTACAAGTTTCTCAGAGAAAAGGTGATCAAAGCTCGCTATCATCAAGTGCGCGAGACGAAGCGCGACGATTATAATGATATCAATGAAAAGAAGGACATCAGTGGTGATGAGAGCAGCAAGGAGTCTGATAGCTCCTCTTCCATGAACTCTGAAGAACAAGAAGAAATGACTATCAAGGCTTACAAACGTGATTTCTTTGGTACTCTCTGCTTTATTTTGTACATGCTGCAAACTCTTGGTATGATTGCATATATGATTTTGATCACTTATGATTACTATCAAAATTACCTCTTCTTCCGCGGTAATGCTCTTGTTCAGTCCAGTACTTTTATGGGTCAATGGTACATCTTCTTTATCTGGTTCGCAACGCTTACTGTCTTCAAGAGCCGTATTCCCAACTTTTTCCGTATTCAATGCATGTATTCTCAAGGCCAATATGTCCAAGTGGAGCGCCCTGAACCTGCTATCATTGTCTCTACCGATGACGAGGACAAAATCACAGAATATGTTCGTATCATGGAGAAGAATGCTAAGCGAATTTTCGGTCTTGATATGGTAATTGCTACTTCTTCTTTGGAAAAGACTGGCAATGGTACCAAGTACTTTATCTACCAATGCACTCGTTATGTTTATCATCCTGAAACACAGCTCTTCAAGCCTCACCACTATGTTCTTGGTGAAACAAATGCTGAACTTGCCCAATTGACTCAAGGTTTGACCTCTCAGGAGGCTTTGGAACGCGAAGAAATGATCGGGCCCAACTTCATCGAAGTCTACGTGCCTAATATTCCTATGGCTATTCTTCGCGAGTTTGCCTCCTTTTTCTACATTTACCAATTTACTGCTCTTTGGCTGTTCTACTACTTTGCTTACTGGCAAGTAGGTATCGCTGACACTGCTGTCATTCTTGTTTCTGCTATTGTCAAGGTCTATGTGCGTCTCAAGTCTGAAACTCGTATTAAGAAGATGGCTGAATTTACTGACAACATCAATATTTTGCGTGATGGTCAATGGAAGGAAGTATCCACCTCTGATTTAGTGCCTGGCGATGTGTTTGAAGTTGTGGAAGGTAAAACTGCTCCCTGTGATGCTGTCGTCTTGACTGGTAACATTGTGGCTGATGAGAGTTCTCTTACTGGTGAGCCCTTGCCTATCCGCAAGTTCCCTCTCCGTGCCAATGACCCCACTGTTTATGATAGCATGGGTGCCGGTAAGATCTCCACAATCTTTGCTGGTACTATCATCTCTCAAGCGCAACGTACTGAACACAACACTCCTGTCACTGCCTTGGTCATGAACACTGGTACTGCCACTGATAAGGGTGAATTGGTCAAGAAGATCCTGTTCCCCACTCGTGTTTCCTTCATTTTTGACGAACAAATCAAGATTGTCATTTTGATTTTGCTCTGCTGTGGTTTGGTCTGTCTTGGTTTGGCTATCTGGCTTTACACCAGTGGCACTAGTGCCTGGTTCTATGCCATGTTTGCTATCTGTCAATTGGTCTCTCCCTTGCTCCCTGCTGCTCTTGTTGTGGGCCAATCCGTCGCTGCTGGTCGTTTAAGAAAGAAACAGATTTTTTGTGTTGATCTCCCTCGTATTTTGATGGCAGGCAAAGGTAAGAATACAATACAAGTGTGTGTATTAGTGATACTGATGTGTATATGGAACAGTGCAACTCTTTTGCTTTGACAAGACCGGTACATTGACCAAGGAAGGTCTCGAATTTTTTGGTGCTAAGCCTATCACTGATATTGACAACATTGTGGAACAACGCGCTAATGCCGTCAACCCTGAATTCGACTCTCACATTGAAAGCATCGAGGAGATTCCTAGATTAATGCAAATTGGTATTGCTACATGTCACGCTGTTACTACCTTGAATGGCCAATTCATTGGTAATCCTGTGGACATTGAAATGTTCCGTTCTTCCAAGTGGACCTTGAAGGATGAGCCTGAAGATGAAGCTTATGTGGATACTTTGACTCCTCCCATGGCTGCTCCTGGTAAGATTGGTGCCGCTGTTCATGTATTGAAGCGCTTCGAATTCGTCCATGCTCGTATGTCCATGTCTGTCGCTGTCCTTGATACTCACACCAACAAGGTCCATATCTTTGTCAAGGGTGCTTACGAAAAGATCAAGGATTTGTGTAGCCCCAAGTCTATCCCTGCTGATTACAACTCTGTTACCTCTGGTTTGGCTCGTCAAGGCTGCTATGTTCTGGCTCTCGCGCACCGTGAACTTGATCTCGAGCAAATTGGCGGTATTGAAGGTTTCCGTAACTGGAACCGTGACCAAATGGAAGAGCACATTGATTTCTGTGGTTTGATCATCTTCAAGAACCAACTCAAGGAAGACACAACTGAGAACATTCTGGAATTGAAGCGTGGTGCTACTCGTACCATTATGATTACCGGTGATACTGCTTTGACTGGTGTTTACATTGGTCGTCAATGTGGTATGGTCAATGAAGGGTCTCGCGTCTTTTTGGGTGATTTCGACAAGTCCATGGGCCGTATCGTGTGGTCTGACGTGGATGAGCCTGACGTGTTCCCTGATGTTAACATTGACGAGGCTTTATTGAACCAAGCTCATACTCCCTGTGAATTGGCAATGACTGGTAAGGCCTTCGACTGGCTCTGCGAAACCGACTTGATTAGAAAGTATCTTTTGGACACGCGTGTATTTGCTCGTATGACGCCCGCCGGTAAGGTCAAGTGTGTTCAACTCCATATGGAAAGAGGCATTACTGCCATGACTGGTGATGGTGGCAACGATTGTGGTGCTCTTCGTGCTGCTCATGTTGGTATTGCCATGTCTGATGCTGAAGCCTCTATTGTGTCTCCCTTCTCTACAAGCAACAGAAGTGTTCGCTCTTGTGTTGAATTGATTCGTCAAGGTCGTGGTGCTCTTGCCACTTCTATCACCAACTACAAGTATCTTGTCATGTACGGCCAAGTCATGATGATGCTTAAGATCTACACCTTTTATTTTTCTGTTACTCTCTCACAAAACGTCTGGATTGCCGTTGATGTTTTGATTACCGTCTTGCTCACATACGCTGTTTCTCAATCTCACGCTGCTACTCGACTAGAAGGTCAAAGACCAACTGCTCGCTTGCTCGGCCCTCAAACACTTGCCTCTGTCATGGGTCTTGTTGCCATCAACTGGATCTTCTTGGCCTGTGCTTTTGACATGTTGTTCAAGCAATCCTGGTTCCGTTGTCACGAGTTTGATGCCTCTGCTGTCGATATCTCCAAGTGGTGGTTGTTGGCTGATAACTACGAAGCTGAAGTTCTGGCCTTGGTCTGTCTCTTCCAGTTTGTCAACAATGCTGCCGTCTTCAACTATGGCTACAAATTTAGAAAGGCCTTCTGGAGAAACTATTCTTTGGTATTCCTCTGGTTGCTCTACATTGCTATTGTGTCTTACTGGATGTTGGCTGACCCCAACAGATTTGGTTGTCTGTTCAGATTCAACTGCGGTACAAAGGAAGTCTTGAGCGAGCTTGGCTATGAAGTGCCACCTACTTATATTGAGCCTTACAACACACCTTTGGGTCACAATATTATGCCTTCTGATTTCCGTTGGAGACTCTGGGGCTTATGTCTTGGTAATATGGCTGCAGGTCTCGTCTATGAGAAGCTTGTAGTAATTGGCCCTGTTCATGCTTACCTTGCAAGAAGATTCCCTGTTGATAGATTACAAAAGAAGGCCTAAATCTAATGCTTTCTCTTTGATCAGACAACAGATGTACATACTACCATTACAACTATATATAATTTAATTACATTTTTTGTTTAACAGCCTTGTTGATCATATAACATATCCCCAATTGTGTATTACTAATAAAGAAAACAACCATTTTCAATTACACGAAAGCCTATTGTGCTATGCTTGAAAGTGAAAAGGAATTAAGCTCTCAGGTTTATGATTAGACTAAAGAGATGTCGGTTATCCTGGCTGTGGCAATACAATCGTACATAATGGATGGAGTCAGCCTTGATAGTTAACACGCAGGTATGAACAGATTTCAGTCTTCTATTTCGCGCGTTCTTATTGACATATTGGTTGCTATCTCTAAGGTTGAACAGGTTATCTGGCGTCCATTTTGACTTTCTTTGAAGATACACAGTCTTTGGCATGACGTTGTTTGTTGTCGTTACTTCCAGAGATGTCTTACTCAAGCCAGTAATTCTGCCTTCAAAGACATTTTGGATATCAGTGATGAGATAGTCCAGATTGAAGCCAATCAAATCGAGCATGAGATTGTTGTTTTCGTCCCTGATCTCGCTGAAATCACATTAAGGTCGAGTCTGAGCAATGAAGAGGAAAAGCACGATCTGGTTTGCTGTATAATCTCATTCGAATAACTAAGGTAGCTCTCGAAACGAATACACTTGAGGGCCAATGCATTCCGTCTCGGTTGTTTACTGTAGGCAGTGAGAGCTGCAATGATGCTTTGCGTACTGCGAGAAACGGAGCCACACAGTGTCAATTGGTACAGGTGCTTGATGTGGATGGCGAGATACTCCAGCAAGTCGTTTGTAAACAAGCTGGTATCAACGACGACGGTGTGGATCTGTGATTTGACGGAAAAGATAGGCTTCTTGATGGTATTGTCTGCCTTGTACATTTTGCAATTTGGCAGTGGGGGGGGGGGAAGAAGCTAGCACCAAACAAGCGTAGTGACTCTAGTTGTGGACATGCGGATACAATATCGTGCAAGACAACTTCATCATTGAAATGAATGGCCAATGTCTGCAATCGGTTGAATTTGCTCAAGTAGTAGCTTAGATCCATGTTCCCTGGGATACCACGCAGAGTGTCTCTATTGATGTTGAAAGAGATCTGGATGATCTTTTGGCAGTAGTGAAAGATGGCTGTGAGCTCTCTGTCTCTGGTAACTCTATTAACTACACTAAATGGGATATAGATTATCTTTAAAGCATCGAGATGTAGCTCTGATCTCGTCTGACACAGGAACTCGAGGAACTGGTTACTGTCATGCAACAATTGTAGTGTTCGTAGATGGATGCAAGCGTTCAAAATTCGCACAAGGACGTCTCCTCTGACAATGTATCTATCGCTCACCTTCTCTGCATTCAAAGAGAGGCAGCGAATGTCACTGTCTTTGATGGAAACGGGCTCATGGAACATCTTTCTGCATAATAATATTAAATCTTCGCTGCCCAACAGTTGAATGTATTGATTGTAGCCAGGTAGTGTAACTTGATACCAGGATTTGGAAACGAGCAAGCATGGTTGTTTGGCATGACGAGGCAGATAGCCAAGTATTTTTTCAATGATCTCTATGTGTAGATCTTCTGGAAGCATTTGTTATGCTGATGCGGTGCTGTTGTTTCACTGCAGTTGCGGATCAATGGACTGAGAGGGTGGTAGCAAGAGTGGTGATAAAAGAGAAAAGAATGGGTTTCGGTGCGAGACAAAAGAGTTGTTGATATATGGTCATGCTGACTGCGACTCAAAAAATAAACTTGTTGATTTGAGGTATATTTGTAGTATGCAGAGGCAGTTTGCGGCTCTCTCTCCTTCTCCTTCTCATCTATCGTCATAAGTAATTCGGTCTGAAACAGGTTACAAAAGGGCAGTTGCATTGGTTATATGCGCTGTGTAAATGTATGATTGCATTAATGAGCTTCTGATCTGTAGATGTCGGCTCTGCCGTGCTGAGTACATAGTGTTTACATGCCACTCTTTCAAGATATACCTACTGCCCCTGTTCGATCTATATTTAAGCCATGCATCTGAGTAATGCTGGATCTTGAATTTCAAGACATCAGTTATATAGATGGTATTGGTAGCTTCAGCTTGCTGATTTCCAACTGCAATTTGCCGTGAGTTGCTGTTCCTTGGAACACAGTTAAAGATCAATGTTACGCCCAATGAGATGCTTATTTTCCCTCATTCCTGGATATCAGGGATGATATACTGAGTGTTGAATACATGACAGAATCTAATGTAACGTATCTAGCCAACGAATGCCAATAAAAACAATTTGACATGCCCTGGAAACACTGTAGTACAATCAGCCCTAAATTGATGAGTAATTATACAAGAAAAGCTTTATTGCAAACATAATCAAAACAGAAGAGGCATGAGTAAAGAATAAAAGGTATACATTTAGAGAAGATATAGTAATGTTACAGCATAGATACAAAGCTAGTAGACTGCATTCATAGATAAGAGTCGTGTTGATACATAGATTGAAAAAAAAAGAGAAGGGGCATAGGTTAAGCTATCATAGTAAGCCACTCATTCATTGCTGAATTATCGGGTGCCTGGAAGGTATGTGAATCATATAGGGTATCAATTGTAAAGAAGGTTTTGGATTTCTATAGTCAAGGTTAGTCATCATGGCGGCAATCAGTGTACGGCTCAACGTACCATGGCATCAAATTTAGCGTCCTCTTTGTGTACGCCTTTGATGTTGAGGATATCAATCTCATTGATCTCGGATTGATCGAGGTACAAGAAGAGATATTGTCTGCATATAACTTGTCAGTGTATATCGCACATTGAGACTATGTAGCAAATGACTTACCCAGTCAGCACACACCAGTATTTATCCCAGGCTTCACTGTTGTTGGAGTCGTTTTTACGCATCAGAAAGCCCTTTTTTGTGTAGTCTTCAATGACAGGTATAGATATTTGATGAATTTGAGGTATCCAGCGACGCACAGTGGGCTTGATCAATGTATCTTGTGAGAGGGCTGGATCATCGCATGTCATTCTCTTGTTCTTTTTGGTCCAAAGGTCTATCACATCTTGTGCGGTCATAGAGGTTGCTTTTGCTGTCACTGTAGAGCCACACAGACGATCCAATTGTTCTGTCAAGAAGAGAGCGTACCGCAGTGCGTCTACTTGTTCCCTGCGTTGCATTTCTCGACGCTGCTTTTGGCACAAAACACGAGCTGGTGCAGCCACCCAGGGTAAATCCAGGCCACCGCTCAAATCAGGTTTGTAATGCACTACATACAAGCATGTGATTTGGATCTTGATAGGTGCTGATTTGGTAAAGAAATTGAGAATCACAGAGGAACGCTTGCTGGGCGTCTTTTTCTTGATATTAGCAGCTTTCTGTTGATCCTTGATGTGTACGTAAATGTCCTTTTCGAAATACAGCATGGAGTCAGGGCAGCGGACAGCCCAGGTCAGTGTCAGTGCTACTTTCTGAGCATTGGAGGTGATGGCGTTCAACAAACGAGTATCGTGCAAAGAGCTGTCCCAAGCGCAATCCACAGTGCATTTGTTGTCGACATGTGTGCTGGAAATGATGTTGAGTGGAATGTCAGCATTGCTGGTATTAGGAGACTCCACCACACGATGCTTGTTGTCTACGAGACGGATGTGACCAATACGCAAATCGACAATCTTATCGAGTGCTGCTGTGCTTGAAAGCGATAGGACGACACGGCGTTGTTGGCCTTGCTGCAAAGAGAAGGTATCGTGCTGACCAAGGATTTCACCAGCAGATACATGAGGTGACTCCACAGGCACTGGCTTGTAGTCGCCTTCAGGCGTAATTTCACGTATTTGGATATGAGCAACAACATCTTCTGATGACTTGGATGGTATCATCTTGTGCGCTTCGTCAGCGTCTTGCTTGATAATCAACTCTTGTAGGTAGTCTTGACAAGGCTTACCAAACACTTCAAATGAGATATCTTGGGTCTCAATGATATGCAGCATTTCCTCTGTGATAGCCATGGACAGTGTTTGATGGTAGTTGAATTGAATGGGTTCTTCGGTAACATCTGTCGTATCAGCGGCAAACACACCATCCAAATGGCTGCCAAAGGTAGATAATCGAAATTGGGCATGGGCGCGGGAGAATTGCTTGGGATTCAGGCCACTCAACTCGAGTACGACGATTTCAAACACCAGTTGCTGTCCAACATGCAGCAACTTGCGAGGGTCTTCGTCTTCCATGATGGCATCTTGTTGATAGGGATGACGCACAGAGCGAGCAATAGGTGAAATCAGCACTTTTAGGTGTCCCATCAGTCGACCTGTGCTACGACAATGTACTGACAAGATACTCTCCACAGGCACTTGGGTTGCTAGGTTACGCAAGGGGACCTTGGCCAGACCCAGCAACGTGAATTCAGGTACATCGTAGAAGACATCCTCACCTTTAATGTACTTTTTGGCATCATCACTATAGGAGGCAGCCGTCAGATAACGAAGACGAGCCATGAACTTTTCGATAGACCAAACGTAGACGGCGCCATGCTTTTTATCGACCACTTGCACAGCGATGCAAGGTTTGGCAGCTTTGAGTAAATCAGTATCATTGTACGACATGGCTTGCGCAGAGACATCATCATGGACAACGGCATATTGGTAGAAAACGTCCTTGTTGGCCTTGGTGGCCAATACATTGGCTTGGCGAACATAGACATCGTGCGTCAGCATTACCTGAGCCATAGCCACGTTGCGTTGACGTCTCCAATGATCAGCCACTTTCTGCACGGCAATACGCTCTTGTGGTGTGAATTCAAGGGGCTGCTGAGGTGAATATGACATACGACGGGACAGACGGAGGAGCTTGGCTTCGTATCTTTTGCGATGAAAATCCATGTCTTGCTCCAGCAGTGAAGAAGAGGAGGACACTGTGCTGGTGTCGGTTGTATAGTAGGTATTATCGTCGTCCAAAAATACAGAGGATGCCGTGGTAGAGTAGTTGCTACGGCGGACAGAAGACGAGGATGATGTGCGACGTGAAAGCGTGTCTGAGGATGCGGATTGGCGTTTACGAATGACTCGCACTTTGGCAACATCGTCAAACAGTTTGTCGAGGTCCTCGTTGGTGAAGTTTTCAAAATTAGAGTCGCTGATGTACGTATTGAGCATGGCTTCACGACGAGCAAAATTCCAGTCCATTACTTCGTTCAAAGGTGGAGGCACAACAGCATCGCCTGATGAGATGGGAGATGGTGGTGCACACGGACTATCGGCTCTGCTGCTAGGTTGTTGCTGCTGCTGCTGCTGCTCACGTTCTTTGAGTGCTTCTCCAGGGTTGTTGAAGCGAAACACATGGTGATCGCCCAGAATGATACGGTATCCACTATGAAGACGCTTGGGTTCTGAGATACGCATGCCGTTTACCATGGTAGTGCAATCGAGGCGAGGGTACAATGTGACAATGTCGTCTGTATTTTCGAAATAGCAGTGATTCTTGTTGATGTTGCTTCCGCTCAAACGAATGGATCCACTTCCATCTGTTCTTTCTCCCACGTCGTCGTCTACGAGATCTTGATCTACATGCGTGATGCCAGGCTTGATATTGTACATTAAGCATTCTGACATGAGTGGGTCTTCGTTCAAGTTGATCAAATAAGGCACCTCTTTAGGCGTATACAGGCCAACATTGTTCTTTTCGATTGTGATACCAAGGTGTTTGAGTGATTTCTCTCTGTCGATATGGATTTTCTCGGTGTTGTGGAGCTTCTCTTCCCATGTTTGATTCAAATCACCGAGCAGTTTCTCTGTCATTTGCAGCTGCTCCACCATTTCTTCTTTGGTGAGTTGCGTTGTATTGCCAGAAGCATCGGTAAAGACGACGGTAGATTTCGAATTTGCTGGTAGAGACTGCGGCGATAATGATTTTGGCCTTGCAATCTTAGCAACCGTGGGAGCAGCTGCACTGGCAGCTGGTGTAGATGCTCGTTTTTTCGTTGGATGTGCAATCGCTTGAATCTTTTCCACTTCTTCTGGTGCATATACCATGAGAGCTTGACGCAAAGCATCAACTTCGTCCTTTAATTCGCGCATCACCTTGGCATTTGGATCTTCGTTTACAACAGCTTTAGTCTTGATCTTCTTGGCTTGGTCAGCATAACGTAATGTACTGATGGTCTCATCGTAATCGGCTGGTGAAATAGCAGCAATCATGCAGGTTTTCGAGTTACCGCCCAGAGAATCCTTCAAAAGCCACGTCAAGACGGAATCACGGAAAGGTACGAACGCTTCTTTTGGTTTTTTGACCTTCTTGTTTGTTGATTCAGCAGAAGCTTGCTCAGCAAGACCTGCAATCACTTTACCAAGTGTGGTTAAAGACTTGTTAATGTTGGCACCTTCCTTCAACCGCACACCCGTCGCGCCAGTGCTGTTGGCACGCTCACTACCAGCTAAATCTACCAAACTAGAGAGCACAAACATGAGTAACAAACGTCAAAACATGTCATTTGTAAGCATCGGCTACCTTATACGAGCGACTTTGTCAGTAACTTGTTTTGTGGCAGGATCTAATATCTTTTGCGTAACGAATATAGTGAATACAGCATGAGAGCGAGAGGATGTCTCATTCATATTTGTAGCTGCAACAGTACGGGCTTTGTTGCCTTCATCCATCAGTTGATCGATATTTTCAAAAGAATTGACAGCCAAGCGGGATAAATCTTGAACATAGGGACCTAAGGTAGGATGTTCTCTTACTTTGAGGTTGCTCTTGTTGCGAGGATTCAACAAATCTCGGACCTTTTCGTTGTAGATTTCGATGTAGGACACCTCCACTTGAAAGTTTAATGTGTCTGTCTTTGCAGAGCGGATGCGATCGAACAATTCTGAGCAAGTTCTTGGAATGATACCTTTATCTTCACCGTAACCCATCTAGTTTGAATGTTTTATATTAGTTGTGTAACAAAAAAGATTCGTACATTTCAGTTACCATAGAATAAGATTTACCAGAGCCCGTTTGTCCGTCTAAAATAAGAAGGTTAGTCATCTAATATAAACAACAGGCAAAGTAGAGACGCTTTACAGGCAAATATACAGCAATTGTATCCGTTGAATGCGTGATCGAGTAGTTCTCTGCCAAGATCGTTATAAACACGTTCCTGATCTGCGTATTCGTCGTCGTCTTTATCCGCAGACCAATAAGATTGATCAAATGTAAATGCTTTAGGATCTTCTGTTGAACCAGGTGGTTTACTAATGATGGTTTTGTTGCCCTCCATACGAATAAGACAAGGCGCACCTCGAGCCTTTTCTAATGATGTATTTGATAGATGTTAGATCAAGTGATTCGCAAGCCGTATTCAGGCACACAGCAATCTACCTCGAGCATTTAAAGGTCTACAACGTACGACAACTTTGATATTATTTCCACTCATGTCAAATAGTACAAATAATAGGCTGTCAAGTATGTCGTTTTGTTTGTAATCAAAAAAGGGTAAAAAAAAAAAGAAGAAAAAATAGAGGGAAAAAGAAGAAAGAAAAGCAAGATACAAATGAAATTGTGTATTATAATAGTTCAAAAGCAGTAACAGCAGGTCTTTTCAAACAAGACTGATATAGAAGGTGCTTGTATCGGGTTAAGCCTGTTGAAATTAATGAAATTTATATATAAAATGGCTGAGTAGGCCCTCCTGGAGCTCGCTTGCTTGTTCACTGCTACACTACATCCACGTGGAATAGCTCCTTTTTTTGTTTGCAGAAACTAGGAGCATTTTCATCCTATTTATAGTTTATTTCTTGGTAGCTGTTGCTAACTTTTTGAGATCACTACCAATCACTTCATTTTTGCCACTACTATAGAAATTCATCAAACATTCTAGTTTCCACTTTTTCCAAATTTCCTCTGATGGAAAGCCCATCTTTTCCCATTCTTGTTCTTCCTCCATCTCTTCGTCCTCATCCTCGTCCTCGTCTTCTTCTACTTGATCCTCGTAACGCAGCATGAAATTAGGCCGATGATCTGTGGATAGTTCACTGATAAAATTAGCTGCATCCACAGCTAACCGATCATGGCGCTCCAGCAAGTGATTCCACTGCTTCAACTGCTCGTATATGAGTTGTTCATCATCCACATTATGAGCAGATTGTGATGCTGCTGTCGCTGCTCCGTTATCGGATAGCAGTTCCTGGGCAATTGTTGCTTGAGTCTCTGCCTCCAACCTTTCTATATCTGGAATGAGCTTGGTTCTTAGCAAAACGCTTAAAATATTGGTCTCTTGCTCGGTTGTGGTGGGTATATAAGGATGAACCATCAGTTTTGGTAGTGTCGCATTGCTCCCCTTTTCGGTATAGCTGTAAAAGTCTTCAGAGAGGGACGCGAATCTTGCGGTCAGAATGTTGAATTTATTGAGTAAGTCTGGCCATGCGAATGGGAATTTGGGTTCTTTTAAATAGGTGAGATGGGAGGAAAATGTCTCTTGCAATGACCATAGTTTGCCTCGAAGAGCATCTAGCTCTTGGTATGTGTTAGGATCGAGTTGTGCTTGTAGTTGTGATTGTTCCATGATCGATGGTAGTTCTTGTTATTTGTTGTACGCGAAAGAGAAGAAAGAAAAGAGGGTTGCTGGACTGTCACTCTGCCTACCCTTTTTAGTAGGGCGGAAAGGCAAGGCATATGGTTCAGACTATGGCTAAGAACTCCATCAAATTTGCAAAAAATTCAAAAGGGAAACAAGACTAATTATATCTAGCTCTATTTTAAGTGTATAATTCATGCGAGATAATGTCTTGTTAGGTAGGGATTAGCCTTTGAAAAAGCATGAAATTAGCTGTGCAAACTGCTATCAGGCAAAATGGCTGGACGCCCTCTTTAAACGCGTTTTAATCCCCGTTAGATAACTCTTCGTCAATCTCTCCATTCGGATGAACTTTTGAACGCTTTTGCTAGATTCTTCGCGAAAGAGTATAAGAAACAGCCAAAAATTATTAAGTAAAGTTTGTTTTTCATCAAATTTCGGTTCGAATGGTACTAGTCTCATTATTTTCTGTCACCAATAATCTAGAGCAAAACGCGAAAATAGAAAAATCAGTTTTTGCCATTTAAATCAAGAATTTGTATATAAAAAGCCTTAGGAAATACTTTTACATAAAAATCCAAGCTTTTCTATCTATTCTTGACAGGAATTCTATAAAAAAAATTCTCGATTTCAGGGCGAAATATCGGACAAATTGTTTTCGCGATTTTTTGCCCTACGGTAGCAAGGATGGAAGGGTCGATTTTGGAACAAAATAAAAATCGAGAAATTGCTACAGGAAGTAAGTACGGATTTATAGAAACACTTTGCGCCAAATCTCATATCATGGAACCTTCAAAAACTGCTCTAAATTGACTCTTCAAGTTGGTACGATTTGGTGTGATTTGAGCTATCAAGTCAGGTTCCTGAAATCAAACAGCAAATCCAAGTGTTGGCAGCGGCTCAATGTAGTTCCTTGGTTTGCTTGCTGCTTCTTGAAAGGTTTTATAAGCAATTCTAATGGGCTAATTGTGATTTTTACTGTAAATTTTGCATTAATTTATTACTATTGGTTGTATTGATGATCATTCCAGATTTATACAATATGTTTGAAGATACAGTTTAGGAAAGCGGTAAGTTTCTTAATGATCAGCAAGCTCTTATCAAATCAGCAAGTCAAACATTATAGTGAAATGAGACAAATTTGAATGTAAAAGCAACTCAACATGTGTTTATTGCGATGTTATTGAGGTTTGTAAATTTGGCAGGAAAATGCATACTATTATAATAATATTCGCTCATCTCTAACAATAAGAACACTAAGCGTATTGCTGCTAAAGCCTGTCTCTAATATTAACAGCCTCTTCATCTAGAGCAGCGTCAAACTTCTCTCCAGTGTTCTTTACAGAGACAGCAACAGGGACAGCATCAACGACACTACCAGGACCAGCGATTAGTCGCCACTTGTACATTGCCTTCATTTCAGTAGCGATAGTAGCAGCAAAAGCATGATAGGTAGTGGCTAAAAGCAAAGTAGCAATGACAGCTATTATGATAAAAGTAGTTTGCATTGTGTATAAATGTAAATGATCAATTATCGAAATCTGGTAGCAGTTGAGACCATTTTCATATACAATATCTGGCCTGAATCACCTATTCATACAATCTCTTCCATTTGTATTTTATCAAGCTTGTTTATCGAATATATATACTGTAAAACATTCAAAAAACGTAGACAAAGAAACCATATCCTTTGAGAATTTTAAAGAATTGTGTGCCGTACAAGGTGAATAAAACCACCAGCAAAGCCGGCAATGGGGAGGGGGCTTGGAGGAGGTGCTAAGCCCATCCACCAAGAACATAGCGCATCTAATTCAACATTTGGTAACATTGAACTATGAAGCAATTTTGTCGTAGCAAAGTGAAGGCGACAACCCGTAGTAACTAAGCATCTAACCCAACATTTGGTAATATTAACCGTAATGGGGATTTTACTGTAGCGAAGCGAAGGTGCAAAACCATAGTATTCAAACAGCAAATTTGGGTTTTCATTCCCATAGTTAATAAGCTTACCAGCAACAAATCACATCAAGATATGCATGAATCAGCTTTAACAAAATCAGTATACTTTCTAATTGAATTAGAGATTGCACAGGCTGCAGAACTACCCTTCCAGTAAATTTCTGCTACCAAAGACGTGATTTATGCCGTGTAAATAAACTCTATAAAGCAATATACAACCAAATTTGACAGCTTTCAAGCCTTAATACCTTGACATGTAGGCTTTCCTGAGCCACCGGAATAACGCTAAACAATTGTACTTGAGTAGTAGTAACTTCCTGACACTTTTGCTCAGCTTTTTAGGCCAAAAAAAAACATGGCCAAAAATCGACCAAAAACCATGAGGTATCCCTCATGGTTTTCATCGAAAATTAAACGATCGCATTTTTCACCTTGAAAACGAAGACTTTCACTATGGCATATATTAATTCAAAATGTTTCTCTCGATCCAAAGCAACCTCTGAAACCACTTTTATGAGGCTTTCATATGCAAAATCTGGCTATTTTAGCTAAAAACCTCATTTCAAATTTTATTAAATTACTCAATAAGTTCAGTCAAAGTATTTATCACAATGAGCACCATTGGAAGCGCCTTGAAAAGTACTTCATGAATGTATTAGGAAATGTAGGTTGATCATCAGAGTTTATGTAGTCGAATCTCGTAAAATAAATTAAAGAAGTCGAAAAAAAGACAAAATTTGTCCAATCGTGAACAGAAAAAAATAGACTGAGTGTGAATCAATTTTGGCGGCGGCCTTGATGCTGCCTGACCCAAATGCCTTTCTGATGATGACAATGATGGTTACGACGCTGATTGCGATGCTGATCAAATGGGAATTATGGTGATAAAAGTACAATTGCTTAGCCCAAATTTTTTTCTTGGGTGTTTTTCCCTATAAAGGTGTCCTTTGCAATGACAAAATCTCAAAAAAAGTTGCTGTAGATCTTACACAAGTTCTTATGGCCAGCTTTATGTCGCCATCCCAAGAGCAACATCCGCGAATGGACACATCCCCCTCCTGACTCTGATATATCCTTTCTTTTACTATTAATTGATTGTTTAAAATCTACTTGATATCTCTGATTTGAATTGTCTTTGGCGAGAGTCCGCAAGGCGACCCTGATATCGAGCGTAGCGAGATAGATTGGCTGGTGCCTTGATACTACATAAAATGATAATCGTGCCATGGCCCACGTTTCCTTCTTCCGCCAACACAATGTGAATTTACTGATTCGACCTGATCATGCGCTGTCTGCAATTTATGTAGTGAGTTACACTTAAGGCTATTTCAAGAAAAACATGAGCTTGATTTACAAAAATGATTTTTATGTCATGATGTTTCGATATGTGTGTTTGTGAATAAAAATACAAAATATACCAAAAGCGATATAGGACAGCTAGTTTTGCTCTTGATGATGTTGTTGTTGAATGGTATCCTTGGCAGCTCTAATCAGCGGTGCGAGAGAATAAAGTGGATCTGCCTTGCGCAAGAAAGGATGTCGAAGTAATTCAGCTGCACTAGGTCTAAAAGAAGGATCCACTTGAAGACACAAAAACAAAAAGTCCTTGAAGATATCACTCAATGACTCAGGGTTCTGCAAATCAGGAGTGCCGTTGTTTGCAATCAAGTAGAGTGCCCGCAAGGGATTCTCATTGAGGTAAGGTGGCTCACCCTCAATCATCTCAATCGCTAAAATACCCAATGACCAGATATCCACTTTTTGGTCGTAAGCCTTTCTAGTCACCACTTCTGGAGCCATCTGTGGTTATTAATAGAGTTAATCACGTTTATCCTTTCTGCCTGTATAGCCACACGTTACCCAATATGGTGTTCCAACTAATGTAGTACGTTTTGATGTAGGTTCATGTAATTGTGCACAAAATCCAAAGTCGGCTATTAGAGTAGGCTATCAGTACACACACTCAATAAAACCTTCAGCCTGACTACTTACTCAATTTGATATCGCCTTGCATACTCAACAGTACATTGTCACTTTTAATGTCTCTATGAATCACTCCATTTGCGTGAAGATGCTTCAATCCCTCAAGCACCTCTTTACATATGGCCGCAATCTGGCCTTCCATGATCATGTTACAGGTAACAACATCAGTCAAACTTCCTCCTTCCATGTATTCCATGACAACCCAAAGATCGCCGTTCCAGAGATATGACTCTATGAAATTGACAATATTCTTTTGTTGAGAACGCTTCATGACCATGATCTCGTTGATAATTAACTCCTTCTTAGGTTGCTTTTCTAAATTCATTTGCTTGATGGCTACGGGCATGGCAAGGTCTTGACGATGAGCAATAAACACACCACCAGAGGCACTATTTTTAGAAGGCAGCATTAGTTGGCCAGTCTTGAGCGTTGATAGCTAAACTTACCCTTGGCCAATCTTGACCATATTCGAATAAATCAACAAAGGATCCGAGTTCAAGCATAATTCCTGTAATTTGCGAATTACATCCTGATCTTTCATGCCTTTTTTCTGGTCCTTGGGTCTCGATTTGACAGTGCCTGGTGGTCCAATTGTTGTTGTTGTTGTTGTTGATGCTGTTGCTGCTGAAGGCTCGTTTTTCATAGATGTCAACTGAGGCATATCACCTTCTCTGCCTCCAAATTCTTCTCCAATAGAAGCAGTTGACTCGGAATTGATGGAATGAACATCGTCTACATACTCTAATCGTATTGTCAAGTCTGAGTTGTATAATGCAATCACCAATACTACTATAAATCTTACCATCCTCGAGCAGTTTCTTTGGTGCAGGCGCGGTATCAGGTTGTTGTTTTGCCGCAATTGTCTCGGTGG
Organism: Mucor velutinosus; assembly: GCF_035048745.1. Lineage (NCBI taxonomy): Eukaryota > Fungi > Mucoromycota > Mucoromycetes > Mucorales > Mucoraceae > Mucor > Mucor velutinosus. Next base: position 331,936 of record NW_027041921.1, read on the forward strand.
TTGCTGCAGAAACCTAATATAACTTTAATGCCTGTCTGGATAGTACACAGAGCGATTCCTTCCTACCAATCCACCTTGGTTTTCTTCTTTGGACTTGGTGATGCGCAATGTCGAGAAGCGTCGAAGCGTCTTTTTGATGCTTTCACTGGATGAGGATTTTCGATCCTGCTGTGGCTCGTCCTCATTGGTACTGACGGATGCACTGGATAGCGTCTTTGGTATCTTGGTCCATACGCCATCCTCCATTTTCTGTTGAGTAGCATCTTGCAGGAATTCAATTGCATGTATAACAGCCTAAAGACAGTTGGGTTATCAATTTACCACTGCAGCCGTCATTTGCTTGGTCTATTTTTACCTGAGGATTGTTCTCTTGTTCTTGCTTTGTGATACCGCTTTGCGTAAGCAAGTTTTGCCATTCTCTTGGTAGACCTGTAAATTCACCTGTATTTAAATCGAATCCTACATGTGTAACATGAACTGTATTATAAGGTGTAGATATATCCATAGGAGGTGAGTTCCTGGTCAATACGCTGTTGTTATTGCTGTTATTGCTGTCCTTGGAGAGGAAATCTACAGACAAGGCACACTGTTAATCAAACGGGCTCTGTTGCATTCAATTCCACTTACCATTGAAGTTGCCCATAAACTTATCAATCACACCTTTAAACTTTGTTTTTTCCCGAGACTTTTCAGTACCCGTGAAAGGTGCTCTATTAGGACCATTTGCAGAGGGTATAACTGGAGATTGCAGCAACGTAGAAGGCGTATGCTCCCCTTTCTCAGGTGAATTCGAGTTGAGATTTGTTGTCACTAGCTTGGGCAGTTTTGACATGTTGTGATTTAACGGGGGCTGTCTCTACTCAAGAAAAGGAGGGGAGAGAGAGAGAGAGAGAGAGAAAGCAAAGAGGGACTAAAGAGAGAGAAAGAAATGAAGAAAAAAAAAGAGAAAAAGAGAGGGTTTAATTCAAAACCACTTGAAAGATATAAATGGCAAGTACAAATTAAGAGAGGAGAAGGAATAATCCTTTGAAGAAGAAGGCTTTCAGATGTCTCGGCTCTCACTGCTGAACGGCTATAGACAGTCTAGTAAGCTGAATGAACGAAACAAGAGTCCATGATAGCAACAAGATATTACATTTTACTGCCAAATGCTATGTTAAAGAGGTCGCCATGATGATTACATTCGAAAGGGGGAATGTCGCCGCCTCAAAGCGCAACTTAGTTTCTCAAGCAGCCGCCTTGGCTGGTTCATGCCTACCATTTCAGCATGGAAAAAACAAAAAAAAAAAGTCGTCTGATTCGAATATTTCCCGCATTATATCATGTTGAAATCCCTCTCGCCCCATATGAATCCCTTTTACACACATATTTTTTCCTAATATACAAAACATGTCAACAGATACCAAACCACGAAGAGTCTTGATAGGCTATGACCACACAGAGGTATCCAATGCAGCCATGGAGTGGATCATCAACAAGAGAGCTGTGTTTGCTGATGATGAAATTACTCTGGCCATCATCGTCAATGATGATGCGATAGCTGTTGAAGGCACATTTGGCTTAGAAGCAGCGGTAGCAGGTCCTGCAGGTTGGCTTGCAGATGACTACAGAGAGCGCGTATCCAAGGTAGAGAGAGAATCAACAGCTGCATTAAACGCTGTTGTGGAGTGGTTTGCAAGTAAAGGAGTAAGTGCGGTCTGATGGATTTGAGAGGGCATCTTTTTTCTTACGGGCATGGCAGATCACAGTGATCCCCAGAATACTTAGCGGCGAGCCAGGAGAGACTTTGAAGGACTTTGCAGAAGCAAACAAAGTGGATTTGGTGATTGTGGGTAGTCGAGGATTGGGCTTCTTCAAGAGGTACGTACCACAAGCTGACATTATGGTTTCCCAGAGCAACATGCTGAAGACATACCTGAAAATAGACAATTTATCGGCTCTGTATCTGATTATTTGATTCATCATTTAAAGTGCTCTGTGCTAGTAGTGAAAGACGATTGCCATTCTGTGAATAACGATAAGAAATAAAATAACTTGGTTTGTCTATATGACGTTGTTGTAGTCCACATGGATAAACATGCAGATTTAGATATTTCAAAAAGTGGGGTCAAATTTAGAAGCTGCAAAGCCAACAAATTCAAGGCTTGTGGGTGTACAGATGCATTTGTAAATAAACAGTTTAGGTTTCACATCAGAAATTTAGAATATAAAGAGAGGCAGAAATTCATCATGTTCTTTCTTTCACACTAAAACTTCCACAAAATGTTCAACTTTACTCATAGCCGTACTACCTCTGATGCCTCTGATGCCTCAAACTGGTCCTGTGGGTCGGATGTAAGCAGCCTTCACTCTCTGCTTTTAAATGAACCACCCAAGCAACCCAATGTCAAGTTCTCCAAGGTCATCATTGTAAACGATACTACCACTGCCTACATTATGAAAAACTCGGTACTGCCTGGCTCCACCAAAGACGTCATTGATCGATACTATTCCAATTAGCATATATACAATTCATACAAACAAACAAGCACTATATCACTTTTTTTTTCTGTAAATAATTCATATTATATTTTATTCTGCACATATATATCTCTTCCTAATAAACATTATCTTTTTCTATTGTAAACATTGATTTGATTTTAGTAAACTCCACGAGTGTCTTCATTTTTAAAGTTGCAGCATGTTTCAAATATATGTTTCTGTGAGCTTTCTGAAATCCAAGTAGGCCATGCTACTACATGTCACTTTCATACCGTATGTTGCAATTATTCCAAATAGAAGGGTGTATAGCGCCCTATTCGCTATTGCCTACTGCAAAGAAGTCGCATTAGTTTCAGCGCTACACTAGGCGCTCAAGATTGCATGCATAAGCTACGTATTGTGTGGATACATACAGCCAAGGCTGATAGCTACAGCTCCTATCGAACCAATTACCTCATGCTAACCATGTCCCAAAGTCTGATTCTGCTGGGAATAATATGAGTCAGTGTCTCAACCGTATCAATCAATGGATTTTACTATTATTACCTTGAAACCGCTCAAGTAATGGTTTGTAAGAATCCATGATTATGGCCTGGTATAAAACACAAGAGTCTTGCCTGCAACGGGCATGAATAGCGCTTACACCACAATCATACAGAAATGGAGCTGAGTGTATATTAGTGTAAAACCATTACATAGTCTTTGTTAAATGTACTAGATTGATAGAATATATACAGGTATAATATGTATCTTGGTGTATTATTTAGGGACTTTTCCATCAAAAGTGTTGTCCTTGGCCCAAGCTTCGCTGTCCTTTATGATCCGCTTGCCCAGGTAGCTGGAGAATACCAGCGTTGCAGTTGTCATGCCCACTACGACAACAATTACCATGATATTACTGTACAGAACAATCTGATCGAGCGTCAATGTGCTCTTGATCATGATGACCTTGGCAACAAATTCAGCCATGAGAAGAACACCCCAGGCACCGCAAATGATGTAGCAAAACTTGCGGTAAAATGCGCTGTTGTACCATATCCATTCTGATCTCTTCATTGATCTGTCATTTCCCTCCTTGTCTTTCCATTCTACAGGAGGCTGCTCAATCATCAATTGTTGAGTGAATAAGAAGACAATAGGACGAACAGTGAACCATTTTGTGCGAATTGGGACCAGTGTCAGCAAGAACAACGCGCCGACGACAGCAGTGATTGTAGAATCACGTAGCAAGGTCAAACGTGCATCACCTATTAGTATACATAAGATACTGACCTAAGAGAGTAAGCTATTCTGATACACTAACCACTAATAGCTGATAGCACTGCTGAAATGATAAATCCTGCAACAAAGATGCAGCCCAACACATCGACACGTCGTTTCTTCCAGAATACGTAAAACACATGCAATAATGGAGGTATGCCAGAAATGATCAGGGCCACCAAAGGACTAAGCCATATTTTCAGTATATAATAGAGAGCTAACGGTATGCCAGCATTGATGACTAGCATTAGCACCATGGGCCGAAGATAGGTCCAATAGAGTCTAATCACTTGATATGTATTTAACTTCGTCCTTTCCTCTGTGTTTTTATCTAGTCTATTAGTTTCGATCAAGGACTCCTCATCAGTAGATATAGAGGAGGATGAAGGTTTAGCACCGGATATTGCATATCTCACATCATGATGGACTGTGTCTGTCTTGGTCAATTCTTCTTTGAAGCTCCCGCTCGCTGACTGATGTTGCATTTGTATAAATTGCATAGACTCAGTGGCTTGATCAACTAGTTTCTCTATTGTCCACAAAATGGCCTTTTATATAATCTTAAATTTGATAAGTGTAACAATACAAGTGCTAAGCTGAGAAGAAATCACTTTTGCTAAGCAAATCAATTCGTTCAGCCTGTATCTCGATTGTTTACCAAAAATGCATAATGACGCAGATCCTCTTCCTATAAAGCAAACAAAAAATGGCTGAAGGAACCCGAAAACTTTGATCATGCGCATAACAATATTGGTAAGACAACCTCTGTGTACATGTGGCCCATGGATCAAAGATAAATGAAAACAATTATATTTAATTTCATTCTAATCATTTATATCACTGCATGCTTGGCTTTCTCTAGCTTCCATTCTCTTGTTAAGCGAGATCAATTGGCTTTATTTTCTTTTGCATTGCCTTTGTACATATAGTTGTTGCTCAGCTCGATGATCGACCGAAATAGCTTTAGTGATTACTATTTTGTGCTATTTAGCAGAAATAACATGTGGCTAAGAAAGCATATCTAGAATTCTGTCGTTACAACAGCCTGAAAGAGTATACTGAGTGATACCTTTTTTTTTTAATTAAAAAAATTGTAGGCATGATTTCAGATATGCTTAATTGTATCTGCTGAATGTCAGGACAAAACGACACAGATAGAAGCGATATTATTTAGGACCCAAACTCCTCAATACCAAGTGGATGATCTCATGAAGTTTATTTTCTAAGGTATTGAATTTCACAATTCCCAACAAAGACTATATCATTTGTATTTTGATAGAGTAATCTAACAGTAGCATGATTGTATGACATGCTGGGTTTACAGTGGAATTGTCAAATGCATTTTGAATATTATGTTAGAGTGACAATTTTGCAATTCGCAAATAAACGAGCAGTCTGTAACTACTTGTTCATGTATTAAATATACAAAAGCCACAGCAAAATTAAAGCAGATTATCAAGTATGGGCTATAGTCCATTTTATTTGAAATCCTCTTCTCATTAGCTTACAAACGTCGATCGTCTTCATGGGAAAGGCATTTTTGCCTTATTTTGAAAATTTCTCTATTTCTTACCAACTCTTTCAATCTAGATTTCAATAATTACTCCTCCATCGTTCTTCTCGCAAAATTTGGTTGTACGAACATGCTACTTTCAAAGCTCTGACATAAATAACAGCCTAAAATTTGATTTTGGATGATAGCACGAACCTCAGCGAGACGAAAAATATTCTTGTAAATACGAAACCTTTGATATGAGGTAAAAAATAGCAACCCATTACATTGGAACATGTTGGATGTTAATTATAAACAACGCATGTTTGGCGGCGGGGCGTTTGGTATTATTAGTAGGTTCTCCTGGTATTACTTAAGGTAGCAGTGTACTAATAATGTTGTACCTATATGGCTTTTTTCTTTCCATATAATTGTTATATCAAATGTTATAGCAAGGTCTCACACTAAAGGTTTTAGGCTATTCTTAGGTCCTTTGGTTAAATCATGCTAATCATGATTTACAAATCAATTGTTGGGTAGATAGTAAACCTATTTGTATTATAGTTCATCATCATGCTGTAAACCCTAGCATAATGAAAAAGTATATAAATGCATCCTTGGGATGCATTCTCAATAAAAGTGCAATTCTTTGGCAGATTCAATTTTACATTGTATTTTGACATAACAATAATATCAAGTTTAATGGACATCACTCACATGCCGCTGTTTAATGCATGCTAGATCGAATAATTGCATCTTATCTTACTTTTGAATAAAGAAGAATTTAAATTGTACCAATATTTAAATACATTTTTATTACAGACACAAAATGATAATACATGACAGATCAATAAGAAATTAACTAGTTGTAACCCTTTGTTGTCTCAACCTCTCAGCCAATCAGATTGCGTAGAAAACTCCGCTGACCTAAAAAAAATTGCGAGGGTTTCCCCCTGTTTTGATGTGAGGCAAAATTTTAAGCGCCGCTATAATAGCAATATAGCCGCTGCTATCATCAAACTTCCCCCAGGTGCTAGAGCATGCCTTACTTACACCACCTAGCTTTAAATACTGGCATTGAGACCCTCAATCATCACTAAAGTAAGTAGCGATAACCAAGTGGAGGCAGCCTATCTACCTCCTAGCCTCGGATAGAGTCTTGTTGAGCTTCAGGGATAGGCACATCCACACAACGTAAAGAGGTATGCTTCTAAAGAAACATAATGATAAAAGAAAGAAGAAAAGAACATATTACTATAATATTATAGTAGCAAGTAGGCAAAAAAGAAACACTCACACGAAGCGAGTCAAAGAAAAGCATAACAAACACAACATTAAAGATGTTTAAAAAGGCTCGTTGCTGTTGCAAGAAAAATGCACACATGAGCAACGCGCATGGTAGTAATAGTCGGATGTAAAGCAACCTGACACAAATATGCACAACTGCAAAAGCAACAGTGGCATTATAAGTTCGCGATACAACATGATGACTAATGTTGTTTCATGTAAAGCTACAGAGGAAACACTACCAACAAAAGAAAAAGAAGAAGAAAAAAGCGCAACAAGGCAAACATCATGAATGCATTATCACGAGAAAGGAAGCAATAATATAAGCGTTCAAAGAAGTTTTATATCATTGCGACCAGAAGAAAAAGGATACTTACCACTTACCACAGCCACAGATAGACCAGAAGAGTATAGGCAATCACCGGAGACAGACCAGAGAACGAGCATGCACCAAGTACAGTAGACCAGCAAAACCCAGATTAGCAGCAGCAACAGCAGCAACACCAGCACCATAGAAAAACTATAGAACGAACGCCATCAGCAGAGAATAGAAAAAGACCAAAGAAGCAACCACCAGACATGATGAACCAAAGAAGCAGATAGCAGAGGTAGCAGAGAAGTAATGGCAGTAACACCCGCATCAAACAGTCAAAAAGAATCATCAAAACCTAATAAAAAATTCAATTAGTGTTAATTCTACGCCTTCCAGTGCTCGTTATAGAATGGTACCTAACATATTCCACTTCAAAGAAGCAGTATCAAGTTCTTCCAACAGTACAAGACAGAGCTATCAGAAGCTAGAGTGTTATTTTCAATCAAACGGTTTCCAAAACGACCATGGTTTGATGCTAAACGCGTTTTGCAAAAAGGGAAAAAAAAAGGGGTGTGGAAAAAATGAGGCAGCGCCCTATCCGACGTCACGGCCAGTAGATTTGGTCTCAGTCTTTTGCCGTGGCAGCCATAACTGCGGCAATTTAATTTGAATTTGTGCAGTGGGCATTTTCGTGTTCAAACTTGACCTGATCTGACATCTTTCAAACGCTTTTGTCAAATTTGACTATGGAAACTGTGGTTGTCACACCCAGCTTTCTAATATAACTTTAGAGGACTAGAAAAGCCGCATCGAATGGTACTGATTATATTCCGCTTTCAGACCGAAAATAATGAGCAATTTGCAAAAATATGAAAAGAGATTTTCTGTGATTATGTCAAAATTTAGCATATACAAGTGTTATAGAAAGAGCTTCCAGTGTTGCATTCCGTCTTTACAATCAATTTTATCTTATATGTGTTATAGGAAAAGTCTTCATTTTTGTGGCGAAAAACGCGATCGTTTGATTTTCAGTGAAAACTTTTTTTTTTGGATGATATTATTTTATTAGAATAGTAATTAGAAATAAATCAAATGCATCAAAGAGATGGACAAGTGTATGGAGATAAAGTGACTTGCCATATATAAATCTTGAATAATAAACTAATGGGAGAGTTGCCTAAGATTTGACAATCTTAACAGTTCTTTGCGGATGTGGCGACAGACTTGGATGGCATTAAAGGGGATGAGGTTGTAAAACTGTTGATAATGGTGTCTCAAGATAGTACGCATAATAGTGGCAAAGAGGTCATATATGGTGATGTGTAAGTCATAATTGTAGATATAATAATGCTTCAGTTTGAAGTGCATAACTGAGTTGCAGATAAGTTGTGGATCGGCGGTTTTGGGGTAGCTAAGGAACTCGTTGAAGGATTTTCAATGAAAACCATGAGGGGTACCTCATGCGTTTTGGTCGAATTTTGTCCATGTTTTTTTTTGGTCCCCAAAATGTTGAGCAAAGGTGTCAGCAAATAAATGCTGAGCGAAAGCAATTGTTTGGCGCTCTTCTGGCTGTCTAAAACGGCTTCTAACACGAGAAAACACGACTCGAATACATACAAATTAAGCTACGGTTTGCTTACTTTTGAATAGTAAGAGGCAATGCAGGTATGCTGTCTGCTCCTATATAAGCCGTTTTCATTTTTACAGACCCTGGGCATTGTGGAAGATTCAGATCCCAAGCTACAAATTATTTATGAAGATTTTCACTTGGTAGGAAAGAGCGAAAACCAAGAATTTAGTATATATCAGTAGAATACACAACGTGTTATCATTGTAAAGTGGTTGTTTTGTAACAGTCTTGGCGTTAAATAGTAGTATGCCTCATTAAAGAAGGCAGCATGTTTTTCTGAACGCATTTAATATACGCACATTTGTTTTATTTAACTTGATTGTATTCAAATCCCTAGGCGTATTTGTTTGGGACCGATATCAGATGCGTAGTATAAAGTAATGCGTGCATTAAAAGAAAAGCTGTATTAAGTTGCTATGGTGAATTTGCATATTTAGCAATTCGTTACTGGATGCGACATTCATTGACAGTAAAGCAATCCCTCGTAAAATGAGTATCTTTTTCTTTCCATATCAAACATCAGGAAATACAGCAAACTTTAATATAACGATTTATGCTTTTATGCGAGTGATTCTTGCATAATCAACCGTGGATATAGGTGTTAACCAGAAAAGACATCGGCTGAAGAGGGCGAATATTCATGCGATTATGCAATGGATGTACATAATAAGTATTGTTGCGCCAAAACCTTCCAGCACAGCTTTGCAATATTTCGTACTTGTTTTTAAAAGATACATGTTATATGTAGGGCTCAAGCTGTTTGAAAAGCATTATTGTTAATTTGATAGGTGTGAAAGGAGGCTTTATTAATTTTTTCATGTATATATGTAGTATGTCATGGATATTAAGAAAATAATGAGTACCATGTAGTATTTTTTTTTTATCATTTACAGAATAGAGCAATGACCAGCACAGCTAATTTAATGATCTCTCGCTTAACCTTCTGACTAATCCGGGCTCTTCTTTCACCAAGATGAATGTAGCAGGCTTGTTCAATATAACCACACGTGAAAATGTCACACGCCGCCTCATCTCTGGCCTTTCTCTGTTGATTAATATACCACAAGGAGCTGAAGAATCAGAGTTTGATCGATACAAACGAGAGTTTTTAATTGCCATTTGCCAAGAGAAATGAGAAATGAGAAATGATGAATGCCAAATGATAATTTCTCTCGATAACAAGAAACAGAAAGGGTCCACTATTTATATATTTGCAAACAGTGGTTCATTTCATAACATATAGTTGATCCAGCATCTGACAAAAAGAATCTGGGTCTGGCCTTCACACATAATATAACACTATTCAGAAACCAAACGAGATCAGGTCTGAAATGACTAATTTGGGTTTTTACCGGGCTTGTTCCAATTCGAGCAAGGCAAATGCCCCTTTATTTTTGAGAGTGATAAAATAGCCTTTTTGCATGCACTTACATACACTCTACTTACACCCATGCTGGTCTCTGAAGCATCAAGATAACGTAGCATTAACAGCCTCATATGAGATATGCACATGCAGTTGTTTGTCTTTACACTCATTCAGCGAATTCCAGGACTTCTCTTTGGAAGATAGACAGCAAGTAAACTTGATTTAAAGTAATGTCAAATAGATTGCTCTGATATGCACTAATGAATCGAACGAAATTACGTAATATTCAAGATCTAATGTATTCTTTTATTTAGTTGGAGACATCATAAGTAATGCCGACATGACGAAGACGATCAATCAAATCAGTCTCCCAGAATGCAGTTGCTGGAGTCAATACACCGCTGGGCACATAGCCCTGACTCTTGTTATTCAAAATAGCCATAGCACATTGCAAGACGATACGAGGCGTGGCAACATAGCCAGATTCAGGACCACGTACAACCACTTTGATGTTTCTATTGGGAGGTACATTGTAATGAGGGTTCAATGCATGATCATAGCCCTTGGATCGAAGAATAATTTCAAACGAACATTGATCCAGCTGTGTCTCGGTGGGATGCTCTTTGGAAAACAAACCAGCAGAGAACTTTTCAGGGTAGCTCAACAAGAGGTTTCGGCCCCAAGGAGACCCAGCCAGGAAACTAAAGATGAAGCCATAAATGGTGTATAAAATAACAGCCCAAAGCGATGGCAGCAGTAAATAGGCGGCAAATTGGATAGGTGGAGGCAATACGGCATCTGGCTTTTGCTTTTCCGGTTGAGCTAGTCCAGTAAGAAAGATTTGTTGAGAGAGACGAACAATGGAAGGGTCGGCAAATACAAATGGAACATGGTAGCCGAATTCTTCATCTTTGTGAGCGCCCTTGTGAAAATGAAGTTTCTCGCCTTGAGGGTGAGGAAGCTTCTTTAATGTAGATGCTTTACGAATCTCTCTCAAAAGCTCAGCAGATCCAAATCCATGAACTATAAAAAGGCAGAGCCGTTTGAGTGTCTCAAGAGAGGGTGGTGGTCACCATGTTATTTTTACCTGCAGACTCAAAAGTAGCGTATCCGCCTCGCATACCATCAGGACCGACATGCACCTTCAAGAACATTTCGATGGATTCAGGCACCCATCCGTGTTGGGTGTAGAGGTTTTTGGTGTACACAACGCCCATGTCAGTAGGTACCTATTTAGAGACATCCCCATTAGTCATGCGCATTTCATTGCATTGATATAGTTAAGCTTACACTATCAAAACCACAGGAATGAACAATGGTAACATGATTAGCAGCTGCCTTGTCTTGGTAGGTACGTTGCATACGCTCAACGAATTCGGGTTCGCCTAATGGACGGTTATACACTCTAATTCTGTATTGTTATTTTAGCAATTTTACCTGTAACATCTACATAATCACAGCTGTTTTCAACACAAGAACGTACAACGTATTCTCCCATAAAACGGAAGGGACCCACAGCGTTAATGATGACTTTGGTTTGACTTGTCATGGCATCCAACTGTTCTCTTTGAGTTACATTAGCGACTAGAACGGTAGGTTTGCCAATAGTTGCATTAGGATATCTGTTTGTCATTTCGTTTATGATGTCCTCGAGTTTCTCGGCACTTCTTCCAGCAATGGCCCAACGGAAACTTGGAGGATAAAAGTCTGGTTTATTGACGGATAGTTCAAATACATGTCTCACGATTTGCTTTCCTGTGAGCCCAGTGGCACCGAATACAGTAATGTCAAATACTTTGTTGCTCATCTTTTGTTTCGGCCGAGAAATAGATATAGATGAGTGTGGAAAAGAAGCAGCAGTAATAGCGGTAGGAGATAAAAGTTTGTTTATGTAGACATGTGCGTGTTGTGTGTCTCTGGATGACTGCAATAAACCCCGAGTTTTTATGGTGCATTTGAATCATGCGATGATTGTTGTATGAGTATTTTAGATTTGTATGGTTTATTAAAACAAAAAAAGAAGAGAGGAAATGTGTTAACTACTGTCTTGCTAAAAAATTGGTGTATACAATGTTTTTTTTTTTCTTATATATAAGTTGTGTTGTTTAATGTTGTTCCATCATCTAATAACTATTATAAGCATCTTGTGTTTGCGCGCTCGGTTTTCAAATCAGACTTACCTCAGGGTCGCCATTTTGTTGAGGAGCGGGGCCTCTGTTCTTTGAGAGACCAGAGACAATATCATCAACACGCAATAACAAACATGCAGACTAAATTGTACCTCTTGTCAGTAACAAGATCAAACAAATCAAGTTGAACTCACCTCAATTGCAGTCTTGATAGTTTGCACCTTGACAGCAGTGGGCTCCCAAACACCGTAATCCTTCATATCAACAACCTTACCAGCTTCACCATCGATACCAAATGAATGTTCACCAGCAGCATGCTTGGCTCTTAATTGTGTCAACGTCTTGATGGCATTACCACCACAGTTTTGAACAAGAGTACGAGGAATCACTTCCATGGCTTCAGCAACTGCTCTGTAGGGCCATTGCTCAACACCGTCGACCAACTTGGCTTTTTCTTCAAGCTTGACAGACACTGCCATCTCGGTAGCGCCTCCGCCAGGAGCCAACTTGGCACTGAAGAACACATTACGCGCGACGCACATGGCATCTTGAAGATTACGCTCGACTTCATTGATGATATCTTTACTGGGGCCACGCAAAATGACTGAACAAGCCTTAGGATCCTCACACTTGGTCAAGAAGGTAAAGTATTCATCACCAATCTTATCAATGTTGAAGAGACCACACTTGGTACCGACATCAGAATCACGCAGATCATCGACACGATTAACAATGGTGGCACCAACAGCACGGGCGATACGGTTGTTATCCGTCTTACGAACACGACGAATAGCTGTGATGTTGGCCTTGACGAAATAGTGTTGAGCGAGGTCTATTTGTAGGGCGCTGAGTAAGGCAAGACACACAAACCAGATACCAAGATAACTTACCAGAAACACCCTTTTCAGTAAACACCAAATCAGGCTTCAATGAGATAATCTTATCACACATGGCCTTTACTTGTTCTTCTTCAATTTGAAGGATACGGTTCCAATCAGCCTCCTTGGAGATTTCAATGTTTGTTTGAGATTCACCCTTCTTGTATTCGAGAGGACAATCTAATAAGATGACACGAGGGTTTTCAATGCGACGACGCATCTTGGGATGAGTGACATCCTTGTTCAAGATGATACCATCCAACACTTGAGATTGTTCAATTTCACCACCGGGAATCTTTTCAACACGGGCGTAACGCTTGATGTCCACTTCGGTTTTGCCAGTGCCCTCTTCTTCGATAGCGACACAACGAACAGCGTCCAAAGCAAGCTTACACATCAAATCGCTCCAAGTGCTGACGAATTTTGTGCCGATAGAGGATTTAATCAGTGCCATCATTTCTTCAGTGTTGTCCACGTCAACGGGGTTGGAGATGTCTTCGACGATTTGCAAGGCATCCTCAAGAGCCTTTTTGAAAGCACTAATAATCACGATAGGGTGGATGTTGTTTTGGATATGGGGTAACGCACCGGCGAGCACTTCACCGGCTATTTGAACAAGTCGTCAGCTCATCTGTTTGACCCTGAATGCGAAGCTATCTTACCGAGAATAATGACACTGGTGGTACCATCGCCAACTTCCTCATCTTGCGTTCTGGAGAGTTCAATCATACTCTTGGCAGCAGGATGGTCGACTTCGATTTCACGAAGGATGGCGTTACCATCGTTTGTCAATAAGATGCCACCCATTGGATCAAGCAGCATTTTGAGCATAGATCTAGGGCCAAGACAGGTGCGAATAACGTCAGCTACCGTCTGCAGAGAGTGATGAGTATCTATGGAGTCCCTGTGTACGCTGTAAACGTCCTCTTTTTTTTTTTTACCTTGGCAGCAGTAATATTAGAGAGTTGAGCTTTGCGCCCTGACTCACGTTCCATATTGGTATCTATTCAAAGCCGCTTTTCAGTGAGTTCAATGTTGCATGTCGCATATCAACAGGATGCCTACTCATAACAAGAACTGGTGCCTGCATTTTGACTCTTTTTTGATGTATCTATACGTTTGAGATGGGAGAAGAGAGAGAGGAGAAAGGGAAAGGATATTGAAAATTTTTTATTTAGAAGCGCGTGTTTCCCTCGCTCTGTCATTTTCTCTGACCTTCCAAAAGAGGGGGTTGGTTTGATGGATCCCATATCACATTCGGCTATTTAAAAAAGATTTTCAATAAAAGGGGATGCTCAATAGCCTAAAACTGCGGTTGACCATCTCTTTCTTTTCTTGATTTGCAACTCACTTATGAGCACTAGAATATTGGTAATTGCTTGCAGCGATTGAGTGATGGGCTCACACTAAACACTGTACTGTAGTTGGTTGGCTTAGGCAACAAGACATTGCCAAACACAAGACACAATGTTGGCATGATGGTGCTGGATTCCATTGCTAGCAAGCTTAATCTCACCTGGTCTCAAAACAAAAACTGGAAATCAGACATCACGGAAGCGACGGTTCGAGTGGAAGCCAAGCATGAAACCAAAGAGTACCAGGTGACACTGCTTAAACCTCGGAAGCTGATGAATATCAGTGGTTCCTGTGTGGCACAAGCAGGTAAATAGACAGCTTGCAGCAAGGTTGCCTTTATGCTGATGATTAAAGTGCATTTGTAGTCAAGGATTTGGGTATTTCGTTGCAAAACCTTTATGTTTTCCACGACGATATGCAGAGAGATTTGGGAAAGGTCAACTTGAAAGGAAGCGGATCAGCGAATGGGCACAATGGCATCAAATCAGTGATTGAAAACCTGAAAACCAACGAGTTCAAGCGAGTGCGTATTGGTATTGGCCGTCCACCTGCTGATATTGATGATCGCTCCTATGATGTGGTAGCAGGATTTGTGCTGAGCAAGTTTACACAGAGTGAAGTGTCGACATTGGAGGAGGAGGTGTATCCCATGTGGACAAGGAATCAGGGATTGGAGCTATTGTGTGATAAGGGCCAACTGTTTAAGCCGCCCAAGATTAAGAATAAGAAAAAGGTGGTGGATCCTAGTAAATGGGAGAAGAATCAACAACAGAAGCAGGAAAATCAGGCACCACCATCATTCGACACCGCAGCAGCTTCCGCCGTCAGCCAACATGAAATCAAGCAAGCCGCTTAGACCCTTTTGTACCATAGTTCCACAGTCGTCATAGAGTATAGAGCCACGCATTCCATCATGTAATAAAGTATCCCCCTTGAATGCGCATGTGCTATCCAATGTTGAATTCATGCAGACAAACCAACCTTTTCTCTAGTCACGATTGACATCCAATAAGCCACTAAAAAAGTTAAATTTATCCTTTCAAAAAAAATTAACACCACTTTTCACTTGCACACATACAGAATTGCAGCATGAGCACTCAACTGGAAGACTATTACAAGACGCCGAAAGAGGTTGCTGAAGCATTGAAAGTCAAAGATCTTCAGACATTGATTCGAGGTAAGGTGATACACACCACATGTTTGTATGTGTCCTGACTGGGTGGATCCACAGGTTTATCAAAGCTAAGAACACAACTCACCATTGCTGTCAAAAATCGAGTCGATCCCACCGAAAAACATACTCGACCTCTTGTTGAATACTGCCAATCATGCACAGACAGCCATGAATTGAGCAATCTGTGGGATTATCAAGCCTCTGTAAGCCTAGTTGCACTGAAGTTTGACAGATTGTCTGACTAACGCTTTGAATCGACAGACAAATATCCAGGACTTGGAATGCATGCTGCCTGATATCGTTGGATTATTCATGAGATTATGTACAACACCTGTCATCCGATCTTACGGTATCCAGCTCATCCAGACTGTACTGCAACGACAGATGAAATACATTTATCGTGGCATTTCATCCATGCGCATCCCACATTGTCAGTCCACCTATAAATTATTGACCTCCATGGTCTCATTCAACGAATCAACAGCTAGAGATTTGTTCACCACCTTCAATTTCCAGGCAGAGGTGAGTTGCTGTTGGATAGCTGTGATATCCGGATCCTGTCCATACTCATGTGTGTTTGCGGGCATAGGGATTTTTGAGAGCTTCCAGATACAGACAGACCAAAAAGAACAAGAAGCCACAGAGTTACATCTATGGTAACCCATACTGACTGAATGACGCTTAGGCATGAGTTAGAGACTTACTGTATTGCGTAGATCTTCGTACCAACTACATACAATTCGTGCTTGCATTTTTCAAACATGGCGATGCCGAGATCAAAAAGCAAGTGTTAGGAGTCAAGGGCCTTGTCAGCGGTGTGTTTGTCGGCATGGACGAAGATGCATATCCATTGATTGAAGAGACCTTGTCTGTCATGTACGAAAAACTGATTTTGGATAGCAACGTGCCTCGCAGTTTAAAGGCGTTCTTCTTTTCACCCTATATTCTGGAGAAACTTGCCAAGATCTACACTCGCTCAGAACCAGAGGAGACTGTGCCTGGAGAGACGGGCGGCATTCCAGCAGATTTAGTGCATCATTTCTTGATCTCGATCTGTAGTGTGCCTGATGTGGGTATCTGTTTCAAAGACACCACTTGGTATCCTGCTAAACCTGCAGCCAATGATGAAGCCAACAAGAATTCCAAAATCACAAACAGAGTATTGGCCAAGTTTATTACAACGTTGAAGCCTGCCGATGATATGCGCCAACAAGAACTTGTATTGAAGATTTTGGGAGCCTGTCCAGAGCTCGTGCAAGAGTAAGTGAGCCATTGATATGCGTGTGTGTGTGTGTGTGTGTGTATATGTGTGTTATGAGTAGCTAATGGAGATGTTGCTCTTACAGGTACTGGCACAATACAATCTTGATGTTTGAACCTCGTATTTCAAACAAATGGCTTGCCAACATTACCGTTTTACAAAAGATTATTCAGCTACCCGTGCCATCGTTATACTATGGCGAAACTCGACTTTACCCTACTGAACCACCTAGTGTAGACACGATCCTCGACAACATCTTGCCCAACGTCTTTAACAGATCACCCGCCAGTAAGGGTCTTCAACATGCCAGTCCTCTCGTCAGATATACCACCATGCTCGTCTTGTCAGCCGTTTTTCAGAAGTATGACAAGGTAGCTCAATCCATGAAACGAGTCATCATGACACTAGAGACAACAGACAAGAATAAGAGCACAGCAACTGCATCTGACAACTGGAAAAAATGCTTGGAAAGTGTGCGTGAGGGGCTGCGTCGCAGAGTGCCTGAAATTCAGACCTTGGTTGCCTTGCATAAACAAACCTCTATCAAGATGGCACAGCAACAAAGTGATGCCGTGGATCAAGATGAACTCATCTATCAAAATCAGCTTCTTCAAGATACAGCATTTCGATTGATTCGTTACTATCAAGAGTTTGTCCCTGAAGCCTTGATGGAGTCCAATATTGATCCAGGCAACTTTATTCCAGCAGACATCTTGTCTGTCAAGCCAGGCACGTTGATCCACTTGTTGAAGCTGTTTCTCAGTATGCCTGATTTCAACTGGACGAGTAAATCATGTAAGTAGCAACTGTGTGTCTTGTGGCGGAAGCATGCTCACTCATTTACAACTAGCTGGATCCTCTTCATCTCACATCACCACCTTATTGACTCTGTATCTTCAAACACCCTACAAGCATATCCGTGATTTGACAGGAAGACTATTGAACCAAACATTGTCTGACTCATTCATGTTCAACCATGACCCTGAAGAAGTACAATTGTGGCTGAATGCACTGCCTCACAATTTGAGCTCGTCTTCCAAAAACTTGGCCATGTCAGAAACGCAGCAAGGCGTGCTTCAGTTCCTGGACAACTGCATCAATCGATTCAGTAAAGCACAGTACAAATACACTGATCAGCTAGTGGAACTCGTCAACACGGTCAACAGCAACCACGCCGAAGAGCCTGGATTTACTAGAGACTTGATTTTAGCCAACACAAGCACGGACATGGCATCAGAATACAAGCATCCCTTCAGTCCACTGCTGCTGACCTTGTGCGAAAACCTGAATTTTATCAAATCTGACAGACGTCCTGCTGTGCTGTATATCACCCACTTGCTTACCTTGCTGCTCACCAAGCAACATGTTCCCTATTATCTCCAGGCTGTGTGCTCAAAATTGGACGCTGAATTGAGTTCATCGCACAGAGTGGATCCTCGCTGCGTAGAAATCTGGAGTAAAGATGACATGATTTACCAAGCCAAACTGTGTTTGGGACAAGACGTAAAGGTGTCTAGAAAGCAACCAAGCAGCAGCAATGACAAGATGGAAGACCGTTTAACGCAATTGATCAAGAGTAAGTTGCCATGTATCTCTCTGGAGAAAGATTTTGTTTATCTAATCAACGTGCTGTAGCCGACGATATTGCGGATCTTGCTGATTGTAGAAAAGAGTTTGTGGAGTTGTTGCAGCACTTGCCAGTCAATGTGCTTGATCTTCACCTGGAGAAAACAGCAACGTTCTGTCACCAAAAGCTCAATTGGGTGTTATATGAGCCTCTTGTGGATTATATCACGTCTCGCCATCCACTTGCAGGCGATGTCTTTTCATACAGCCACATCAAGCCCATGAAGTCGTTGATTTCTATGGAACAGTAAGTTGTCGGCTTGATCTGGACCACAGGACATACATACTAACCTGAGACTCATCTAGTGAACACACTGCTTCCTTACTCACCAAGATCCCATTTGCCTGCTTGTTCAACAACGCCGTGGTGGCTCAACGATACAACAATGATCTTGCCATGTCTGTGCTGAAACGTGCTTTGGATTCTCTCAAATCGCGTGATATGATGCATGCTACCTCGTGCATCTTTCAACACCTCAATACTTTACTGATGGAACCCAAGCCTGAAAAGGCGGCATCAGGGCTTGAATTCTGCTTTAGGCTCTTGCGCCATGTCATCCATATCATGCACCACCAGATCCAAGACGTCAAAATGCGAGCCGAACTAAACAGCTTCATCTTTACTCATCCTGCGCTGAAACACCTGGAGAACCAACTGACCAGCCAAATCCTCGCCTACCAAGATGTCGATCATTTCCCCTCCTCTCTAGAAGACGTCTCTCTCATCCAATTAGCCATTTCCTTTATGGACATTTTCGGTGAAGGATCCAACGCCAAGACACTGCTCGACTGTGTGATTCGTGTGGATTTCCAAGGACTGTATGTCTACAGCAAAAAAGTTGCTAAAAACATGCACATCAACGATACCATGAAGAAGCTGCTGATTGTGCTTGTCGAGTACATGTACAGCTCGTCTCAAGAGTACACAATTCCCAGCAAAGCGTTTGAGATTATCACACAGCTCTGGAAACTGGCAGGCACAACCGAAGAATTCAACTTGCAAGTACTGTCGCTATTGGAGTTGAGCATGACCAGACAACAGTGCGACAACACTGACAACGAAGCTGAAAAGCATGCTGTGCACGTCTTGTTGGAAGCGTGCTGTGAGCCCATCATCAGGCACATTTTGGCAGGCAACCCATGTATCATTGATATTGACGCGCTGCGATCTGCTTGTGTCGCTTCGTCTGTGGATGTGCCCAGTATCGTGGTCAACAGCTTGACCGATCGTCTCTTACTGACACCCAACTTGGTGGATGTGATCCATATTGGACATGACTTGCTAGTCAACAGCACAGATGAGCAGAGCGAATTCATGCAAGTCGTGATGGAGTTCTTGCTCAAGCAATTGACGGCTGCTGCGGATGCCAACATCATGTCTGACGAGACACCTGAAGAGGCATTCTACAACAAACTCGTGCCATTTGTCAAGGAACTCCAGGGCAACTGGGCTGCTCATCTCAACACGGAAACTGTGCGTGATTACATCTTGACCTCGTTGATGGACAATATGGAGGATGCTGCTGCTGTTCGTTTTGTGCGTGTGTTGGTGGAGTATGCCTATGAAGACTACGACAAGATGGAACCCATGGAGACCTACCTGCGTCGTATCTTGGACCACAAAGAATACCAGCGTTTGACAGCGCCTGATGTGGCCAAACTGCTGCTTAAACAAATCCCTGCAAACCATGCTCAGCGCTCTGCTATCATTCAGTTGATCCATACACTCAACAAGATTCAGCCTCTGGTACTCGCCAAGCACCATGGCCTGCTGGACCCTCTCTTGACCAGCTACAGTGCTACTACCAGTGCTACTGACCGATTGATCTTGGATGTCCTCATGTCTTGTGAGAGCCATGGCCGTGAGACCATTCTGCCCAAGATGCTCATGTGGGGCCCTGGTTCAGACCGCACACGTCAAGCACATGCACAGGCAGGCACCTTGTTGCAGACCAGCGCCATCTCGATCGAAACACTCAGTCTCATTGACCCTGCTTTGATGAAATATACCTTTACGCACTTTCCAGCAGACTGCACTCTCAAGCATATCGCCATTGACGTGGATCACGACAGCATAACAACGCCTGTGTATGACCCTTGCTTTTTTATGCCTCTGTTTGCCAACTTGATCTCATTAGGTGCTGTGGATTGCCGCAAGTTTATCGAGTGCAATGGCCTTGGTTTTGTCATGATGGGCATGTCCTCGACAGACGAGCATGTGCGCCATGTCGCCTATCAAATGATGGATCAGTTCTATGTCATGGTAGAGCATGCTCGCTTCCGTGAACAGCCCTCGATTATCTTTGTGCTGGAGCAGTTCAAGAACTCGATTCAGGGCAGATCTGAGGCAGATGCTCCTCCTCGGGTGCCTGCTGCCATCACTGTGTGTGTGTCCCATGCTGTGTCTATTTTACTTCATCCTGAGCACTTTATGCTGCCCCATATTACCACCTGGATATTGCAGAACCCCTCTTTTGATTTCAATGTAAGTTTTTACTTGTAGGCTGGTATGTCTCATCCTAATCCTGTCTTGTAGTACGTGCCCATGTTCACCTTCCTGTTCACCTCCTCCTCTCCCAACCACAAAAAAGAGCGTCTTTGGTTACTGTATGTGCTGTCATCGTCATTGAGAACTTACGAGGACTACAAGATATTCGCTCGTCAAAGCATTTTTGACATGATTGCTACGTTCTACAACTCTGCTTATGCAGATCCATCCAGCAAAAAGGCTGTTTTAGAGGTAAGATAGATTGGGATCTGACATCCGTTCGCAAGCATATTCATCAATGTATGATTGATAGATCATGGAGCAAGCGACGGCTATTCCCAGTGTCACAGCCAACCTCATTCAGTACAATGGTCTTTTAGCCTGGATCCATCAAGCCATGGCGCTTGCATCAGACCAGGACGAGTTTGTGGCGTGGGAGAAGATACTAGACGCCACCATGGCTAGTGCAAATCAAGTGGAAAAGGTGCCTGAAAAGGTCAAATCCATGTTGAATGATGAAAAGCTGGTTTTGTCTGAATTGAAATAGAAAATAGCACAATGACAATAAAATGTACAGATATCAATATAACCTTCTTTCTTTCTTTTTTTTTTTTCCTCTTTCTCCTCATCTCTTGCCTCATGTTCCCCACTGAATTACTGCTCAATATCTTCTAGCATTTGCCCATCTACAGCCAATGTCAGTGCTTGTTTGTGTGCAAGTCATGGAACACCGCTGCTCGCCCCTTTACAGAGCTCAGTGCCAGCACTCGCATGCTCTATGGTCGTAATTGCCTTTACAGACTCGCAAGGAACATACGGACGGACGATAGTTATGGCCATGGTATCCGTCGTTTGGAGCTCTTCTTTCCAGTCAGAAGAGATTACCACAATATCCAGATTGGCCTGATTCATCTGCTGGAAGGCTGTTATAACCTGGCTGAAATCATCATGCACATGTCTAATCCTTTGCCTCTGGTGTCTGCCATGATTGAAAAGCATGTCCATCTACCTCGCTTGGAGCTGGTTCTGGTAGAGAACAAGGATCAACTGTTGTCTCTTGGCTTTGACTTCCTCAACCTGGTATTCATATATAAAGCCACATTGAATCAATTGCACATTAGTGTCTACATCGGTGCCTTCTCTCGCTTCCTTGCTGTAGACAACATCTCTGACTATTTGCACGAGTTTACCATGCTCAAATGTCTGTCATTGGACACAGACTGTCCCTTGTGCTTGATTCACTTCTCAAAGCGTGCCCTCAATTGCAGAAATTAAGCCTTCACATCAAGCCGGCCAGCTTCCAAGTACAACAGACTGTAGCTCAAGAACAAAACGACAGGTCAGACATTCAATTGGAAGAACTTGGCATCGATGGAGAACTCATGGCACAAGAATTGTACATGTATCCGGTCCAAAACTGCAAGCATCTGGACCCCGTCCTCTCTACATTTCATGCTTTTGATGAGGACATGTCACTGCAAATTACCAATCTTAAATTCAAGACTCTATTCCCTGCCACAAGCAAAACTCTCCTGGATATCGGCTACTGGTTCCCTACAGTTCGCCAAGTAGAGCTAAGAGGATCCGACTTGACTTCGCTTATCAACCAGCATTGCAATGCCTTGCTAGACTTTAATGATCTGAATCTACATTTATCTCTCCTTTGACCTGGACCCCATCTTCAATCATAGTCGTCAATTCCTGGACAGAGTAGCGCTTGAGCTTGCCATGGATGATTTCACGAGTTGTTGGCAACGAGACGGTACACTGAGAAGTCTTCAACAGTTCACTGTCAGAAATAGCAAACAATACCTCCATGCTTCAGCTAGGCAAAGACGCATTCTTTCCAATCATACAGCTGTCATCACCATCAAAGCTGAGGTTATTCTCGTCATGAGATTGCACTTTCTTCAAATTGACTCTAAATTCAACCAAACCATCATGCCCTTGAGCCATTAAACGATGTAGTTTCACATTTCCACACTCACACTGACACAACTAGCAACTATTAAAATACATGGCTTTTCTAACCCTCATTTAAAGATCCGTATAACACCCCCTTTCCTCATTTGCCTCTTTTGAGTGGTGAATTTAATTTTCCATCTCTTTCTATATCTTGTGCCCTGGAACCTTTTTTATATATCGCAACATGTCTTCCATGCTCTCTTTTCAAATTCGTCAACAAGCGCAACAACAACAGCAGCAGAAGCAGCAAGAAAAGGCCAGCAATGCCGGTGGTCTTCCCTCTCCTCCAAATTCATTTTGCGGTGAAGAAACTGCCACTACCACAACAACAACCATCCATGAAAAGCCTGCTTTTCTGGCCCAAACTCGTAGAGATTCCCTTCAAACCGTATTCAATGATATGCACATCAAAGACTACTCAACATCGCTACCAGAGAATTACACAATCGATCATTCCAGCAGCAGTGTGCCAAGAAAGCATCTTGCGCCTACCATGGCTGGTACTGCTACTGCCACTGCAGCAGCTACAGGTGGACTCACGATACGTAATAGCAATCGCAGGCCCTCCGATATAATGGCCAGCAATAGCAGCAGCAGTCTGGGCATGGGTGGTAGAAGAAAAAGCAGCGCTAGCCGTGGTCTCTCTGAATCTTTCAGCGGTCAATATAGATGTACCGATTGTGGAAAATCCTATAAGCATCCAAATTGCTTACAAAAGCATCGTTGGGAGCATTCGGAAGAATGGGAATTGACCAAGAAGCTGCCTTTGACCAAACATCAACAAGTGCAAATGCTTGAAGCTGCTGCCATCTTGATTGGTATGGATCGCATTAGATCAGACGTAAAGAAGGAGGAAAAGCAAGAAGACGAGGAGGAGGAGGAGGAGGAGGAGGATATTGTCGTTGAAGAAGAAGAAGAAGAAGAGGAAATAGATCTTGACGACATTGGAGAGAATGACAGAAAGGAAACATTAGCAAAAGACGACGATGATGATGAGTCTATCATTATCGACGACGATGACTCCATTTTCATGGAAGATCTTTAGACATTCCTCACACTTATTTTGCCTCATAAACAAGAGCAATAGCAAGTGTGCGTGCACAGACACTACCTATTTTTTTTTTCTTTCTTTCTTCTCTACTTGAACCCAACAAACAAGAAAAACACAGCAAAAAAAAAAAATCATAATCTATCTTATACTAATCCTTCTCATCCACATCTATTAATTAATGCTATATCTTATTGTAAATACACATTTCATATCATGTCAATAAAACCTTTTTAACCATTCGTTGTATGGGATTTTGCTTTTACCAATGGCGTTGTGCTTGATAGATATGCCCGATACTTGTAGGCATCTCGTTGGTCTCCCTATTAAGAATAAATTAGTAAGGCTGATGGAGCAGTAGTAGCTTCATCTGATGGCTATTATGAAACCTCAGTGGATTGATTGTGTGTCAAGTAATATCAATCGTTGCATTCATGGCTTCATTTTAAACTAGAGAGTATTGTTAAGATGAACACGAGGAGATGGTACTGCGCAATGTGTGTGCTCCTGAAATATAAGATTTACTCGCATAAACAAATAGCTCAAGTTGAGACCCTAAGAAAACAGTGGCTAAAGCAAATATGTTGAAGGTGTTACTTGCTGTGCGATGCTTGGTGCAACAAAACTTGTCCATTATTCCAAACATTCATTTCTCACAATGTCATTTGAAAGAGGGGTATATTGCATATATTCTGCAACTGCAGCTTTCAAAATGTATGGCCAGCCATGATTTCTGCATTGACAATAAGGCTATGCATTTATATACAAAGCTATAAACCTTTTAGTCGAGAGTTTGGCATTGCAATCTTTCATTTGCATGTGAAGGCCATAGCCTTATGTCTATCCAAATACCGTTCTGCTGCAGCAATGCAACAACTTTAGTAAACATCTTTCCATTCAATAAAAGAGATTTCACTTCCTTAGCTATTGTAGCTATGCAGCATATTGTCTGTCCAATATGAATGCTCCCTACAAACGGCCATCCATGGACATTTGTTCGTTGCCTATGCTTTTAGTTGGCGAAGCTCTACTGATAAAATCAAACTGTTGATGGCTATTGTATATACCGTCATTACTCTGTTTCCAAGCGCAATCTTTAGATCTACTGCATGGAGCTGCCTGGCTTCTGTCAGTCCAAGAGCCTGTCTCCCAATACAAGCTCATTAGAACGGAAAGACCAATACAATAGTTGCCATCAACTGAGCCCCAAGCAGCCATCTTTCAATCAAACAGCTACAATGCATAAAAATGCACATTTCACTAGGATTCATCCATACGGTTTAATTAAATAATTTGCAATAGATTAAAAAATGACTACACAAATAAACAAAAACTGATCTCTTTTTCGCATACTAGTTTCAATTGACTTGAGCTATACAGTTGAACACGCATCTCTTTTCTCTTTCTCTTCCATATCATTGTCATAGCACGCAATGGAGACTCTGAAAAGAAGGCATCCCATCTCACAAACACCAGACTCGCCACCGCCCAAATACTCAGATACATATGAGCCCGTGCCCTTGAGTGATGACCATTACCCGTCGAGTGCCATTTTAGAAAAGGAGGGCAAAACATACAAGGCTCCAATAAAACACAACAAGGTAAGATTAATAGAGAGTGTGTGTGGTGGTGGAGACAATTAGCTCAAACCTTGTATAGACTATCCAATTCCTCATAAAATATCAACATACAATCGCTGTAAGCTTATTAACGGTCTTATCATGCTGGACTCGCTTTCATTTGATTGGAAAATCAAGAAAAGTTGTTTGGGATGAGGTAGGATAATCCACACTGTCAGTGACATGTCAACACTAAACAAAGCCTCTTTAGGCACATTTTGGTAAATTCGGCTCCTTTTACTTGAAACGTGAATTCTATTTTGACGTCCATCCGCCTCTGGGTAAGATGTTGGTGGGTTTATCGGGTGTCATTGCCAACTACAACGGTTCTTTTGGCTTTGAATCTGGCAAGGCCTACCCTGATGACCTTGATATCACGACCATGCGCGTATTCAATGCTGCGTGGGGCGTCATGTTGGTGCCATTAGCCTATGGTACTGCTCGTCATCTGAATCTATCGTGGAAATCTTGTGTGCTAGCTGCTTCCATGGTGTTGTTTGATAACGCATTACTGACCATCAGTCGGTTTGTCTTGCTGGACTCTATGTTGCTCTTCTTTACTGGCGCTAGTTTCTTTTGCTTGGCTGGATTCCGTTCACAGAGACAAAAGTAAGGCGAATGCGTTTGATGCATACACAATTTGTACTTTTATATTGATATGCATGTTTGTTTACCTTGTAGCCCATTTTCACTTAAATGGTGGAGCTGGTTGTTTGGTCTTGGTGTTAGTTTGGGGTGTGTGTTGAGTGTAAAGTGGGTTGGTTTATTTGCGGTTGCTTTGGCTGGCACCTACACTATAGAGGATCTGTGGGATATGCTAGGTGATCTTCAGATGCCCAAGAAAACCTACTTTTCTCACTGGCTTGCTCGCGGTGTATGTCTAATTGCAGTGCCATTGACAATCTACATGGCCAGCTTTGCTGCTCATTTCCACATTCTCAGTAACAGTGGACCAGGCGATGTCAACATGGGGTCTCTTTTCCAAGCAAGATTAAATGGAAGCGCTTTCAGAGAAAATCCACTCGAAGTCGCCTTTGGCTCCAATGTCACAATCAAGAACTTTGGCTATGGCGGTGGCTTGCTTCATTCTCATCCTCATCAATACCCTGATGGATCCAAGCAGCAGCAAATCACTTGCTATTCATTCAAGGACAACAACAATCAATGGCAGATTCGCCAGCCTCGCAGGATGAGCAATGAGCCTGCACCAACACATGTGGATGGCGAGATCCAGTTCGTCAAGCATGGCGATGTGATTCGATTGCAGCACATCATGACCAAGCGCAATCTTCACAGTCATCCTATCAACGCCCCTGTCTCTTCAAAGCATTGGGAGGTGAGTGCCTATGGAAACGAGGAAATTGGCGATGTGCAGGACAACTGGCGAGTCGAGATTGTACAAGACGTCTTTGATAAGGATGCAACTCAAGTCAAAGCACTGACAACCCGCTTCAGACTTCGCCATGTTTATCTCGACTGTCTGCTAACCAGTCGCAATGTCGTATTGCCTCAATGGGGCTTCAAGCAGCAAGAAGTGTACTGCGACCGCAAGGCCAAACCCAATGATCATTATACCTGGTGGAATGTAGAGGATCACCGCAACGAAGCCTGTAAGTAGTAGTCATGGTAGAATTGAATAGCACGCATCTAAAGCCCCCCCCCCCCCTTAAGTACCTCCTGCACCCAAGAACTCTTACAAATCCAACTTTTTCGAGGACTTTTGGCACTTGAACGTTGCCATGTGGAACACCAATAACGCATTGATTCCCGACCCTGATAAGAACGACATTCTATCCTCTGGACCTACAGAATGGCCCATGGTCACTACGGGTCTTCGTATGTGTGGCTGGGACAGTAAGACGGTCAAGTTTTATCTGCTGGGCAATCCCTCTGTATGGTGGCCATCTTTCCTGTCCATCATCACGTTCAGCGTGGCAGTAGCTACCTACATTGTCCGTCAACGAAGACAAATCATTGATATGACGCCAGATCGCTGGTGCAAGTTTACATCGGTAGGCAAGCTCTTCTTTCTGGGCTGGTTCTTTCATTACATTCCATTCTTCATGATGGGCCGTGTGACATACATCCATCACTACTTTCCTGCCCTGTATTTTAGTGTCTTTATGGTGCCATTTTTGCTAGAGCACTTTCTTGCCAATGCCTCTTCAAAAACTCGCCATACGGTGTACGCTGTTGTATTTGGCTTGATTTTAGCCAACTTTGCCTACTTTGCTCCATTTTCATTTGGAATGACTGGAGACATCAAAAACTACTCTAATCGATGGTGGTTCAATAGCTGGAATTTGATTGAAAACAGAAATTAATAAAGGACATGTCCTGCATTCAAGTACGACTCGGTTCCAGAGTATAAACTGTTGCTAGTCCACTACTGCTCTCAATATTCTACTAGAGGATATAAAGCAGGCCATATGAAACACTCTGTTGTGCCACAAATCAATCAAACTGACTGGCATTCAATTCTCTCTTAGTAGTTTTCTCCTTGTCAAGCCATGTCGTTGAGTCCTCTGCTTTTCTTTCATTCTAAAACACCATGCTTGTGAGAGGATTATGGGGTAATTGATCTGGACCATGTTTCCATGCACGCCAATTTGCTCATTCGCACTTGTTTAGGTATTCAGATTGGCCCTCAATCTGATCAGGTTATCAAAGTAGAAGCCTCCTTCAGAATAACAATGGTAATCATCCAGGCTCGTAAGGAAAAAACGCGAGCGATACTGACACTTGCAATACCAATATCTCTAGGCTTCCATCTTTGAATTCAATGGTCCGGAGCGAACGTCTGTGTACATGCGATTTCAAGATTCTACCTTCTTGCTGTGTTCCTTGATTCCAGAAAAAGTAAGTTTTTTTTTTCTCTCTCTCTTGTTGGATACAAGCCTCCTAACTCGACTTCAACCTCTAGATTGAGCAGCAAGTCGTTGATATTACATGTCTTCAAGGAGAAGAAATCACATTTCGAGTAGACGGCCCAAAGTATGGTATTCGACTATTGACATTGCACAAACGTGTTATTGATTTGATTTCATGCAGTGTCATACATCTCCTAGGAAACTACGTTTCGCAGGATGGCATTGACGATCAGAAAGACGACGAAATTGGATTTCTCGAATTGAATGGGTCAGATGTAGATAAACCTGCTGATAGCATCTTGGAGGAGACATTGCCATCCATCACTTTTCCTGTTGAAAGAAAAGGACTCGGCTTTGATGAATCAGACGAATTTGGAAGCACTTCAGAATCACAAGCAGAGTCAGAATCAGAGTCGGACGTGGCATCAGAATCAGAACCAGATTCAGAGGCGATGCCCTACTATAATATTGCTCGACTAGGCTCCTATGCAGACAGATTGACTCCAACAGCCTCATCGACCAGCCATGACATGGAAGATCATGCATCACCGCCATTGGACAAAGAGGGGGCCGGTAGATATGTCTTGATTAATGGTAATGCCAGTGCTCATAGTGCTACAGAGGAATCAGAACCATTTGATCAGCAATCAGATATATCAGATGCTGTCGCAGATCATCCATCTCTATTAGATTCGCAGCAGCATGTCACCGAAACAGAGGAACAAGACAATGTGGATATGGATAGCCAAACTAAACAAGTGGCTGAAGATAGCGTACCAAGATCAGAAGAGGAACCAGAACAAGGTCCAGATCATGAATCCGAGCAAACGTCTGAGCAGCTATCAGATTACGAGCCAGAGCTGGAAGCAGAACAAGTGTCAGAGTACGAACAAGATCAGGTGTCTGAGTATGAACCAGAAGAACCACAACAAGCACCACAACAAGCACCACAGCAGGAACCACAGCAGGAACAAGAGCATGAATCAAATATCGAACTAGAGCATGTATCAAACCATGTTCCAGAGCAAGTGCCAAAGCCTGAAGTAACATTTGAGTCTGTGATAAAGCCTACATCTCTGTCTTCTCCTGAGCTCACACAGCAACTTCCACTAGAGCCCGCAATGAAGCTTACGCCAAAGCCAGACCAAAGCACTCAAGTCGACAGCACTGCTTCGATGAACGATAAACAGCAAAGCCTCAAGAAAAAGTCTAATTCGATCCCTGTCAATACACCATCACCGATCAAAAAGAAAGCCGACAAAGCAGCCAAAAAACAAACAAAGAAGTTAGCAGCGGCTTTGGCAAAGCAACAAGGATCTAAAGCCGACAGCAATATGGAAGCAACGAAGCAGAAAAAGGCTCAACAAAGCAAAGAGAAGAACAAAATAAAGGCTAAAAAGATCAGCAAAAAGAAGCAGGCGCTTGCTAGTAAGAGTCAAACCAATGCTCAGAAAAAATCTACTGAAAACTCTTCACAAGACATTCGAAGCCTTGTGCTAGGCGCCTTTGCAAGCATGACCGCTGCTATACAGTCTGTCGCCACCGTAGAGCCAAAGCCGACTCCTGTGTCAAAAACCCATAAAATCAAGGCTGCAGATGCCGATCAAGACCTCATCCCTGAAGTTGTCGCTAGTAGTGCACTGAAACCAAATGGTAAGCTACGCAAATCAAAAGCTCCCACTACTCTTGCAGTCTCCCAGGAGGATCAGACTACAGGCTTGGGCGCCAATGACCTGGGCACAATACCATCAACCCAACCAACGAAGAAAAAGAAGTCAGCACAGAAGCCCAATGTCGCTCAAAATGATGCCTCTACTGCTGCGCCTGTATCGATTGGTATCCCCACTGGATCTCCAGTTGCGGTCAGTGTGCCTGGATCAGCAAGATCTTCTTTAACGCCAAACAATGAATCACCCCGAGCAAGATATCCAAGAAGAGCTGTTGACATTGATTCAATGCAGAAATTGGCATTGTTTGCACAAGAAGATGCCAAAAGTGCTGACAGCCTAAGAAAAGAACGCAAGAAGAAGAGGTTTCAAAGAGCAGATGAAGCTGTAGCAAAGAAGGCTCGCCTATCCATTGAATAATCCCTCAAGTGCATGTAGTAAATATCCCTTAAATAAACAGTTCATGATTAGTTGTACATAGTATAAATCAAGCCAGTTTTCATTGGCGGTCTATGCCACCCGAGTGCAAAATTGAATAGCCGTCATTTTGAGGTTTTGATTCTAGAGTGTCTATCATGGACAATGGAGCGCATCTAAAAGGATCCTCCTTCTACGTGCTAATCTTTAAGAATGGTAACGTATAGATGCATTTGCTGTAGATATCATCAACGCTATTGAGAGAACATGCAACTGGAGGAGATGGATGGATGGATGACCAGATGGCCACTAGGTGTGATGGATGCAACTCGCTGGAATAAAACTACACCCGTCAAGTTCTACTGAAAGTAACAACCACCACATACCAGTATGACCACGACATGGAACGACAGGCAATATGGCTCGGATAACACCATCGCTATTTTTCTCGTCGCCAACATACATCAACCTGTAGAATTCGCATATTCATCTCATATAGCGTTGAAGATACTCTCTTTGTGATATTGACGCTTTTACTAAACTCAAACTGCCATCTTTACCATAGTCCAAGGGTACCAGTTCGTTCGGTAAGCGTCACACCAAGACTCACACCTTATGTCGTCGTTGTGGCAACCGCTCTTTCCACAAGCAAAAGAAGACCTGTGCTCAATGTGGTTATCCCGCTGCCAAGATCAGATCTTTCAACTGGTCCGAAAAGGGTCAACGCAGAAAGACCACCGGTACTGGCCGTATGGCTCACTTGAAGGATGTCCAACGCCGTTTCAAGAACGGTTTCCGTGAAGGTACTCAAGCCAAGAAGGCATCTGCTCCCGCTGCCTCTGCTTAAGAGAATTTGACATTTTATCATTAAACTTGACTATAAAAATTGACTTTATTTGTATGTAAATAGCGAATAGCGTTTTTAATTTGGAACATTGGAGTGGTTTACAGGAAGGAAGGAGGTGTGTGTGTGTGGGCGTGTGTGTGAAAATAAAAATTAAGAAAGGAGTAATATAATATATGAAAGGGGAAGCGTGGAAGGAGAAGGGATTCAAAAGGAGGAATACAGGAAAGATTAAAAAATGTATGTATATAGAGTGGGTTTATGTAGATTTATAATTTTTTTCAGGTTTATAGTATGCCAGAGTCTTTCAGATGGTTTTGTATTATGGTGTCTTTAATTGCATTGAATACGTGAGCAATCTACATGATGCATTAGTCGCTATTCACATCCTCTCTCTAGTTTAGAGCACTTACATTTGAAGTATCTGTAGCTTGTGTAAGACTAAACAAGTCAATGTGATTAGCATGTTTGCATGAAAATCATTTGCACATGATGCCAAACTTACTGTGGATAAATGCTAAGCTTTGCACGGTTGGTTTGGTTAAAGCGCCATAGGATGTATTTGGCTGCTTTGTTGAGGTCTGTTCCTCCTCCATAGTCAGGAAAGAATCTTTCCAGGGGTATCTTTTTGATCTTTTGTCGAAATACGTCAATCTTGTTCAGAAACAAGATGATGGTCGTTCGTAGAAACCAGCGGCTATTAACAACGGATTCAAACAACACGAGACTCTCCATCATTCGGTTCTGTCGAGATTCCTCAAGCAGCACTTGATCATATTCAGATAGTGAGACACAAAATATGATGGACTTCACGGCTTCAAAGCAATGAATCCATTTCTTTCTTTCTGATCGCTGTCCTCCTACATCAAACATACTAATAATCTTGGTTTAGCGCTTGAATCACATTAGCCACATGGTTTGATCCTTACTGTATACTTGTCTCTTTGATCATAAATCTTGTCTCTACGATACCAGTCGTCTTTGATCTAGCTCTCAGTACATCCTGTGCTGTTGGCACGTAATTATGCTGGCCAATCCTCTTGATATCCTCAAAGAAACTAGAATGGCTGTTAGTTTTACAGGATATTATCAACAGTGGTGCTCCTTACTATGATGCTGAATCCATAAGGTAGAATTCTGTTGATTTATTATCCAGCAATAGTGTAACTGCAGGGTCATTCCAAACAGCAATGACAGCATCAATGAATAATGGGTCTATGTTTTCTTCTAATCGATATTCAATGATACGCTGAGCTTCGTATTCCACCTTCTCTGACTGAAGTTGATATTCAAATTGATTTAATGCATTGACAATCGCTTGAGCCGACTGAATCAGGTTGCGGTATACTGTCACTCTCCAATTCATGAGCTCATCTTTTGTATATCCGTTTTGATGGATAATCTTCATTTGTTTAAAGATTGTTGACTTGCCTGATTCGCCACTACCTTGAATGAATAGAGAGAAAAGCTTAGTTGACAATTTCATTGCTGTTGTATTGCAATGATTTACCTAACAGCAAGATCTTAAATTCACTCTCCAATTTCC
This sequence comes from Mucor velutinosus, assembly GCF_035048745.1. NCBI lineage: Eukaryota > Fungi > Mucoromycota > Mucoromycetes > Mucorales > Mucoraceae > Mucor > Mucor velutinosus. The sequence continues at coordinate 364,653 of NW_027041921.1, forward strand.
GGCTCTCCTCTACTAGTGATCTGTCGATGCTAAAGCTGTGTATCTTTTCAGCTCTTTCTTCATTTGATATACAAACACCCATTATGTAGAGCAGATAGAAAGGTATACAGAAAGACAAAAAGAGAGAGAGAGAAAAAAAGGAGAAAACTACAATCAAATTGGTATATTTATAATAAACAAAAATAGGGGGATCAGTAAACAGGACATGCGCGAAATAGCCCATCAAATCACACATTGTAAAATCACATCAACAACAGGGGATTTTTATTATGGAATAAGGAAAGGGGATGATTTGTTTATTGTTCTCCCTTTTGTTTCTCAACATAATCGGCCCAACTTCCTATGTAGTTTGAAAGGCTATCATAAATGTATCAACAGATGATCCTCAATGTCTTGTTTCAAACCATCAACTTACTTGTCGTATCCTAAACTAGCAAGATGTTCAGCTGCTCTCGTACTGCGAACACCACCCAAGCAATACAGAATGACACTTGCATCCTTCTTGGGCTTTTCAAATCCAAAGTGTTCCTTAAATTCTTTGTCTGATAAACTCCATGCAGATGCAAATTGACTCTACACGCCATGCAAAAAAAAAAAACATACCATTCAATGATCATACGCCCAGATGTTACTAGTACTTTAACTTACCAAAGGTACGTTCTTGGCGGTAGGGATAGCTCCTTGCACAACTTCCTTTTCTTCGCGAACATCAATCAAGCTGTAACTCTATTGTCATGCTTAATATCAGAGTGTTTTTTTTTACAAATCAACAAAGCTCATACCTTATCACTATTGTGAATCAGCTTTTGGATATCGTTGTAATCAACAACTTTAAACGAACTAGGCTCTGCATTGCTGTTGAATTGACGTTGTTGAACCAAAGCGTATCTAACAGGCATATCAATAAGCGCACCTCTGTTCAAAGCAAACCTGGAACGCACAGCAGCACTGCTAGTAACAGTGAAAATAGGTCTTTGTGCTGCTACACTATAGCGCGCAGATTGAACGAGGACGTTTTGCAATAGTCTTTTGCTATTCATTGTTTAGTTTTTGTGGGGAAATTGATTGAAAGAAAGGGAGTAGGAAAAAGTACATTAATGTTTGCGTCAAATGAAATTCCAGGGAACAAATTACAACAGAGAAAAGATGAGATGTGCCCATTACACATAGTAAGCGGATGTCAGAACTTGGTGTTTCCCCATTCGAGAAATTACAATGAGTTGCACTAGAATTGCATCAGATATGCAGTTCAATCATCTCATGTGAGTTAAAATCGTCTTGCTTGCGTCGCAAATATCTTTGCATTTCATTATCGGTCCGAAGAAGGGTAAAAGGCAGTAGCTTCGGCAATTCCAAATGGGCCTTGCATTTGGATTTCAAGGCAATCTAGACTGAGCCATTGTCGAAAGCAGCTGCTTGCTTGGAATACGTCAATGTTTCACTTGACTTGGTATTGGGAATGCCATTTTATCAATTGTTGGTTGCATTGCATGAAGCACCTACTCCCTTCTTTTTACATCTTAAACCTTGACATCTGTAGGAAGAGAAAACTTGTGCAAGACATAGTCTACTTTACCAGTGCAACTTCTCCACTATCAGTAGCTAAGATTAATATGATATTTGAGACCTCAGAACGAGAGCTTCCAAGCAGAAAGGACAGATATCAAAAATAAGGCAGATCACGTGATACAAATCTAAGCTTTTTGCTTATGGACTTTTTTTTGCCTTCATAAACAAGCAATTCGCCTAGCTAGCTCAATCGGTAGAGCGTGAGACTCTTAATCTCAAGGTTGGGGGTTCGACCCCCCCGTTGGGCTTTCATTTTTTGTAAACTGTCTAATAACGTGATATGTTGTCATGCTTTTTTTTGTTTTTGACAAATGCCATGATAATAATATAGTGTTACAAATCGACTTTGGTTTTGTAACTGAATCTCTCTTTTTGCTATAAATTGCCTACACTACCGAATAAACTATGTTTCACTGCTTACTATATTGGATCCTACTTCTGTTATTACAATTTGACATTAAACTCGTATATGCTTCCTATATTCGAATATACTGCGGAATACATCCACTATGATCTGCATTCTTACAGTTCATCCAGTTACCAGATTTAGATATAAACTGTATGTACACTGGATTAGATGTACGATATCGATTTATACTATAAGAAGATATGGACTTCAGATACGCTAGTACTATAAGATTCATACTATATAAGATATAGGCTATAGATGGCACCACGGACATGGATGGCACTATAGACTTATACTTGTATTCCGACATTGACTACGGATGTTTACCATATCTGGATAGGCACCAAGATTAATGCAATATGAGCTTGTTGCTTCAGATGTGCACTTCATGATCCACGCTATAAGACACAACATGCTTATATCCGTGATACTAGCTACAGATACTTTATGTACTACAGACTTGTTGTTGTGCCAGAAGGGCTACAACTGCCTATAAAGATTAAGGTATTCTTGATGGGTAGATATGTCTATGTTGTGCAACAACATGGACAAGCTATGATAAGTGAAGTGCATCTCAGCTATCTAAATACTGAGGTTCACCAGATGTGATAAGCGTTGTACAAGATAAATTGCTACTTTGGCATTCAGAACTTAGTATAAATAGAATAACTCTTGTCTTCATCAATAAATCTTTAGTTTTTGTGTCTGATCTTATTCAAATAAGTCTTTTCTTGTTTTTATAATATCGAACATTTTTTATAAGCTACAAATAATAATCCTTTTATTCTTTGTGCTTAACATTTTTTAAGATCGTGTAAATCAGAATCTTCCAGATTTTAACCTACCTATCTAATTTAAACCAAAAATATGACTATGAATGATTCTACTGTATCTCCTGCAGAACAGAACAAGAGTTCAGATGTTCAAGCTGTTGGAAGCGAGCTTTCATACGGAGGAGCTGTAGAGCGACTTCGTCAGGAGGTTCATGGGTTGATCGCTGAAGTTGCGAACAGTGGGGACAAGTCGGACGAAGAGGTCGACGCTTTGAAGGCTGCCCTGTCAAAGAAGTGCTCTAACTTGGAGGCTATAGAGAAAGCTCTCTCTATGGTCACACCTAACCAGAGTCCTTCCCAAGTAACAGTGGTTAGTCAAGGTGCGGCTAATAGTTCAACTGTACCTGATGATCTTCCTTTGTTTCAATGGTTTGGACGTGTCAAAGATGAAAAAAAGGAAGTTTTTGCCAACATTGAGGAGTGTTGTCGCCGGTTTTCCGATAAGTTGAGCAGTTGCACGCTTGATCTTGACGAACACTGGTATCGTTTGCTTCCTCCTTGTCTTCCCGGCGATCTTCGCAATTGGCTTGATGAGTTTGTGAAAGCATCTGGCTCCACTGTGTCTTGGGCTACCTTGAAGGGAGCTATCATCGGTCGTTTTGGTACACCAAAAGAACAGCTCAGATTCGAAAGAATTAGGGAGTTTCTTCGTTGTACTAAAGGAAACGAAGAATCCGTTGATGGTTTCGTAGAGCGGTTTAAGACGTTGAGAAATAGAGCTGACATCAGTGATAAGGGTGTCGTAGCGATGGTGTTTTTTGACGCTTTCCCCAAGGTTACCGCTAGGTTGCTAATGGTTGCTATGAGTCAGGCACCAGAATCGTCATTTTATGACATTGATTATGTGTCCTCTCTCGTGCGCAAGATGGATATGATGGCTATTGAGACGGGTCAAGAATCTTTGGGCTCTGTTTTTGATGGAAGAAAACGCGCTGCTGACATACCTGTTTCGAACGAAGCAAAGAAGTCTCGGTACGCACCTTCTTCTAGTGGAAACGCTTTTCAAAGTAGCTCTTCGTCGAGATCCAATGGTCCCTCGTCCAACTCTCCACGTTCTAGTGCTAATCGTTTTGGCAAAACATTTGCTGAACATGTTGCTGAAGGGACTTGCTCCAAATGTAACGGTCCTCGACCAAAGGGGCAGATGCATCACTGCAACACTGCTATTCGTACTGGTGGTGGTAACACCCATCAGGGCAATGGTGGTAAAAAAGTTTTGCGTGCCATGACTAAGAAACGTGGTGGCAAACATTCGATGGATGCTGCAATCCAAGCTGCTTTTCTCTCTGCTCGTGTCGATCGTGCGTTAGCTGAGAAAGGTGCTTCTTCCCCTGCTGTCTCCTCTGCTGAACAATCGGTGGATGATGTTGTCCTTGCTCCTTCTTCTGGTGATAGTGACAATGTTGATGTTGACCAAGATGCTGTGATGAGTGAAGCTCATGGTATCTTTGAGGATACTGACCTGGTGAATCGTGCCCAGTCTATTCTTCTTGAAAAAGAGATGAGTAGCATGTCTGTGGACGACGATACGCTACAAAATATATTTGCTCAGCAATGTAAGTTCGATGCTAGATTTAGTGCTCCACCTACTATGACCACCAATGCTATTTGTGTTCCTATTGTGGTTCAAAATGTCATTTGCTTTGGCTTAGTGGATACGGGTGCTACGTTTTCGTGCGTCACTGACAAGTTCTTTCAATTCTTAGGAGGAACCTCTCTTGCTGGATTTGAGGCTAATGATGATGATGAGAGCTTTGTTCAAATGGCTCATGAAGTAACGACTGTGCCTAGAATAGGTGCGGTACGTTTGCACATTAGCTACAATAAATCAAATAAAAACCATTTGTTTGAAGTATTTCCATTCTATTCTGAGGAAAACGTACCTGTGTTGCTTGGTATGGATATTTTGTCCAAGCTTGGCATTGGTCTTACGGGCTTGGTGAGTCAACATGGCTTTCAATCAGGTCCTCGTGTACCAGACCCTATTGATGATGGTATTACTCCAAACGCACATCCTTTTGGTAGTGAGGAAGAGAGACAGCCGTTTCTACTTGCACTAAAGGGGTTATTAGAAGAGAATTCGCGCATTGATATGAAGAATACTCAGTGTAATCTGCCGGATTCGATTATTAAGCTTGATACTAAACCAGGTGCTGTCGCTTGGCGAGCTCAATATCCTTTGCCTGAAGCTTATCGTGATGCTGTTGCCAAACAAATTCAGATATGGCTTGATGAGGGTGTTGTTGAAAGATCTGCTAGTCATACACGTTTCAATCATCCATTGTTGGTTGTAAAGAAAAAGGACGCTGATGGTAATTACACAATGTCTAAGCCTAGAGTGGTGTGTGACGTTCGTAAGTTGAATGCTATCTTGGAAGTGGATGACAAACAACAGTTACCTTTGATCTCTCATATCCATCAGAGCATTGGTACAAAAATGATTCATACTTGTCTCGATATCCATGCTTGCTTTACTAGCTTTGGTTTGGATCCAGAGCAAGCTCATAAAGTGTCATTTACTTGTCCCTTCACGAATATCCAATACACCCATAAAAAGGCTGCTTATGGAATTCGCCATGTCGGATCGGTGGTTGTACGCACATTGCAAACACTGCTCTCTGATTTGAATACAAGCTCTAGTTCTACTTCGTTTCCTACTGATGGTGATCACTCGGTTTCCTGCTATGTGGATGACATCTTATGCAGTAGTAATGGGAGCCTACAAGATCACTATGCGTTGGTTGCTGAGGTAATTCGTCGTTTAACCGATGCTAATTTGGTGCTCAATCCTGAGAAAGTCGTCTTCGCTCAGCGTAGTATTTATCTCTTGGGATGGAGCGTTATTAATGGTAAATTACTGCCTGACGGTAGAAAACTTACCAACATTGCAGATTGGCCGGCTATTACCACTGGTCGTCAATTGGCATCTTTCTTGGGTTTAATGTCGTACTTTCGTGCTGCCATTCCATGTTATTCTCGTCTGACTCGAGATCTTGATAGCTTGAAACAGTACAAAGATCTAACAGATGTTTGGAATGAGTCTCATACAAAAGCGATTGCCGACTTGAAGGATGCACTTACGATGGCACTTGTGCTGTCACCTCCTGATTTTTCGATTCGATTTCACTTGGCTACTGATGCTAGTTTAACTGCTCTTGGCGCGGTTTTATATCAAGTGGTCAACGATGAAATTCGATATGTAGGTCTCGTATCTCGTAAATTGTCTGTTTCTGAGCGTAACTACAGTACTACGAAAAGGGAATTGCTAGGGATTTGCTATGCCTTGGTTAAGTTTCATCGTTTTCTGTATATGCGAGAGTTTACCTTACATACGGACCATAAGAGTCTGATCTACTTGAATACACAGGAAGTCCCCAATGCACTCATGCTTGGATGGTGGGAGACCATTTTTTCTTATACTTTCGATATTGTGCATTTGCCCGGTGTCCTTAACGTAATTCCTGATGCTTTATCTCGACTTTACGAAGATTCGGATGCTGATGCTTCAGCACGACATCTTCTGGGGGGCAGGTACTATGCTGATGGTGGTGAAAGTGTAAAAAGAAAGAAAAAGGGTTCCAAAAACAAACTCAAGGTTGTCACACCTTCGCCTCCAATGAAACGTACTTTGGTCAAGACAACTAAGGCGTTACGATCTAATTCTTTTAGCAACCATGCACGCACTGCGGTAAACGCTACTCTTATCAAAGATGGCACCACCACAGCTGTCTCGCAAAAGCAAAAGGAATTCATATTGCGTACGCTTAGGTTTGCTGACTATATCACTCCTCCTGCTAATGAAAGAGACAATATGATCATTGCTCAGCATCTGGTTGGACATTTTGGGATCAAACATGTTGAAACTGCAATTCATCATGAAGGGTTTCACTGGGTGAACATTCGGAAAGACATAGAAAGAATATTAGCTGATTGTGACGAGTGTAACAGGTACAATATCGCTAGAGAGGGATATCATCCTTTCCGTAGTGTCAATGCAGCCCAACCTTTGGATCATTGGTGCATGGATCTCGGTGATATGGGTGTTACTAGCTCTTTCGGCAGCAACTTTCTATTTGTCCTTACTGATTACTTTACGAGATTTACTGTGATAAGATGCATTCCAGACAAGAAGGCTACGACAATTGCCAGGGAAATGCTTCAAGTTTTCTCACTTTTTGGATGGCCAATCAAGTTGACTTCAGACAGAGGCCTGGAATGGATAAATGAGGTGGTCCGTGCTATGATGGACATCAGTGGGATAGACCATCGCCTGTCATTAGGGTACAATCCATTGGGTAACTCGGTTTCTGAGTCATTTATCAAAATATGTAAGTTAACGACTATCAAGTTGCTAAAAGGTAAGAGGGATCAATGGGAGCACTTCATTCCGTGGGTGAATTACTGCATCAATGTCAAGTATGCTCGGCTACATAAATCTCGTCCGTATACGCTTTTGTTTAATCGTCAACCAAATGGTCTGGCTGATTACTCAAAGGTGGACTATTCCAAACGTTTGGAGAAAGCTGATAACAGACTCATTGACAAACGATACCGTTTTGTACAAGATGTTCTTATCCCGGCTATTTCTAAGCGTATTGTGGATACACAAAATGCTGATCATGCTAACTTTGCGAAGAAACATAAGGTCATTGCCGAACCCTATCCTATTGGTAGTAAAGTTATGATTAAAAATGTTCATCGTCAAAATAAGTTAGATGAACGGTATGAAGGACCTTATTTGATTCATAGTATAACCGATAAAGGTTCCTATGTGCTGGCTGACAAGACGGGTGCACTCCTTAGTCGAGATGTGCCTACCCATCATATCAAGTACCAAGTCGCTGCGAATCCTCAATCAATCACAATTGATGAATTCTCTGCAGAGCATTACGAAATTCAAGCTGTGATTGATCATAGAGGATCTCCTGGTAACTATGAGTATAAGGTAAAATGGAAAGGGTTCGATGATCCTAGTGAAGATACTTGGGAGCCTGTGAAAAACTTTGATTCGGCCAAACACATTGAGTTGTATTGGGCTCGAAGAGAAGGTGCAAAGGCTGCTGGTAAACGTAGGTTAGCTCCTCAAACAGTTAACTGGCGAACTATTACTACTCGCGAAATTGGTCAGAGTGGTAGATCAAACAGGTCTTAAATGGCTACTAGCATGATGGGATCAAGTCTTTTCCTTACATTTTTGTCCTATGAAAGGTTTTTACACAAGGTTTTTACTGACTGATCTCGGATGCAGTGTCATTTGGTAATTATTTATTGGAAAGTGCTTTATGTGCTATATTGTCATGATGTTTTGTAATCTGAGATTACGAAATGTCCACAAGAAGTACCTGAATCTGGGGGGGCAATGTTGTGCCAGAAGGGCTACAACTGCCTATAAAGATTAAGGTATTCTTGATGGGTAGATATGTCTATGTTGTGCAACAACATGGACAAGCTATGATAAGTGAAGTGCATCTCAGCTATCTAAATACTGAGGTTCACCAGATGTGATAAGCGTTGTACAAGATAAATTGCTACTTTGGCATTCAGAACTTAGTATAAATAGAATAACTCTTGTCTTCATCAATAAATCTTTAGTTTTTGTGTCTGATCTTATTCAAATAAGTCTTTTCTTGTTTTTATAATATCGAACATTTTTTATAAGCTACAAATAATAATCCTTTTATTCTTTGTGCTTAACATTTTTTAAGATCGTGTAAATCAGAATCTTCCAGATTTTAACCTACCTATCTAATTTAAACCAAAAATATGACTATGAATGATTCTACTGTATCTCCTGCAGAACAGAACAAGAGTTCAGATGTTCAAGCTGTTGGAAGCGAGCTTTCATACGGAGGAGCTGTAGAGCGACTTCGTCAGGAGGTTCATGGGTTGATCGCTGAAGTTGCGAACAGTGGGGACAAGTCGGACGAAGAGGTCGACGCTTTGAAGGCTGCCCTGTCAAAGAAGTGCTCTAACTTGGAGGCTATAGAGAAAGCTCTCTCTATGGTCACACCTAACCAGAGTCCTTCCCAAGTAACAGTGGTTAGTCAAGGTGCGGCTAATAGTTCAACTGTACCTGATGATCTTCCTTTGTTTCAATGGTTTGGACGTGTCAAAGATGAAAAAAAGGAAGTTTTTGCCAACATTGAGGAGTGTTGTCGCCGGTTTTCCGATAAGTTGAGCAGTTGCACGCTTGATCTTGACGAACACTGGTATCGTTTGCTTCCTCCTTGTCTTCCCGGCGATCTTCGCAATTGGCTTGATGAGTTTGTGAAAGCATCTGGCTCCACTGTGTCTTGGGCTACCTTGAAGGGAGCTATCATCGGTCGTTTTGGTACACCAAAAGAACAGCTCAGATTCGAAAGAATTAGGGAGTTTCTTCGTTGTACTAAAGGAAACGAAGAATCCGTTGATGGTTTCGTAGAGCGGTTTAAGACGTTGAGAAATAGAGCTGACATCAGTGATAAGGGTGTCGTAGCGATGGTGTTTTTTGACGCTTTCCCCAAGGTTACCGCTAGGTTGCTAATGGTTGCTATGAGTCAGGCACCAGAATCGTCATTTTATGACATTGATTATGTGTCCTCTCTCGTGCGCAAGATGGATATGATGGCTATTGAGACGGGTCAAGAATCTTTGGGCTCTGTTTTTGATGGAAGAAAACGCGCTGCTGACATACCTGTTTCGAACGAAGCAAAGAAGTCTCGGTACGCACCTTCTTCTAGTGGAAACGCTTTTCAAAGTAGCTCTTCGTCGAGATCCAATGGTCCCTCGTCCAACTCTCCACGTTCTAGTGCTAATCGTTTTGGCAAAACATTTGCTGAACATGTTGCTGAAGGGACTTGCTCCAAATGTAACGGTCCTCGACCAAAGGGGCAGATGCATCACTGCAACACTGCTATTCGTACTGGTGGTGGTAACACCCATCAGGGCAATGGTGGTAAAAAAGTTTTGCGTGCCATGACTAAGAAACGTGGTGGCAAACATTCGATGGATGCTGCAATCCAAGCTGCTTTTCTCTCTGCTCGTGTCGATCGTGCGTTAGCTGAGAAAGGTGCTTCTTCCCCTGCTGTCTCCTCTGCTGAACAATCGGTGGATGATGTTGTCCTTGCTCCTTCTTCTGGTGATAGTGACAATGTTGATGTTGACCAAGATGCTGTGATGAGTGAAGCTCATGGTATCTTTGAGGATACTGACCTGGTGAATCGTGCCCAGTCTATTCTTCTTGAAAAAGAGATGAGTAGCATGTCTGTGGACGACGATACGCTACAAAATATATTTGCTCAGCAATGTAAGTTCGATGCTAGATTTAGTGCTCCACCTACTATGACCACCAATGCTATTTGTGTTCCTATTGTGGTTCAAAATGTCATTTGCTTTGGCTTAGTGGATACGGGTGCTACGTTTTCGTGCGTCACTGACAAGTTCTTTCAATTCTTAGGAGGAACCTCTCTTGCTGGATTTGAGGCTAATGATGATGATGAGAGCTTTGTTCAAATGGCTCATGAAGTAACGACTGTGCCTAGAATAGGTGCGGTACGTTTGCACATTAGCTACAATAAATCAAATAAAAACCATTTGTTTGAAGTATTTCCATTCTATTCTGAGGAAAACGTACCTGTGTTGCTTGGTATGGATATTTTGTCCAAGCTTGGCATTGGTCTTACGGGCTTGGTGAGTCAACATGGCTTTCAATCAGGTCCTCGTGTACCAGACCCTATTGATGATGGTATTACTCCAAACGCACATCCTTTTGGTAGTGAGGAAGAGAGACAGCCGTTTCTACTTGCACTAAAGGGGTTATTAGAAGAGAATTCGCGCATTGATATGAAGAATACTCAGTGTAATCTGCCGGATTCGATTATTAAGCTTGATACTAAACCAGGTGCTGTCGCTTGGCGAGCTCAATATCCTTTGCCTGAAGCTTATCGTGATGCTGTTGCCAAACAAATTCAGATATGGCTTGATGAGGGTGTTGTTGAAAGATCTGCTAGTCATACACGTTTCAATCATCCATTGTTGGTTGTAAAGAAAAAGGACGCTGATGGTAATTACACAATGTCTAAGCCTAGAGTGGTGTGTGACGTTCGTAAGTTGAATGCTATCTTGGAAGTGGATGACAAACAACAGTTACCTTTGATCTCTCATATCCATCAGAGCATTGGTACAAAAATGATTCATACTTGTCTCGATATCCATGCTTGCTTTACTAGCTTTGGTTTGGATCCAGAGCAAGCTCATAAAGTGTCATTTACTTGTCCCTTCACGAATATCCAATACACCCATAAAAAGGCTGCTTATGGAATTCGCCATGTCGGATCGGTGGTTGTACGCACATTGCAAACACTGCTCTCTGATTTGAATACAAGCTCTAGTTCTACTTCGTTTCCTACTGATGGTGATCACTCGGTTTCCTGCTATGTGGATGACATCTTATGCAGTAGTAATGGGAGCCTACAAGATCACTATGCGTTGGTTGCTGAGGTAATTCGTCGTTTAACCGATGCTAATTTGGTGCTCAATCCTGAGAAAGTCGTCTTCGCTCAGCGTAGTATTTATCTCTTGGGATGGAGCGTTATTAATGGTAAATTACTGCCTGACGGTAGAAAACTTACCAACATTGCAGATTGGCCGGCTATTACCACTGGTCGTCAATTGGCATCTTTCTTGGGTTTAATGTCGTACTTTCGTGCTGCCATTCCATGTTATTCTCGTCTGACTCGAGATCTTGATAGCTTGAAACAGTACAAAGATCTAACAGATGTTTGGAATGAGTCTCATACAAAAGCGATTGCCGACTTGAAGGATGCACTTACGATGGCACTTGTGCTGTCACCTCCTGATTTTTCGATTCGATTTCACTTGGCTACTGATGCTAGTTTAACTGCTCTTGGCGCGGTTTTATATCAAGTGGTCAACGATGAAATTCGATATGTAGGTCTCGTATCTCGTAAATTGTCTGTTTCTGAGCGTAACTACAGTACTACGAAAAGGGAATTGCTAGGGATTTGCTATGCCTTGGTTAAGTTTCATCGTTTTCTGTATATGCGAGAGTTTACCTTACATACGGACCATAAGAGTCTGATCTACTTGAATACACAGGAAGTCCCCAATGCACTCATGCTTGGATGGTGGGAGACCATTTTTTCTTATACTTTCGATATTGTGCATTTGCCCGGTGTCCTTAACGTAATTCCTGATGCTTTATCTCGACTTTACGAAGATTCGGATGCTGATGCTTCAGCACGACATCTTCTGGGGGGCAGGTACTATGCTGATGGTGGTGAAAGTGTAAAAAGAAAGAAAAAGGGTTCCAAAAACAAACTCAAGGTTGTCACACCTTCGCCTCCAATGAAACGTACTTTGGTCAAGACAACTAAGGCGTTACGATCTAATTCTTTTAGCAACCATGCACGCACTGCGGTAAACGCTACTCTTATCAAAGATGGCACCACCACAGCTGTCTCGCAAAAGCAAAAGGAATTCATATTGCGTACGCTTAGGTTTGCTGACTATATCACTCCTCCTGCTAATGAAAGAGACAATATGATCATTGCTCAGCATCTGGTTGGACATTTTGGGATCAAACATGTTGAAACTGCAATTCATCATGAAGGGTTTCACTGGGTGAACATTCGGAAAGACATAGAAAGAATATTAGCTGATTGTGACGAGTGTAACAGGTACAATATCGCTAGAGAGGGATATCATCCTTTCCGTAGTGTCAATGCAGCCCAACCTTTGGATCATTGGTGCATGGATCTCGGTGATATGGGTGTTACTAGCTCTTTCGGCAGCAACTTTCTATTTGTCCTTACTGATTACTTTACGAGATTTACTGTGATAAGATGCATTCCAGACAAGAAGGCTACGACAATTGCCAGGGAAATGCTTCAAGTTTTCTCACTTTTTGGATGGCCAATCAAGTTGACTTCAGACAGAGGCCTGGAATGGATAAATGAGGTGGTCCGTGCTATGATGGACATCAGTGGGATAGACCATCGCCTGTCATTAGGGTACAATCCATTGGGTAACTCGGTTTCTGAGTCATTTATCAAAATATGTAAGTTAACGACTATCAAGTTGCTAAAAGGTAAGAGGGATCAATGGGAGCACTTCATTCCGTGGGTGAATTACTGCATCAATGTCAAGTATGCTCGGCTACATAAATCTCGTCCGTATACGCTTTTGTTTAATCGTCAACCAAATGGTCTGGCTGATTACTCAAAGGTGGACTATTCCAAACGTTTGGAGAAAGCTGATAACAGACTCATTGACAAACGATACCGTTTTGTACAAGATGTTCTTATCCCGGCTATTTCTAAGCGTATTGTGGATACACAAAATGCTGATCATGCTAACTTTGCGAAGAAACATAAGGTCATTGCCGAACCCTATCCTATTGGTAGTAAAGTTATGATTAAAAATGTTCATCGTCAAAATAAGTTAGATGAACGGTATGAAGGACCTTATTTGATTCATAGTATAACCGATAAAGGTTCCTATGTGCTGGCTGACAAGACGGGTGCACTCCTTAGTCGAGATGTGCCTACCCATCATATCAAGTACCAAGTCGCTGCGAATCCTCAATCAATCACAATTGATGAATTCTCTGCAGAGCATTACGAAATTCAAGCTGTGATTGATCATAGAGGATCTCCTGGTAACTATGAGTATAAGGTAAAATGGAAAGGGTTCGATGATCCTAGTGAAGATACTTGGGAGCCTGTGAAAAACTTTGATTCGGCCAAACACATTGAGTTGTATTGGGCTCGAAGAGAAGGTGCAAAGGCTGCTGGTAAACGTAGGTTAGCTCCTCAAACAGTTAACTGGCGAACTATTACTACTCGCGAAATTGGTCAGAGTGGTAGATCAAACAGGTCTTAAATGGCTACTAGCATGATGGGATCAAGTCTTTTCCTTACATTTTTGTCCTATGAAAGGTTTTTACACAAGGTTTTTACTGACTGATCTCGGATGCAGTGTCATTTGGTAATTATTTATTGGAAAGTGCTTTATGTGCTATATTGTCATGATGTTTTGTAATCTGAGATTACGAAATGTCCACAAGAAGTACCTGAATCTGGGGGGGCAATGTTGTGCCAGAAGGGCTACAACTGCCTATAAAGATTAAGGTATTCTTGATGGGTAGATATGTCTATGTTGTGCAACAACATGGACAAGCTATGATAAGTGAAGTGCATCTCAGCTATCTAAATACTGAGGTTCACCAGATGTGATAAGCGTTGTACAAGATAAATTGCTACTTTGGCATTCAGAACTTAGTATAAATAGAATAACTCTTGTCTTCATCAATAAATCTTTAGTTTTTGTGTCTGATCTTATTCAAATAAGTCTTTTCTTGTTTTTATAATATCGAACATTTTTTATAAGCTACAAATAATAATCCTTTTATTCTTTGTGCTTAACACTTGTACTATATATGAGACATGCTATAGACATGCATACGATATGCTATAGACATGTCATATATCCAGATACATGCTAAAGATGTATGCTCAGCGATATACACTCAGATATGTACTATTAATATAGACTAAGAAGACTGTACCTATCGGATACATGCTACTAGATCGATATTAATTATCCTTATAGAAAGGATAGATCAGGGTACTTAGGATGGGAGTCTAATTATTCGTCCAGGCAAAGCTAAATCATGATTAGCTTGCTGGAGTTGTCTTTTAGCATGATTAGACATTAGTTGATCTGAGTTGACTTATTTGTCAATCTAATTAATAGAACTTTTATCCATTGTTATAGTATATAAGAAGGATTGTTGTGCCAGAAGGGCTACAACTGTCTATAAAGATTAAGTTATTCTTGATGGGTAGATATGTCTGTGTTGTGCAACAACATGGACACGCTATGATAAGTGAAGTGCATCTCAGCTATCTAAATACTGAGGTTCACCAGATGTGATAAGCGTTGTACAAGATAAATTGCTAATTTGGCATTCAGAACTTAGTATAAATAGAATAACTCTTGTCTTCATCAATAAATCTTTAGTTTTTGTGTCTGATCTTATTCAAATAAGTCTTTTCTTGTTTTATAATATCGAACATTTTTTTATAAGCTACAAATAATAATCCTTTTATTCTTAGTGTTTAACATACTTTATCTATTTTTATCACTTTATTTACACATCCCTTTCCTTATTTCTATATTCTTTACTAGCTGGACAACTATAAACCTGTTGCTCATTTCTATAGACGAATCTGCTTTGGCTGTTGATCTATATATTTACTCTATCTCCACCCTTACTATTCGCACTACAATAAACCACTTTATAACAATAGGTAATACAATAAATCAATTATGACTTAAAAAACGTTGCTAATGGAGTATAATAGTCAGCATTAATATTTTTACTACTTTAACATTTTGACGAAACGCATAGATAGTTACGACACAAATGTACTACTATTGTTGTCAGGCCTCCTGCTTCATGAGATAATCAACATTGGAGATGCTATTTTTAAGCGGGGGAATATACATACTTTAAATTGGAAAAGTTATTATTCTTGAATAAAGCATGCTACAGTTGTCTAATCTCAACAACAAAATTCTTCAACATGTCATGTATCTATTGATAACTTAAAACTAGCAAGTTAATATGGCCCTTTTCGTACGCTCCGATTTATAAAATGCTTGGTCAAATTCATCCTTGTGAGGTGTACACATGCGGAAGGTCAACGGAGCTTCAATTTCTAATATCCTGAATGATGATCCATGGGATTCCGAAATCTATCGACTTTAAAATTACGCGTTTCTTGATAGTAACCACCCCTTCAAACTTATATGAAACTTGTAGAGAATTCAAAGGAGAATATAATGGTATTTATATCAAGTCTCTGGTGCACATTGTTCACCTGATATTTGGTACGATTGTTTTTGCAATTTTTTGACTGTTTTCTAAACACTAATCAGTATCTGTCATCAAAACATTTTGTTAAGCATTACCAAGCATTGTAGACCAAAAAATTTCCTATCGAATGAGCTATTGCTTGAAGCTCTGGCATGACTCTATCGTGAAATATTGAAAATATTGTCCTGATCAAAAAATCGTCACCAGATTTTTTTGCTTGCTATCACAGGCAGATCTTGAAGGAAAATCCTTAATTTTGCATGATACTCTTTTTTGACCATATCTCGACAAATACTCACTAGATTCACACAAAACAAAGACCATTCGATAGCTCTATGTTATATCCATTATAATATAAGGGTTTTAAGTACCAGATGTACGTTCCCTTTATAAATTTGCTCAAAATTATATATTTTATGAGCTACAAGCAGGGGACATTCAACTTTTTTTTTTTATTTATCGATAATAACTATACCATCGTATAGAGAGTTGAAAAAGAAACAGAAGCTATTAAGCTTGAAGCTCTCCTTCACTTAGTAGAATCCAGCGGTACAGCCCTTTGAAAATTGATCATTTTTACTATCTTTCCTCATTACTCATCGGTATCGCCCTCAATAATCTCACATGAATCGCGTTCAAGTCAACCAAAGTACTCTCTACAACTTTTAATAGACCTACAGCCCACATTCATATAGTATTCTAAAAAGTTTTATTAAAGGCATCTGTCTAAAATTTGCAAATTTCAAATATCGCCAGTTTCTCATCATCAATGCATCCTATCTAAAATCCAATTGCACCATCGTCTTCTCCGAAAAAATTCGCTATAATAATATTCTACTTTCAAAGCTCGAATTTCAAAATCGAAATTCAAAGAGAAATCAAAAGAGAAATCAGGGAATAGAGAAAAGCTAGAAGCAATGATTCCGAGGTATTGCCCCTGTGTTTGCAAATTTTAAGTTCATCCCTTTAGCGAGTCATATTCAGACTGTTTTATGTGCTGCATGAGGCGACGAAACGATATGGAATCCCTATCAAGGGTTTTATGGTGTCTTCTTGTTGATGTACAAACAGGGTTATATTCCTTTACGTACAGAACATCTGATACGCTCGAGTCTGTTCCTAATTGCGTGTTTTTAATACTCATCAATCAAAATATCGTTTGTGTCCGCTTTTGATCGTAGATCTGTCAACGTTGGAGTAGAAATGTTGTTAGTTGCATCGAAGGGATTGTTTTTTAATGAAAACTGTTTGCGAAGAAGCACATGTTCATATACTATGGCGTTTCGAATCGGATACACACTGAACCATACATTACATACAATTGTCTACTTCTGAATTTACTGCCACATCAATTTATGTGTAAAACATTCAATGGAAACAATCTCAATTATGCAATCCTTCAACGCAGATAGTTTTACAATGTAAGCCTCTGCAAGCTCTGCCCTTTATAAAATCCATCCTGGACTTTCCTCATGTCACTCCAATTAAATCCGTATCTGTTCAATCCATGTCTACTAATCGCATACACAGAGGCCACTGAAAATTTGGCATGAAAAAGAAAGAGATTTATCTACAATGTAAGTGTGTAATATACGTACGATAGCTTAGGAATAATAGTCCGGCTTTTTGATATTAACACCATAATCAGCCAAGGCAGCTGTAAGATCTTCCATGGTCAATACAGTTTTACGTTCCTACCAAAGCAAAGACGGTTCAATTGAATGATCTACGTTTTTCAACCAGTCATTGTATACCTTCCCAGACTTTCTATTCCCAGACTGTCTAACCTTGCAGAACTGAAATGAATCTGTGGCTATATCGGCAACAAATTTCTGAGTAGCCAAAGCTAACAATCGTTTACTAATTACATGTGAGTCTACATATTTAAAAACGAGTTGTTTTCGTGCACCTTACATTCGAACGTCGTCGCAATCGAAGCCAGATTTGCTCAGATAATAGTCAGTTACTGCATCGGGTATCTAGAGTCGAGATGTCAATATATTTGATGGTCAAATGCTTATCTATACGCTTACAATGGGCGCGTAGTTGTCCATGGAAGCAAGGAATTCGGCCATGGTTTTTGATTTCTTTGGATTTTCGAAATCGAGTCGAGGAGGAACTTCAATCATGGATGTTTGTGTTGATGAAGAAGGCAACGTCTCATTGTTCGATCTGTTGTTTGTTGCCCCAATGCCAGGCACCTGAAGCGAGTTTGCATTGCTACTTTCGTTTGCGTCACTCATATTAAGATGGTAGGTCAAGAGAAAAAGAAAAAAATGCAAATGCAGGACAATAACCAGAACAAATAAATGTCTGTTCAGCTTCTTATCGAGTCACGGAACACAAGCCTGAAGTGAGATGATGACCTTTCCCTTGAGTCAGGAAAATAAAACGTTATGATATAAGAATCTCTCATGCAATCGAATAGAAGATGGAAAGTTGAAACAATCACTTGAGTAAATAAGGTTGAATCCTTCTTCGTAGATGCGGGGCCTCAGCAACATCTTATCTCGAATTCTCTTGCAACACACAGATCAGATTACACGAGTGATGGCCTGCACAAACAAGTATTACTATACAACAACAGATTGTATTGGCAGTGCTATAATGCAGACTATGCTTACTGCAAGCTATCGATGCTGCGCGGATACGCTACAGACATAAGCTTTCCGCTCACGTGCTATTTAAAATATACATTCACAACATGAAAGGCGTCTGTAACACAGGTTTATTTCTGGACAAGAGTAAAAGAGGGATCCTTTTTTGCTTTTCTTTCCTCTTTTTTTTTTTTTTTTTTTTTTTTTTTTTTTTTTTTGTTTTTCTCCTAAAATTTCTCTATACTTTAACTAAACGTTGTCGATACCTTTCGCTTACTATCTATTCCAAATGTTATCAACTAATTCACTGACTGTGGACAGCAACAACAAAGTAATACAGCCCGACATTGATCCAATGTTGATGGTGTATGCCCCAATGCCTCATGAGCAAACTCAAAGCAGCGACATATTGTTGGAAAATGCTGCTGTACCTGGTCAGTAGGACAGATCGTATGCAATGATCCTCGCTTTGTATTAATGCTAGAATGCTCTTTACGCTTGATAGATTTGTTAGCCGAGAACAGTTACAATACGGATGGTCACTCTGGCCCCAGTTCAGCCGAAGAAGCCGTATTTCCCCCGACTTATGCAGCACTGCCGACAACAAAGCTTGAAGAAGAACCCAATCCGTTTGAGCAAAGTTTCGAGAGCGTTGAGAAGAGTCAAACAAAGCAGCAGCAGCAACAGCAACGTCCTGCTGATTTGCCCAATGTTCAAACAATGGAAACATCCTACATCAATAATGAAAATGAATGGGATAGCAGTTTAAGGCCTGATATTCTTTCGCCTTCTATGCTGAGCCGACCCATTCATACAAACACAACGGGTAAATTAATTATTTGTGGATATTGTATTGTTAAGCTAAATGTTGCTATTTTCATCTTAGTTTACAATTCGACAGCATCAACATTGAACACAGCATCAATTACTACAACACATCAAGCGCCTACACAGCCAAAAAGATCAAGACAAGTATCTACTGCCAACAGCAGCTGTTCAGAAGATTCGTCGTTCATCATCTCTACTCCATCAAAACCTACCAGCAAGAAACCAAGACGACAAAAGAAATCAAGTGTTGGGCAGCCAGAGGATGAAGAGAAGCGGAAGAACTTTTTAGAACGAAATAGAATAGGTAAGAATGTCACACCACATACAGTAAGGAACCCGAACATTTATCACCATGGTATATAGCCGCATTGAAATGTAGACAGCGCAAAAAACAGTGGCTACAAAATCTTCAAGCGAAGGTGGAATACCTTGCGGCAGACAATGAGCAGCTTCATATGCAGGCTAACGCATTACGGGACGAAGTTATTCGATTAAAAACCTTGCTTATGATCCACAAAGACTGTCCAGTGAATCCGTCCGCTGTTCAAACTGCTCTCAGCAGACCCATACCAGGCATTTTTGATTCATCTTCTTCGTCAAACACTCCTCACTCAGCATTACAAAGATCTGCAATGACATCAAGCTCAAACATCTCTCCTCCCTCCTCCTCTTCTACGGCTACAGCAGCAAGCACAACAGTGGATACAAGCCCAATCTAATTGTCTTTATTAATAAAGCCTGTGGCTAATTCCAAAAATTCTAGAGGTTTTTCAGTTTGCACTGGAGATACATGCAAAATGAAAATTAGACTACAAATACTAGACATTTTGTGCTTTTCTTACCCCAATGTCCTGCGCCTTCAATATTCTGGATTACAGAATTTGGGAATTGAGCTTTGATCAGCTCTGGATGATCCACAAATTGCTTGCGGAAGGGGCTGTTGCCGCCAGTGATGAATAAAGTGGGACCTTGATATTGTCTTGATTCAGGCAGAGGTTGCATCTCGAAGGAGAACCCGCCCATCTGACTCAAGGCATGCCCCAAGGTGTCATATGGAATTCGAAATTGATAAACGCCTGTAGATCTGGACTTTTTGAGATTGGTTAGTAAGAATTGACGTACAATCAAATCAGGTTCGAACTTTTGCAAGATCTCATCAGCCTCCTTTTGTTTGGTGAGCTGTTTAGATTGAATCTCTCGCATGGCTTCAATGTGGTCCGAGTATTCTCGAGTAAGCTGAAGCTTGATGGGTGCCATATCAATTACAATGAGCTTGGATGGGAGCTGTGGTTGTCTTAAAGAGACATTCATCATAACTTTGCCCCCCCTGTTCGTTTCAGATTGAGCTATTTGACAGATCTATATAAACGATTGCATTGACGTACATGGAATGACCCATCAACATGGGATTTTCGATATTGTGGTCTTGAATGAATTGAATTAAATCGCTTCCCATCAAATCGTATGTGTGATGATCATTGTGGGGACTTTCGCCATGATTTCGAGCATCCTAAATAAAGCTATGAGTACAGAATCAGCCTACACTATGCATGAACTCACAATGGTGTACACTTCGCAATTACATTGCAAACTAATGGATTTTGCTAATGACCTCCAGTTCTGTTTGGAACCAAATAAGCCATGACAGATGATAAGGGGCTGTTTTCTGCTAATTAATTTATTTTTTGGAGGAACATCGTACTTGGTGAAAGACAGGGGCACCGTTTTGGAAGCGCAGGAAGAGTATAGCCTCTTGAATTGGCTCAATAGGATTCCTCGATTCATATAAAGAAGGTGGGCAAAAAAAAAAAAAAAGGACGAATATTCTCTCATCTCCAAAAACTATTCATCATCCATGATGTCGTCCCTTGAAAACTAGATAGAAAATCCGAGACATCAAATCTGGCTATTCTGTGAAAATTTGCTCTAAGGTTGTTCTCTATAGA
This sequence comes from Mucor velutinosus, assembly GCF_035048745.1. Taxonomy (NCBI): domain Eukaryota; kingdom Fungi; phylum Mucoromycota; class Mucoromycetes; order Mucorales; family Mucoraceae; genus Mucor; species Mucor velutinosus. The sequence continues at coordinate 385,715 of NW_027041921.1, forward strand.
TTGCTCTAAATCAAAGCCGAAGACGATAATTAGAAATTCGGCCCTATGATTTCTGTTATGAGGTTAATTTACAAGCCAAGGTATAAAATGATCAGTTCTAAATGCTGAGTTTTGCTTGGTTGCGCATCACCTCACAGCGAATGGAATGCTACCCCTGATTTATATTTCTGATGCGTGCGATGAGAAAGACAGAATAATTTTATTCATTACTGGAAAAAAGGAAGGAAGCAAAGGAAAAATAGATTGGGGCATATAATGTGGATAGAATTCATATAAACCGAGGAAAAATAGTATAGTACATATGAAGCATAGATATAAAAAGAAAAAAAGAAGCATAAATTTATCAAAATTTAGAGCATGCGTCTCCTCGCTAGATGTTGGGTTGTGTTACAAATTGAATTCCTTGATTTCCAAATGTTCTCTCTTGCTCGGCTTCCAAATGAATGTCAATGAAATAGATAAATATACATATACACAAGCGTAATACATAGAATGGTGGCGTTTATTTCTTTGGTGCGCTGCTATTTGAGGATCGAGTCGATGTCAGATCTTTCCACACAAAGCAAGAGTTGCCGGCAATATGTGTCTTTGGTTTCCTGCCTCTCTTTTTACGAGGCATATGTAGTATTGTATCCATATTCGAGTTTGTAAAGGCGTTCATGGCATCGTTCATTAAATGTTCGTTGTTTGTATTCTGTGGCAATGAAACAGGTGCATTGCTGATTCTCTGATCTGCTTGTATTTCTCTCTCTTTTTGCTCTTCAGACACATGGACATCCCAGACTGTTGGCGCTAAGAATGTCCAGCCACCATCAAAGCTATTGGCATCTCTCATAGTAGGTGGTCTGCCTCGTCTTCTTTTCAAGACAGGCTGTCCTGAAGCATCAAATACGATTTGCGTACTGGGGATATCATGAGATGTAGACACTGATCTTTGTCTTTGTTGAGGCACTTGCAATTCCTGGTGCGAAGGTGGTGGAGAAGGAGATGCAGATTGAGTGAAGCGTGGATACTGTTGGTGTGATTGGTGATGGTAGGCAAACGAAGGTGGAGGCTGACGATAGTGTGTATGTAAATCTTCACTCAAGGTGCGATGTCTGACATGATGGGGAGGTTGAGGTGCAGCCACTGAAAGAAGGGGAGGAGAAGCCAATGCCATTGAGGCTGTAGATGTGGTAGATGTTGACGAAGAAGATGTGGATACGGATGGTGTGGGCCATTTGTTCAGCATGTGCTTTGGAGAAACTGGGCTTGTTGGCTGTGGAGATGGTGATGGCAAGCGCAATCTTTGAGGTGGATCATCGCCTTGCAATGGAGGCAGTGAACGAGGGGTATCAATAGGAGATAGTATAGGCGAGATGTTGTATTGATCTATTGTAAGATAGCGAGGTGATTTCTCTGAATGTGGCGGTGTAGATGGCAGTAATGTAGGCGAAGCTGGAGACAAGTTCAGGGTAGGTGGATCATTGCTATTCATTAATAGATTTGAGATGGAAGGTAGCATTGTTGTGTGCGTTTTCATGTTGCGAGAAGGCAAGAGGAAGGGATAAAAGATGAGTAAAAGAAAGAGGGAAAACCAGCCTTTTTGTAATGTTTGATTTTTGTACCAAACTAAGAAATTTAATACCAAAGAAGAAGATCGAGAAGGATTCCTTTCGACCAATTGAAGAAAAGTAGGCCCTTTCTGTCCTTTCTTGTGCTTCTCCAGTCCAATAATGGCGAAAATTGAAGATCCTCATGTAATGTAAAGATTTCTTTCAATGTCACCAAGTGTCCCAATTAAGCTATATATCACACAAGCAAAGAACCGGTATTCCTATTAACCATTTTTCTGATCTTTTTTCGTAGCGTGTTGCCATGGTAGCTGTGGACAAGATAAGAAGGAAGGTTTCCATAGTTACCTGGAATTGCAAACAACAAAATACAAAGAAAAAGATTTGCATCCCTTACAACAAGATTACATTTCGCACACAACAAATAATGGTGCTTTTTTAGAAAATTTGTCAAACAAAAATTAACCTTACTAAAAGTGGCGTTGTACTTTACACTGGCAAGACTGATGGTGTCTCACGTGGCCATGACCATAATAAATCAAATAGAATGGATAGAAAAAGGTAGACACCTCTCTGTGTTCTATTGATTGAAAATATACATGTAAGAATGTGCATAAAAATGATGTATTATTTAGTTGCGATGTATACATTTATTAGAACGTGTTGATTCATCTACAAAAGTAGTCGATGTATACTCTCGGCACCGCGATCTCTTTCACTCGTTTGCTTCAGTTTCTATAAACTGCTATTAAATTACCCAAATTTGTAGTAATAATCTTTGATTCTGAAATCAGAGATTCTATTTTTAAATTCATTTTGTTTGTATCAGGCAAAAAAATTATATATGTATATATTGTAAAGTTGTAACCTTTGAGGGCAGTGTTTATTTATGACAAGATCCTCCTCATGGTCAAGTGCCATTCTTTTTTTCTGAGAGCATAAATCATATGTAGATCACGCTTTACTACAACCACTACATCCTTCCATTTCTGATGACAAATGGATACACACTGGACGGCATGCTTTACCTGGTAAATCACTGAAAGACTGGATCGACATTCAAGTAGATCTAACGTAATGAAAAACGTGCTCTTTTCTTTAATCTATCTTTTAGTGCAAGTACCGATAGTATAAAGCAACCTTATTTGTTTGTTTCAGTGAGGACCATCTCTCCCCCTTGCTGCTGTAACATTTTGCATTTCATAACATGGCTAAAATCACACATCAGGAATTTGCATGCATTAATTTCTAATTCAAATGAGTCAAATGAGTCAAATGAGTCAAATGAGTCAAATGAGTCAAATGAGTCAAATGAGGGGCTTCTTTTGGTGTCATATTCATCATGGCAACATGCATTGAATCTCAGTTTCGCAGCTATCCTGTCGTGCTGGCATTTATGATGGAAAACTTCTTTTTTAGATGCTATAAATTACATGTCTAACACCACCACAAAGAGGCTCACATTTAACCAGGTGTTCTCTAATCAACACAAGCTGGAATCAGAGAGATTACTGCAGCGAGGTACTCACATCATCTGGACAACGCTTTTTCTCGTCAAAGGTGTTGAACTTGTTTTCTTTTCTAGTCGACAAATACCACCAGCATCATAATATTTACTTTTCACGATCAAATAACCCGCATCTTGTCGACTTGCTTACGGGAAAGCATCATCGGAAACGTCAAAAGTATACGAGCACCATTTTTTGCTACGACTATCAATGCATCGAAGCCATCCAGAAACGATTAAAAGAGGCGCCTGATGCAGCATGTACAATGTTACTCGGTGCTAGCTTATTAGTAGATGTATCGATCTTCAGCGCCATTGATGAGCCCGTAACATTATTTGTATTGTTAGATGCAGATAGCTACGTTCAACGATCATGTACTGTCAACATGTCTTGGTGCAGACGAATGTGGAGTCTTGCATCCAGAGCACATATGATATCAGTAACAAGTGTTTACTACTCTGTTTTGGGTGGAGCCTACTGTTCGTTGGGGAAGAGCAACTCCAAATACGTGAGTTTCTATTGTTTGTGTGCTGCACTCCTAAACAAACTCACAAACTGATTTAAATCAGGCTTACAAGGCTGGTGCTTTGGCCATTGAGCAGATCAAGCTGGCTAAAAAGCTAAAGGATCCCATATTGGAGTGTAAATGCTGGCTTTATTTTGCAGAAGATGTGATACAGTTGGGCGAGGTTGAGAAGGCAGAGACAATCATAACACGGCAGAAAGGGTTTGTGGAGCAGAATGGAGATGCAGTGGTAAAGCAAAGTGTTTGGTATTTGCATTTGTATGGTACTAAATGATGTTGGCTATAGTTGAAAAGTATGCTGGAAGCTGTGGAGGGTAAACTAGACGTTGCCATTAATCATACCAAAGTTTCTCCACGACAATGCCACCAATATACGTTGTAATCATGACAAATACCAATAAACACATGTTTGCCAGCCATGCGATACTATCGTTGATGGGCAGCCAGACCCATTTGGAAAAGAAACCTTCCTGTTGTACTTTATCTTCTGCCATTTCGACGGATGACAGCAAAGGTGCATTATCCAATGACGGATCCTGTTGCTCAATATCGTCGTATACTCTGGACTAGTTGATTTAGACCATCAATTACGACTATCTCTATTTGTGATGTACAGTACAGTATACTTACCATCTTTTATCTGCTGTAAAGTAGAATGAGAAGGAGAAAAAAAGAAAAATGCGAAACACATCATGATTTTCTTATTAGCTCAGTTTCATTCACGTAGATCATTTCGGCATAGCATCGCGACAGACTTGTCATACAGAGGGTCAATGCGCTGGTCTGATGTATGTTTGCATATATGTTGCTAATATAAGCTAATATACAGCAATATTACGATAGTTTTCTCTTTATTCTATACAAGTGTGTCTACGCTTTGGCTGGCTCCCTGCCTTTGCTTCCCTTCGGTGAAAGCCAACCTGCGCAGCGGCAGCTCACGTTACCGATTGCCCTTGCGTATCCTATCAAAATACTGCTACTTTCATTTTGACCCTCCACTTACTCATGAAAAACATTCCTATTATCTGTGAATCTCATTCTTATGTGATACTCTACATCCATATGCACGTAGCTAATTCAATTACGGGCAGGTAGCATACTGGTATTTCCTCTTTTTAGCCCTTAGTGTTCCTGATACAGCAAAATTTGAGTGCATTTGAGCTGCGTTTTCTTGCGTTCAAAGCTGTTTTAGCCCGTCAGAGTAGCACCAAACAATTGCTCTCATGTAGGAGTTGCTTCCTGGCACCTTTGCTCAACATTTTGGGAATCAAAAAACTTGACCAAAAATCGACTAAAAAGCATGAGGTATCCCTCATGCTTTTCATCGAAAATCAAACGATCGTGTTTTTGACCTTGAAAATGAAGACTTTTACTATGGTATATATTGAATCAAAATGTTGCTATCGATATAACGTAACCCCTGAAATCATTTTTGTGGGGCCGTGCTATGTAAAATTTCGACTTTTTGGCCAGAAACCGCTTTTCATATTTTCATAAATTACTCAATAAGTTCATTCAAAACATTTGTTACAGTTAGCATTATTAGAAGCGCCTTAAAAAGTACTTCAAGAATGTATTAGGAGGCGTTTTTTTTTTTTTTTTTTTGTAGGGGAGTCGAGCTCCAGGTTTTATTTAAAGTCCTTTAAATGTCATGCTGAGGGATAGAAAAGACTGTTGGTGGACCCAATGTCTGCAAAGAAGGGGAATAAGATATTTTTTGAACTAAGTTGGGAAAGAAATCTACTACTAATAAGGTGCGACTCCTAGAGCCAGTACAGTCTTGCGGAAATCGTCAAAATATAGATCATGGATAAGAGCACAAAACACCAAACGAGGACATCAGTACTACGTCAAAAAAATCAAACAACTTGCGTTCACCAGGATTTGAACCGGGGATCCTCCCGTTGGCATACGGGAGTTCTACCACTTCGCCCTACCACCAGGGACTAGTATTAGGAGGCGTAGGGTGATCATCATATTTTACTTAGTCGAATCTGCAAAAATGGTTCGACCGTGTCGAAAATCATCAAGATTTGGCCAATCTGGAACACACCATGAGTCTGGGGTTTGAATTTATTTTGCTGGTGAGGCTGGCAGGCAAACTCAATGCTCTTTTCATAAGGCAATACAGTAGTAAATGCACTTGAAGCGTATGGAAAGTAGGTGGAAAGTCATAGCGCTATCGTTTATTATAATATTTTCTTGCATTCTATATTTAACAATGTTAGTCTGGACATTGACGATTCATGGGCTGCATAAAATGTCTGCAGTAAGTAATAAAATCCCTGAGGCTCCGAGCCGTTGTTCAAAGAAAACGTTGACAGCATTGAACAGAGAGTAGAAATAACAGTGGTTTTTGTTGATTGATTGTAAAATCATTAATCGCATATGAGCCAGGCCTGACAGATGCCTAGAAACTTAGTTTCCATATTAGTAGGGTTGTAAAAGTGTCTAGGGACTGAACATTTATTATAATATGATGTTTACATGATGGAACATTTGTCATTGGATATTTCTCTTGACTTATAAACTGATTTCTTTCTATTTAATTTAGTAGTGGGTCTCTTTTCCTCGACATCTGTATCGTCGCATAGCCGTTGCATTAGAGGTGATTGCCCCATCATTCCACTTGCAGGCATCATGTAGTACCCACCTCCACCTCCCATCATGTAAGGTTGTGGGGCAGAAGGCATCATCATTGGTTGAGGATAATACATTGGTTGTTGTGGCATCACATACAATGGCATCGATCTACGAGCTGTTACAGTGGTACCAGAGTTCTTAGATACCGTAGCGTCATTCTTTTTCTTTTTGGAAGACTTCGATTTGGGTTTTTTTGGTGTTGGCGTCTTGAAAGCCATGGGGCGCTTGGGTTTGCTAATCGAAGGCACCTTTTTAGGCACAATCACTCTTTTAACAACCACTCTCCTCTTCTGCTTTGAAGAGGAAGGAGCAATTACTGGTACTTCTTCTTCTGCGGAATCTTCTTCTTGGTACTCAGGAATCTCATGCTCGTCATATTCAATCTCTTCTTCGTAGTATGCTTGAGGTTGTGCCTTGTCTTCTCGGTTTCCTTTCCACCATCCTTTAGGCTTTTTCTCTCTAGGTTTCCAAAATGAAGACCTTTCGGCTGCCATTTGCTGTGGTGGATAAGCTACTGATTTTACTGACGCAGTCCTCTTTGGAGTTGGTACATTCTCCTGCTGCTGTAATGGCTTTTGAGCTTGCGGATTCGGTAGTCTTCCTTTAAAATCTCGTCTTGACCAAGTTCTCTTCAAAAAGCTTTTCTTTTTCTGAAGTGCTGGCCTTGTGTTTTCAGGCATCACTCTGGATGTTGAGGTGGCATGGCCAGATAACGCTGCAGCGGCAGTTGCTTTGATCAGTGCATCAATAGGCTTGTCATTTTCTTTTTCGTGAGGCTTGGATACAATTGCTGCCTCATGAGTAGGAGCAGGAGATGGCACATTCACAGGTACCCGAGCAATCTTTTTGGCCTTTTCTTCGGGTGCTGTAGTAGGAGGAGGCGATTGTAGGTCTGCTAGAATTGGTGAGGATGGTGTATCCATAACGTTAGTGCTGCTGTCAGTGTTAGGCTGAGCAATAGACACACCTGCTAGTGCTGGACTCAGCGCAGAGAGTAACTGCTGCCTTTCTAACAATTGTTTTTGTTGCTGCAATTGCTGCAAAAGTAGCCATTCATTACTAGCGCTATTGAAAGGGGCTGGTGATGAGATGCGTGACAACAATTGATTAAAAAACTGATCTTCAGAGCTTTGCTGAATTGGAGGTGATGGCATAGCTGTTTGCTTGGCATTTTCGAATACACTGTTTAAAAGTTGATCTGCGTATTGATCGTAGTTGTTCATGCTGTAATGATGGCTGAAGCTGGGAAGAGGAAAAGTAATTAGGATAAAGCCTATATATACATGATGATGATAAACTTATAGACATCACCCTTAATTAGGCAAAACGTAAACAACCTTCAAGCAGAGCTTACATGTAACACAATGAGTAGCTTACATTTCATCACTATTTTTATAACTGCTCAAAAGACTTTTAAGCTTTCTTGTTTGGCTAAATGATCCGGAAATAAAGAGTGAAGATGATACTTATAATAATTGGAGTTTGGAAAGATAAAGTGCTTAAATAGTATTTATTGTCACTGGAAGCAGAGTACATTTGTATGTCATGAATTGGAAAGTCAATTCGAATACAAGGCACAGCCACATGTATGTAATTTTGCCCTTTATCTGTACCAAAAGCTACCACTTGTATTATTCAATAGTTCTGTAAATGTTTAAATAGTTTTGTATAGATTCGTTACAAAGTTGTTTGTGGCACAAACGGATTAATTTAGTATGCAGTTGTTGCTGGATTGCATGAAAAAGGTATTTGGTGGTACACACCGATCATCTGCTATACGAAAAATCATGTATTTATGCCAAAATGTAAGACAAGATATTTTGTAAAAATGGTATGGTGTTTGAGCTGTGTATGTTTATAGTACAAATTGGTATTTTTGAAGCCACTGCAGTATCCCTTATGTAAGATCTCTACTGTAGCTTGACGCCAGAAGCCAAGCACTCATTCCCTACATTTGCTGAAAATGACTCAGATCAATGGTTTCTCAATATCAATCTTTCGTGGATTGTAATTGAATCACTATGTAGATGTGAACCTTTGGATAGCTTCACATACGTAAATTCGACCTTGATACTTGATGAGTAATTTTGTGGAGATATCTTGATAGTAAGAGGGTATGAACGGTTTATGCGAAGACTGCCAGGGGACCAGATTCGTTGCCAATTCTTATCGCTTTCAGAAGAATCTAGGGAGTAAAGACCTTTCGCCAATGTACATTGCTGTTAGTGTATTGCTTGAGTATTGAGCATCAAACTTACCGATACGACGAACATCATAGTTGTGCAATACCAATGTTTTACCGACACCTTCATGGCCCAAGCAATCGCCTTTGGACAATACAATGAGGTTGGGAAACACATCTAACACCTTATTCTTTCTGTATGCATTTTCATGGTATTCGTACAAACCATTGAATGATCCTTGCTTTGTGGCATTTTTCGCAAACAGTCTAATGCCATAGCTGGCGCCTGATATTTGAGTATAATCGCCTCTGCCCAGGATTTGCCTTGAAGATTTAGACCAGCCTCCCAAGGCGCTGCTTGCCAGTAAAGTAGCTTCATCGAAAAATACCACAGGTCTCTTCTGATGTACCTGTAAATAATTGCGCACAGACTCTTGGAATATAATGTTTCTATAATAATCAAAGTATGAGCCTTCGGTAAACAGGTCCATCTTATCCGTAACAATCAAGGCAGCCATGCTATACAGCCCAAACAAGTGGTCAGAGGCAAGACTTGATACGACCATAGCAGCTATATTGTCAATTGCAGGCTTCAGCCCTATTTGCAAGAGTATTCTCTTCGTTATATTTAGGGAGCATTGGCAATTGTCACTGATAAAAAGTTTTTGGTAGGTATCTATGTTTGCGTCATCTTTCGAAATGGGATCATCTTGTAACTAGTAGTTGAAACATACTGTTATGTCAGAAGCCTTTTGCCATATCAGTGATCCAAACTTACCCAGACATCCATCAGGCGCCTCAAGTTGGTCTTGACGTGGCAATAGTGGCTAATCGACAACATATCATGTGTGTGAGTGTCACAATATTCGAAAAGATCGCCTATATGTTGGGCATCCAATCCTTGGTAATGTTCCCAAAGAAGATCGCTGGCCAAGTCAAGCAGATCCTTCTTGTCGATGGTCTCCTCTCGCACTGTAAATGTTGATTTTTGCTCTGTATCATCCACAACGGATACTGTTATCACCTTATTCAAAAGGAAGTTGATGTGGTGCTGATGAAGGTAACATTGGAGATAGAAAGAATTGGAGGGTAGGATGTCTGCTTCTTGACGATTATGTTGCTTTGGTTCAATCTCGCTCTGGCCGTCTTCATTCCATATCATGGGTGGCAATAAAGCATTCGCTATCTGAATCATTTTGCACGGCCTTTGCATCGCACCTTCACAGAGCCTCAAATCATTACAGATATCCATAAAATTATTCTTTAGGTCAATGATATCCTCTCTTAACAGCAAGTCCCTCATTAGATTTCTGTGAAAGGGATTGCTACTTTCACAGTCAGCGTATAGAATGATGTCTTGTATGCCTTCTGGCGAGTTTTTTATAGGGCTGTACTTTTCTAGTATATTTCGAAACGACTGGATACTCTGCTGTAGAAAGAGCTTGATGTCTGCATCGTCTAATATTTCATTGATGAAGGTGCCGCAGGTCCAGCCATTGAGGCAGTCGCGCACGTACTGGTATTCAAAGAATGAAGAATGCACTGACAGCACATCATCGATATGATCGTTGGACCTTCCCTCCTGATCCTATGATGACCACCGTCTGTTAATAAATGAACATTGAATCACGGCCAATAAAGACTCACAGCAATGTAAACGTAGGACATGTATCTAACAATCTTCCCAATCAGCGTCGTTACTCCAGGTCTATTGTGGATGGTATTCTCTGGTACGTTGCTGACAACATCTTGTGTAATCATACTCTTCACTTTGCGGTATATCATTGTGTCAAGATTTGAGAGGGATATTGATTTTTCATCCAAGAATGTGGGAGTCAGTAGAAAATCACTCGCTGCCAGCTTCCTGGAAACTGAACTGAGCTCTTTGGCACTTTGCATCTGAAAGCACGTCAGTTTGAAAGATGTCTCGTTGATGCAGCAAAAGAGGTATCTCCTTTCTCTTTCAAACTGTTTATTGGTATCGTCTCGGTCTTGCAGGTAATTCACTAATCTCTCGACATGTTTTGAGAATATCAGACGGTGCTCGTGATCTTGGTTGGTGATCCATCCTGATGCCAGAAACAATGTGCGTAAAGCCTGTTCGTGTACCTTTTCCGTCCATTCCAAAGGCAGACAAAATAGAATTTGGCTTTCATCAAACACGGTTCTATTATCTTGTATCAGATCCTGTCTTAAGTCTTCCATAAAGTCGATGATGGGCGCCTCAGAAGACTCGCTGTCTTTTGCTTGCTGATCCCCGCTTCGTGCTTGTATTTGAAAATACTTTTGGAATAGATTTTTTACGGAAATACCATATTGTTTGTTTATTATCGTATCAACATTCATCTAATCAGGTAGTACAGTGCTAAGTTCCTGAATCAAGTAGATGGTAGATCATACGTACGCGTTTAATTTCTTCTAATGCTATGAGTCTGTTGGAGCTTCGATAAATACGAAAATCTCGGTGTTCGTTAATAGCTACATATGGTGTGTTAGGATGACAGCATATCAGTAACATTAAAAGAGAGCTTACTGATGCATATCACCTGCTCATACTCGTAATAGCTGGATAGATCCTGCATGAGGGAAATTCTTTTGAAAAAGACAGTAAAGAAAAAGGCTGCTCGTTCTCCTTGACAACAAAGACAGGTTGTGCTACCAAAAATTAAGGCTGTGTGCGTATGTGCAAACAGAAAGGTGACCACAAATACAAGCAATTACGACGACACATGGAAATTCGTAAAAAGTAGATTGATAGGGTGTTTTTGCTTTATTGTCATTAACGGGAATAGGTGTTTAATGTGATGCATATAAGATATAGATGAAATTGTACATTTTTTTTTTTGAAAATAAGGATATAGTGTGTATTTACAGGTAAAGGGGTTGAAAAAGTGAAATTCTAAGCTTGAACACCGAAATCCCAAATACGAATTTCACCTTGACAATCAGCACTGACAACTTTGGTATCACTGAGAGAAACAGAAGTTACAGCTGAAGTGTGGCCATCAAGACAATGCATCGGTAAGCCACTTTCGATGTCCCAGAGCTTGAGTGATCCATCGTTGGAGCCAGATACCAGGCGAAGCTTATCATAGGCCAAAGTCCAGATACCTTGTACATGGCCAAAAAGAGTTTGAAGACACTCACCCGTTTCAAGAGACCAAACCTTGATAGTGTTATCCAGAGAGCCAGAGATAACAACTTGCTCAGATGAACGGTCGCAATCACTCACAGTGCTGCTATTGCTGTTATCGCTTGTGTTACTGGAATTGCTGCCACGACGACGAATCAATGCGTTTGCTGCAACATCCTCTTCTTCGTCACTGCTGCCACTTCCGCTACTAGAGATGCGCTTGATGAAGATTGGCTTCTTGGTTTGTTGCTTGAAGAAGGTATGTAGGAAGCCAGGCATGCTAGGGATGGCAGTCTGAACAGGTGCCATGTGGCCACTAAGAACACGAGCACAAGCACGCTTCTCAAGATCCCAAATACGAATAGAGCCATCTTCAGAGCTGGACACAAGCGTGGTACTGTCCTTTTGAATGCTGACATGGTTCACAGCCTTGGTATGACCACTCAACGTAAAGCATTCACCAGTATGGAAGTTCCAAATCTTGATGGTAGAATCGGCAGAACCACTAGCCAAGATACGGCAGTTGAAATTCAAATGAACAACACCATCAGTATGGCCTTCCAAGGTACGAATGCATTGACCAGTGTGATAGTTCCAGATACGAAGCGTGTTGTCCATAGAGCCAGTGACCAGCTTGGTATCATCAAATTGAAGTGTGCGAATACTACGAGCATGGCCCTTCAAGGTACGCAACACTTGTCCTGTCTCCAAATTCCAAACAATAGCAGTTTTGTCATAAGAACCAGTGATCAAGATGTTTTGCGCCTCACAAAATTGAAGAGAGCTAATACCAGCGCTGTGTTCATTCTTAAAAACTCGACATGTTGCAGTGTTACGTCTCCAATTGCGTTCTACGACTAAACGTTCGCTATAGACATCTTTCCAAGGTCGGCGATCCACACGCTTGGCAGCAGGAGCGGTTGCTGCTTCTTCATCACAAGGAGGTTCAGAGCGAGCACGTTTGCTGACACGGACGACTTTGCGTTTCTGTAAGAGAGGGAGACCCCAACCGCATTTTGTACATTTCTTGTTGATATGTTGCTCGCACATGCGATGCCAAAGGGTATCATCATCAGCTAGTAACTTCCAGCGTCTACTGACTTGAGCAGCAGAGCAGAGGGAGGATGCATCTAATAGGGTGAAGATTTGTTTGGTGATCTCTGGTGGAAACACAGCAGTGAAATCAGTGCACAATAGGGGTTTTACGGCGTTGGAAATGTAGGAGAGTTGAGGTGTACATGAAGATGCCAAAATTCCTTTCAAGATCAAAAGTCGTTGTTGCTTTGAGGATTGTTGGAAGATATTCCACACTTGAGAGATTTGTGATTGATTTTCTTCTGAAAATGAGCTCAATTCCTATGTATGATGTATCAGTCCATGATCTAGTGAAGGCCATCTTATATGTCTCACCTTTTCTAATTGAATGGTATCGATATCATCCTTGTTTCTCGTCTTGATCAATTCGGGACTGTGTCTGTAGCAGTAGGTGGGCACCTTGGTAGTGCAATTCATGTTGAAGAAGATGGTGATGGGAGATGTTGTAAAGGAGGGAAATCTCCAAATCAATCAGAGAGGGTGAAAGGATCGAAGGGAAAAAAAAAAGACAGGCCTTGATGAAAAAGATGGTTCCTTTATAATATGCTTAATTTGAAAATATTTGATGAAATGGCGCAATTCTATTCAAAGTCTAGGAATAACTTGTCCAATGGACTCTATCTAATATCTTTTGATTGGCTTTTGATTATGCCATATTTTACATTTTGTATTGGAATACATTGAATCCCAGTGGCAATCCAACCAGTTCAACCTCTCTTATGGCTAGCAATCGTCTACATTTGCCAATAAGATTGCTTGGATATTTCGTTTTTTTTCCTGATCCTGACTTGAATGAGTATAATTTGAGATGTAGAAAGCAATAGGATATAGCTGTGAACATAGAATACTACCCTTCGTCATTGCCGACATCCTCTATTTGTTTTTGTAGCACCATTTACTTTGCAAGTTGCGTGCTATCCCAAGAAATGGGCATAAACATTGCCGGAGTTTGTTGCACTATTGCGACATATTGTAAGCAAAACTGCCAAAATGTCTGCATTCTAGTTTAAAACTGGCATTCTTTCGTTCGCATTGAGCCAATCACATCCTGTTGGAAAGTTACAAATAAAAGTCATTGTTATCAAGATGTCTTGCATGTGTGTTCCGTGGGTATAGACAAATGTGTCAACATGGCAGTAATGAAAAAGCTTACTTAAACCTATTATGATAAGTTGAGAAGTTTTAGCTGCCATGGGTATGATAGCATTGAGTATTGTTATTTTGAATCTCGTGCAAGGTTGACATCCAGATCAAGCGACAATGCCTCGTCTCCTTGATTCAAAAAAATGCCAGCATCGGCTTATTCATTCCTCAGCGTGTTACAAATTCATTGCGCTTCAAATAGCAATTACCAGAATCATGCTGAAGTTTCTTTTTTTACAGCACAAGATGCAATTTTATGACAAAATATCACAATGCACGGCTAAATATCAGCCAGCACAACTCAAGCCAGTGTTTAAAATGAGAGCTTACCACTACAGATTTTTAAAAGGCTATTTTTCACTGAAATTTCGAGAAAAAAATGACTCCAACATGTCCCAAGCTCATTTTTCCTGCTGCTCGCCAGTATTCTTTGAACCGAACAACTTGCATGGAGTGCATGTTCAACAACCTTAGAGGCGCTACTGATTGTGAACTACTAATAAAATGACCTTTCGATGTCATATTAGGGCCTAAATTTGCTACTTTCAGGGCCTAATTGACGCCTTTTTTGAACGATTCAAACAGCCTAAGCTACACCAAACGATTTCCCAGAACTCGCGCCTACTATCTGCCGCATTTTCAGAGAAAAAAGTTGGTACGAGATTTTGGTCGAATTTTGGCCATTTTTCATGAGGGTATACAGGCAAAACTGACCTATTTTTCTTCAAGTCGAATTTAGACTCCAAAAATGGCAGTTTTATATATGACATTCTTTAGTTGAAAATGATCGCAACGGACCAAAAAATCAAATACAACTTCTTAAACAAGTGTTTATAAGTAGGCTATTGACTCATCCTTAAAAAACACGTTTTCCTCCCATCGCAAATAACTCAAAATTTTGAGTGGTGAAAGTTCTTAAAAGTTGCATCATTGAAATCCTGGCATCCATTCCAACAAAAACATTCAGAAAATCTACCTATTGTTGATTAGTGATTTCTGGCACAATCAATGAAAGAGTGTTAAGTTTGTCGAAATTTTGTTGCTGGATCAATATCTAGAAGAAAAAAAAATACTGTCGGCATTTCAATTGTTTTCTCAAAGGCAGATTCAGGCTGTTCCTCATCTGGATGCTTCATGAAAACTGCTCTATTGCTAACCAGACATCATGATGGATCAATTAAAGCCTTATTATGCTTATTACAGATACTCTAAGGTATGTTGAGCATTTTTTAAAATGCTTTGGTTGCTGATTTTAGCGAAATATAGACGTTTATCAGGATTAGAAGCTCCTCTTCCAAGAACATAACGCATCTGATTCAAGTGATTTCTTGCCTGCTATTTGGCTGTGGATTGAGTGATTTATGTTTTCAATGCAACCTTTGGTAAAATTGATTTTAATAGGGTTTTACGGTAATGAAGCAAACATGTAAGACCATAGTTAATCAAGCAGTAAATTTGGCTTCTCATTTCCATTATTAATAAACTTACCAACAACATATTGCATCAAAATTTACATAAATCAGTTTTACCGAAATCAATATGCCTCCTATTTGAATTAGAAGTTGCACAGGCTGCAGAACTGTCCTTACAGAAAAGTACAGCTACCAGAGGCTTGATTCATGCCGTGCAAATAAAATCTATAAAGCAAAACTACAACCAAATTGGAAGGCTTTCAAGCCTTCATATCTTGACATGTAGACCTTTCTGAGCTACCGGAATGACGTCAAACAATTGTACTTGAGTAGTAGTAACTTCTTGACACTTTTGCTCAACTTTTTGGGACCAAAAAAAAACATGACCAAAAATCGACCAAAAAGCATGAGGTACCCCTCATGGTTTTCATTGAAAATCAAACGATCGCATTTTTGATCTTGATAATGAAGACTTTTACTATGGTATATCTTGAATCAAAACGTTTTTATCGATCCAAAGCAACCTCTGAAACTAATTTTATGAGGTTTTACTATGCAAAACTTTGACATTTTAGTCAAAGACCTTATTTCATATCTTCTAGAATTGCTCAATAAGTTCAATAAAAACATTTATCTTACTTGGCACCATTGGAAGCGCCTTGAAAAGTACTCCAAAAACGTATTATGAAGCATTGAATGATATTCACAGTTCATATAGTCGAATGCTATAAAACAGATTAAAGAAGTCGACAAAAGACAAAGTTTGTCCAATCTTGAGCAAAAAAAAAAAAAAAAAAAAATCAACTGAGTTTGAATGAGGTTTGGCGCTGCCATGAGCTAACCCGAATGCTTTTCTGATGATAATAATGATCATGGATTTGAAAGGACAATTGCTTAGCCCGAATGGTTTTTTTTGAGAGTTTTTCTCTATAAAAGCGTCTTTTGCAATGACAGTATTTCAAAAAAAGTCGCTGTAGATCTTACACAAACCCTGCATTTACACATGGCCCGCTTTATGTCGCCATCTCAAGAGCAATATCAGCGAATGAATACCTCCTCCTCTTGACTCTGACACAGCCTTTTTTTCTTTACTATCAATTGATTACTTAAAGCCTACTTTCATGCCAGATTTTTATTCTCTCTGATTTGGAATGTCTTCGGCGAGAGCCTGTAGGACGATGCCGATATTGAGTGTAGCGAGATTGATCGGCTAGTATGTGGTATACTGCAATTCATACCAAACAAGTGCATTTCGTGCAATTCTTCTCGACAGAAGAGCATAGTTGGTTCCTCTTCAAGAACAGATGAACAAGCAAATGGACAATAGCTGTACATCCCACCGTTGATGCTTTGCTTATATAACGGGACTCCCGACGACGCAGCATACAACCGCAGCATCATAAAACGGTGATACAGAAAGCTATTCAATGTACCTTGCCAACGAAAATATAAAAGTTTCCAGCAATTAAACTGCCTTTCCTTCACGGTAGATACACTTTGCTCAACGCGACACATGATTGATAATAAGGATTTTGAGGTAATCACACACATCCATAACAACGCAATTGTTGAAAAAGGCTTACCATCTGCATGATAGGTCACTCCACCACCTTCTGACAGCATTTCAGGCATGGAATTCTCTCCACAATCCAACCTTTTAGCCGTGTCTTCATGGGATAACCAAGCAAGTATTTTCTTACTATTAGGTGAAGATAGCATGCTAACTTGACGCGAACATGCATGCAGGTTCGCGTCTACGATGTTCATTCAACAGGAACAACGGTACCAAAGGTCGCATTTGCACACGAAGCGCCAGCCTTATGTGTTGACTGGAGTGGGGTGTGTATTCAGCACTTGAATCAGTGACTATACGAGATTGACATTTGTGTAGGATGGTACAAAAGTAGCCTCGGGTGGAGCAGACAGAGCAGGCAGAATGCTTGACGTAGCCACTGGACAATCGATTCATGTTGCGCAACACGAGGATACCGTCAAATGTATACAATTTCTGGACCAAGGCAACATTATTGCCACTGGTAGCTGGGACAAAACGATCAAGTACTGGGACACACGATCGCCACAGTCTCTTGCAACTGTTCAATTACCAGAGCGTTGTTATTCCATGGATTCTCAAGGATCCCTAATGGTAGTTGGAGCTGCTGAAAAGCATATATGTGTGATTGACCTGAATAACCCTACAGTCATTTTTAAGGTAAGTCGCAACAAGTGAGTGGAAGCTGGCGTGAAGGGTATTGACATGCGCGATATCACAGCAATCAACATCTCCATTGAGATGGCAAACGCGTGTCGTCAAATGCTATCCAGATAGCAAAGGTTATGCTGTGGGATCCATCGAGGGAAGAGCAGGCTTTCAGTATTTGGACCCAAAAGATGCCTCGTAAGTGTAGATTCACTTACTATGTTTCACCATCTGACAATCAAGTGCAGGAAAAACTTTACATTCAAATGTCACCGCGATGATGCCAAGAACGTCTATGCCGTCAACGATATCAAGTTTCACCCCATCTATGGTACTTTTTCGACTTGTGGAGCAGATGGTACAGTCAGCTATTGGGACAAGGATACGCGATTACGTTTAAAGTCGTTCAGTAAGACACATGGACAAATCACTAGCACAGCATTCAACAAAGATGGCAGCATTTTTGCTTATGGCGTAAGTTATGATTGGTCAAAGGTAACTATATAAACGTGTGTGTGGTTTGGTGTGTAGGCCATGAGCTCACATCAGCATGTGCGAATATAGGGATACAAGCATGCATCAGCATCAAGTACAAACAAGATTTATCTGCATGCTGTAAAAGATGATGAGATCAAACCACGTCCAGCCAAGAAACGTTAAATTTACGTACACCAAATCAGAATAAATCACTCTCTTTGCTCATCAACCGAAATTTCAGTACAAGGCAAGTAGTGTCAGACATATCAAAACGCGGATGTATATACACATACAATAATGTTTTATGCTAGCATTAAGTTAGTAGAAACATTTTACTAGTATCAAGTTGGTCAATCACCGTTTTTGTTATGCTCAAGCTCTTGGCTACTGTCTCTTTTTGTGTGCATTTCAAAAGGTTTGTGTCCTTTTTTTCTTCTTCTTCCTTTGTAAGCATTGAATCATGCAAGATCAGTGCCGAAGCAAAATGGCATACCTTTTACGTCATGCTTCTTTTTGGCTTAGCGTTCCATTACATGTATTTACAAATGTGAGTATATAAAGCCAAAGCGCACATAATTACATGTATTTGCCAAGCAGCTAAAAAGTGGATTCCGAGAATTCAACAGCTGCTTAAACCGCTTTAAGCTATTTTGCAATAAAATAGATTTCTCTAGTTCTCTTTATTTTTATGCGTGCTTGAATCTTTTCAGTGTCCCGTCGATCCCTTCTCCACCAGGATGCTCAAGAGAGGACGCCTTTGCCACTCCGAAGACGCCCTCCCTCTAAACTGTAGAGCTGATCGAATGCATCTATCCTCTTGGTTCTTGCAGGTACTATAGTGTCTATAGATGATTTGGACATATTGTAACACAATGATGCTGCTGGGGTACTTTGTTGATACAGAATGAATGATATCATATAGATGCCTTACTAACTGAATGCATTACTAAATACATAATTGTTATTGTTGTTTTGCTGCTAATCGTCTTGATATGCCATTACATGGAGTCATGTCGTGACACTGCGTCTCATTTTATCTCCTTGCACTATATAAAGGGATCAAGGGATTCATCCATCATCCTTTTAGCCCTTTTCTCTTTTTTTTCCTTCTGTTCGACAAATGTCAAAAGTAATTCATATCATCGTAACCGTGCTTATACTAGCAAGCTTGATCCTACAAATTTTGGCTCTGCTGGGCAACTTCAATGGTCTACGATCTGTATACATTGCTCGCCTTGAACTCACAAACCCACCTAGCAGCGGTGGCTTCTTTGACGATTTACTGGATAAGGCAACAAACACGATCTCTGACAGACTACCCGACTATTTTACTTTGGCATTGTTCATTGCTTGCGAAGGCAAAAGCACAAACGAAACTGTGTGTACGCCACCGGCCTTTGGCTATCATTACAGTAAGTGTTGGTGTAAGCCATCTGATGTGTAAAGATATGCTTATACCTGTACCTGTTGCGTAGACACTACAGGCATTTTACAAACGGTACAGAATCAAATACCTGATTGGGTTCATAAAGCACTGACTGGCATTCAAGGTGGTGTATTCATCCCCTCTGTGATATTTTGTTTTATCCTACTGTGTTACAGCCTGTATCATCAATTCAGTGGACATAGAGCAAAGCACTCGCATGGATGGTGCCGCAAAATCATGATCTTTCTAGTGCCAGCCATTGCGTTTTTGTTCTGCCTAGCAACTTTTGTCATTCAAATTGTCATCTACAATATGCTCAAGAGCGGCGCCAACAAGGTCAAGAGCAACTTGTTTGGAGGTCTGATCGACGATGTTGTCATTATTGATACCAAATCAGGGCCATCGATCTGGATGTCACTAGCAGCCTTCATTTGCCTTTTCTTTGTGACAATACTGCTCTGTGTCAGTGTGTGCTGCATTGGCGGTGGCAGATCAAGACGAACAAGACAAGACAACAGCTACGAAATGGATCGTGTCTAGTAGAGAAGAAGGGTTTACCGTGTAACAGTTGAACAAAAGAGCGGGAATTGTCTGGAACCCCTCATTTTGCGTAAATTTTCATTATATTTAAATGTATTGTTACCTCCAATTACACTTGATTTTATTACTATTATTGCTATTAAATTAATCTTTTCCTCATATTGGGAACTCTTTTTCTTTCTTTCCTTTTCTTTTTCTCTGCCCCCCCTTTTTTTTTAAGCTCTTTTTTCATTTGACTCTTGTCTTGAAAGGTGCCATCCATTTTCATCATAATACACAGGGCCTTACTTGATATAGAATGGTTAGCAGAAACAAATTGATGCCGATACTATTGGTTGTTTGTGCTTCAGTGCACCGTGTCAGCGCACAAGGTGAGTCTTGCTATCAGTGAAGCCAACGGCAGCATTCCATTAACATATACTTGTAGCATCCAATGTCACTACCTCCTCCAGTAATTGCCAGCCAGCAAATTGTCCTATGGTGTGTTCGCCCAGCTGTAGCAGTGACCAAGTGTGCACCAAGAAATCAATGACAGATTGTGGTATTTGCCCTGCATTGCTTTGTATGAGTCGAACTGCTTTGGGTCTACCGCCACCAGCTACATCAAGCAATGTTTCATCCAGCGCAGATCAAGGTTCGTCAAATGAGACGGGTGTCTTGGTGGGCGGTATATTAGGCGGTCTCGTTGGATTCGGTATTTTAGTGGGGATTGGCATCTACTGTTACATCAAAAAGAACAAACGAGGCAAGCTGCCTTTCGCTTTCACGAGTGGGAATGCGTCTCATATAGTGCAAAGTCAAGAGAAATTTCATCAATCCCAGTTGCAGAGCCCCCAACAAGTAACACCACATCCAGCAGTGATTGCAGCTCTCTCGCATCAATCCACTATCACAACCACCTCCTCCTCATCCAGATACATTGGACTAGCCAACCTTGCCAATGGTGGTAACTTGCAACGACAGACATCCATGACATCCACCAGCAACCACACTATTCAAACACCCCTTTACAATGCAGATACACCCACTAATACTACTTCAAATAATACCAACATATCTAATACTGTAATTACTGGCAATGTGCCCGAAGAATTCGAGTCCAAAATTGCCCTACAAAACAAGAGAATATCTGAGATTTTATACAACAACCCCAGACTATCGCAGCAACCACAGCCACAACCACGGCCACATATCCAACATGCTCAACAACGATATTCGACGTACACAACAACAGACGATGATTTTGACGATGGTGACGATAGAAAATCCACCCTATCCACTTCCACAACGCAATCTGATTATTTACCGCAAACAGCAACAGCGACATCTCTTCAGGCTGTTCAAATAGCAAGGGCAAAACCACAAATTATGCGAGTCAATTCTGTCAAAAGTACCAGTGGTCTAAATCGAAGTGAATCTGTCAGAACAGTGTTGACAGCTATTGAAGATATCCAAAATTTCCCTTCCACCCCAACTCGCAATGAAATGCCTGCAACAACAGCACCATCAGCAACAACAGCGAAAGCTACATCTACACATGAAGACAATCCATTTGCGGATAAGCATACTGACAATATCACACACTAGTAATTTTTAAATGTTTTTGTTATATTTCTTGCAATAATAATAGAAATTGTATCTGTATAGTAATAAAGATGAGCATTTGCGAGCGAAACTTGTGTGTTGTGCTGTGGGTAGGTGTGTATTTGTGTGCAGTTGAAAATCAATAAGGTAAGATGAGTGAAAAGGGAGTGAGTGCGTATATATGTGTTGTGGTTGTCGTTGATAAGTACAGTGTTTATTTTTTGCTGGTCTTCTTGGGCTTTTTATCCACTACAACTGCAGCTCTGGCAGCAGCGGCAGCAGCAGCTTTTGCAGCAGCAATGTTCTCGGCAACCTCGGCCTTCTTTGCTGCTTTCTTTGCCTTGGCTCTTTCAGCTTGCTGTATTTGCTTATTTCTTAACTTTTCCTCTTCAGCCTACGATATACAGTCTAAGTCCATGTTGCCCTTATCTCCAATCCCTAATGCCATTTTGTTTACCTCATTCTTTTGTGCTTGGATTTCATTTAAAAGCTCCTCCTTGAAGGGCCATTCATTGGGAATTCCGGGGTCCTTCTTGGTTTCTATCAATTGTATATGCTTAGATGCGGTAACTTTCAATTGATCCAAGGACACTTACTGTTGTGCTTTCCGGGATTCTTTCTTGCTGCTCTACGTTCCTTACGATGATGATCTCTAATACGACCCAAAATTCTATGCTTGTGTGCAGTGCGGACACGCTTACTCTTGATCTCTA
The DNA here is from genome assembly GCF_035048745.1 of Mucor velutinosus. NCBI lineage: Eukaryota > Fungi > Mucoromycota > Mucoromycetes > Mucorales > Mucoraceae > Mucor > Mucor velutinosus. The sequence goes on from NW_027041921.1 coordinate 407,850, forward strand.
TGAAAAGCACTATCAGCAGCCATGCTAATCATCAGAGGCATCCTCAAACTTACTCTTGGGAACCATATTTAATGTTTTATAGGAAGGGGAGGGATATCGAAAATATAAAAAAACTCCAACATTTGATCCCAAATGCAAAAAAACTTAATCATAGTATTATTAGTCACAGCTGCTCCGGATGGCAGTGTCAAATCACGTCAAGCCACTGTCCATTCAGCATACAATTCATTGACAACCTTATGCAGCACAAGATCAAAAGCGAAAAAGCGTAGCATATTCCTATCATGATGTCAACTTCCAAATCACAAAATGTCTATATAGTTTATTTTTTTTATTCTACAAAAAATCAAGCCAAATCATCTGGTAAATCCAAGATGTGTCCCATCTTCTTGACTTTGACAGCCAAGTATTTATCCATCTCATTTCTAGGTGTTGATGCACCAGAAGAGAGCACTGGTGAACCTTCCAAGTTGCTGTGAATAAACTCCCTCTTGGTAATGGATGGTGATGGCATGGCACTGTTGGAATTACTTCCACTTTCACCACCGATAAGATCTGAAATGATTGGCGAAGACCAAGAACGAGGCACCATTTGTTGACGCTTAACCACCTTGATGGATCCAAATGACTCCAATTGTTTGATTTTGTCGGGATTGTTGGTCAAAAGATGAACCTTTGATAGCTGGAGATCTTTCAAAATGGCATTAGCGATACCATACGTTCTGCCATCCGCAGGATGTCTCAATAAAACATTGGCAGCTACTGTATCATGGCCCAAATCTTGCAAATTGTATGCCCTATTCACAATCCATCAATATCCATGCCATCTGAACCTAACCGTAGAATCTGGTTGCCATAACAACCTTCCTGTCAAATACCTCTATAAATACTTACTTTAATTTTTCCATTAAGCCAATACCTCTACCTTCTTGTCTGAGGTACACAATAACACCACGACCAGCCTCTTGCATTTGTGCCATAGCACTATCCAATTGCTCACCACAATCACAGCGAGCAGAATGTACCGTTTCACCAGTAAAACACTCTGAATGAATACGCACCATGGGAGGCTCGGGTAATACTTTCCACTCATTTTTGGCTTTTGCCTGTTGTTCTTCTAAATAAGCCTCCTGATCCTCGGTCAACTTGAGCTCACGGCTCTCATCTGACACCACTTCCTGTAATCTGCCATAGTAGGCGCCTCTCACAATACGGTTCATGATAGTTTCATTCTCCCAGGTTTGATCCAAAGATTTAGAGCGAATGTCATCACCATAGACAATCGCTAGATGCTCTTTGTTGTCTTGGTTGTTTTTGTATAGATACAGATACATTTCACCGCCTTCCGTTGTAGGAATGCGAGCACGCACTTGACATTGGATCTTGACATGGCTGTCAGGCACGAGTTGAGGCGTTACAGCGCTTGGCGAGTATACTTGGTTTTTGAGGAATTCAATGTATTCTTGAATAGTAGGAGGATGATCTTTTTCGGCCTTGTCGCATTCTGGTGCTGGAGAATTGCTCACAACGTTCATACCGAAGAGTGTAAATAATGTAGAGCTCATGGTGGGTTGATTTTTTCCGAGAAACGAAAGAGAGAAAAGGTAATGATTGCTTTCAAATGTCTACCAGTGTGTGTGTGTGTGTGTGTGTGTGTATGTATTTATATGGATGAAAGGTTAGTAAGCTTGATTGAAATTTGTAATCAATTAAATGCCCGTTTTTTCTCAGTCAAAAGGATTGCAGTTGAGCATCCTTTGATTTGTCAGATGTTGGCTAGGTTTCCAATGATTTTTTTCGATATGGAAGGCATGGCATGTTGATTGACATGTGAAGTAGACTTTGTAGGTCAGGTATTTGTGTGAAGTGATGCAGTATACTTCATGATGTGCCTGGACGTATGCCCAGATGAAGATCTACCCGGGGAAATGTGCCGTTTTTCTTTTTTCCACCACCATCATTACATAAATCCATGTGTTGCGGTTATCCAATGCATCTCATGCTTGTGATGTCAGCTTTTATCAATTTTTTCACCTTATTTTGCGTATACCTCTTTCTTCCATTTACTCTTTACATTAAACTTGATCTTAATCTTCCCAAGAAAATTACAAAATCATCAAAAAAAAAGAAAACAAACTTATAAAGTTACAACAAATTGACATAGCATGGCTTCCCAACAACAACTAAGGTAATTCAAGCTCGATAAATGCAAATCATCTAGTACGTGTTTCTTAACGAGCAGCAACACCATTTAGCCACGAAAATGATAATTGGAAAAAGAGTCTTGCTCTTCCTCAAAAAGACATGAGGCCTCAAACAGAGGTAGATTGCAGCGACAACATGGGCTGATCCGTATACTGACTGTACTGTGATAGGATGTTACTGCCACCAAAGGTAATGAGTTTGAGGACTACTTCCTGAAGCGTGAACTCTTGATGGGTATCTTCGAAGCTGGTTTCGAAAGACCTTCTCCCATCCAAGAAGAAGCTATCCCAATTGCTCTTACTGGTCGAGACATCTTGGCCAGAGCAAAGAACGGTACTGGTAAAACTGCTGCTTTTGTCATCCCTACACTTGAAAAGATCAACAATAAGAAGGCCAAGATCCAAGCCTTGTTACTCGTTCCTACTCGTGAGTTGGCTCTTCAGACTGCTCAAGTATGCAAGAATCTCGGTAAGCATTTGAACATCCAGGTCATGGTTACTACTGGTGGCACTACTTTGAAGGACGATATCATGCGTCTCAGTGAGCCTGTTCATGTCGTCGTTGGTACTCCTGGTCGTATTCTCGATTTAGCCTCGAAGAACGTTGCTGATTTCAGTGAAGCATCCACCTTTGTCATGGATGAAGCTGATAAACTCTTGTCTCCCGAATTCACCCCCATTATCGATCAATTAATCAGCCATTTCCCCAAGGATAGACAAATCATGCTGTTCAGTGCTACCTTCCCTATGATTGTCAAGAGCTTTAAGGAAAAGTACTTGGTCAAGCCCTATGAGATCAACCTGATGGACGAGTTGACTTTGCGTGGTGTCACCCAGTACTATGCCTATGTCGAGGAAAAGCAAAAAGTCCACTGTTTGAATACGTTGTTCTCCAAGGTAATGTCGTATAAATAGGATGGGGGCAGTAACATGTTGAACTCATACTCTCTTTGATAGCTTCAAATCAATCAATCCATTATCTTTTGTAATTCCACCAACCGTGTCGAGCTTTTAGCCAAGAAGATCACCGAATTAGGATACTCTTGCTTCTACTCTCATGCAAAGATGTTGCAAAGCCATCGTAACCGTGTTTTCCATGACTTCAGAAACGGTGTCTGTCGTAACTTGGTCTGCTCTGACTTGCTGACGCGTGGTATCGATATTCAAGCCGTCAATGTAGTCATCAACTTTGATTTCCCCAAGAATGCTGAGACCTATTTGCATCGTATTGGTCGTTCAGGTCGTTTTGGTCATTTGGGTTTGGCAATCAACTTGATTACGTACGAAGATCGCTTCAATCTTTACAAGATTGAGCGTGAGTTGGGTACTGAAATTCAACCTATTCCTCCTGTCATTGACAAAAACTTGTATGTTGCTCCTAACGCTCTTGAGGATGCCCAAGTTCAACAACCCAACCGTCAATTAGCCATTGCTACTCGCCAACAACAACAACAGCGTGATCAAGCTCAATACAGCAACAGCAATAGCCATACTAACTATCAACAACAACAACAACAACAACAACAACATCAGCAGCAGCAGCAGCCACAGCAACAACAAGTGTATCACCAAAACGGACATCAACAACAACAATATCGAGGCAATTACAATAACGGCAGTAGAGGCGGTGGAGGTGGAGGAGGTCGTCGTCAACAACATCAAAACCAACAACAAAGAGGTCAATCTTCAAGATCATAAGTCGTACAATTTTTTTATCCAACTGTAAATAAGTTTTTAGAAGATCCCCAGAATAAGAGCAAATTCATTCGATTTCTTTTATTTTCTTTTCTATATAAATCTCTCCTCTCTCTCTCTCTCTCTCTCTCTCTCTCTCTCTGTTTCCTTCTCTTGGTGGGGGGTTTTTTTTTCTTGTACAAATGTACTAGCAAAAAGTTTACTCAATCCAACACTTGAAAATCAACACGAAATCATCCCTTTTTCCGTTTATATTCACTTTTTCTTTCTATCTAATCCTTTTTTTTTTCTTTTTCTTTTTTTTTTTCGTTTTTTTTTTTTTTTTTTTTTTTTTTTTTTTTTTGTAAATCGGTATGTAAGGTTTGGATCCAAGCTTCCAATCCCATGTACTTGTAATTTGTATAAAACCAACTGATTGATTTAATAAAGTCATCTTTAAATCATTGTAACTGTATCTGTGGTGCTGCATGAACAATGCAGAAAACTAATCTGGTTTTATGCAATAAGCAAACATCTAGCTATGAACCTCATCAGTTTACATGCTTCTAATCAAATAGTAGCTGTCCATGTTGATCGATCGTTACTGTATCCTCAAGGGCGACATGAGCTAGAACAATAACTCAGTTGTATTTGGACCATGGTATCAGCTGTAAAGAGGTATATTATATTATTAGCTCTGAAGGATAAACATGATTCTCGATCTCCTTCATAATGAGTAAGGTATAGTGCATCTGTCTGTAATTGGTTTATCTGCATCCGAAATGTGACTCCAAGACCTAGCCCGAATGGCAGTAAGCCCTGGACGAAACTCTTAAATTCAACATGGTTTCCACGGTTTTCTTTTTCTTTCTCTCTTACAATTTCTCAACTTCAACACATCAACAGCCATGTTCCAAAAAATCGTCAACTTCTGGTTCTCTAGCTTCGTTACTGAGCGTCTCTTAGCAAGCCCCTTGTTCAATCGCATGGCTCAAAAGACACATCACCATGTCTCTACCATCACAGACAAAGGTAAATTGAAGCAATCATGGGGGGGGGCTTGACATTATTCTGACCTATTTATCCTAGGTACCAAGACTGGTAGCGAATTCATGAAGGCTTTTAAGGCAAATCTTGAGAAGGAGGCAAGAAACAGTGCCAGAAAGTAAGTTTAGTAGAAGGAGACCAGACATTTGTGCCAATCCCACAGTAAATCGAAAGCTACTACGAACAGCCATTTGCTTCTATAGCAACCCCTACCCCACATATTTATATGCATTATTGCTCAACTTCTTTTTCTTTCTTTTTATATATACATCATCTTTATTAAAGCTATAGCTACAACTTGGAAGTCTGCGACTTGACAAATCAAATCAATTGATCTTATTGTGGGAGATTTGTTATATGCGTATATTGGATGCTAAAAGGGACATTGACGATGGATCTGGAGTTAAGAGTAGGGAAATGGAGAAAGGAAAGGGTATGGATGATTTTTATACTATTTTACAAGTAGAGCGATGAGTGAATTATACAATGGCATCCACATTGGGTTCAGATGTGATGATCTTCTCCATCTTTCGAGCTCTTGTGAAATCAGAGACAGCTCTCAAGATGATGAACCATCCAATAAACATCATCAAGTATGCAATCACATCTGCCTGCGCTGCATCTTGTCCAACTGTATCATGGCCCTCGCCATCATAGTCAAAATCTTCGTCCAAAGTGCCTCTACTGCGAACATAAAAGCCATACTGAATCAATGATACACCTAAACCAGCACGAGCACCATCTTTTGCTGCATGTGTCGTATGTAATAAATAAGTCAGCATGAATCCTACTAACTGGAAACTAGCAGAAACTACAGAGAAAGAACTGTAAATAACAAATCATTTTTTAAAAAAAAAAAAAAAAAAAAAAAAAAAAAAAAAAAATAAGCATTCACATCACTAACCCATCAAGTTCCACATAAAGCTAAATATGCTACCCACTGGTAATCCTTCAACCAAGACCATATCACCCATGCCAGCAGGTGCAATGATTGTTGTTTGCCAGTAAGGTGGTGTTGCATCAGCTGAAGCTTCTTCATAAGTCTAGAGAATAATAGATTAGCTTCAAACATGGATTTTTTTTTTTTTTTGTTTCAATTTTCACTCACGGGTGGTACTTCCTCCACTTTAGAGTCGGATTCTGGTTTAGCCGCCATATTCGAGAATACACCATCATTTGATTGTTGTTGAATAGGCCCATTGCTGTGATGAGCTGTACCAGAAGAAGGTGCTGGTAATAGCTGATGATATTCAGTTTCTAGCAAATGATTATCTTCGTCCTCTTCGTTGATATCGAATGTATCTTCCAAGTCGCTCCGTTGACGGGGCATGGTTGAAGGTCTATTCGCATCATTGCTGTCTTGAATGTAATCGTTTTCCTCGTCATGATTCTCGAGAGAAACCTGTATCAAGAATTAGCATGTACGGCTATTTAATCTGAATACTGAACCTTACTTGTTCGTATCTATGGTTGCTTGACATTGTTCTAAGCGCAGTGATTAATAGAAGAGAAAAAGAGAAAGTTTATGGAAATTGCTAGCTTTATCCCATTGTCAACACACTCATTGGGTCCCAGACAATCAATTTCTTGGTTTTCCCTATATTGCGTTTGTCTCGGAGCTACTGACAGTAGCTTTCGTCCACAAGAAATCTTCCGCGCAGCACCTTCTGTTCCATCTCAGGAGTTCCTGATCTAATGATGTTATGAGATGTCATAGAGCATTACTCGAATCATGGGCTTATTTTGATTTCTTGTTCTTTTTTTGGAATTCAATGAAATCGATCCCATTTGTTTAATAGCCATTGGTAGTCATTTTTTGATTTAATGTGATGACCCCAAGACTACATTTGCTTTCCAATTTGTACAAGGAGCATGAGCAATGTATCTTCTGGTATCTGACAGTTGGCAAGCGTCGAATCTAATAATAACCTGAGTAGCATGGTCAATTCCTCTAATTGTATATGAAACTGTATTTTCCGTCATTAAACAAACATATGCTGCATTTATTAGTTAGTAATAGTAGTTGTAATGTTGCATTAAATATTTCCATCATGATCAATCTGTTGATTGAACGACACCTTTGAAGGTATGTCTACCAGAAATAAACCAGAAAAAGATGGAGAAGCACATGACAGCACCGATCATTAGGGAAGACCAGTTCATATTTTCAGGATTTACAGGTGAGGCCGATGGAATGCAAAGAATCACAGCAAAGAAGCTTGCCCAGATAACACTGATAAAGTTGAGAGGTAATCCAAACTTGCCCAAATGGAAAGGGCCTTTTGGCATATCATTTCGGACCCAAATAAGACGACAGAGCAAAGGTAAACCGTAGGATACGTTAATTGAAATGACAGCAGCACTCATAATAGCCTGCCAATAAACCACAGAGCCAAATGAAGGCAAAATAACCAAGATACAGATGACAAGTTGCACCAAAAGACAATTGATGGGAATACTGCGGTCGCCAGAGATATTGTACAGAAACTTAGAGTAAGGCAATACACCATCACGGGATAAACTCCACATGAAATTGCCAGCAGCAAGAATTGAATTGCAAAGGGATCCGATTTGAGCAACTAGCAAGATGACCAAAAAGAAGGCTGTGATAGCAGGGCTGTTGGTAGCTCTCAGAAAAAAGGTAGCAACTGGCATGTCAGAGTTCAACAGCTCATCAATGTCTTGGATGGAGAATAAGGTAGAAATGATCAAGGCAAAACCTTGCAAGACAGCACCTATCACGCAGATGACGATACCTCTAGGAGCAGTAGTTGCAGCATTTCTTGTGCCTTCGACAATCTGTGCACCACATTCGTATCCAACTAATGCCGAGTTATTAGCATCGTCGTATAACGTTTTGACTTGAATACATACCTAGAGCCCATCCAGATGCTAACAAACCAATCAAAAAGACCAAGCCATCACTCTCATATCCAGTCTTGTTTACAAAGTTGGTGAAAACCCATTTAGCAGTGTTATGAGTGGGAGCCATAGCAGGAACGGTGATGATAACAATCAGTGTTCCAATCAGCACCCAAACAACCATAAATTGGTTCAAGTATGCACTGAACCTCAGGCCCAAAATATTGTATAAGGTGCCTGCTATTACGAGTCCTATATAAAGGCCAACAGATGCCCCTTGTGAACTGATCTGATTTTCGTTCAAAGTATTTGCGATCGCATAGATAAAGTCACCTGCTGTGTAGGCTAATGTCATTACCACTGCGATCAAGCCTGTGAGATACGCATATCCATTGATCCAAGCCATGACTATAACAAAATTCAAGTTAGTTGCTATAAAATCAGAGGAATTGCATGACTAACAAGGTGCCCATTTCTTATCACTCAGCATGAGCGACCACGAATAAACACCTCCTGCTAAAGGAAATGCTGAGATGACTTCGGCCATAGACAGTGCGATACACATCACAAAGGTTGACACAATAAGCCAACCCCAAAATAAAGCTGCAGGACCTCCAGCACTCAAACAGGGACCGAATGTTACCATCCAACTAGGCAGCACCGCCATCGTTGAAAAAGCAAACCCAAATTGAACAAACAGGCTGATCTCACGTTTGAATTCTTGCTTGTACCCGAGATCTTGCAACCGTTGAGCATCCGCATCCAAGTTGTTTGTTTCCACATGTCTAATATCTACTTTCTCAACAGAGGGTTGATTGTGTATAGATGATGTCTCATTCGCTACCTACATTTTTGAATAGCAAAGTTAGCAGATGTGGGTACGCTTATGCAATTGAAGCATCTGTATCTCAGATCTTTCATATCACACCGACATTTTGTTGTCAATGCAAATCAAAAGAGGTCTGAACGAAAACCTAATACAAAAGATGATACTCACATTTCTATTCGTCATTCTGAAGGTATATTATATGATGTGCTTGGTTTGGGTAACAAGTGTATCAGAGATAATAGTATATACAAAGGCAATTAAACAAAAAAAAAAAAAAAAAAAATCTCGAACATCAAATCAGAATATGGTTTGTTTATATACACATCGACTTGTGATTTGCATATCGTGTCAATTAAGTCCTTGAAAGCTAATACATAAGGTAGAACGTACTTTTATGCGACATAATTGATAGCTTTGCGTATCAATTTCAACAATGATAAGACACAAACATCCGTTGTTGGCATAAATGCATCACATGGCTATTTGGACTTCACTTTATTTCCTATTCCATTGTGAGATATTGCAATTACGTTGGGCTGTATCACGATCGCTGACAAATAGAAACAATCTTAATAGGGAAGGCTATGCGAAAAAAAATAGAGAATACGTTGTGTGCTAGGCAAGTTTGGGAAAACTGTTTTGAAGGATACACTCTTAATCATGGATTATGAGATGGATTAATGCACATTTTGAAAGGGCGATATCTCTGGAAGATAGTAGCGTTGTACTCCTGTGGCATTTAGGTTCATCATCACACGATAAGACAATTTGATTGTGAGAAGGGAGCACAAGAAATCCGTTTGCGCAAGAATATTCACATACAGACTCGGTTTAGCAATGACAAGAACAGCAATGATGTGAGTGTTCAATGATATTTCCAAGACTTCTAATTGTCATCCTCTGTATCAGGTACTACAATGCCAGTGAAAAGTTGTTGTTACATTTGCAGAGAAAATAACCATATTCGTGCATTAGCGAGCTAGTAATATGATCAAGTGTTTTAAAATCATCAATTGATGCAATTGGTGCTCAATTGAAATGATGAAAGACGCTAATTTTGCACGCTACAAATAATTGCATGTCTGTAAATTGTTACCATATAAAGGCCGGGCCCGAAAGAGTGTTTATTTGGATTGCATGCGCAGCATTGTGCAAAGGCATATGATGTAGTAGCAACTCGATCAATGATTATACATCAGCGTTGAGTTGTAATATTGGCATGCTCAAGTCTATATTACCAGTTTATATTGAGAAATCACATTTTAACTCTCCATCATTTCTTGCGAGCCGTCTATGAGCATTTTTTTTGATGTGGGTCTGACTCTTCTGCAACGATCTACATCTTTTCAAGTGGAAATGATTGGTAAATGGGTGCTCGATATACCTGTGTTGCCTCACTATTAAAAGCTATGTCATTCACAGCGAAATTTAAATGCATATCAGCCGTAATTTCTCGTGTTAAAAGTCGTTTTAAACCGCCAGAATAGCTGGAGGGTAAGCCAATGACTATAAAGATGATGAACAATATTTACTCATCATCAACTGAGCTATTATATTGTTCAAATCCCCCCTCTTCATGACAAGTTGACTCAAGGTATCCGGGTGCTTGATATTGGCTGTGGACCTGGTTGGTGGACATTGAACATAGCTCGCTTGTATCCCAATTCCAAGTTCATTGGTACCAACGTGGTCGACGTCGTTGCCACTGAAGATGTTTCTCCTAATGCCAAGTTTCAATTGTTGAATGCTGGAACTGGGCTAGACTACTTTAAAGATGAATCATTTGATTTTGTATTTCAGCGCTTTTTGGTAATGAGATTTCCAACAGACCAGTACATTGGTTTTTGTCAAAAAAAAAATAAAGCGAATCCTCGAGCCAGGAGGAGCTATCGAGATCCTTGAGCTTGTTAGCGAATACAAGAATGCGGGTTCTGCATTCAAAAACATCAATCTCTGGGGTAAGTTAGTAGTCCACACATCTTACCCTTTGTTCATCAGCCAATGAGGCTTTGGTGGTTCGCAGCATGAACTCGTATGTCGTTGACAAAGTCTCTACTTCTCTCGCTGATGCTAATATGGAAGAAGCTTTCAAGGAGGTTGGTCAATATGAAATTTCTACTCGTTTCCGACTCATCTATGCTACCAAATGATCATCATAATATAAAAATTTATAGTTGCTGGGCACTTTTATTTCAAATACTACATAATTACGTGTCAAAACAGTTTTGTTGTGATTGAAAGAGCTATAATACTCTCCAATTCGCATTTCCCTCCATATTTGCTTCAGAAACGTCGATTGATATCATGAGAAAGGCTGGCTGGCCACCAGCCGCCAGAATTGATTCAATCGCCGCCTGGCGTTCTGTCCTGATTTGATGATTTTCAGACTTTTTCGACAACAATCGACCTATTTTGCCAGATTCGACCATGTAAGTTGTACACATTCTCCAACACCCTCTTAAGCATCCTTGAAGTATTTTTCAAGGCGCACCTAATGGTGCTATTTACAAGAGGTGTCTTGATATAGCTCATGGAGCAATTTATGAAAACATGAAATGAGGTTTTTGGCAAAAATGTCGAGATTTTACATATCAAGATGCCATACAAACAATCTCAAGGGCTGCACTGGACCCAGAGAAACATTTTGACTTGATATATGCTATAGCAAAAGTCTTGGTTTTTGAGATGAAAATCGCGATCGTTTGATTTTCGATGAAAACCATGAGGTATACCTCATGGATTTTGGTGGATTTTTGGCGATCTTAAAAAAGTTGAGCAAAGGTGTCAGAAAGTAAGAGCTAGACGAGAGTAATTGTTTGGTGCTATTCTGAGGGTCTAAAACAACTTGTAACACGAGAAATCCCTGCTCAAATGTGCCCAAATTTCGCTGTGATCTGCATACTTTTGAGTAGCAGGAAGCAACCCAAGCGTACTATCTGGACGTATATGAATTGTCCGGATAGATACAACTATGGAGCACTCAAAAAAAGCCAGATCTACAGTTATGGGGGCTTCCCATGTGATATTTGTCAATTAATCGGTCCTCATTCAGAGAAGATTTGATGAATTTTACAGTATTTTTATGAGATAAATCTAGGCGGTTGGCGTAACGATCCGTCAATGTGTAAGGTGGCTCTCATCAAAGCAGAGCGAGGGTAGAGAGCCAATCTAAAGAGTAGAAACAATCTTCATCTGAGGAAATCACAGCGAGAATTCTCCAGAATTAGGAGGCAACATAGTTTTGACGAAACCAAAGCATCTCTAAATGAGTAGATTATGGCCGAGTGTGTCCAAATCACTTGAGATTGAGTGGTGGCTAACCATAAACGTCTTATAAATTAATTTAGTTACAGGCACGGAAACCGCAATGTCGGTAATGTGGCGAGTGTGTACATTGAAACACAACCAGTTGGTGTTGCATCAATGTTTTGACTTTGAAATATTTGGAGCGGATATAGACTTTGTACCAGGTACAAGCGATTGATCCGACGGAGGCAAATAGCATCTACCTGTTGCTTTACATTGACTTTTAGCATTCTAATCATGTATAATGGTATCGACAACGCTCTACAACTACAAAACAAGCCATTAAGTTAAGCTTGGAGACTGCATTACTTTGTGACGCCCTGTACAAGCCGCCAAAAAGAGTATAAATAGGCCACCATTTTGCCCATTCTTTAAATTTCTTTTCTTCTTCTTTTCCTCAGGCTCTCTGTTCTGAAAGTGGAATGGTCGTAGTAGCTCCTTCTCTGTGAAGCGATACTGAGAGAGGTGCGTGCAGCTCCCATCAGGAAGCCGTAGGGACAGCAGTAGCGGGTGCTCTAGTAGTGGGCGATCGTGTACCATCTAGTTCTACCCTGAAGAGGCACACGGGCCGTCTCTGAAAGTTGCAATGTAAATGAAAAATTTTTTGAATCAAACACAAAACATATAAATGCGTACTATTCGTGAATAAAATGGCTGAATGCTTAATCATTGTCCTCACCATGTGTAATGCACTAGTTGCAGCATATCATACCTAAATATCTTAAAACAATTGATAAATGATACGAGTTTTGGCCATTGCAAGATCCTTTTGAAAATGGCTTTACGAGTTTTTGGCACTCTATACATCTTTGCTTCAAATTGCTGTTATGGATTATCAAACATATGGAAAATTAAACACTTGTTGAGCGAAATGTACTCTTCAGTGAGTCCGTTCTTACGTTTCATTGCATTCGAAACTGGAGACAACAGTAGGCCAACATCAGATCTGCTCTCTCTGTATCAAATCAAACGTGCCATTCCTCTGCTTGAACACTTTGAAAACAGGGTTATCTAAACCCTTGTTTTTTGGCTTTGCATAAGCATTTCGTGAGCTACCGTTTACTTTGCATCATGAAAGTGGCACCATTGAAATCTCCAAACGAATTCGCTTTCAAATGATATGTATGACATATAATCACACCAGTTCTTCTTAGCTTCACATTCACCCTTTCATCCTCTCTATCTCTTCTCTTGATGCTGCTTTGTTTACCTTTTGTACAAGAAAGTTTATTGAGCCCACTTTCGCAAGCCAATGAGCTGCTTTAGATTTGAGACTTGTTAAGGAGAGTAGCTTGGAAACTCATGATATAAAATGTGTTGTATTCTGTATCAATTGAATAGAATCAACCGTAAAAATGTATTATTACTTTCTACCTATATCATATAGTGTCCTTCATCTCGCGTTTGTTGGGCATTTCTTGCTCTCTTCTTTCGTGATTTACACAATTGAGGTTTGGGAGGTATGGTTACACTCTCTTTCCGAATGTGTTTCATCTGTTAATTGCCTTGAGAGTTAACTAGCCCCCTATTTAATAAGTAAACGCTGGTACAGTAGCGATATAGAGTCAATTCGATTGGATCTCTCTGTACAGAGATCTAGCGCTGGATTTTTGGCAGTTTGATTAATGTGTCTATATATTATGAGAGTGAATATGATTGCAATGGTGCTACTTGGATCCTTCACCATCTCATTCACAATCGCTGTATATCAAATCTGCCACTACTATTATATCAACATTCGCAGTATATACAAATCATCGACGTTCCCATACGTTTGTGTAGACGCACAGCTTTGTAACGTACATACCTGGTATGCTATGGCATTCATCAAGACACCAAGAACCAGATACACCCATCTCTGCTGTCAGAGCAGACACATACATTGACGCTACCTCATAATTACAGCATATGTGAAATCATGTAGTGATTCAGGATATTTGCTCTACAATCAGGCCCTCTTGAACACTCTAACAAGGGGGGGAATTACACAATTATTATCTACAGCCTCTGCTAGATTTCATGCTGTAGCCGCATGTCCATCAATGCTTGGTCAAAGCAGCATTTTATCTGCCAGGTAACGAGAATTTCTGGATGGCATGTTAAATACACCCCTTCTGGCTCACACATCCTGTATAGTTTGGGTGCTTTCCGCACACCATCTACCATCACTAACACCACCACTAGCTTTGGAATAACACAAATGCGTTTCGTCGCATACAGCAACACTTGTCAACTCTCTCAAGTTGTTCGCAAAAGAGACATGGATTTTTAGCTTGTTTAGCCACCAAAAATGGTCTTCGTATTGTCATTAGACGTCGCATGAAAGGAAGAAAGTTCTTATCTCATTATATTGATTTACATTATATATCACGAGTTTTTATGTTTCAGATGGCTTTCTACCTTCGCTTCGCTTCGGTGAGAACCAACCTGCACAGCAGCAGCTCGCGCTAGCGATTGTCCTTGCGTATTTTATCAAAACACTGCTACGTTCATGTTGACCCTCCACTTACACATGAAATCCCTTCATATTATCTGTGGATCTGATTATTATGCGATGCTCTACATCCATACACACGTAGTTAATTCGTATACGGGCAAGCAGTATACTGGTATTTCCCCTTTTTAGCCTTTAGTGTCCCTAATACAGCAAAATCTGAGTGCATTTGAGCTGCGTTTTCTTGCATTCAAGGCCGTTTTAGATGGTCAGAAGAGCCCCAAATAATTGCTCTCATCTAGCATTTACTTGCTGATATCTTTGCTCAACTTTTTTTAGGACCCAAAAAAAACATGGCCAAAAATCGACCAAAAAGCATGAGGTGCCCCTCATGGTTTTCATTGAAAATCAAACAATCGCGTTTTTCACCTTGAAAATGAAGACTTTTGTTACGGTATATCTTGAATCAAAATGTTTCTATCGATCTAACGTAATCCCTAAAATCATCTCTGTGGGACGTTGCTATATAAAATTTCGACATTTTGGCCAAAAACCTCTTTTCACATTTTCATGAATTGCTCAATAATCTTATTAAAAACATCTGCCTTACTTGGTACCATTGGATGCGCTTTGAAAAGTACTCCAAGAATGTATTAGGAAGTATGGGGTGAACATCGCATTTTATATAGTCGAATCAGGCAAATTAAATTAATTAAGTCGAAGACAGATTGAAATCAACAAATCGAATGAAAAATCTGAGGCGAAGATTCAATGATTTTTGGCTAGGAAGATCAATCAGGAAGGCATGCCCATCAACTGTTTTCAATGACTTTAATTGGACCTATACATCCAATAGCTAGCACTTTTTGTAATTTAAAACATCTAATCATCAAATAAGTGGTCAAAAATTAAAAAAATTGCCAGGAAAACCACGCAAAAGCAAATGCGTAGTCGAGACTGGCGAATAGATGTACTCAATTCAGTTGTGGCTACCTGCAAAATATGTTGGATCAAGGCGGCGACGGCTGCTTACCCAGTTCAACTATTACAGGGAAGCAATGGAAGGTTCTCACTGAACATTAAGCAAGGGCAACAAGTGATCTGTCAGTATTAGTAGATCGAATATAAAGAAATGTATTAGAGATTAGCCGATACACTGTAACTTCCATCTTAACTGATTATAATTGCACTGAGGAAACATTTGTCCTCGAATAGGAATTTTAAGAGCACATAAGTGCCACTTTGTTTTTTGAGTAAGCATACCGTTTAATTCTACAGGTACAATCATCATCTCAGACAATGAGACTACGTGCAAGAGTTCATCAAGAAATAATGCTTGTATGCTGGAAATCGTGTTTTCTGTTAGCATCTTCATTCTGATTGTCTTTAGCCCACAACAGTGAGGTATGCCCTGTAATTTGTGCGGTAGAAACGACGTTTGCCCAATTGACCTGAGCTTTTAAAAGAGATTCCTCTGCCCTCACAAAGACTGTAACGCCAGACCGATCCATATACAGCCAGCCCTCGTGAACATATCAAATACAAACATGAGGGCAACGTAAATACACTGATTCATTATATTTCAATTCAAACAGTTGTTTATGCTTCCTTTATAGACATCTGATTATTTAGAGAACACTTACAGCAATAGATACTGTATAGCATCCAATGACTGAAGATAGAGACATTATAAAAGAAGAGCATTGAAGTATTATACGTTTAGCATTGTTAACAGACGTCTGTGCCACAAGCTTGATAAATGCTGGTATTGAACATCCAATGTGTTATCAAATGATAAGGAGTCTCGTCTCTTATCAAGCAAGCTCACACACACAGCCATATCCTATCTATATTTTCTCCCCCAGCTATAGATGAACCTGATAAACACTGGCATTTTCTTCCATTCCGCATCTTCAAAGCCTGATCTTCTTTATTCGGTAACAAATAAAGCTTTTCTTTTTTTAGACGGAGCCTCTCTGTTTGGAGCAAATGTGATTTAAAATTCTCACCCTTCATTTGCTAAACGTTTCTTTTTCTCTCCTGCTTTTCTCAGTTTTACATGTTGATCAACCATAGCATTTTAAGAGTGGGCTTGTCCAGTGCGCTGAAAAGATCCTTCTATAGCACTCAGGTAACTATGATCAATACCTTGCCGGGTATGTCCCCATCTAATCTGATCTATTACATTGTATAGGCAGCAGCTGTGAGATTGGTAAACACTCTCGAGATTACGCCATGACAAGCAAGGTCGCTGACAAATATACACTGTAGGTTCCGGATCTTGTCTGCCCAGAAGAAACCGAAAAGCATGTTGTTTCCAAGCATTTGGTTGACAACTTCGACCGTCATCACAATTACCTTCGTATATCCTTGACAGAACGTTGCAATCTACGATGTAAGCCAAGTGTATTTCATGGCGTTTTTACTCATATCTCACATGAATTTGCAAATCTCGCCAGGCACGTATTGCATGCCAGAAGAAGGAGTACCATTGACACCCAACGACCAATTGCTCAACACAGAAGAGATCCTACGTCTTGCCAGACTATTTGTCAGCCAAGGCGTTACTAAGATCCGTCTCACTGGAGGAGAACCCACCGTGCGTCCTGATATCATTGAATTAGTGCAACATTTAGGACAACTCAAACAACATGGATTACAAAGCCTCGCCATGACATCCAACGGCATTGCCTTGAAAAGAAAGTTACCAGCACTTGTGGAAGGAGGCTTGGACACCTTGAATGTGAGCTTGGATACGCTGGATCCACATTTATTCCAGATCATGACTAGAAGAAAGGGATTTGATAAAGTGACGGGTGCGATTGATGAAGCTGTACGGCTAGGGATGCCACATGTCAAGATCAACACTGTGGTGATGCGTGGCATCAATGATCAGGAAGTGCTGAATTTCGCCGCTTATACAAAGGGAAATCCTGTCAATGTGAGGTTTATTGAATACATGCCTTTTGATGGAAACAAGTGGAATCGAGACAAGTTGGTACCTTATAGAGAATTGATGGATCGCATTGAGAGCATGTACGGTATATTAACCAAGTTGGGCGATGGCACGAACGATACGACCAAGGTATATATATATATATATATATAAAACATGCACACACGTGCTCTCCATTTACCCCTCTGAACATTAGCATTACCAAGTGCCCGGTTACCAAGGTAAAATTGGGTTCATCACATCCATGACAGAGCATTTCTGTGGCACATGCAACCGTTTACGTATCACAGCTGATGGCAACATCAAGGTGTGCTTGTTTGGTAATGCCGAGGTGTCCTTAAGAGACATGATGCGCCAAGGGAAGACGGATGAGCAACTATTAGAGATCATTGGAGCAGCAGTGAAAAAGAAAAAGAAGCAGCATGCGGGTATGTTTGAACTGGCCTCAAGGAAAAACAGACCAATGATTCTTATCGGCGGTTAACATACACACAAGAGACTTTGTATATCATTACAGCAGTACTATTTATTCCCTTCATCTTCTTGCATCCTATATACATATAGCAACACACATTTCACTTTTATTAAAACATCTTTGCCCCTCTCATGTATATGATTTACTGTTGTAATGATATATGATGTCTTGATCTGATGCAACGTGGAACTAATTCTGTCAATGGGGCCATTTGTAGTTGTCAAGCACCGAAATGTTTCTTCCAAGTTCACTGTGCCACTCCATATATTGCCACCTACATCCATGTTGCAATTCAACAGCGCACGATGCTATTCCTCAAACAGCAAGAGCGATGATGAGGTACCTAGACTTACACACACAGATCCACACACGGGTGAAGCAAGAATGGTATCTGTCACGGAAAAGGTACCTACCAAAAGAGAAGCCAAAGCCATTGGCCGCATCATTCTACCAGACCAAGCATACCAACTGCTGAAAGAAAATCACATCCATACATTGAAAGGCAATGTACTCACAGTAGCGCAAATAGCCGGTATTCAAGCTGCCAAGGCCACCTCCAATTTGATTCCCCTCTGTCATCCGCTGTTATTGGGCCTGATTGATGTCCGTCTTTGGTTGGACGATGACAACAAGAGTGTTGAATGCGAATCCACCGTGCAAACATCAGGTAAAACGGGTGTAGAGATGGAAGCACTCACTGCCACCAGTGTTGCTTTGTTGACAGTCTATGACATGTGTAAAGCCGCTTCCAAAGAGATGGTCATTGAAGGTATTCGAGTTATTGAAAAGACTGGAGGCAAAAGTGGACCATGGAAATCCAATCTTTGATGGCAGTCTAAATAAATGAACATTTTGAATGCCAGTGTTGGTTTTGCTTATAAAAAGGCTAGTAAAATGCTGAAAAAGTTTTCTTTTTTCTTTTCTTTAAACTAAAATACGGGCGTGAGCAGAGTCGTGGTATAAGCGAATCTTTATCAATGGGCCATATCGCGCTACTCATCCCCACGAGCAAAAAAGGCTTGATATCTTGTATATCAGCTGGTACATTGGCCCTAGTTATCACTCGGTTCTTTCCAACTGATTGACGCTAATCCAACTGTACGCACAATCTATACCTTTTTTTTTATATAAAAAATGAAAATGAAAATGAAAAAAACAGAATGTAATAGCATGGCATATTGCATTGACATACCCGTCTCGAAATTGTGCTGTTGCCAGCCTTTGTAACATACTACCACTTTTCATCCACTGACCCAATAAAACCATCCCCCCACGCTTTTAAATCCAACAATTAACAAGACAAGATATAGATCTTTCAATGTTTATTTTTTGTTATGTATATAATATTCATATTTACTAAGAAAATATTTACTCTTCAGAAGCAACAGGCTTCTTTTCATCACCGGTGGCACGAGTGTAGATGACTTGAGCGTGGTGACGAGAGATGGCCTTGATCAAACCTTGAGCTTCGAGCTCGCGGATAGCAATACGAGCCAAAGAACCGTTCAACTTGAGACGATCAACCAAGACAGATTGGGAGATGAGCTTGTAGGTGGGGACTTCCTTGAACAAACGATCGTAGGTAGGCTTATCGAGGATGACCAAGTTGTTTGCCTTGTCCTTGACCTTCTTGGCAGACCACTTCTTCTTGGCCTTCTTACCTCCAGAGCTTGAGCTGGGCTTACCGGCAACGTCCTTCTTAGCCTAAATAGGATGGATAGTAGCATGTTAATCATAACAATGTTGTAAGAGATGGAGTCATCATGATCATAATCGTCGTTTGAGTCAAAACAAAGAGAGCGTGGTTGAGGCTGATAATGATGCATGTCCAATCGTGATAACCATGGCGTCTCTATTGATGGATGTATATGGTACGGTATATTGGGATGTTGCGATATGTTGAAATGATCCATCCATCCATCCATCCATCCATGTAATAATTTATCTCTGCAACCTCCAATGACATCCAAATCTCATCCCATTCCTCTTCATCTTTGTTTTGTCTCTGACTCTATGATATATGATAGGATGGTGTGGTACTTTACCATTGTAAATTTAGAGAAAGAACAGAAATAGGGATGCTAATCCATAAGACTCTTTTGTAATGGCACGCACACGCTTTTCTCAGAGCCTAACTCGCCCCCCCCCTCCCTCCTCAACTTTCATTCAGCAAGTGAATGTCAAGCACACTCTGGCATTTTCACACCTCGGAATGGCATCATGTCCGGGTAAGAAGCATAGTGAAGTATCCGGACGTAAAGAAATGATACACATTTTGCTAACACGCTTGTCATTTGGCAGTGAAATGCTGCAGGATTTGTGGCGACTGTATGTTTTCATTCCATACTTTTTAAACGCTACTTCACAACATTTACCTCTTCATCTCGTTGTTCTTACTATAGGCATGCCAGATCAACGCGGGCCGTTCTTGGTTGTCAAAAGTGGAGTCTTAATAGCATTCAAATCTTGAGAGCAATCCAAAAAAAAAGTCTATTATCTCTTGATCATTAAATAATTGATTGTTGTCTACAACCCCTCTTTTCTCTCTCTCTCTCTCTCTCCAACTCGCTAAAAAAGACATAGTTATGGTAGAATACTTATATAAAGCCCTAGGACTCCAAAGCACTGCCACACTCATAGAAGTCAAGAAGGTTTGTAACATTTGCCAAGTCGTCCTCTATTTATTGTAGCAGCTGATTTCATTGTTTATAGGCCTATAGAACTCTAGTAAGATGTCCATCATGTATGAGAACCTGCATAAAAAGTAACCTAAATGTGTAGGCAAAAGAATATCATCCAGACAAGAACAAAAACGGCGCAGAAAGGGTATAATTGCTTGTCAATTGATACAACATGAGCCAGATTTATTGATCCAGTGTGTCAAATGTATAGTTTAAAGAAATAAACAATGCTTACAGTATACTAAGCGACGCAGAAAAACTATCAGAATACAAACGAAAGAACCCAACAGCATCATCATCAAAGACATCATCAACCTATTCAACGTATGATAAGTACGGGTCCGGCTTTGATACTTTTACTGGAAATCCGTTTTACGATAAACTCTTTAATCACTTTTTCACTGGAGCTTTTCGTCCAGGACCACCACCTTCAGCACAACGGCCACCACCACCACCACCACCAAAATTTCGTACAGAGCGACAAACATCACCACCGCCTCCAGAAAAACCACCGAGTATGTGTACATTCATTTGATCGAGTAGATTGGGTTGATTAAAATTCAAATGTTGTTCAGGAATGGATTTTGACATTACCACCGAGTGCTCTTTGACCTTGGAACAAATCTACAACGGAGCCAAGGTGGATCTACAATACTTTGAAGACACTGACTGCGATCTGTGTAAAAAGTGAGTAAACAACAGAAGGCGGCTTTGGACAGAGATACTCATACTACAACCAGCAACAAACGTCACCCAAGCCTCAAACGATACAAGCAGTGTGAACGATGCGAGGGATCAGGTTGGCTTAACCCTCAATTGGCCAGCAGGAAAACACAGGAACCCATCACATGTGTATTCTGTAAGGGCCAAGGTCGAGTCAAGCACTATCGCGATTGTGTGAAATGTATGGGTGAAACGAAAAGAGCAAAGAGCAGAAGAGTCAGGATCCCCAAAGGAATTAACAAGAATCATGCTCTTCGCGTGCGGGAGGAGGGATACTTGAAACCAGATGGCACAAAGGGCAAACTCATATTTCGCATCCGTGTCCTGGAACATGCTGTATTCCAACGTGAGGGCGACAATTTACGTACGACTGTCAAGATTTCACTCAAGGACGCCGTCATGGGATTTGAGAACAAGAGGCTGTTTACACATTTGGATGGAAGAAAGGTGGCTGTGACGCAAGAACCAGGCTTTACAATTCGACCCAACTCGCAGAGACGATTAAAGGGCGAGGGCATGCCCATCTACGGTAGCAAAACGAACGCATTTGGCGACATGATTATCCGATTTGAGGTGGAATGGCAAGATACTGTGCAAATACCCCAGTGCAGAGCTGCCCTGGATACTATCCATGAGTTTTTTATGACCAACCAGGAAAAGAAGTGTAAGGAAGATGTCATTGTGATTGACGATGATGAGGAGAATGCAGAGGCAGAGCAGCGATCCGCAAAGAGACGACGCACGCATAAACCAGCACCATCACCAGCAGCAGCAGCAGAAAATGTGCTACAGGACATGTCTGAAGAAGAACAAGAGGACGAGGAGGACGAGAAGATGGATGAGCTCAATGATGAGTATGGCGATGACGATAGTGAGTTGGACGTAAATGTTAATTTAGCCTGATATGACATGCAGACTGACGAGTGAATCTGACCGTGTATAGGAAGCTGATCCCAATTTTTATCATGGTTTTTACAAAAAGTACAACTACTACCCCCACAACCACAGTTCATCATTCATATAACATCATGGTTCGCTTCCTTGACCACACTGCATCAGACCACATCAAAGAAAAAGCATTGCATTTTATTAGGGCAATAAAAGCTTGTTGACATCCGATTTATTCAACAAGGTTTTCCCACAAGTGTTTTACAGAGCGTAATTGTTCATTTGATATTAAGGGATGTGTAACCTGGGATAATGAGGTTTTTGCGATATAATGAGGCAGTGCAAAATCATCATGAGTTACCGTTGCTCAGCCTGGCAGAGAGTTACTCTTGTCCGCTATTCCATTACTTATAGCCGTATGCTTGATCATTATATGGCATGCTATAGCCCATTGGCATTGGAACATGATGATAGATAGACGTACGGTAGATCTTTGTTTCGCAACTATCAAATACTGTTTGTTACTACTGCGGTAGATTGATGTTCATCTACTGCGGTAGAGTGATATTCATCTACTGCGGTGGCATTGGATACCATTGCACTATTGTATAGTACAGGTAATGCCCTCTGCTGTCAAGCAACAGCGCATGTAACTGCAGGATATCTTGGTGGTATAGTCGTATGGATCTGTCCATGAGTCTACTTGAAACCATCCCAATAATAGCTTCTTTATCAGATGTAGAATAGACATTAGGAACGAATTCTCGGCCGTTAAACTTTTTTTCAATTCTTGTTTTGGTTCGACCCTATAAAAGAAGGAAAAGAGAGCTTTTAAATGCTCTTTCTCTCCTGCTTTATACACCTATACACATCATGGCGATACCATCGATACCAAGCATTGCTTGGTATTCTGGTACACTTGTGATAACAGCATGTGTCAGTGCGTTTGTGCTGTCTGTACAGCGTGGGTTATATCATAAGCGCATTCAATTAGAAGATAACCCCATTGAACATCATTTGAAATTGGATGTCAAGCGATCTCCTCATGTGCCGTACGCTGACTTGAATCGCCTCAACCGCATCACCCATCTCACCGCTCTCTTGGTTGTCCTGGCTGCATTGGACCTCAAGGCAGATGTGGAACAACAGCAGCAGCAGCAACAACAAGTCGATATGTGGTACATTTCTTCCTCTGTGTTCATCTTCATCTCATGGTTGTATGCCTTGGTGCTTGCGCTGATGTCTCGTCGTTATCAGTTGCCTAATCGCTGGGGCTGGGTGCTGAATGTGCATCTCTGTATTCTCTATTGCGTTGCCTGGGTCGTCTCTGTCTACAAGCTGTGGCAAGCCGCTTCCCTGCAAGATTTGACCTGGATCCAATGTCTCCCTTATCTGTTGCCTGTTATTTTTGGCTTGGATCTCGTCTTTGTTACAATGACAGTGAAGCAGGGTCCACCCTTCTTGGATGAACATGGTCGAGAAGTGTGCAACATCAATGTCGAGTCCATTTTTGGCATCTTGTTTTTGAATTGGTGTACTAAAGTTGTTCAAGTGGTCTCTGACAGAAAGGCGCACGTCAGTGACAAAGACTTGCCTACCATGACACCCAGTTTTCGGGCTCACAATCTCTTTTATACATTTGGTGCCTCGCGTGGAGACAATTTGATTCTGAGATTGATCAAAGGTAACTCGGGAGCGATCGCCATGCAAGTTGGGTTATCCTTGTTTGCAGCTATATTGTACTATGCGCCTGCCTTTTTCATGAATCGTTTGCTTCAGTTCTTGCAAGACTACAACGATGGTATTGATTTTGAGCATCCTGTGCAGTATGGTGTCTTGATTGTTTTGGGAATGGGTGTTTCCATTGTCGCTCTGGGTATCTTTGTGAGTCAGCAATGGTATTATGGTGAGGTGTGTCAAATGAACAAAATGATTACATGCAACTAACTAACCCATTCTAGCGTCATGTGCTGTCCAAGCCAAGGTCAGATCCATGCTTCATGTTGAAATTTACAGAAAGTCGCTTCGTCGTCGTGATTTATCGATGGCAGATGCTAAAGGTAAGAACAGCGATGCTGCCGAGACCAAGGGTAAAGAAGAAGAAGAAGAAGAAGGTGCTGCTGCTTCTACAGGTGCTATTGTCAATCTGATGGGTACAGATGCTGGCCGTATTGTTGACTTCAGTGCCTTGTGGTTTGTCATTATCTCTGCCCCTATTGAGCTGGTGATTGGTATTTACTTTTTGTATCAATTAATTGGTATGGCTTGTATCTACGGTCTTTTGATCATGGTGTTTATTCTCCCTGTCAATCATTTCAACTCAAAATACTTTGCAAAGACCCAAGACCGCTTGATGAAGGCGCGTGATAAACGTGTGTCTTTGATGACAGAAGTGCTGCAAGGTATTCGTCAAATCAAGTTTTTTGCCTGGGAAACCAATTGGGAAAAACGCGTGATGGAAGCCAGAGATGCCGAATTGACTCAACTTGCTGTAACTTACATCAATGGTATCCTTTTTTCGCTTGTTTGGCAAGGGTAAGTCGTTTAAAATTATGACATTGCACTGTTCAGCTCATTTTGGTAAACCCCATATAGAGCTCCCATCTTGGTTACGCTGGTCTCTTTCTTTGTATTCACCAAAATTCAAGGCAACGAACTCTCTGCTCCTATCGCATTCACGGTCATCAGCATCTTTAGCGAACTTCGATTTGCTCTTAACGTGATTCCTGAGATCATGATCCAGTCCATTCAAGCCTATAGCAGCATCAAACGTATCCAAAAGTTTTTGGAAGAAGATGAAATTGAATCCGCTGTTCCTCAAGATCCTCATCAAAAGGTGGATTTGAGTTTTGATAAGGCTACTATTGGTTGGAAAGCGTCCAACGCCTCGGATGCCGATGCTACTGACAATATGGAAGACAGCTTTATTCTTAAGGAAATCTCTGCCAAATTCCCCAACGATGAACTCAGTTTAATTAGTGGCGCCACCGGTGCTGGCAAGACTTTGATGTTGCTCGGTCTGCTCGGCGAAGCTGTCTTGTTGGATGGCAAAGTTGCTTGTCCCCGTGTCCCTCTTGCAGATTCCATTGAATCTGAGATTGGCTCTGCTACTGCTGATATTGACCCTGAAGATTGGATTCTCGATCGCGCTTTAGCTTATGTCTCTCAAACGCCCTGGTTGCAAAACGCCTCTATTCGCAACAACATCTTGTTTGGTTTGCCCTACATTGAGTCTCGTTACAAGAAAACGCTCTCTGCGTGTGCCTTGGACAAAGACATGTCCATTTTGGAAGATGGTGATCGCACTGAAATTGGTGAAAAGGGCATCACACTGAGTGGCGGTCAAAAGGCGCGTGTGGCTCTTGCTAGAGCTGTCTATTCTCGTGCAAAGAACGTACTGATGGATGATGTCTTGAGCGCTGTGGATGCCCATACGGCTAAACACTTGTACGAGCAGTGTTTGATGGGTCCCTTGATGAAGCATCGTACGCGTATTCTGGTCACACATCATGTGCGTTTGTGTCTCAAAGGATGTGGCCTTTTGGTGCACATCACTGGTGGTCGTGCTAGCCATGTAGGCTCGCCTGCTGAACTGCGTGAATCTGGCTTACTGGCTCAAATCATTGAGGAAGAAGACCAAGAAGCTGAGCAAGAAGATGCCGAGGTACAAGCTGTAGAACCCGTCAAACCTATGGTTGATGAGGATGAGGACCAAGAAACAGCTGTTCGTACACTGATTGAAGAAGAAGGCCGTGCTTCTGGTGCCGTCAAATTCAGACTCTACAAAGTCTACTTTGGCTTGGTCGGTAAAACACTCTTCTGGATTATCATGTGTCTGATTGTCTTTGGTGGCCGTGCTATTGAAATTGGTGAAAGCTGGTGGGTCAAGACCTGGGCTGAAGCTTATGATCGCTATCCTCTAGAAGATGGCTTCAACTCGACATTCGTATCTCTTCATGCTGCGCTGAACCCTCGTACATACGCGTTTGGCAGTTATATCTTATCTGGTGCTTCTGAACCTGTATCTATCACTGAAAAGCCTGTTCACAGCGGTCCTTCAGATGGTCAATTGCATCTCAACTACTATTTAGGTGTCTACTGTCTCATTACCATGAGCAATGTAGTTGTAGGTGCTCTTCGTTACGGTTATCTCTATTGGGGTGCTCTGCGTGCCAACAAGAGTTTGTATGCTGGTCTGCTTCATCGTGTCTTCCGTGCCCCTTTGCGTTTCTTTGACACAACGCCTATGGGCCGTATCTTGAACCGATTCTCCAAGGATTTCGAAACAGTGGATTCCAAAATCCCTACTGATTTCATGATCTTTTGGATCAACTGGCTGGCCATCATCTCTGCTGCTGTCACTGTATGTTGTGTACTGCCTACATTTATTCTGCCCATGGTGGTGGTTACTATTGTTAATGTCTTGATTGGCATTGACTATGTGAACAGTTCTCGTGAATTGAAGCGTTTGGACTCGGTTACACGGTCTCCTCTCTTTTCCGTGTTCACTGAGACTATTGCAGGTGTTGCAACAATCCGTGCTTTTGGTGCTACCCAGCAGTTTTTGCGCACCATGATGGATTGCATTGATGCCAATGCGCGACCCTTCTTTTACACTTGGTCTGTCACGCGTTGGGTTAGTGTACGCTACTCCATGTCGTCTGCTGCCATCAACTTTGCCGCTTGTGCTTTTACGCTTTGGAACCTGGGTAAACTGGATGTCGCTTTGGCTGGTTTTGGCCTGAGCTTTGTGCTGATGTTCACTGACAGCATGTTCTGGGGTATTCGTCAATACACGAGTCTTGAAATGAGCTTCAACGCAATTGAGCGTATTGTGGAGTTTATGGAGATTGACCAAGAAGCACCTGCCATTACCAGCATCCGTCCTCCCCCTCGATGGCCGACTCAAGGCGCTATCGAGGTCAGGGATTTGGAGGTGAGATATGCTGCTGATTTGGACCCTGTTATTCGAGATCTCTCCTTCTCTGTTAAGCCAAGTGAAAAGATTGGTATTGTGGGTAGAACTGGCAGCGGCAAATCTACACTGGCTCTCTCCTTCTTCCGTTTTGTCGAAGCCTCTGCGGGTTCCATCATCATTGACGGTATTGATATCAAGGATCTGGGTACTGAAGACCTTCGCTCCAACCTTACCATTATCCCACAAGACCCTACCTTGTTCTCTGGCACACTGCGCTCCAACATGGACCCCTTTGATCAGTTTGATGATGAAGCCATTTATGCTGCTTTCCGTCGTGTTCATTTACTGCCCGATGAAGAAGACCAACAGTCCTCTGCTGCCAACAGTGTATGTGAAAGCAACAGCAGTACGCAGGAAGTCAATACCAATGTATTCAAGGATTTATCCACCATGGTCAGTGAGGGCGGTAAGAACTTTTCTCAAGGCCAGCGCCAGTTATTGTGTCTTGGCCGTGCGCTTCTCAAGCGAACTGGTATTGTGCTAATGGATGAAGCAACTGCAAGTGTTGACTTTGAGACGGATAAAGCCATCCAAAAGACCATTGCCACGGAGTTTTCAGACAGCACTATTTTATGTATTGCGCATCGATTGCATACTGTAATTGAATACGATCGTATTTTGGTCTTGGATCAAGGTAGAATTGACGAATTTGACAAGTAAGTATGGAAGTGAGATACTATAGGGGCGTCTTACTAATTACTATCTCTCTTACTTAGCCCGTATACACTGATCAGTAATTCCGAGTCCTCCTTTTACAGAATGTGCCGCAACTCTGGTGAATTTGACAGTTTGTACGAGCTCGCTAAATCAAAGCATCAACTTGTTAATGTGTAGCATACATGTAAAAAACCATAGAACAAGCTTCAGTAGCACAACATAATAAATTTTTAGACACTTTTATAACCCTACTAATATGGAAACTGAGTTGCCAGGCATTTGTCAGGCATAGTTCATATATGATTAGAGACTTTATACTAAATTACTATTAATCAACAACCAAGTTTCTTCTAACACTTCAACTATTATTATTAATCATGCAATATTAACCAAAGGTCTGCAGTAGCGCCAGCCACCTTACCGCAGAGTCGAAATGCTCATCGTAACGTAAAAAACTTATGATCATCATCCCTACTAAACACTTTCAAAGCCTCAAAAAGGAAAGAAATTGATCTAACAGGTATGTTGATAGAGTGGCGTTATTAAATATAGAATTCAAGGAGAATAGCATGCCTCGCGGTAGTGCTATGTAATTTGCCACCTACTTTCTATACGTTGCAAAAGCATTTATTACTGTATTGCCTTCATGATGGAAATGGCATTGAGTTTGCCAGCCAGCCCCACCAACTGCCAAAATTAATTTCAACTCAGATTCTTAGTGTACTCTAGATTCGCTAAATTTTGATATCTTTCGACTTGATCGAACTATTTTTCCAGATTCGACTATATAAAATATGCTAATCATCCAATGCCTTATTAAGCTTTCTTGGAATGCTTTTTAAAGTGCATTCAATGGTACCAAGTAAGGTAAGTGTTTTGAATAAACTTATTGAGTAATTTATGAAAATATGAAAAGAGGTTTCTGGCCAAAAAGTCGAAATTTTAAATCGCAAGATCCCACAAAAATGATCTCAGGGGTTACGTTTGGTCGATAGAAACATTTTGATTTAATACATACCATAGTAAAAGTCTTCGTTATCAAGGTAAAAAGCGCGATCGTTTGATATTCAATGAAAATCATGAGTGGTGCCTCATGCGTTTTGGTCGAATTTTGTCCATGTTTTTTTGGTCCCCAAAAAGTTGAGCAATAGCGGCCATGAGCAACTGCCAGATGAGAGCAATTGTTTGGTGCTATTTTGACCATCTAAAACGGCCTTGAACGCAAGAAAACGCAGCTCAAATGCACTCAGGTTTTGCTGTATCAAGGACGTTAAGGACTAAAAAGGGGAAATACCAGTATGCTGCTTGCCGTATGCAAAGTAGCTACGTTTATATAGATGTAGAGCATTACATAAGAATCAGATCCATAGATAATATAAAGGGTTTTCATGTGTAAGTGGAGGGTCAAATTGAAAGTAATAGCAGTATTTGGATAAGATACGCAAGGGAAATCGGTAGCGCGAGCTGCTGCTGCATAGGTTGACTTTCACCGAAGGAAAGTAAAGGTAGAGAGCCATCCGTAGCGTAGACACTCGGATAGAATAAAAATTGTAGATTCGATTAGACGGCTATTGCTTCCACAACATGTTCTTTGGGAGGTTTCCTGTCGGTGGGAACAACAGGAATGCCATCCATTTTTAAATATGCTGTTTTATTTGTTTCCAACATTACTGCTTGCTGTGCCAGAAAGACCACAAGTGCCTATAAAGATTAAGATATTCTTGATGGGTAGATATGTTTGCGCTGTGCAAAACATGGGCAAGCTATGATAACTAAAGTGCATCTCAGCTATCTAGGTGCTGAGGTTTATCAGATGCGATAGGCATTGTACAAGATACATTGCTAGTTTGGCATTCAGAACCTAGTATAAATAGAATAACTCTTGGCTTCATCAATAAATCTTTAGTTTTTGTGTCTGATCTTATTCAAGTAAGTCTTTTCTTATTTTTATAATATTGAACATTTTTTATAAGCTACAAATAATAATCCTTTTATTCTTTGTGCTTAACATCTGGTAAATGTTGTTGATTTTTGATTTAAAGTGGTAATCAACGCAAGAGCACTGGCCATAAGGGTCGATTTGAGTAACCTTGATGGGCTTGGATGAGCTATCGTCATAGCATGATTTAATGTTGTTGTATTCAAAGATACAGTATTAACAAATTAAGATAGATTTCAAAAAAGGAAGACTATAAAAAGTAACCAGATACGAAAACTTCTAGATTTATTAACTGATTCAAACACATCCTATTTATAAGAGATCATTACTGATGAATCATCAATCTATCTTGTTGTTTCAACTGAGTCAATACATCGTATCATGTTTATCTAATATCATTCAATTGAAGGATCCGATTCGTTCGATCAGCCATGATGATACAATCTGTAGCCATCATTATCCTTCACTATCAGAGACCATCATAATCGATTATATGATTCACTTCTGTGTCGAACCTAATGTCCTAATGTAGACAGTGAGAAACAATGTAAATCATGATCCGACTCTTGCTGAGTTACTGAATGTCCGCAACCGCTACAGACTCAACAAATGTAACTTTGACAGTTTAAGGTGTGATGTTTGTTATTGAAGTGTGGAACCCTTTATCTGGGATATTGTGCAACTATGGCAGCAGGGCATAGTTGTCATATTTGAATATGCTTGTTATTGATTTGATTTTATTTCGATAAAGATACCATAACCTATTGATGTATCATTTCTAAACCGGATCTCCAAATGCCTACTAGAAACAATCAGTTCAAGCACCGACCACATCAGATCATAAACTTTGACATGAAACAGGATTCAGTTACGATCCATATCATGGCATGTTCAGGATAATAGATTGGATCTATTATCCTATCACCCAAATCAACCCATCTAATACCTTATCCTCACATCAAATCCCTCAATTCGAATAGTATATAAACCCTGTTATTTCCAATGTAATAAACGACATTCTTTATCTGATTAATTTCATACTCTTTTTTAAAAATAATTTATTTCTGATAAATCACCTATTACGACCATCACGGGTGTGATTGAGTACACTGTGACCAGGAGTGATTCATTCACACGATATGAGAGATAAGTGTGCATCTTTACTTTAGTATGCTTAGATGGTTATTGATATACATTTGAGCGCTTTTATTAATACATCCAAATAACATGAATTTGAATGAGAACTATTCGATGAATTTAGGTTTTCAATCAAGTTGAGTTTGGGCGGCTGTTACATTGCAGGTACATCGCATGTTTGGCGGGACATTTGGTACTGGGAGAACCCTGTACCTAATGTACCGTACTACTGTAGTACCACCTATTGTATAATATTCCCTGGAAAATACCGGCACATTTTAAAAAACATTGCTCACATAAAATTATTTACTGGATAATGAACTCAATGATTGCACCTTATATTACTCTTGAATAAAGAAGGACTTAAATTGTTTCCATTTAATTACGCTTTTATTATTACAAACGACAAAATCATGATAAATAACAGATCAACAGAAAATCAACCCGTTGTAAACCGTTCCTCTTTCAATCCCTCAGCCAATCAAATTGCTTGAAAACTCCGCTGACCTAAAAAAAAAATTGCGAGGGTTTCCCTCTGTTTTGATGTGAGGCAAAATTTTAAGCTCCGCTATATATATAGCAATATAGCTGTAACTATCATCAAATTTCCCTCAGGTGCTAGAGCATGCCTTACTTACACCACCTAGCTTTATATCCTGGCGTTGAGCCTCTCAATCATCACTAAAGTAAGTAGCAATAACCAAGTGGAGGCAGCCTATCTGCGTCCTAGTCTCGGATAAAGTCTTGTTGAGCTTCAGCGATAGGCACATCCACCACAACGTAAAAAAAAAGGTATGCTTCAAAGAAACATAATAATAATAAAAGATAGAAGAAAAGAACATACTACTATACGAGTATAGTAGTATGTAGGCAGAAAAGAGACACTCACACGAAGCGAGTCAAAGAAAAGCATAACAAACACAACATCAAAGATGTTTAAAAAAGCTCGTTGCTGTTGCAAGAAAAATGCATACATGAGCAACGCGCATGGTAGTAGTAATAGTCGTATGTAAAGCAATATGACACAAATACGCACAACTGCAAAAGCAAGAGTGGTATTATAAGTTTGCGATACAACATAATGACTAATATTGTTTCATGTAAAGTTACAGAGGAAACACTACCAACAAACGAAAAAGAAGAAGAAAAAAGCGCAACAAGGCAAACATCATGAATGCATTATCACGAGAAAGGAAGCAATAATATAAGCGTTCAAAGAAGTTTTATATCATTGCGACCAGAAGAAAAAAGATACTTACCACTTACCACAGCCACAGATAAACCAGAAGAGTATAGGCAATCACCGGAGGCAGACCAGAGAACGAGCATGCACCAAGTACAGTAGACCAGAAAAGATCAGATTAGCAGCAGCAGCAGCAACACCAGCAATACCAGCACCATAGAAAAAGTATAGAATGAACGCCATCAGCAGAGAACAGACACAGACCAAAGAAGTTACTTACCACTTGTCACCACCAGAGATAGACCAAATATTAAGTAATCACCGGATATGAACCAGAGAGCGAGCATGCAACAAATACAGTAGACCAGAAAAGACCAGATTAGCAGCAGCAACAGCAGCAGCAGCAGCAATACCAGCACCATAGAAAAAGTATAGAATGAACGCCATCAGCAGAGAACAGACACAGACCAAAAAATGTTACTTACCGCTTATCACCACCAGAAATAGACCAGAAGAGTATAGGTAGTCACCAGAGGTAGACCAGAGAACAAGAATACAACAAATACAGTAAACCGGGAAAGACCAGTAGATTAGCAGCAGCAACACCGGCACCATAGAAAACCGAAGAGTGAACAACACCAGAGACCAGACAAAGGCCAAAGAAGCAACCACCAGACATAATAAACCAAAGTAGTAGACAGCAGAGGTAGCAGGGAAGTAATGGCAGCAACACCCGCATCAAACAGTCAAAAAGAGTCATCAAAACCTAATAAAAAATTCAATTAGTGTTAATCCTACGCCTTCCAATGCTCGTTATCGAATGGTACATAGCATATTCTACTTGAAAGAAGCAGTATCAAGTTCTTCCAACAGTACAAGACAAAGCTATCGGAAGCTAGAGTGTTATTATCAATCAAACAGTTTCCAAAACCACCATGGTTTGATATCAAAACGCGTTTTGCAAAAAGGGTAAAAAATGGGGGCATGGAAAAATGAGAGGGCACCCTATCCGACGTCACGACCTGTAGATTTAGTCTCAGTCTTGTACCGTAGCAGCCTTAATTGCGGCAATTTAATTTGAAATTGTGCAGTGGGTATTTCCGTGTTTAAACTTGACTTGATCTCTCGTCCTTTAAACGTTTTTGCTAAATTTGACTATAAAAACTATCGTTGTCACACCCAACTTTCTAATACATTTCTAGAGGACTAAAGAATCCGTATTGAATGGTGCTAATTACATTCAGCTTTCAGACCGAAAATAATGAGCAATTTACAAAAATATGAAAACATGTTTTTTGCCAAAATGTCGAAATTTCACATACAAAAATCTCATAGAAGGAGCTTCCAGTGCTGCATTCCGTCTTTACAATCAATTTGATCTTATACGCATCATAGTAAAAGTTTTCATTTTTGGGGCGAAAAACGCGATCGTTTGATTTTCAAGAATTTTCCCTTGCTAATACTCATGGAAAAACGATGATTTTCATAGATTTGCAATAACCCAGAAAAAAAATTTGAGATAAAGCATCAGGAAGTAAAGCGTGGCCAAGAGGAAGCGTGTGGTGCTATTCCAAGCGCTCAAAACGCTTTGTGGCATGAGTTATTCATGCTTGAAAATGGCTAGATTTGGACAGAATTCGACCTAAAACGACGGCGTAATGGGCTGCGTTGCCAGAAGAGTAAGTAAATCACACTTTTGTCTGATGACCCAAATGCTCTGTATTGTACAAAGCTCAAGTCTTAAGTGATGGAAGCTGTTATTCTTATTCTATAATGCACTCTTTCTGTTTCGAATGCGCGGTGTTGCATACAAGCATACTCCTTAGGTGTTGTGCCAGAAGGGCTACAAGTGCCTATAAAGATTAAGGTATTCTTGATGGGTAGATATGTTTGCGCTGTGCAAAACATGGGCAAGCTATGATAACTAAAGTGCATCTCAGCTATCTAGGTGCTGAGGTTTATCAGATGCGATAGGCATTGTACAAGATACATTGCTAGTTTGGCATTCAGAACTTAGTATAAATACTGTAGGGGGAAAAACTGTCCCGTTCGTTTAAAATTTTGTCTTTTTGTACAAGTTTTTGGTCATTTCTTTGTATACAAAGTCAAAATATATGCCGTTTGAATGAGAGAAAGTAGTGCTATTTATACATAATTATAGCTTTTTCAAAAACTGAAATGCATTGATTTTATTGGTTAAAAAATAAATATAGAAAAATACACATTTTATTATAAAATCATTAACAGTGAGTTGAACCACTTTTGCTCTTGATGACAGCCTTGATTCGGGCAGGCATACTATCAATATATTCCTGGCACTCTTTTTCTGTTATTTTGTACCACTGAATGTTAATACGCCGCTCTAATTCTTCTTTTGCAGAGGGCATAGTGGGATACTTATTAAGACGAAGCTTTAGGAGATGCCAGACATGTTCAATGGGATTAAGATCGGGACTTTGGGGTGGCCAATCCATAATTTCGTCTAGGTTAAACCCATTGTCGGTGAACCATTGTTTAGTAATGCCCGATGTATGCGGTGTTGCTCTGTCTTGTTGAAATCGCACATCAGATGGTGTCTTCCCAAAGTGGTCAAGAGTGTCGACCAATGATATCTTCAAAATATCGACATACAAGTCCGAGTTTACTGAGCCTTCAATAATGGTAGTATCATAACCAGGCCCCTCCGCTGTTATAAAACTCCAGAACATGACCCCACCGTCATTTCCCTGCACTTGAGGCTTGACTTGATGAGACTGCATGGTTCGGTCACCATTCGTCCAGTAAAAAGAATTACCATCTGAGCCCCAAAGGTTTATTCTTGTTTCATCCGAAAACACCCAACGACGCCAATCAGCAACAGTAAGATGCCTATGCTTTTTAGCCCACGCCAATCGAAGCCGCTTGTTTGTCTTGCTAGCAAAATTAATTTTTACTTTTCTACGAGATTTAAGTCCATTTCGCCTCAATGACTTGCGGATGCCATTAATTGACATATCATGGCCCATCAATCTTAAACTTTCTTGTGCTGCTCGGGGACCATTTAAAGCACCTGATCAAAGTTCTCTTGACACTAGGGACATCGATTTAGCACCAAGTTTTTTCGGTCTTCCGCCAAGTGGTCTAGCTGGGTCAGGGCAATATAGTTTTCTGAGGCTTGTAAGAGTAGAGTTACCCACTCCTGGATACAAATTTTTTATCTTTGAGAACGAGAGACCACGTTGGAGCAAAGATGAAAGTTTTGAAGAAAAATAAGAAAGCAAAGAAATTAGCTTCTTTTATACTTTTAGAATGCTCCTCGGGTATTAAATATTCTGAGCATACCGCGGATAGCTTTTTATATCTCTCCGATACGTTTATCGGAAGTAAAGATATCAACCATTTTATATTCTCTAGAATTATCCAACTAACATTTTTGCCATGTCTCACTTTAGCTGGCTATACTGGGATTAAAACAAAGTCCAGCCATAAGGTTTCTATGTCGCTGTAATCTCTATAAGCTGTTCTATCGAACGCAGTATGGGGTAGATTTGCTTTCTGAGTTTTGGCAATATACTGGGTAGAAGTCAAGATTATTTGAACGAACGGGACAGTTTTTCCCCCTACAGTATTTATACTAAGTTCTGAATGCCAAACTAGCAATGTATCTTGTACAATGCCTATCGCATCTGATAAACCTCAGCACCTAGATAGCTGAGATGCACTTTAGTTATCATAGCTTGCCCATGTTTTGCACAGCGCAAACATATCTACCCATCAAGAATACCTTAATCTTTATAGGCACTTGTAGCCCTTGATGAATTCGTAATAATAAGTCGATGATAATAATCAGTTGTCAACTGTATCTAAAACGAAAGCAAAGAGCTTCTTTATTACAGGGCATCTAGCTTGCTTAAATATGGTAGATCCCTGGTCAATGACTACTACGTTGAGATGGTATATAAATAGCAGGCCACTGGGGCCTTATGGATTGTTGGTATAGCTTGTTGAGAGGCCACCTAAGTCGATATGTTTCATGTAGTGTAGGTGGATCTCGATATCTTGACATTGGGGAGATTGAATGTATTGTAGTTCCTGAGGCACCTGTGCACACACAATTGACTGGACTTGTAAACATAGATGTGATGTGATACGATAAACATCATCTATGCTGCTACACTGTAAAAGGTGGCTTGAGGAGAAAGTGAATGTAGCCTAAGATGCATGCTTGTATGCAACATTACCCCCACCCAGCTTTCGACCAGCCACAAACTAGGATATCATACGAGCCGAATGCAATAATTGAGGATACAACACAGAACGAAGAGACAGAACCAAGAAACAAGAAGGCGATACGAACAGGTAGACAGGCAAAGCGATGGAAACCAATATGAAGTAAAAAAAACCGAGATGGTGCCAAAAAAAACAACATACATGGGGTATACGAGGAGAGGTTATCAGAAGATGATAGCAGCAAAGGGAATAGCAGATCGAAGAAAAACCTTGTAAAAAAAAACCATATTCAGGCCAAAAAAAACAAATCAAGGACAAAAAGATCACGGCTATTGCTGAATGTTGTGGTTACGAGAGTTTGGAATCGACGGATAACGCAATGTGACGGACGGTCCTGCATGCTTACGACGACTATAAATCTTGCGCTTATTGACAGTGTTGGGAAGGAGTCGATTGGGATTCTTGTGATCCGGTGCAATGCGATCCCAGTAGTCGCGAATAGGTCGTTTGGAATCAAAATCGCTTTCATATTGCCAGGTATTGTCCTTCGAGGACGGATAACCTACCCAATTGACAAGAAACTTCATTCGACCAGTCTTTCTTTCAACGCGATGATTGACGATGGCTTGCACTTCATAGTGGCGAGGAAGTAAGCCTTTTGTAACATGATTGTCCGAGAAATCGACAACGCGAATGTGCTGGGTAGGCACATCACGGGGCAGCAATTCACCAGTAATGTCGGCTAAAGTATAACTACCATTGCGAGTATAGTTCTTGATGAAATATGGACCGAGCCATCTGGGGTGAAGTTTAGTTGATCTGACAGGGTCGAAGAGCATGACCTTTGAATTGATGGGGTACTTCTCTTCAATGATCTTGTGATGCTTTTCGAAGCGCTCATGGTCGCGCAATTGTGTTTCTTTGATACGCTTATGGATGGCAGGGATTACCACATCCTTAATGTTCTGTAAGCGGGCATCAATGACTTCCTTGGTAGGATCCTCGGGTGTCTGGTCAGCATTAGGCAATTGAGTGTAATCCTGGAAGAGATTTGGGGCACGCCCAAACATGATAGCAAACGGCTGCGATTGATGCAATCTAGCGTATTGAATGTTCATGGCATACTGAATGACATCGAGATACTCATCCCATGCCTCAGGTTCTGCAGCATCGTGTGTCAATGATTTAATGATAGATCGTTTTGAAATGCCCACATACGCTTCGACCACACCATTAGCTTGTGCAGCGTACGGCAACGAGGTCAAGCGATCCATGCCACTAATCTGACTGAATTCTCTCATAAATGCTCCAACAAATTCAGAGCCATTGTCACTAGTGAGTCGCTTGGGAAATCCAAATAGACAACATACACTAAGCAATGCTCTTGCAACAGTGATTGGACTCTTATCAGGAAGAGCTCGTAGAATGGTGAATCGACTGAAATAATCGACAATGACTAGCAGGAAGTTATTGCCCGAGGTGGAAGTCGTAGCGAAATCACCTAAATCGATAGCTATATGATCGAACACATTGTCTGGCAACACGCTACGAGGAGGATGATATCCCACTTGGTAGATACCATGCGATTGACAAGCATGACAATCCTTGGTTACTGTGGCGATGTCATTGCGCATGTTGGTCCAATGTACCTTGTAATCATTGTGCAAAATCTTTTCCATTGAATTGATGCCCACATGACCGAGTAAATGCACTCGCATAACAAGCTCTAGACGATCCTTCTTCGGAGGAGTCATGTAATCAGCATATTTCATAGCACGTGAAATAAGAGCATTACAATCTGACTGTCCACCAGATGAACCATTGTATGAACTTTTGGCATCAGCAGTCTGTTGATTCTTTAAATCTTGAGCGCTGACAGATGGCATGTTGTAGGTGCTCGCATCAAAAATATCAACATTGCTATCATTCAATTCCTTGGAATAATAGTGTGGATCCAATTCGGTTGGCATCCCAAAGGAAAGCTGCTGCAATTGCTTTTGATTGTTGAACTGCTTCTTGCGTTTGAACTGCGTACGATTGGAGTGATTGGGCTTAGCAAGAGAAAATTGAGTGACTTGGGACTCTTTGGCGTTGGTGAAGCCATGTTTGTTCTTTCGCGTAGGTTTACGCTTTTTTTCAGGTAGCATAATACTTTGATTGTTATAACGATTACCCCCACCCAGGTTATTGCCACCCTCGTCATCGTCAGAGGTGAATAACCGACTGAGTGCATCAGGTAACAGGTTACGCGTACCAGGGATATGAACCAGCTCATACTTGTAATCAAAGAACAGTTTTTCATACCACGTCAACAGCATCATGTTGGGCGTACTTTGCGTTTGAAGCCAGATTAAAGAGCGATGATCTGTGTGCAAGACAAACTCAATACCGAAAAGCCATTTGTGGTATTTGGTAAGCATGTAGACAATGGCAAGCAACTCACGTTTGGTGGTAGAATAGGCAATTTCAGAAGGGGAAAGCTTACGACTCGCCATGACAACGTAATGAACCACGCCATCCTTGATGTAGTAGATGATACCACCGATAGCAGTAGCTGAGGCATCAGTAGCGACGTGCAGCTTGTAACGAAAATCAACTGGGCTGAGAGCGACTGGAGACGACAAAGCATCCTGCAACGATTTGAATGCCTTGGTGTGCGCATCAGTCCACAAACCAGAAAGGGATTTACAATTGCGCAATGCATCAAGAGGTGCTGCCAGTTCGCTGTATCCAGGGATGACATTTCGAAAGTAATTGCAAAACCCCAAGTACTTCATCAGCTGCTTATCAGTGGTAGGTATAGGCCACAGATGAAAATTGGTCAATTTGCGAGCGTCAGGCACAAGGCGGTTCTGAATGATGCTCCAACCCAGCACATGAGTACTGCGCTGAGCAAACACAAACTTGTCTTGGTTAATTTGGAGATTAGCCTTGGTCAGACGACGGATCACCTCAGCGACTAACGCAACGTGCTCATCCAGAGAGTCAGTGTACGTAAGGCACCCTAAATCGTCGATATAAAGTGACACCTGATCAAGCATGTCGGTAAACAAATTGGATATCAAGCGCATAGCTAAATTGCCCATGAAATTTACTCCAAAGCAAACCTTCCTGTGGACCCATTGCGTTTGCGTGAATGGATCGGTAAAGGTTAACTTGTGGCGATGACGTGGATCGACCAAGAAACTCGTGAAGAAACTTTTGATGTCGATGGAACTTGTCATGACAGCGCGGCTGTGACGAGCATGGATCTCATCAATGCGAGGCATAATGTACTTGTCAGTGGAGACCAAGATTTGGTTGAGTAGGCGAACGTCAGCAACAATACGTGGCTTGTCAAACGAATATTCACCATTAGAATTCTTTTTGGCAACGACGAGCAAGGGAGAATTCCAGCCATTATGACTTGGACTGCGCTCAATGACACCATCTCGTTCCCACTCCATCAACTGCTTAGACACAGCTTCCTTATAGACAACTGGAATAGGATAGGGAGCACGATAGGCAACCTTACCAGGGATTGTCTCGAGTTGGACAATCGCACCAGGCAAGTTACAATGAGTAGTGGCAAGATCAATGGCAGCATTTTCTACCAATAACTGTTCAATAGGTTTGAAAGCCTTTGCACGCTCAGCAGGTGATCCGTATGGATCGTTATTAGGCTCGATGTCAGGATCAATGGGGTCGGGAAGTCTGGGTCCAAGCTCTTCAAACCATGTTGAAGCAAGGCCAGTGATTCCAATCTGTAGATCAGGCATGATATCCAACCCAAGCAACATGGGGCAATCATCCGAATCAGTAAAGAAATCAAATATCTCAAATGTGTGAATAAAACTGCGTTTATTATACGAGATTTTAAGTGAGCAAGTGCCAATACGAGGTTTAACACTGTCTGTATGGCCTAACTGGACCTGACCATGAACAGAGCGGTTGATTTGAACACCAAGCTGGTTGGCGAAACGAGGGGAACAAATTGAAAATGTACATCCCGTATCTAAAACACCATATACCTTGTGCGATTCTACGACAAGCGGAATAAGAAGTGAATTAGACTTATTAACAGGCAAGATGGAACGTTGATTATCCTTACATTTGTGTGCATGAACTGCAGTATGTAGATCAATGTCCATAGGCTCAACAGCCGAGTGGCAATCACTTTGATCGTGACGACTCTGTTTAGCAACAGCAGCGGGCACCAACAACGAGGAACCAGATTCACTCGAGTTGTTGTTACTTTGCTGATCTTCCTGAACAACAACAGAATTACCAGTAGTAGGTTGGGCCTGAGGAGACGAAATAGACGATGACGACAATGCGGCACTGCGGCCACCATTGGTCTCAACAGCAAGACGAGATTGAGAACGCGGAGGGTTCTTTTTGATCACTTGCAAAAGCTCAACACAGTCGTCAGTGCTATGGGTCTTGCTATTTGGATGGTATCTGCAGAACTTGGCTGCACCAGCCTCAGACAACGAGCCCACAGTAGGATCAACAGCAGAAGCAGTTGCAATAGCAGTGCTACCAGCGGTGGTAGCAGACGACACCACGCCC
Source organism: Mucor velutinosus (assembly GCF_035048745.1). NCBI lineage: Eukaryota > Fungi > Mucoromycota > Mucoromycetes > Mucorales > Mucoraceae > Mucor > Mucor velutinosus. Next base: position 448,583 of record NW_027041921.1, read on the forward strand.
TCTTGAAGGCGCAGCATACCAAAACGATGTAAGGTACTAGTAGGAGCATCACCAGTACGCACAGCCGTGTTGCACTCATGGGGACCAGCAGAGTAATTGTGGGCACCACAAGTACGGCATCGATCTGATGCCTTGGCATCCGCAAGCGACATCATGTAACGACGACCCGATGCTTGGTTGCTGGTTGGCATTGAGTTGGCACCACCTTTGTTTTTCAACTCTTCCAAGAAGAGCTTACATTCCGAGGTGTCGTGGTTGTGAGGCTTTCCATGGTGGAAAGTGCACGACTTGGTAGCCTTGAAGTGAGGCTTGCCCACGCGGTCAGAAGAGACACCAGCACGAGACACAGCGGCAGGACCATCAGTAGATGAGGATGATGCCTTCATGGTATGTGAGCGGCGGGGGGACGCAACTGGAGCCCATTGTGATGCAGCAGATCCAGCAGCAGTGCGAGCAAAAGCGGGTGCTGAGATGGCAGCAATCTCATTTGCGGTCATAGTTGATAGTGATTCACGAGCGATACTGACGATAATGTCAACATCGTAACTATCAATGATGCCCTTGGATTGACGGATGGTGTTGATCTTATCTTTGACTACCCAAGGAATGGCATCCAGGAACAACTTAGCCAACAAGTAATCGGATGGGGCTTGATCCAGGGATCGACGACGCAAGTCAGTAAAACGATCAAGAAAGGCCTTCACGTTTTCACCGGGCAAAAGTTGAATGCTCAACAAATCAGACGCACAACGTTGACGTTCTTCCAATACGCTAATGCCATAACGAGCCTTGATAGCCGACTTGAAATCATTCCACGATGCAGGAGCAGTGCAAGCAGAAGTGAACGAGCCGTACCAAGTACGTTGTTCTGGAGACAGCATAGGTGGTACTAAGCGAGCATATTCCTTGTCGAAATCCATCTTGTAAGCGAACATGACATCCTCAAACTTCAACAGACAAGCGTCGACTGTAAGAAATATAGGGCTTTTGGGGTCGAATTCATCCATACCAACCCACTGAAATGCAGGTAAGTTGTTGGGAAAGAAAACCGGTACTGAGGCGCTCTTGTTGGATTTGACTCCATCGACTGAGGATGAGCCAAACGAAGCAGCAGCCGAAGAAACGAGGTTATCATTTGCAGTAGCTTTGGATGCAAGCAAACAATCTCGAATCTGTATGATACTTTGAATGGACGTATTCAACTGGATCAACCGAGCTAGGGCCTGGGCTCTGGCCTCCTCACTTTGCTCGAGGAGCAAGGTCGTAGAGAGAAGCTGAACTTCGGCGAGCTGATTGTCAACAATTAGCTTCAACTGATCAGTGCGACCTTGAAGATCCACATCACTAGAAGATGAACTAGCAGAGGAAGGGGGGTCGAGGTCCATCGCATCACTAGCAGTAGTAGTGGGAGCTTCGCCAGCTTGACCACCCAATTTCTGAGACGTTTCAGCGAGAAAAAACTGAGAAGGGCCAGTAATATCTACAGCCTTGGTGGCACTGGCGTCTGAAGGACGCAGCTCAGTGTTCCCAGCAGGCTTAGATTCGGAACTGGGGGGTGTGGTGGTACTTTGAGCAGACATCAGAGTATACAAAATTGAGAGGTAGTAGTAGTAAGAGTAGTAGTAATGATACAATCAAGGTTTTGATTAAAAAAAATGATGAATTCGTAATAATAAGTCGATGATAATAATCAGTTGTCAACTGTATCTAAAACGAAAGCAAAGAGCTTCTTTATTACAGGGCATCTAGCTTGCTTAAATATGGTAGATCCCTGGTCAATGACTACTACGTTGAGATGGTATATAAATAGCAGGCCACTGGGGCCTTATGGATTGTTGGTATAGCTTGTTGAGAGGCCACCTAAGTCGATATGTTTCATGTAGTGTAGGTGGATCTCGATATCTTGACATTGGGGAGATTGAATGTATTGTAGTTCCTGAGGCACCTGTGCACACACAATTGACTGGACTTGTAAACATAGATGTGATGTGATACGATAAACATCATCTATGCTGCTACACTGTAAAAGGTGGCTTGAGGAGAAAGTGAATGTAGCCTAAGATGCATGCTTGTATGCAACAGCCCTTCTGGCACAACACCTAAGGAGTATGCTTGTATGCAACACCGCGCATTCGAAACAGAAAGAGTGCATTATAGAATAAGAATAACAGCTTCCATCACTTAAGACTTGAGCTTTGTACAATACAGAGCATTTGGGTCATCAGACAAAAGTGTGATTTACTTACTCTTCTGGCAACGCAGCCCATTACGCCGTCGTTTTAGGTCGAATTCTGTCCAAATCTACCCATTTTCAAGCATGAATAACTCATGCCACAAAGCGTTTTGAGCGCTTGGAATAGCACCACACGCTTCCTCTTGGCCACGCTTTACTTCCTGATGCTTTATCTCAAATTTTTTTTCTGGGTTATTGCAAATCTATGAAAATCATCGTTTTTCCATGAGTATTAGCAAGGGAAAATTCTTGAAAATCAAACGATCGCGTTTTTCGCCCCAAAAATGAAAACTTTTACTATGATGCGTATAAGATCAAATTGATTGTAAAGACGGAATGCAGCACTGGAAGCTCCTTCTATGAGATTTTTGTATGTGAAATTTCGACATTTTGGCAAAAAACATGTTTTCATATTTTTGTAAATTGCTCATTATTTTCGGTCTGAAAGCTGAATGTAATTAGCACCATTCAATACGGATTCTTTAGTCCTCTAGAAATGTATTAGAAAGTTGGGTGTGACAACGATAGTTTTTATAGTCAAATTTAGCAAAAACGTTTAAAGGACGAGAGATCAAGTCAAGTTTAAACACGGAAATACCCACTGCACAATTTCAAATTAAATTGCCGCAATTAAGGCTGCTACGGTACAAGACTGAGACTAAATCTACTGGTCGTGACGTCGGATAGGGTGCCCTCTCATTTTTCCATGCCCCCATTTTTTACCCTTTTTGCAAAACGCGTTTTGATATCAAACCATGGTGGTTTTGGAAACTGTTTGATTGATAATAACACTCTAGCTTCCGATAGCTCTGTCTTGTACTGTTGGAAGAACTTGATACTGCTTCTTTCAAGTAGAATATGCTATGTACCATTCGATAACGAGCATTGGAAGGCGTAGGATTAACACTAATTGAATTTTTTATTAGGTTTTGATGACTCTTTTTGACTGTTTGATGCGGGTGTTGCTGCCATTACTTCTCTGCTACCTCTGCTGTCTACTACTTTGGTTTATTATGTCTGGTGGTTGCTTCTTTGGCCTTTGTCTGGTCTCTGGTGTTGTTCACTCTTCGGTTTTCTATGGTGCCGGTGTTGCTGCTGCTAATCTACTGGTCTTTCCCGGTTTACTGTATTTGTTGTATTCTTGTTCTCTGGTCTACCTCTGGTGACTACCTATACTCTTCTGGTCTATTTCTGGTGGTGATAAGCGGTAAGTAACATTTTTTGGTCTGTGTCTGTTCTCTGCTGATGGCGTTCATTCTATACTTTTTCTATGGTGCTGGTATTGCTGCTGCTGCTGCTGTTGCTGCTGCTAATCTGGTCTTTTCTGGTCTACTGTATTTGTTGCATGCTCGCTCTCTGGTTCATATCCGGTGATTACTTAATATTTGGTCTATCTCTGGTGGTGACAAGTGGTAAGTAACTTCTTTGGTCTGTGTCTGTTCTCTGCTGATGGCGTTCATTCTATACTTTTTCTATGGTGCTGGTATTGCTGGTGTTGCTGCTGCTGCTGCTAATCTGATCTTTTCTGGTCTACTGTACTTGGTGCATGCTCGTTCTCTGGTCTGCCTCCGGTGATTGCCTATACTCTTCTGGTTTATCTGTGGCTGTGGTAAGTGGTAAGTATCTTTTTTCTTCTGGCCGCAATGATATAAAACTTCTTTGAACGCTTATATTATTGCTTCCTTTCTCGTGATAATGCATTCATGATGTTTGCCTTGTTGCGCTTTTTTCTTCTTCTTTTTCGTTTGTTGGTAGTGTTTCCTCTGTAACTTTACATGAAACAATATTAGTCATTATGTTGTATCGCAAACTTATAATACCACTCTTGCTTTTGCAGTTGTGCGTATTTGTGTCATATTGCTTTACATACGACTATTACTACTACCATGCGCGTTGCTCATGTATGCATTTTTCTTGCAACAGCAACGAGCTTTTTTAAACATCTTTGATGTTGTGTTTGTTATGCTTTTCTTTGACTCGCTTCGTGTGAGTGTCTCTTTTCTGCCTACATACTACTATACGAGTATAGTAGTATGTTCTTTTCTTCTATCTTTTATTATTATTATGTTTCTTTGAAGCATACCTTTTTTTTTACGTTGTGGTGGATGTGCCTATCGCTGAAGCTCAACAAGACTTTATCCGAGACTAGGACGCAGATAGGCTGCCTCCACTTGGTTATTGCTACTTACTTTAGTGATGATTGAGAGGCTCAACGCCAGGATATAAAGCTAGGTGGTGTAAGTAAGGCATGCTCTAGCACCTGAGGGAAATTTGATGATAGTTACAGCTATATTGCTATATATATAGCGGAGCTTAAAATTTTGCCTCACATCAAAACAGAGGGAAACCCTCGCAATTTTTTTTTTAGGTCAGCGGAGTTTTCAAGCAATTTGATTGGCTGAGGGATTGAAAGAGGAACGGTTTACAACGGGTTGATTTTCTGTTGATCTGTTATTTATCATGATTTTGTCGTTTGTAATAATAAAAGCGTAATTAAATGGAAACAATTTAAGTCCTTCTTTATTCAAGAGTAATATAAGATGCAATCATTGAGTTCATTATCCAGTAAATAATTTTATGTGAGCAATGTTTTTTAAAATGTGCCGGTATTTTCCAGGGAATATTATACAATAGGTGGTACTACAGTAGTACGGTACATTAGGTACAGGGTTCTCCCAGTACCAAATGTCCCGCCAAACATGCGATGTACCTGCAATGTAACAGCCACCCAAACTCAACTTGATTGAAAACCTAAATTCATCGAATAGTTCTCATTCAAATTCATGTTATTTGGATGTATTAATAAAAGCGCTCAATCACTCTTAATTACGGTGCATTCAATCACATTCATGGCGGTCGTAATAAGCGATGATGTTATCTTTATCCAAATGAAAGCAAATCGACAACAAACGTACTCAAATATGACAGCTATGCCCTGATGCCATAGCTGCATAATACTCCAGATAAAGGGTTCTACACTTCAATAACAGACATCACATCTTAAACTGTAAAGGTTACATTAAATTATGCTATGACAATAGTCCATCCAAGCTCATCAAAGTTACTGGAACCAACCCTTATGGTCAGTGCTCTTGCATTGATTACTACTTTAAATCAAGCATCAGCAACATTCACTAGATATCGCAATAACAGCACCTATTGCTTTCTATCATCACTAACCCTGCAAGCTAGATACAATGTATAGATCCTCTTCTTTTTTTGCTTAATTCCCGGATCTTCAGTTCTTTTCATACACAAATAAAATATATTTGATTTCTATTGCATTTTATTATTATTTTTTGTGAAATCCCTCAAACCCGATTTCACTGCAATATTAAAGCGTTAAATCAAGCAATGATGTGTTGATGATGATTTAACCAGAAGAATCCAAATGGATCAGCCGGCAGCTGATGATGCGAATGCCAAATAATGTTAAGGTTGTTTAATTGTAAAACCAGAGCTTGATCTATTGAAGTAATAACATGAGGAGCTTTGTTGAAAAACAAAAAAATACCTTGGTATTTCGTCTGTAAAAGAGTTGCCTGCAGAGTCAACTTTTGATAACATCAATTTACTTTATTATTGCACTAGCAGTAGCTACCACAGCCAATATACTAGCGTTAATTACCGAATCAAATAGGGAAATGCAATCAAATAAACATTGATAACGTAGAAATGACACCATGCGTGAATAATTTCCCAGTGATTGCTTAGTAGGCCATTCTTATTAGCGACAGAAGTGTTTGGTCATGGAATTGCTACAAAATATTACAAGACATATGCGCCATTCTGCAGTGCTTTGTGTCTTTGGTTTGGTGAAACATCAGAGTGGATACCTCTGATATGATTTCGGTAGTAATCGATTGTTTCAAACAAACGTCGTCAGATCGAAGTCTTTAAACTCTTCGTCCGGAACTAGTTTGATTTGCCATATTGAAAGGTAGGGATAAAAGGGGTTATTTGGCAAAACGTTTTTAAGCTTCTTTTTTAGAAGATGATGGATTATATAGTATCTCTTTGTAAACTGTATTTTCTGATAATGAATTAAATGCAAATGTCAACCTATGTGTACTTGTGTTGACATAATTCCTGATTTTAGTGGGTGACCACCTGATAACCTCTATTGCTCAGTAGAGGGGTGCTATACTAAGTTTCTCTATTTTAACACAATGAAATAAATGATTATAGACTGCATCAAGAGACATAGGATGGCAATAATTTGGAATAAAGAATATGTATATTCAGCCGATATAAATGTAATTATGCCAAAAGAAGCGAACAAAAGCAGCATGTCTATATATTGGATCAAGCTGATAACAGCATCAGTCAATATCACTGACATAATTCATCATGTATCCAAAACTCGCACTTGTATTTCTCATCTTGACTCTTTTCCAAAAAACGCAATCGTATTGTATCTACAACCAATTCACTGATGGCTCAACCTTTGATATAATACAGCGTAATCACCGTACATTGTATACCAAGTGAGTGCTTCAGTATAGCCAACGTACATTCGGATAGACTTACCGGTTTGTATATAGAGTTTTCAAGAAACACATGAGTCCAGAAACAAAGGAATGTTGCCCTTATACCACATTTGATTGCAACCCACGTCCTGTCAATGACGATTATGTCCAGTTCACTGTAAGAATTTTGCTGCAATCAAACATAGTATAATGAAGCTAATGTATTTTTATAGCTTTATTTCCAGTGGCCACGATTTAACAGTAGATCCCACGTGGTCAGATGCGTTAGTGGTGGGGCATTGACATTTTATGGCAACGAAGACGATCACTGGGCTGAATGCACAAATGCTTATGGCGTTTCAGAGAGGGTTGTCATACAGCCTTTCATCGAGTAATCAACATAGCCGCAAACTCAAGTTCAATAAACTACACATACAATTTATTCATTAAACAGTAATGGGGCTCAATGAGAGGCCGCATGCGCAGCCGGTGTTCGGCTAAAATCTGTGGCAGTAGCAGAGTTTTGAGTTTGATCTACACCATGCAAAGTGTTGATGTAAGGGTAAAGATCATTCATTGTTAAAATCTGCTTGGGTCGATGACTTGGTATGCTACTATCGGCTATCATTGCTGGCGAAAAATCCTCATAGGATAACTTGGTTCTTTCCAACAAGACTGCATTCCACCCTGCCTTTGTTGCACCTGAACATGTACAAATCAATTAATAACTATCGGTATTTGTCTTACTGCTTATATCATACCTAAGTAATCCCTACAACATATTGTTATTACTTACCCAAATCGTCACTTGTAAGCAACTTACTTGTCTACATCATCGCCTACATGCAGAGCATGCTCGGCACTCACATTTCCTGCAACCTCAAGTGCTTTTTCGTATATTCTTTTGCTTGGCTTCTCGCATTCAACCAACGAGCTTGCAATGACAAAATCAAAGTATTTGTCGAGGTTCAAATTTTCAATTACCTGGACTTATTTGATATGCAACAAATAATGAGAAATATGTCTATATAAACGCTATTCTGTACTTTACCGACTCTTTCATCTGAATTGCTTATGACGCCCATCTGAAATCCATGCTGCTTTAGTTCGTTTAATGTGCTAAGAACATCTGGGAATACCGAATACGCTTCGGCAGTTGTGAATCTTGTGTATAATGCATTGTACAACTGATCAAAGTTACAGTCCAAATCTATAGTTCAAATAATTGATTTCAATTTCGCCCGGTATATTTCTGCTATCAGAGTTATACCTTTTTCTTTTATACCAGCACTTATAAATGTCGAATAAACCAACTAGACAATAAGAGTTTATTTGTGACACAAACATTCCTGTTTCCCTATAGCTTACCTCTTTCCACCAACCCTGAGGTGTCATCCCTTTACTAATGCCATAGAAGGGGGCTTTTATGAGTTGTTTTTTGTATGCTTGACCGAAATGCTGATTAATTTGCTCTCGGGTCACTCGAATACCAAACTTCTTTGCCTCCTCTACCTAAAGACAAGTGACATGTAAGAGCATGAAATAGCCAAATCTCGAGATGTGTCAACTTACATATTGCGCTGAAAGACTTCCTTTTGGCTTAAATAGAGTGTTGTAAGCGTCAAATGTAATAAGCTTGATCCTGCTCGAATTTGGCATTGTAAAGTTCTGTATGATGCAATATAGAAAAGAGAGAGAGAAAGAGGTGAGTAATATTCCTTATATAACATGGCCATGTTTAATACGTTCAGTGCCGCCAGTCACATTGATATCACATCTGATTAGATCTTAACTACATACTCTGAAATTACAAAAGGTAGATTTGCTAGAGATAAAGCGAAATGACATGTTGAGTATTCGAGAAAGAGAGCGAGGAAGAAGAGAAGCTACAAAAACAAAAATGAATCTTAGTATGGCCTTTTATTTTACTCACAGCATTACATGTGAATTCAACATTCAAATCAGCGGATCAAATTGATATCAAATTAGTTTCATCTTTAAGCTATAGGCAAGTGTTTATTTTTTATATATAAGAGTGGTTTAGTTGATAATATTGAAAGCTCTAAATAAGTTCTTTCAGTTGCTTTTCAACCTGCTCCCAGTCTGCAGTAGGCACATTGACGATTTCTCTACCAAAGTGGTCTTCAATTTCTCTCATTTGCTCCCAAGCTCTTTTGCTGTCGATGAGAATGATACTGACACCAGTGCGACCAAAACGGCCAGTACGACCAATTCTGTGGAGATATGCTTCAAAGTCAACTTGGCCACGTTGGTCAATGGGAAGATCATAGTTGATGACCAAAGATACTTGTGAAATATCGATACCACGAGCGAGAACATTGGTGGTGATCAAGACCTTAAATTCACCTCTACGGAAATCATCCATAACTTTATCACGCTCTTCGGGTGTCATCTTACCGTGAAGCGAGATAACTGAATGTCCTTGTGCCTTCATACGTCTGGCGATTTCATCAGCGGATTCACGTCTCTTACAGAAAATGATACTTTGGCTGACGGTTAACAAGTCGTAAATGTTGCAGAGTGTTTCGTATTTGTGCTCCTCGCTGTCACAATCCATGTAAAGCTGTTTGATGGCATCGACACTCAAATCTTCACGTTTCAACGAAATTTCGTTTGCATTGGGTGCAAATTTGGTGGCGAATTCGCGGACGTGTTCAGGGAATGTAGCTGAAAATAAAACGATTTGAGGGTTGCTGTTCTTCAGATTGTTTTTGATGCGGATACTTTGATCGCCCAAACCATCTTGATCCAACATGTTATCAGCCTCGTCGAGTACAAATATCTTGACTGCTTGGACAGGCAAAAGTCTTCTTCTAATCACATCTGCGACACTACCGGGCGTACCGACGATAACTTGGGATTGAACATGCTCGTTTCTCCTGAGTGAATCTTTGACGACCAACTTGGTGGTGATATTGGTGTATTTGCTCATGGCTTCCACAACATCCATGATTTGACGGGCAAGCTCACGAGAAGGAGCAAGACAGATAGCCTAACCACACATGTGAGTACACTGTTTGCCCAGGTTTCCCAGGAAAACTTACTTGAGGCACATTGACACCAAGGTTGATTCGGGTAAGCATAGTAAGGACAAAAGCGGCAGTCTTACCAGTACCACTTTGAGATTGACCGATCATGTTTCTTGGGCTATGCATGACAGTCAATGACCAGGATCATGTAACGGTGATTTATCAACAAAACACTTACGGGTTACCAATCAGCAATGGAAGAGCACGCTCTTGAATCTTGGAGGGCTTGGAGAACTTCATGGCATACAAGCCCTTGAGTAATTCAGGGCTAAGACCCAATTGCTCGAAAGACTTGACGGAATATAAGGGCGAGTTGGGGTCAGCTTGTTGATCAGCAAGCTTGACTTGGACGACATGCGTACTTTGGATCAAGTTGGAATCATCTTCCTCTGTTGAAAGTATGTTGTATTAACGTCTTTTTCATTGTGAGTCATTATGTGTATGTGCAGTTCTAACCTGGGGTAGCACTTTTCTCTGTGAATTCAATCAGGTCTTAGTATCGCAGCATACTATTGTCATTGCCACTATATGTATTTACCTGGTGTGCCAGTGGCAGCTGGAGGAGTGGTGGCAGCAGCAGCAGCTAAAGTAATGGCGAAAAAATTTTCGTTTAGTGAACACATCCAAAACGAGATGGACATATTGAGCAAAGCTTACGTTGAGTGACGAGATCACCGAGCTTCAAAGTAATAGTATCGACAGGATCTAATGAGAGGAGACATAGCATGTTAGTTTCTGGTCAAAGCAAATGATCAGTTTGCTCGAGGATGAATAAATGCAAGCTTTCACTTTTTTCAATTTAACTGATTCTTTAGATATTGAACGCGGTCAAGAGATCATTAAATAAGCTAGAGAGGCTTGATTTATACATTCTCGGGTCGTAGCAAACTGATGCTGGATATCACATACCTGACATATCGTTAAGTATCAAACGAGCGAGGTCTGTAGGTTGAAATACAAAAAGAAGGAGGGTAACACGATGAAAAAGTAGTCTTCTTTAACTTGAACATCTCATTAAAGAGGCGCCCATGACGCAGCGTCAGTCTTGTCAAGTGTCTACCATGGCGTTGTTACAGCAATGGAATTGTGTGTCAAATCAATATCTACAAAAGCAAGGTGTTCGCGAGTATCTCTAGAATGCCTTCAATGTCTTCTGCGGAGAGTTTTTTGTATTCATACCAAAGACATTTGAGGCCTTTAGTCTAGTCAAATCTAGACACAATGACACTGTTGGCTACTGGCGATGGGCACTTTGAATGTAGTTTCCAGTTTGCGCATAGCCATCTTTACATTTGATGTGCTTTATCCAAGCTTTCATGCACATTTGTACTGGAAAAATTCTACTCACTACTAGAACTCTGACTAAACGATACATTTTAACAATGATTCACGATCCACACCGTTTGATGTTGTTGAGTTTGCTTCTCAAGCCGCCTCCAAGCTGAAATAAGCAAAATGATAGAAGAATATAGTGAATGAGGCTACAGTTCTTGCGTGCGGTCTAGACATGACATTTCGCACGATACAATGTATGGAGGTTATCGAGATAAAGCTGATAAAAACTGTTGTCAAATAGCACGTAGTAAACATATAATCTTGCCAAAGATAGTCTTTCGTCGTGTTGATAATATCAGTAGCAGGTATCTCAAAGGTGAGTAGGCAACTATCTAGTCTGTCTATTGAAGCCATAAAAAAAAACCGCATGCGATAGAACATGTTGCAATTTGCCTTCCATTTACATGTTTCAAGCCTTGTTTGTCCCTCATTTTCATACAATTAAATGGCGAATCACTGAAAATGAGAGGGCAAAGGATCAATTTTAAGATGAAACTCCTTGCTTATTGCAAACTATAACCAAAATAACACGGTAATTGCTAACCTCCTTGGATCCTCAATAAGAAAGCCGTACTTTTAAGGAGGACTTATATTACACATACACGCATTTGATGAAGAAAGGCCTCCAAATTTAATCAATCCCACTATTACATGACATTTACACAATGGCAGATACCTTGATTGCGTCCTTAAACACGCTCCAAGAACTCTTGGAGTCATTTGAAATTAAAATTATTTCATGTATAGCTGTAGGTAGCGACGACGATGATAATGTTGATAGATACATGGCATGTCCGCATGAAAGTAGTGCTACATGTATAACTCTCTCTCTCTCTCTTTTTCTTCCTCTTTCCCCTTGGCTTTTATACATACATCAATGCAAGGAAGCCACCGCATGACATATAGCGACATGAAATTTCTTTTTCAGTTTCTCTAAAGAGAAGGCGTATGCCTGCACTTGCAAGCATCGACAATAAAAGAACAGTGCTCACTGGAATTAATATAATGTTTATAGAAATCAAGCATGGTCCGTGTTTATAAATACATAGCGATGCCTTTCAAACTGGAGCTCACTGACTGGAAAGAAAGGAGGGTTGTCTTGTATACAATGCAAGTTGTATCATTATCCAATCTGGGGTGCCATATAGTACACATATGTACAGATTATGTGTGTGAAAGGCTCAAAAGAGAACAGCAACTCCTTTGCGTATAAATTTAGATGTGTAGCAAAATCAAGGGGTGAACATGTTGGATACATGGAATAAAATGCCTTGAACGATTGTTTGATATCTTCTTCTCTCTTCCCTCTTTTCTCTTTTCCAATACCATAGACAACAGCATGTATTACTCTTTTGATTTCGCTGCAAATATTACGCGCCTTTGTATAGATGAGATTCGAAAAAGAGGCCTACAGGAGCGAAAGATCTTTCGCAAAACCAGTATGTGCTATGTCATTGGAACCGCTGCTGCTGCTGCTGCATGAAAAAGCTAACATCAATGATAGTGCCAAATAACGGTTTATTCATTAAAGTATTCAACAAACAAATTTGCACCAGTGAAGATCTGTCCTATGTGGATATTCATTCTGTTGCAACATTGATGCAAGATGCACTTTGGAGCAGCCATGAACGCATTATATCCAAGAAAGCATGGAGGTCAATCAACTATGAAAGTAAGTGCCACTGCTAAAATTAATTAGCTCTTCTTGAAGCTAATGCTTCCAATAGCTTGCACGTTATCAAAACTATCACCAGTCATCACGAGCAAGGCAGAACAGCTGCTGATCGACATTTTAGACTTTTTGGTAGAATTGATGCAGTATAAAAGCGTGAATCTAATGGATGCATATAAATTGGGGGATGCATTAGGCAAAGTTGTGTTGGGGCCAGCAGACTGTGACCAAATCATAACTGAAAAGGCTGGCCATTTCCTGACACGCATGATCATAGAGCATGCCAAAGTGCTCAAGCAACGTCGAGAGCAATTACAGCAAAAATCCTCGTTACGCCGCATTGACTCTGGATTCCAGCATTCGCCATCTTCATCGTCCTCATCGTCCTGCCACAGCTTCTATACAGAATATCAACCCATTTGCAAATCCCAAGGTACAGAAGCTAGGGCAAGATTTTATGATCGAGTGGTAATCAAAACCAAGTGGGCTAGCTTTGACTGGCTTGACAATACGGTTGGGATCAGAGCCATGCTGGACGGCAACTATGAATTTGCCCCTGACCCGCCTGAAAAGCCCTGGATTTCAATCTTTACATCCTCAGACATGATCAAATGCCATAAAGACATGAACGCCTCGCCGATCCTCTATCGTATTCTGAGGGAAGCATCCAAGCCACCATCGACACATTATAAATCCATGTCGTCGGATCCATTTGCAACCTCCTATCTATTCAACAAGTCTAAGATCTACTGGGCGGAAAGACAGATACAAGATGCCTTCATTGAATTCCATCCACAGTATCATTTGTATACAAACTTGAATGGGTCACACGACGGCAGTGCTGGTACCCTTTGTGACAGATCTAACCCTTTAAAGAAACTCAATCATTCGCTCTCCCACATCAAACTGAATATCAAGAAATATAGGTCCAGACATGATTTGCTAGAAGAGAGCATGATCAGTGAGAACACAACCATAGCTGTTCTGGAGGAGGAGCAGCCCGAGACAAAGGAAGCAAACACTACCGTTGAGAGATCTAGCACAAAAAATATGGGAAGTGTCATGAAGAAGATGATAAAGATGGGTGGATATCATGGCAGCAAGATTGTTGTTTGATATTAACAAATAAATATTGCATTGAAGATTGAATTCTGTATATTTGTCAATTTTACATCTTTTTTCCGGATAGACGCTTGAACTAAAATGAAGATTTTTAGCGAATCTTGCAAAAGCTGCAAAAGTTGGAACTATTCAAATGGTTTCTTCGCGTTGGCTATGTATCAGAGTAAATTGAAAACTGGTTTCAATTGCGAGGTTAAGAACAAAGAGTCAGCTGTTCGCGTTGAAATAAGAATGTATACCTTGCCTATGTTGTATCTTGTATATACACTTAAAATATTAATATATTTGTATATACAAGATGTTGACTTTGCTAAAGTTGAAACATTATCATATGTTTCAGATCTCCAGATTTCAGTTAGGTACCCTTTTTTTTTGGCAAATCTACATTGGTAGAACATGTCCAATCATCAAATATATGTGTCTATTTATCAATCTGCTCACATGTGCTACATTGTATGAACAGAAATATCTATGTTTGAGATTGGGCAAAAGATATCTAATAAATCTTTGTGAAAACCATGTGTAATGTCTATACATACATGAAATGCCATCTCTTTTTGCGATTCCAGACAGAATGCGATCCCGAGATCAATCAGGTCTATGATCACCTTGAGATCCGGGTATAATAATATCATATTGACTTTTCTATCTCTCTGTAATCACTTTCTCTTCTTTCTTTTGCTTAATTACCCATTTTCCATTCATGTACACAGTTCATCAAGGCGGAAGAACACAACAGTCGAGGGTCTTGATAATTGAAGCTGTCTGTAAAAACCTGAGCTTCTGTCTGGATTATTCGTAGATTTGTTACGTGCGACGTAACTCATAGTACGTTTTATAAGAACGATAAACTGCATGTTTAGCACATGAGTCCCGGATAGCCTGTTTGCAACATTCGTCAAGACTTGCTCGTTTTGCATCACTACTGGATATCTTGCACCGAAACCACTCGAAGCTTGCTTTTTTACATTGCTGACATATTTAATTCTCTCTCTCTCTCTCTCTGCTATTGATATAGAGATTAGCGAACGCCATTCGTAACGTCAAACGACACAAAACTATCCTAAAATTAGTACCCGCAACAAGGAGGTGGCTAACGTATCAACAAAAAATTTCCTTTTTTTCTTAACGTACCAACAAATTATCTCTAGACATTGATAGACTTGCAAACTTCTCGTATTGCAAGTAATATAAATACAAGACGATGAATGACAAAAATGCAAATTTTTGGTTCCTATTAAGTATAAATTTGTCAATATAGGCTTTCAGTTTGAGTTGTGATGTAATTTATTGATTTACATTACTGAGGAATAGTTGTAAATTTGTGCAGTCCAGAGAATGATTTTGAGCTTTACCAAAATCAATACACCTCCTATTCAAATTAGAAGTTGCACAGAGTGCAGAACTGCCCTCTTCAAGAATTTCAGCTATCCATCCACCAAGATATGATTCACGCTATGTAAATAAAAGCTGTAAAGCAAAAACATTACCAATTTTGACAGCTTTCAAGCCTTCATATATTGACATGTAAACCTTTCTGAGCCACCGGAATGACACCAGATTGTTGTATTCGAGTAGTAGTAACTTCCTGACACCGTTGCTCAACTTTTTGAAACCAAAAAAAACATGGCCAAAATTCCACTGAAAACCATGAGGTGTACCTCATGGTTTTTTACGAAAATTAAACGACCGCTTTTTTCACCTTGAAAATAGAGACTTTTACTATGGTATACGAGCCTTTCAGCACTTCGGGTGGTTTCCTGACCTACGCTTCGCTTCGGTGGAAACCAACCTACGTTCAAACGGCTCGCGCTGCCGCGGGCCTTTGGCTAATATCCCAAAATTAATATAGCTAAAATGTTAGAAGAGGAACCCTGATTGTTGATTGATATATAATCACTAATCATATGAGTGTTTATGCTTCGGATGGTTCTCACCGAAGCGTAGCGAAGGTAGAGAACCAACCTGCGCAGCGGCAGCTCGTGCTACTGATTGCTCTTGCGTATTTTATCAAAATACTGCTACTTTCATTTTGACCCTCCACCTACACATAATAACCCTTTATATTATCTGTGGATCTGATTCTTATGTGATGCTTTACATCCATATAAACGTAGTTACTTCATATACGGGCAAGCAGCATACTGGTATTCCCACTTTTTAGTCCTTAGTGTCCCTAATACAGCAAAGTATGAGCGCATTTGAGCTGAATTTTCTTGCGTTCAAGGCCGTTTTAGATCGTCAGAATAGCCCCAAATGGTTGCTTTCATCTGGCAGTTACTTTCTGACACTTTTGCTCGACTTTTTGGGGACCAAAAAAAACATGGTCAAAAATCGACCAAAAAGCATGAGGTATCCCTCATGGTTTTCATCGAAAATCAAACGATCGCATTTTTCATCTTGATAATGGAGACTTTTACTATGGTATATCTTGAATCAAAATGTTTCTATCAATCCAAAGCAACCTCTGAAATTATCTTTGTGGGACTTTGATATGTAAAATTTCGACATTTTGGCCATAAATCTCTTTTCATATTTTTACAAATCATTCAATAAGTGAATTCAAAACATCTATTTTACTTAGTACCATTGGAAGCGCCTTGAAAAGTACTCCAGGAAAGTTTAAGGAAGCATGGGGTGATTATTATACTTCACTTAGTCGAATCTGCAAAAATAGCTCGATCGAGTCCAGAATCATCAAAATTTGTCCAATCTAGAACAGATTATGATTCTGGGTTTGAATTAATTTTGGTTGGTAGGGCCAGCTGGAAAACTCATGCCCTTTTCATAAGGCAATACAGTAGTAAATGCCCTTGAAGCGTATAGAAAGTAGGTGGAAGGTCATAGCACTATCGTTTACAATGATATTTTATTGCCTTCTATATCGTTCATAATGACATTTTATTGCATTCTATATTTAATAACGTTAGTCTGGACATTGACAATGCATGGGTTGCATAAAATGTCTGCAGTAAGTAATGAAATCTCTGAGGCTCTGAGACGTCGCTCAAATAAAACATTGACAGCACTGAGCAGAGGAAAGAGGGTAGAAATTACAGTGGTTTTTGTTGATTGATTGTAAAATCATTATTCTCATATGAGCCAGGTCTGATAGATGCCTTGAAACTCAGGTTCCATATTAGGATTGTAAAGTGCAAAAGTACTGAACATTTATTATGTTATGATATTAATTCAAAACGTTTCTCTCAATTCAAAGCAACTTCTAAAACCACTTTTATGAGGATTTCATATGCAAAATATGGCTATTTTCGCTAAAAACCTCATTTCATGCTCTGTCAAATTGCTCAATAGTTTCATTCAAAGCACATATTATAATTAGTGCCATTGGAAACGTCTTGAAAAGTACTCCAAGAATGTATTAGGAAGCGTAGGGTGATCTTCACAATCCATATAGTCGAATCTCGCAAAAGAGTTCAATCAAGTCGAAAAAGGACGAAATCTAACCAATCTTGAAAAAAAAAAAAATGACTGAGTTTTAATTAATTTTGGCAGGCTTCGCTGATGCTGGCTTACCCGAATGCCTTTCTGATGATGACAATGATAATTGCGATACTGACCCAATGGAGGTCATATATTTGAAAGAACAGTTACTTAGTCCAAATATATGTATATATATATTTACTTTTGTTGAGAGTTTTTCCCTGTAAAAGTGTTTTTTTGCAATGACAATAATCCCTCACTATTAATTGAATGTCTAAAATTTATGCGATATCTCTGAATTGAAATGTCTTCGGCGAGAGTCCCCAGGGCAACGCCGTCATCCAGCGTAGCAAGATCGATCGACTACTTGTCTTATACAAGAGATCAAATACATTGTTAGATTTAGTTGACATGTCAGGATCGAAAAACAAATGTATGGCGAATGAAGAGGATATTTTGTTGGTACGCTAAGAATATTTTGTTGGTGCTTTAAGAATATCTTGCTAGTACGTTAGCCAAAGTATGTCTATAGAAAACGATATTTTGTTGGAACGTTAACCAAAGTATGTCTATAGGAAATTATATGTTGTTGGTACGTTATCCAAAAAAAAAAAAGAGAGAATGGCAGGTAAAACAAGCGCTGCAGGACCAAAGTGTGTCCATAGGAAATCATATTTTGTTGGTACGTTAGCCACCCCCCCCCCCCAACAAGTACAAGGTTTGAAGAATTTTTATTTGGAAAACATTTATCAAACTCTTTTAACTTTGTATAGAACTTTTACTACACCTCCTGCCAGTATACCTCTTTTTAAATGGAGGGAGCCATCACTTTGTGTTGACCCAGCATTGAGTGTAACCGTGGGCATGATCAGCATTAGACTTTGGATCCATACACCCAAATTTTATCATACACATCTTGAAGTCTCTTCAGCCAAATTAAGCTGGTAGGCATGCGTTAACGCCAATCTCTTTCAACATGTAGTATTTCGACAAGACCTGGAAAAAGAGACTAGTCGATAAAAGCACAATTCAATTGGGTATTCAACACATCCACAGAGGATGTTATGCTAGACTGAATGTTAGCAGTTTTGAATCTACATTCGGGACGTTATCATCGACAAACACTTTGCGATGTCAACAGAGTTCAAAGGCCCAGTTCATATTCAACATGTTCAAGTGGACGAACAGTGCGTGCATACGATGTTAATGTAAAAATGAACAGCATCGGGTGACCATGCTGCTGTCTTGGATGAAAGCAGAACATAGCCTGCCTAAGCTGCCTAAACAGAATGCTTGTACATCGTATGGCACTCTATACATCGCAATAGGGAGAAGTTCTGGCTTTTTGATATGCACTGCCATCCAGACAGTCATGGACAACACGCAATGACACGTTTAGAATATGCATGCGCTGCTTATTAGACAACACGGAACAGCAAGCATTGATTCAAGCGATAGATAAAGCATATGTTTATGAAACCTAGGAGAATAATAAAACGGAAGATGGCATAAAATAAACAAGTGACGAACGGTGGCATTAGATAAAGACAAAGAAGGGTTATTTTTGAGGTTGAGGTGAGCTATGATACATGATTGTGGATACAAGACGAAAAAAGAGAGAGGAGGGGGGATATTATTCTGGTCGAAAGGCATCCACGTCTTTGTCCAGAATATGCATTGACGGCAGTTTGGTAGGTAAAAGAACCCATGGAGGTGGAACTTGACTCTTTGATGACTCTATAGTTGTTGGTATAAAGTTAGAGACAGTCTAGCATTGCTTTACCGGGTAGATTCATATACCATTAAGCTCATGTGGATGAAGATGGTGCTGCTTCGGCTCTCGATAATCATCATCTAGCGACATTGTATCATCAATTGAATGGCGGTGCGAACGGCCTTCGTCATTGCTATCGAAGCTGCCAATGATGTACTTATGATGATAGGTACTGATGGTTGGTTCTGGAGTATCCGCTGTATCTGGAGCAAGAGTTTGAGTACTCATCTCTGTTGCGGATGATGTTCTGGATCTCTTTGGCAGCACATTGCTGTTAGCAACTGAACTAGAGCCATCATTGTTGATTGCATCCTGATGTTCTGACTCTAGTAAAGGCTGTAGGATGCGACGGCGAGCATTGATGAACCAGTTGCTAATCTGGCTCACCATCAAGCCAGTTTCGTCAGCAAGTTTTTGCTTTTCTCGCTCGGTGGGGTATGGGTGCTTTTTATGGAGAATGAGCCAACGCTTCAAGTACTCAGTAACTTCTTTAGGGAGGTTACCACGCCGTCTTCTTCTACCAATGTTGGGACGGTACGTATGATGAAATTGAGGCTCTGTGATAAACGTAGTTGTCATGAACGGATCATGCTCTTCTTCGGGGCTCGTTTCAATGGCATCTCTGTACAAGATGCTTTCTGATCTAGGGATTGTATTGACATAGGGGGTATGAGGCGCTCTTTGTAGCTGCTGCTGTTGTTGCTGCGAATGGGATGATGCGTTGATTGTTGTCATGAATACACTCTCTGCTGATGATGTTGTACTGGATTGTGCATTACTCTCGTCTAATGAAGGTGGAATTGGAGCAAATAATGTGCGGAATTTGTAGCAACTTTTCGAGCTATCGATCTTGACCTTGGAAAGGTCTGATTGTTGTAATGTATCATGTTGATCTGATGCTACAAAAAGAGATTCCACATGTTAGATTGTGACGCTGAAAAAAAATGTTTTCCGTTATAAGAGAGTTGAATCTAATTGCAAGTTATACCTGAGATGGAAGCAGGCTTCGTTCTGAGATAGCCTTCTTGCTCCCAAAGCTGAGCATTTTGAGCCAGCATTTCCTTGGTCTTTATCCAATGCTGTTCTATTCGAGCCTGAGTGTGTCGATCTTCATTGGATGGAGTATGATTATTATGAGTTGCCGACAATGGCTGGCTGCTGCCGTTATTACTCTGATGGTTATTGAATAGCACTATTGGGGTAAATGTTTTCATCTGCAGATACAAAGAAGGAAGACAGATGTGTATGAATAGGGTCAATTAGCTTGCCATGTCATGAAAGTTTTGTATAATCTATTCAACTGAGGATTTTCCACATGTTAAAACTGTATCTAACCTTACATTTTTAGAGTTCATTGTGTGGGCTTTAGCAGTAGTAGTAGTGGGTAATATACAAAATGTCTAGATGAAAGTAAAACAATCAAGAAAACGGTCGACTGATCCAGATGTGCTTTCTTCGTTTTTTGCTTATTTAAATCGAAGAATAGGCTGTCTCCTTGCCCCAGAATATGCAAAACAATAAAAAAGGGGATATATATATACGGAAAGATGGCAGAAAATCTGTTGAAAAGTGAAAGAAGAGGGAAATCAATTAAAAACAACTCTGCTCTCGTAGTAATAAATAATGAAATACGCACGCAAAGGGGAGCCCCGACCTGTCCTTTTTTTTCATGTTTTCTGATTGCACAATGACAACAAATCTGTGCCTCTACTTCTACCTTGTTTGTGCTCTCATTGGCAAAAAGAAAAGCAAGGCGCCTTTACAAAATGCTCTGCATAGATGCATTTAGCGAAGAAGGACATGTCTGTGAATGATGGATGATGAATACACATGGCTTATAACAAATCATCCCTGCTGTTGCAAAGGAAAATATATATTGCATTACATTTATTTCCGCCAAATGATCATGGGAGCAAGAGCTTGGTTTCTTAGTGTTCAAGTTGTCTTAAATAGCGAGAGGAGCATTGTCTTGTTTCTCATGCGGATTGATTTGATGTTGCTCTTTTTTCCTTATATGTTTTGCGATAATCAAGGAGAAGATGTTGACTATTTACGTCTTTCATACATTTTAGGAAAAGGTGTTTATGGTTTGCGCTTGTAAAACGTTGTGATTAATTCATCACTTTTATATATATATATATATATATATATATTGATATATATATTGATATATAATTTCTCAATGCATGCCTCGCACGAAATGCATTTAGCCAACATTGCCACACAAAAAAAAAAAAAAAAAAAAAAAAAAAAAAAAAAAAGAAAAAGTCAAAGCGCTAAATCTCTCTACATGCATTGTTGATTGCACTGTGTACTGATTGATCATTACGATTTTTGTGCATATGGTTTGATGTATGGATGTTCTGTTTATGCGCATTCCTTACTCTTTATAACATTGTCAATTCGTCTCGAAGACGCGATGCAATATGGAAACTCTGTGCGGCATCTACATCTCTCATCTAGATATGATCCATATCTCGTTCATGACCACAAATCCTTCAAAAAATCAAGTTGAACAAGGCGCACAGACCACTGACTCGGCTCTGGTCATGTTCTATTGATAGAAAGGTAGAATACTCTGTCAAGAATAAACTGTAAGCCTTCATATGATGGCTCTGCGTAGATCAGTAAAACAAAATGTTGGCGTATTTGAAGGAACAGAAAATTCCATGTAAAGAGATGTTACCAAGACGCTGTGTACGCGTGATGAGAACACAACATCGACTTCTGTTTTCATGTATTATGCACGTTTAACAATACCATTTCATTTAATACCATCGTCAATCGTAATCCAGCTAGACTATTGACGTCTCTCCTCTCAAGGTGTTGAGAGTTTGGAGAGTATAGTAGGAGAGAAGAAGAAAATTATAGCACCATTTCGGGGAGCACCTGCTGGATATTGCTTTGGATAGGCGCATTAGGCCACTCTTTTTTTTGTTGGATTCCTTTAATTTTTCATGGTGATAGTATGGCAAACACCTGCAAGTGTAACATTACTGTAGAAAAATAGAGCAAATAAACGGGTCATATGAGGGTTTATAAAACGCATGTATATATTGATTTGAGTTAGATATCAGGTACAAATAGATTTCCTGGTTGCATTTGTATTCGTTTCGAATCTTTTCGCTTCCTAGTGTCCCAAAAGATGAGGCGAAAATCTGTACACGTCTGGTTAAAAATAAGAAACCTCTGTTTAAGCAGACAAGTAGCGTGATACAAACATGTTGAATCAAGACACCCCACAGCTCCGATTCCCAGCTAAGATGCTTGTACTCGCTATTATTAATGTCAAGGTTTGGTAAAACCCCTATGATCAATTGCCCGTTATAGATCAGTGCCTTTAAGTATACACTAAAATGAACCGAAGGGTTGGAAGTATGGTTGCAATAAACAGCAACAATCTTGATTTGAAAAAATCATGATATGCGCAATTTTAATCCTAACGCTCGCATGGGCTGACATATTGGTTCTTGAATACTATCTCTTGTTTATTAAGCGCAACGTAGTGTTTTGATGGACGAAGGTACTGGTATGATCCATTGACATTGGGCCGATTTCACTCTCTATTTTGTTACACAGTCAAGAGAAGGAAACCCAACGACATTTGAATCCTGACAATAGTAAGCAATTTGTAAACAAAAATATACGCATTTTACTTGCTTTTGGCTTTGTTTTTGTTGACAATGAAACAGCACAAAAGGTTGGGCGGTGGTCCTCCACAAAAAAAAAAAAAAGAATTCTTATGTAATGCACTTGTTTATTGTTTACACACGGTTTTCATGATGCAAAAATGATGCCAGGGGTACTATTTTGATATCGCTACCTCGTTGATGCATTGGACCCCTGAATTTTCTTTTTTTTTCCGCTTGTCGGATCAATTTATAGACCCGAAGTCAAGGTACTCGAGTAATGACCGTTCGATTAGATGGACATGTGCCCCTTTTTTTGCGTATACAATGATGGTGATACAGAAAGTCAGTGCAGCATGTTGATTTGAACGCCCGTTTCTATTAAAAAAAAACAGTATAAAAACAAGCTTGGCAAAGTTTGTGTTACAAGTAGATACATCATTACACCTTAAGTGTATAGAAACCAGAGAGATCTGGGTTTTTTTGCCTATTGTCTTGTCATGTTGAAGTATATCGTAACGAAAGTCGATCGTAATGTCTCTGTTAAAGTTGATCTATTTATACATTGCATTGTCAAATGAAATGATAACGATTCATTTGAGTCATCTCCCCGACATCGAATGACAAATATTCTCGACAATGTAACCTTATATTTCAGCTGTCATTTTGGGTCCTCGAAGGAAAACATACCTTTTGTCGTTCATTAAAGGACATCTGAATGAGTTGCCTGGAGGAATGTTTGCCCTGTCCAACATGTACTGAAGAATTGTATACGAATTAGAGTTTGGCAGATGTATCACTTTACATGGTAGCAAATCTCTATAAATCAACTATCATATAATGGTGTAGGTGTCACAAAAATAAACACTGAATGCTCATATATCCTCGGCTCAATTCAGATAAAAATATGATTTAGCGTTTCATTTGGTGGCACCCATTGTAGATGATTTGGGCACAGTTTGTAGATCGATTTATGAGAGAAGCGAAGGTGCAAACCTATGACAACTAAGCATCCAGTCCAGCATTTGATAGTATTGGCCTATACGAGGGCTTGATTGTAGCGAAGCGAATACGCAAAATCATAGTATTCAAGCAGCAAATTCGGGTTTTCATTTCCATTGTTAATAAGCTTACCAGCAATATATCGCATTTTTGACCTTGAAAATGAAGACTTTTGCTACGGTATATCTTGAATCAAAATGTTTCTATCGATCCAAAGCAACCTCTGAAATCATCTTTGTGGGACTTTGATGTGTAAAATCTCGACATTTTGGCCAGAAACCTCTTTTCATATTTTCATAAATCATTTGATAAGTTTATTCAAATCATCTGTTTTACTTAGTACCGTTGGATGCACCTTGAAAAGTACTCCAGGAAAGCTTAAGGAAGCATTTTTTTTTGTAGGGGAGACGAGCTCCAGGTTTTATTTAAAGTCCTTAAAATGTCATGCTGAGGGATAGAAAAGACTGTTGGTGGACCCAATGTCTGCAAAGAAGGGAAATAAGATATTTTTGAATTAAGTTGGGAAAGAAATCTACTACTAATAAGGTGCGACACCTAGAGCCAGTATTAGGAAGCATCCGATGATCATCACGATTTATATAGTCTAATATGGCAAAATAGATTAAAGAAGTCGAAAAGAAACAAAATCTGTCCAATCTTGACAGAGAAAAAATTACTGAGCTTGAATCAATTTTGGCGGCAGCATTGCTGCTGGCTGACCCAAATGCCTTTCTGCTGATGATGATGACAATAATGATTGTAATGCTGATTATTAAATGGATCTTGGAATTGAAAGGACAATTGATTAATCCGAATATTTTTTATTGGGGCTTTTTCCCTATAAAAAAGGTGTCCTTTGCAGTGACAATATCACAAAAGATCGCTGTAGATCTTACACAAGTCCTGTATTTACTTATGACCAGCTTTATGTCGCCACCTTAAGAGCAGCATCAGCGAATGAACACCTTCCCCTCCTCACTCTGATATATCCTTTTTTTTTTACTATGAATTAATTGTTTAAAATCTACTTGATATACCAAAAGTTTTATTATATCTGATTTAAAATGCCTTTGGTGAGAGCCCGCAGGGTGACGCCGATATCATGCATAGCGAGATAGATCGGCTAGTACATCTATATTATAGAAATATCCCATTTCTATGTTTCAACAAGATGAACGCCCCTTTGTTTATTGATTCTATTTAACATTTGCATACATCAAGACTTCCTCGCAACCACAATATGAAGGAAATTGTCAGCATATGATAGATTTTCATAAGCCCAATTGATAGGAGTATCCAGTGGTAAATCGACACTATGCGCAACAATGGCCACTCTTCCATTAAGCTCTGAGGCTACAAACAAATCTGGTATCGTTTTCTCTAGAATATTCCCCAGCGTAGGAATGCTTTCTTTTTCTACCTATATATCAATACTCGGATGACTTTGGATTAGATTAACCACTGCTTACCCGAATCGTTATAAAACGATATCAATTCCTGCACAACTGGACAGTTATCAGGTAAATAGACTCGAAGTGGTATATGTCGCAAACTATCAGTGTACTCTACAAGCTGCCTATTGACTTCTCGAAATTCGCCATATCGATCTTTGAGGTCATTTGCTGGTAGTGAGTGACATGTCAATTAGAATGTATCCCATGCCAATGTACCTGAAGCCAGCGAATCCCATAATTGCGCAGTATCGCGTTTTGATAAGTTCATGACCTTTTTGATATTGCCATTGCGAAGAAAGTCTGCCTGAAATACAGTATTTAGTCAAATGAAAAAAAAAAAGGTTCGTGTATCAGCCTTGATACCTCTTTAATCATTGACATAAACATATCTTGCATTGTCTCTGGTGTAGGCTTTAACAGAATGGAGTCGCTAGGCAAGTTTTTGAAATGAAGCGTCAGGTTCCATGTTTTCGATAGGTCTGCAGCATGCAAATCAAAGAGCAATCCAACTGGATAGTGCCTGGTACTCGTATTAGTGAGGCTCGTTTGGTCATTGCTTTTCTTTGCATACCATTTTAGCGGTTGTCGCTCATGATCGTACCAAGCAGATTGAAATACTTCGTCCGAAACTTTCATTCCAAGGTTTGATAGTAATTGCTGAACATGCTTTGTGACTAGAGGTAGGTATGAACATCTCGATACTTCTAACTGGATTGCAGAGTAACATAGTCAGGCTTTTACAACGTTTCGAGAAGGACAACACTTGAACCTACGTAGATAGGATCCCAGACTTTTTCACTGCCGTAGATGTCAATATCAGTAGGATCCAATGTTACTTTGAAGGGGATCTTTCCATTCCAAATGGTCTCTGATATATCAGCATCGTATAAAGACATGGTATGCGAAAGGATACACAGAGGCACGAAAAAGAGATAAAGCGAGTTGCATAGTTGTATGTGTGAATGTGTAAATGTGATCACGAAAGTATTGGAACTCAGGGATTCGTATATGATACAGGCGTTTATTATTAACGATGATGCTTTCGTTTAAGCAGTGATAAACCGCAAGCTTCTTCTTCTTTTCTATCTAAAATAACGGGTCTCGGTGTTGACTCTGAAGCATCGTAATCGCACCTCAGTTCTGATTTGCCAGCACGCATGCCACATATCGTATTGATACGACATGCCTCATCACATTCGGGTGTCATGGGAGATGACTTGTATCGATTTGACCAATATAAATCAAACTTTTCGCCATCCAGTTCCATTTCTCGAGTGACATGATGCCACCAGCTAGCTGAAAGTGGTTTATATGGATTCTCTCTGGATCCATACAGCTCATTCGCCGAGTATTCCTTGTGCCAATTCTAGAAGAATAATGCCCAATTAGTTTCACATGTTTGACTTTCGCATGGGACAACTCACGAGCTCTTGATCCCAAGCGATTGATTTATCCAAATCAGCAATAAAAGTGTGAGATTCAACTACTTCAAAAGTTCCTGTATCTACCGTGTAGGTTCTACCAAAGAGTCAATACGACATGGGAGATGAACGGTGCCGAGTGCTTACCTGAATCCAGGGTTCAGGTTGGGGAAGGGGGTAATTGATGGTCCTAAATAAGCGACCGAGATGGCGTCTTTTGACTTTTGAGAAGCACGGCTATAAAAGATTTGGATCTCGTCTCTATATCCAGCATAAGATACTGCCTCAAGAGCATATGCGACGAGTAGTTACCTGTGTGTATGTCCAAAAAACTGGCCAGCAATGACATGAGGAGCATATCTTTCTACAATTTGGTAATAGTAGTTTGCGTAATCATGAAAGCACGAAGAATCACCAGGTGGTGTGTGTCCAATGATCCACACTTTTTCATTCACGTCTTCAGACTTTTGTAGATGACTAATGAGCCATTTCAGTATACCGTTAGGATCTCTTTTTGTGGGATGTTCGTAGAGCCACCAATTGAGATTGTAGCAGAAATTGGTGTTGAGGCTAATCAGCTTTAGACCGGGCATGGGATGACTGATGTAACTACCGCTATTTTTATGTACACGACTGAGATGCCTCCTTGGCAGCCATCCCTTCCAATTCTCTTCAAAAGACTCGTACAACCAATCCATGGTGAGGTCGTCGTGTCTCTTGCCTCCTGGTAAATTTGAATCTACGAGAGGAAACAGGTTGGTCGGTGCAGACTCATGATTCCCAATAGCTGGATACAGCTTGGTATTAATGAGAAAAGGTGAATCAAAGTGAGCATGCAGCAAAGCATATGAAGCATCTTGAATCATCTGTGTTTTCTCTGTGGGTAGTGTCTCCCACACTTCATGCGGCGGGATATCGCCAGTCAAGATGGCAAATGATGTATTGGGTGAAGCAGTAGGTATATATTCCAGCATGGATTCAATCAATGTGAGTGGCGAATCACATCCATAAGATCCCCAGGGCGATGCCGAGTTCAGGATATTGTCAAAATCTGTTGATTCTTTTCGACAGCATATAGGCTTATCGCAAAGAGTCTCTGTTCCTTCCTATAAAGCACACTTGAATGAGAGCTCGCTCAATCATGACATACACCATGGCAAACACACACCTCGTATAAAGGATCCACATGCCAATCGCTGAGATGAAGGACGGTCATTGTTTTGTTTGTTGGTTTATGCACATGTGGATGTTTTGGCTTTTTCTTTGGAAAAGGTACCTTCCATGGCTCAATGCCTATTAAAATTGTTTATAGTCTGATTTGCCACAAATCACGCATAACTTGCCTGGATACGGGCATGCATTCAAAACGGAGGCACATGCCAAATGTCCATCTCTTCCTGATATGTCCATAGTCTACACCATCATTCAGTATCCAATAAAATCATACATAAATGCACTTACCCTTAAAACTTTACGAATGACAGGTCCTTGCTCTCGAACCATGCCTTCGCACTAGAAATATGCAATGAGTTTTCCAGACACACACTACGCACAAACGCAACATGTCTTACAACTTGATTATCCACTTGTTTTGATCGTTTGCAGACATTTGTCATTGCAGCTAGTTGAATCGATTCAGGAAAATAACAAAATCGTTTTGTCATTTTGAGCAGGTTGATACAAGATTTGCAGTTCTTGGCCGCATCATCTGGATTCTTGGGGTCATCTTCCTTACTGAGCAATAGCTGATTGAGTTCTTGGTAGATGTCGTCTTCCAATTGCTGATGTGAGCTAATAAATGAGGTTTGAAACAAACTACTGGCTTGTGCATGTGTCGCTAATGCCAGCGCAAGTATACTGGTTATCAACAGGTGTCGCATATTGTGTGTTGGGAGAAGTTGAGATAGATACTAGACAAGTACTTGCAAGAGGAAGAAAGGAAAACTCGTTAAATTCCCTCCGCTTAAATAAGTTTACCGAATCCACACTTGCTAAGCAATGGAAATCATTGGCTACTAGTCTACATAGAAAATGCATGACCCGTATATGTTAGGTATAGTGGGTGTACCCGTTCACATTGTCATTGAATGCCAACCCAACTTGACAGGTACACTGACATGAGAGGAGAATCTCAGATGTAGGCTAGACTAGAGATGCAATGTATAGTGAGAGAAGATTCGGCAAATTATGAGCTTTGTGATGATCCTGATAGTTACTCCACTCAAACCCTTTCGTAAGTTTGATTTTAAAATCAAATGTTTATTGATATATAGTTGGATGAGTGATTTTACATAGAAAATATAAGGAGTAGGGCGCAATGAGATACTAAACTAGGCAGAAGCAGAAGCAAAGGCCTTCTTGAGTGCTTGATCAAAATCCCATTTGATATCATCAATGTGCTCAATGCCCACAGAGACACGAACCATGTCTTTAGTGACACCAGCAGCAACTTGTGCTTCGTCGCTCAACTGCTGGTGTGTAGTCAAAGCAGGACAAATAGCCAAAGTTTTGGCATCACCCACGTTGGCTAAATGAGATGTCAGTTTTAAGTTATTGATAAAGGTCTTGGAATCGCCTTTGACACCAAAAGTTAGCACACCACCGAAGCCATGCTTCATGTATTTGAGAGCACGTTCATGATAAGGGTGTGATTCAAGGCCAGGGTAAGAGACCCAGCTCACATCATCTCTCTTTTCCAACCAACGAGCTAATTCAAGAGCGTTGGCAACTGTGCGCTCCACTCTGAGAGATAATGTCTCCACACCCTGCAGCAGTAAAAAGGAGGCAAACGGGTTCTGACAAGCACCAATATCACGTACACCTTCAGTGCGGAAACGACCAGCAAACGCTACATTGCCAAATGCCTCGGTAAAGACCATGCCGTGGTAGCCTTCAGAGGGTTCTGTGAAATCAGGGAATCGGCCATTGGCCCAATTGAACTTGCCAGAATCGATCATGACACCACCAACGGTTGTACCATGGCTATACAATGAAGTGTGTCAGCCTTCTTGAGTTCTCTTGTGCAATCCCCATACAATACTTTACCCTCCAATCCACTTTGTTGCAGAATGAACAACAATGTCAGCACCATGTTCAATGGGTTTAATCAAGTAACCACCAGCACCAAATGTACTATAGCAATGTGTAAATTTCACTGGTATTGCTCTCTTTTCCCAACTGAAAACTTACTTGTCTACGATCAACGGAACACCATTTTCATGAGCAACTTGAGCAATACCCTCGAAATCTGGGATACTAAAACTAGGGTTACCGAGACTTTCAACATAGACAGCTTTGGTTTTATCATCAATGGCCTTTCTAATCTCCTCAGGATCGTCATTAGGAACAAGCTTGACATTGATGCCAAGGCGAGGCAACAAGACCTTTAATTGGATATAGGTACCGCCGTACAATGAAGCACTGGATACAATATTATCACCCGCACTAGCAAGAGTAGTGATGGCAGTGAATTGTGCAGCTTGACCTGAAGATGTCAAGACTGCAGCAGCGCCTCCCTCAAGGGCGGCAATACGCTTCTCAAGCACATCATTGGTAGGATTCATAATGCTATATTGTATGGATGATTGGTTAGCATTTGTACGACTACAATATTCAATGTTGGCATATTACCGAGAATAAACATTGCCAGGTTTGCGAAGAGCAAACAAATCAGCCCCATGATCAGCGTCATTAAAGACAAAGGAGGAGGTAGCATAAATAGGCACAGCACGAGCATTGGTAGCAGGGTCAGGAGTCTGACCAGCATGCAATTGAAGTGTGTCAAAGTGGAATTGATGTTCTTGGCTCATGGGAAAAAATGTATAAGGTAGAAAAAAAGAAAAATACAGCTCATTTATACTTTTTTATTCTGTTTAGATGTATGCAACACACTTGTTGAATATGGCGTCAATCTTGCTGAGCCTATAGCATTTGACAATCCACGTTTCTAATAATGAGATGCTTATTGCCATTGGCTGTACGCCCTTCTTAGAAGATGAATCGTAGAAAGGTTTCAGAGATGAAAAATCATAGTGCCCTGAATCTTATCTTCGGAAGAAAGATTAGAGAACATTAGCATCTACCCTACCAATATGGGTCCCATGCCACTTTTTCGCCTTTCATTACTCGTAAGAATCTTCTATAAGCAATATGTAGTTGTAAATCTGACTCTTCTGGGAAGCTCCAAGTCTGCATCAATAAATACATAGATATAAAGGAACACAACATACTTGCATTACCTCGCAGTGCTCAAAAGTAGGCAAAACACAGCGAAATTTGGGCGCACTTGAGCCTCGATTTCTTGTGTTGGAGGCCGTTCTAGGCCGCCAGAGTAGTACCAAACGGTTACTCTCGTCTAGCACCTACTTTCTGACACCTTTGCTCGGATCATCAAAATTCGACCAAAAACCATGAGGGATACCTCATGGTTTTCACCGGAAATCAAACGATCGCGTTTTTCACCTCAAAAACGAAGACTTTTGCTATGGCATATGTTAAGCAAAATGTTTCTCTGGATCCCGTGCAACCCTTGAGATTGTTTTTGTGGCACCTTGATATGTAAAATCTCGACATTTTCGCCAAAAACCTCATTTCATGTTTTCAGTTATTACTCAATAAGTTCTTTTATAGCATGTATTGCAATTAGCATCATTGGATGCGCCTTTAAAAGTATTTCTAGAAAGTTTAAGAAAACATTGAATAATCATCAAATGTTTATGGTCGAATGCTGCAAAATAAATCAATCAAGTCGCAAATTGATAAGAAATTCACGAATCGAGACAGGATGTCGAGCGGGATTTGAACCAACAGTTTTGGCTGGCAAATGGCTTTTCATGCAAAATATTAATATTTTTTAAAGCGAATGTGAAGAAAATTGCGAGTGGAAGAGTACTACAGCCTAGCATAATATGCACTATTTTTTGAATTTTTAGCGTGCTTTTGCATTGAATAGGTTTGATGGTTCAAAATTGCTTGTCTAAATGCAAAGTGCAAACTTGCCATCCTATCCCAAATTGCATGTAACACCATAGGATGTGAAGCGTAGTAAAAACGGCCTAGAGCAGCCTTTACATGTACAAGGGAAAAATGTCAACAAATCTTGCAATTTCCTGTACAGCTAATTCATTTATTTGTATGCAAAATGATGCTCTTGTGTCTCCTTTGCCCCTATTTTCAATATATAGATACTGTATAATATATACAAAATTTGTATAACAGGATTTCAACTCATTGATTGTTCAATTATGCCCTATTGAATTGGACCAACTCATCTCGAATCAATATCGATTTTTGGCATTTTCTTTTATTTGTATGGCAATAATGTATATAGCTATTATAGGGTATCTTTTATATACAGTTCAGATGGTCGTAGCAGAATAGATGCTTGAGAATGTTTACATCATGCACCTAAAAACGACGCCTCTTTGCGCAGGGATGCTACAGAGGCTCTCCTTTGTATCATTAACTTTGGTGAGGATTTAATTTTTCGTAGTGTTCTTATGATGCCTTTTTTCTCTGCTACTGCTGTATTGGAATCTGTAGTGGTGGAAGATGCGGATCCGCCACTATGAGATGACCAAAAGTTCATGGATATTCTCTTTTTAAGCCCACCAGTCAAACTCTTTTTACTTTTGATCATGCACTCTTTGTCATTATAAGATGGAGGAGGAGATGGTACTGTGGTAATGGAATCCTCTAAATTAGCAGGAGCACAGGTAGATAAGGCGTACATGTCTTCTTGATGTTCTATATCAAAAGACATATCCATGTGCATGAAGGTTGAATCAAATGTGTGCATGGATTTACAATAAGTTGGCGCTTCTTGCTGTTGTTGCTCTTGCTGTTGTCTATAAAATTGGTTTGGAACAGGATTGAAATTTGTGATGGAGCGAACTCGTACGGTGGTTTTGTCCATGAAGTAGTCCCCCAATAACAGTGGTGGTTTAGGCGACTTTTGTTGCGGCCGTTTAGTTGGGAATCGCTCATTTTGTACGGGATATAATTTTCGCTTGATGTATTCAGAGAGGAAACTGGTGGTCAGTGTGGATGTTGTATGCTCAGGTTCATATTCATATATTTGTGGGGGTTCAGCAGAAAACGTAACTCTTTTTCGGGGTTTGTTGTGATCATCATACTGTTGATACCGTTCTTGTTCTTGCTGACTGGTCCACAAAATCTTGTGATAGAATTCAATTATATTGAACTTTTCTTTTTCAAAACAATCGCTTGGCCACCCGCTCGTATTTTGCTTCTGATTATCAACCATTCTGGGGAAAAAGAGAAGGATCTGAATAGATTGCAAATGATGAAAAAAGGAGAAAAAAATGATAGAAAGAGGGAAAGGTGTTATATATATCTATGTTTCGTTTCTAATCCGTATGATCAATAGACTGCAGTTCATACTTGTGATAATTAGGGGGAGGGGGTCAATGCTGTACAATGAACTTCAACATTTTATTCACATTTAGCAAGTAAAAATTCCATGTTTTCTGAAGAATCAAGAATGGGCGGTTGCCATGTGCCTACGAGCCAAGTCAAACCATGTTTCCATAGCAACAGACCACAGGCGTTAGTTTCAGAGCTGGGAAAAGCTATCCCATTTGTTGTAAAAATAAGGTTTGTAGATAATCTCACAGAATGCGAATCGACATGTAAATTGGTCGCACACAACTTGTGGACATCTTATTCTCCAATCCTCCGATTTTGTATCTTTTCGCATTGGAAAACATCACTTTTATCCAAATAAATAAAAACATGCAATTCTGAGAGTTATACTTTTCCTTAATTTGCTTGAACGCAACGATTATTAAGCAAACTGTGATTTGTACCACAATCATGATAAAAATTTTTTCGTAAAAAAGAAATTGACATTTGGGATCGATCGTCGTATGAAGAATATTTACCCCACTACTCAATTACACAGAAACGACCGAGGAAAGAAGCTTATTCAAAAGGTGAATGACACCATTATCCAGTTGTGCAATATCTTCCTTGTATAAAAAAGGAAGACAAATTGGGAGCACACAAGTGCAAAACATCTAGCATCATGATGTGTATATAATCATATCATATACAAGGTGTTTATGTAGATACGTCATGTATGACGTTGCACATGGCAAAAAAAAAACCTAAAACTGATTCAAGGGGAGATGACTCCTCTCTCTCGCTCTCTCTCTCTCTCTCTCTCTCTCTCTCTCAC
The DNA here is from genome assembly GCF_035048745.1 of Mucor velutinosus. Lineage (NCBI taxonomy): Eukaryota > Fungi > Mucoromycota > Mucoromycetes > Mucorales > Mucoraceae > Mucor > Mucor velutinosus. Next base: position 482,383 of record NW_027041921.1, read on the forward strand.
CCCTATGCCTTGGTAAAATATAGTATATGATTCACACCAAAATTGCACAATGACAGCATCGGCAAATCTGGTTATGCTTATTGGTTGGCTCCCGATTCATTGGGAATTGTGCCTGAATAAGGAATTGAGCCATGCATCGCAACCCTTATATTTTAAAGCATCTCTTCTCTCTCGCTCTATCTCTCTTCTTTTCTCTCTTCTTTTTCTCACTTTTTCTCTTTTTTTTTTAATCTTTTATTGAAAATCGGGATTTCCTCAGTATTCAAGTTTCTGCAATTTGCCAATTCCGGCTTAGTCTTCTATCCTTAACTAGAAAGCTTATTCAACATCTACATATACATTTGACATATCATTAATACCAGCTCCAACTTATGATTACCATAGCAACAAGCCTAATTGTACGTCCATCATCATCCTCTTCAACAAAGCGGGCCACTGATCCAGTAACCAAACTCTCTCATGTATCTCTTAATAGATCCGATATTCCTATGCAGCAATCACAAGAACAATTAGAGCATTATTACAACCATCCATCTCTCAACGCCAGTAACTTAGACCTAGATATGAACAATATGACATCTCTCGATGCTAGCAACTTGCTCTATCAGAACGACCAGAGTTTCAATTGCGGGCAAATCCTGACTAATTACAGTAAAAATTGGTCTGAACGCATACTCCAGGATATTACGGGATTACTCCATGTGCTATCGCCAACAGGAAAAATATTATACTGCTCATCGTCGTGTATATCTGTCATAGGATTCCAGCCCGAAGAACTTGTAGGAAGATCGTTGACCGATTTTATACATGTAGATGATTTGGATTTATTTATTCAGAACTTTCAGTTGGCATTTAGCTCCATGTTACGCATCAAAATACACTATCGCCTTCGATGCAAGGACAATTCCTTCGTGCTACTAGAATCCATAGGTCATCCAAAGCAAGATGCTGTGAATCAACCTCCCCAGTACTTTTTTGCCATCGCTCAGCCGTATCTATCAAGAAGCAACGGTTTGATGGATGCATTCCTCGAGATGAGGCTGGAAAATGAATGGTTAAAAAAACGTCTTGAAGGGTTCTTGAGTATGAACCGTTCTCCACCCATTTCAGCAGTAGAACCAACATGCAGTCAGCGACAGGTAACTTTACAGCAACCACAGCAACAATACCATCTAGAGCAGCCGTCCTATGTTTTTTATGACGACATGTACAATACAAATGATCAACAGCAGCTCCATCACCATCACCAACAACAGCTACACCAACAACAGCTACACCAACAACAGCAGCTACATCAACAGCAACAGTATCTGCAGCAACAGCAGCAACAACATAATCATCATCATTACCAGCAGGCTCATCAACAACCACAACAACAAACACAAATAACTCAATCTTCACGTAGGCCGTCTACGGTTTCTGCGATGATGGAGGACCAGTGGAATTACTCACCGTCTGCAGCCTCTTCAACGGATCTAATGAGCAGATACCAAGCAGAAGAAGCAAATGGACTGACAACAGCCGCCGCAACGACTACGACTACGACTACGACTACTCCAAGTACTACGACTAATACAGCAACTTCAACAGTTTCAACAAGCACCTTAACTATGCCTATAAAAACAACAGCTACAACAGCGTCCTATCCATCGTCTGATAATACCTTGATGATCCCACTCGATGTCGCACGAAAGGATAAATGGAAACGCAGAGTAAAGTATACTTGATAAATGTCTCTACACATTAAATAGCTAATACAATCTATCTAGAAAAAGCAAGCCAGTGTTGAATACCTTTGCACTGATTGCGGCACCACCTCGTCGCCAGAATGGCGCAAAGGACCTCATGGGCCTAAAACGTAAGCAATGTACTGTATGTATACGGCTTTTGTTGCTAATCTTTTTTGCAGTCTATGTAACGCGTGTGGTCTTCGTTGGGCAAAGAAAAACAAGAAGATTTAAAAGTGAACTGAAACAATGAAAAGTGTATATATACGAGTTTAATAACTTTTTTTTTTCAAGGCGATAATGCTACAGTATGATACCCCCCCCCCCTTATTTCATTTCTTGCCTAGTTGAATTGTACAAATTGAATGATATAATATGAATACATGTATCGCAATTTTACCAAGATGTCTCTCATCCTATTATACATAAATAAAAACTAACGTGTGTTGTTTTGCATTCGTTCTTATTTATTTATTCTCTAATACAAATATTTAGCCTCGAATTATGGATGAAACCATACTGAAGGACATTCAGGATTTGATCCGTAGACCTGTTACTTCTGAAATGCTCGCCTTTGTAGCAGAGCAAGCGGCACTTGTTATTCCATGCCACAGCAACACAGCGATAACAACAACTACAGTCGGTGTGCTACCTCCATTGCACTCGTTTATTGGCTTCCTGGTGAAGCGTTCCTCAGTGCGTACGGGTACATTGCTGGGATCACTGGTCTTCTTGCACAGGTTGCAACAATCCCTGTCCAACATTGCAAAGGGGATGCCATGCACATCGCACCGTATATTCCTGGCTACATTGATAGTTACTTCAAAGGCATTACATGATACTTCGCCAAAGAACAAACATTGGGCAAAATATGCAGCCTATTTCACACTATCAGAAATTAACTTGATGGAGAAGCAGCTATTGTCATTGATGGTTTGTATAGAAATCTCTGCTTGATATTAAAAAAAAAAAAAAAAAGCTAAACTTTATGTTAGAACTATCATGTTTTGATTTCTCCTGCAGATTTGTCTAACGCATACTACCGCTTCAAGCAATACACAAATCCCACAGTAGCGGTTGAAATCACGAAACCCGTAGCAGTGCTCACAGCAACCGCTCAACATCATGCAAATGACGCTGATATCCCAACTTATGCTGCTGCCACCATGTACTCTAGTCAATTGGCCCTGTCCAACACCTCCCTCTCCTCTGAATCCGACTCGTCTGTTTCGACAATGGAAGACAACGACACAGAATCCTATTACTACAAAATGCCGCCCGTGGCCCATATTCGCAATAGAAAAAACTATCAAATCTAAATATGTTGATCATAAATAAATAAACATTTGTTTATTAAACCTACAGCTGCAGTGCTTAACTATATGCCAGGCGCAATGCAATGCAAATGCAGTTATATTATAATTGCGGATACAACCAAAAACTTCGACATCTTGCCACTTGCAAAGTGGATTTTACTTGACATGCCTAGTAACACAATTCAAATTGCTCTGAATCAAATGATGATTCTCGGTGTATAATCCAAGATTCTCCTGCATGATTATGATCTAGAGCCAATATAGACGAAATGGAACAAATGGATGATCGATAAAAAAAACTATACGCGTAAGCATGTTTACAATTATTTTTTTAATCTGTACTAAACAAGCCGAAGTGACACGCCCCACTACTTTCATGAAATGAACTTTTACTAAAATAACTTGGTATATTATTATTTCATACGCTTGTATAAGGCTATTAACCTACGCCTTGCCAGATTCAGCAAGAATGCTGCAACGACATAAACGTCAAATATTTGTAACGATGAATCTATCGTCTGTCTCCGTCATTCATGGTATATCTCGTTTGAACCAAAGATGTATTGGTCTGAACATTTAAAGTTTCGTTTAATCTGGATTCTATTTAAATCTAAGCTTATATATCATAGTGCCTTTTTCATCTAATCTAGATTTCACGTTGCTAGGAAACAGATGAATAGAAATAATCTGCACTGCTGGACACTGCAATTAGAACAAATTGAAAAAAAAAAAACCCCCCCGAAAGATCCCCTCCAAAGATTGAGCATACTAAGCAACCAAGGAGTAGCGTAACATCCATGAGGAGACCCTTTGTGGCTGACTATTTTTCCGTCCTCGTTATCATGAGAAAAAAAAAGAAGAAACCGCATTTCATGAACATCGACATGTTACCTGGTAGTATTTAGGCGAAAATTGCCATTTCGGTAAAGTTAAGGCTTGCTTATCGTATCTTTCCGAGAAAGAACGAATGCCTTCTGTATTTGATGAATCAGAAGCAATGTCTATCGTATACCTTGCCTCTGATATGCACTCGTTCGGGTTGTTGGTAAGCCCCCTACTCAAATCTAATCAAGAAGGAGTTCTGTATCAAGAGGAACATTTCATTTCACGAGTTTCCATGGAAGAAGGCATTCTGGCTTATCTGTCGCGCGCTGAGGCATTTTATGAGAAAGCCACTTTTGCCTGCTTTTGACGATAGCCAAGCAAATACATGACACGCTACTCTTTATTGTATATATACATAATTTGCATGACCAGAGCAGATATTGCTCTACTTGTTCATCAATTGAGATAATGTGGTGAAAAAGCTGTGCAAGTTGTCTTTTGTGAACTCGATATCCTCCTTTAGAAAAGCGGGGAACTTTTGAATTAGTTTAGAGTCTCGATGACAATCCAATGCCGGGCTATAGAACACATAGGCGTTGCTGCCTCTTCCAATGGACAACGCGAATTGTAGGGCTTTACAAGAGTGAGTACATCTGTTATCATTTTACAGCAACAGCAAAACATACCTCCGTTCTTTCCAGTGATCAAGCATTTGTATGAAGTGACACCTTTGTTTGTCTTTGTATCTCGGACGATAAGACCCGTCAAATCCGTGTATAAATCAAGTAAATGTCGTGCATCCTCTGTTGATACTTTGTTTTGATCGTTTAGCTCTGCATTCTTTTGCTCTAATTCAGTCTCAAGCTGACGGACTGCAATGGATGAGTTTCCCAGATGTCGACTGCAATCTGAATAATGTAGTTACCTAAATCTCTAAGCTTCGCAGTTTCATCCTGCTGTTGTTGCTTACTGTCACCCTCCAACGCGAGGTCCATTTCTTTGCTCTTGTTCCAGACGATTTCGAATTGATTTCGTAACTCAAGATAACCTTCCTCTGTATTCTGAGTCCAATGCTGGAAATCTTCCAACGCCTTTTCTGGTTCTGAAGTCCTGACATTCAACACTTCTTCATACTGTATTGTTTTTTCTGCCAATTGCTCTTTGTACTAGATGAATAACGATTAGAGTCATATCGTCACGCTGGATTTATCTTGGTTACCGCCTGTAGTTGTTCTCGTGCTTCACGTAGCTCTTCCTGACATTGACGCAATTCCCAAGAGGAATCATTGGTATGGACGTTGACGGGGTCATGTAATCTTGTCTCTTTCATGTGTGCAAAATCGTCCACATCAGCAGCTAGTCTCTTTCTGCTGCTTTCCATCCTATTGTAGCCATATCCCTCGTTGCCAACAATGTTGCTGTTATGGTGGATCAGTTCTGTAGGCTCTTGAGGGGCTAAAATTTCTTTGATTTGCACAGTTCTTCTTCTAATAGGCGGCAGGTTTTCCAGCGATCTGTCGATCAGATTCAATGCATTCTTCGTCTCTTTTCGGCCAAGAAGTGCAGGATCATGATGAGCAATATTTGTGTGTCTGGTGTCGTTTGGAGGGGTCATTTTGGGCCTCGTTAACTGAATGCGGTTATTGGCATTTGACGTTAGCCTTCTTCTGGACTGCGCCAAAGCTTCCTGGTGTGTCATGTCCCTCGTCATTCTCTCCAGAGTATCATGCGTAGATGGTTCTCCTGCCATGGGTATTTTGTAACGATGAAAAGGTAAAAAGTAGAGTGAGTTTCAACACCAACGATCACGCGTCTAAATACAACCCCTTTGTGATTCGCATTGGACTTGCTGAAACGCGGTCTGTTAAAAATCAACTACGCGATGTTGATAAGTTCCTCTTTCTTTCTGTTTCTTGAACCCTACTCACAATGACTATTACACACGAAGAATACCAGTATCTCGATCTCATCAAACGCATCATGGATGAAGGAGAACATAGAGCAGATCGCACTGGCACTGGTACCTTGGCCATCTTTGCTCCACCTCAACTTAGATTTTCTCTAAAGGATGACATATTCCCTCTCTTGACTACCAAGCGTGTGTTTTACAGAGGTGTTCTCGAGGAATTACTGTGGTTTGTTCGTGGAGATACCAACTCTAAGCATCTCAGCGAGCGCAACATCAAGATATGGGATGGCAACGGCTCTCGCGAGTACTTGGACAAGCTTGGTTTGACACATCGCAAGGAAGGTGATCTGGGACCAGTGTATGGTTTCCAATGGCGTCATTTTGGAGCAAAATACGTTGACTGCGATACAGACTACACAGGACAAGGCATTGATCAGTTACAGGAAGTGATTGACAAGATTAAAAACAACCCCACGGATCGTCGTATCATCCTGAGTGCTTGGAATCCTGCTGACATCCCCATTATGGCCTTGCCACCTTGTCACGCTTTCTGTCAATTTTATGTCAGCACACCTCCTGCTGATGGTAGCCGTGCCAAGTTGTCATGCGTGTTGTATCAAAGATCTTGTGATATGGGCTTGGGTGTGCCATTCAACATTGCCAGCTATGCTCTTTTGACTCGTATGATTGCACATGTTACTGACTTGGATCCAGGAGAATTCATCCATACTATGGGTGATACCCATGTCTACGTGGATCATTTAGACGCCCTTAAGCAGCAGATCGAGCGTGAGCCTAGACCTTTCCCTACATTGAAATTCAACCGCAAGATTACTAGCATTGATGATTTCAAATATGAAGATTTTGTACTTGAAAATTACAATCCTCACAGCAAACTCGACATGAAAATGTCTGTTTAATGACCGCCCTCTCTCCCATTTACATCCTGATAGAAACCATTTCACAATAAATTTCTGTTTATCCTCAACACATACTACTATTATGGCTCGTCATATATTGATAGGTATCTTTATGCCCGTTCTAGTCTTTTCAATACTTTCTTATACTTGCTACCATTACATCTTTACTATCCAAGGTACGTGAGAATACGTGCGCATTTCAACAAGTAAACCTAAATATGCATCATCAAAAGCATCTCGCCTCACTGCCGAAAAACCATGGTATAAAAGCATAAACTCGGGTAACTTGAGAAGGAGGTCAATTCCATCTGCTCTCTGCTAATAAAATTACAGTCTGCGCGTTGATTTTGTGTGTGCATAGCTTGATATCCTATTCTGTCATCATGCTAACACCTGCAGCGAAGCTTCCCTTGAACCAAGACACACAGCTGGAAGAACTGGCGGATACATTTCCATTCCCAAAATATCACCACGCAATAGACTCTGAGAATACACCCATTGTTTCACTAGTTTTATCTGGGGAAAAAGGCGAGCCTCTTTATTGTGAGAAATGCAGAACGGTAAAGCCTGAAAGAACTCATCATTGTAGAGAATGCAATAGATGTGCACCCAAGATGGACCAGTAAGTTTTATTTCACATTTTGCATTCCCAATCTAATTGTATGTTTGCATCTAGTCATTGTATTTGGTACGATGATATTAGTCACAAGCGCCGTATTGGATGTGCTAATATACCAGGTGTAGGATCAATGGGTGTGTGGATGCTAGTAATTACAAACACTTCTTCTTGTTTGTGTTTTATGTTACAGTGTATTCATGTTGGGTGGAGATCAACACGACTCTAATGTTGCTCACAAAAATTACACAGCAAATTGGAGGAAGCATCACATTGGATTTTTGTTGGAAAGCCTACAAGGTATACCTTGCTTCCATTTACTATTTGTGGAAAAATGTTGGATGGATGATGATCAACCGTAAATGGATACCTCTATCGACGGGTGTTGAAGGACTCGGACTAGAAGGCATCAGCTTTCACTGGTATACTGTTGCTGTCTTGTATGTTTTGTTGATTTGTGATAGAGGACTTACAAACTGCTCACCAACCACATTGATAGAGGTTTTCTGTTTGGGCTGACATTGCTTGGTTTCACTGGGGTGCATTTCTACTATATCATTAATAATACAACAAGTATAGAATACGTTGCAAATAGACCAATCTACGTTCGTGCAGACTTTGACAAAAGTGGAAGCAACTACGAGATCATTCAAATTGACCCAAAAACCAATGTATACGGCCAAGGCATTTACAAAAACTGGTGCTCAGTAATGGGATCAAATTTATTCATTTGCCTTTGTAAGTATACATGGCAGTGCTGTCGACTAATTATTAACGCTAATTGCTTTATTACGCAAACTAGTACCGTATGTCGATTTCTTCGCAGCAAAAAAACATACGCTCAAGAAGAATTACCCCTATAACACAGATTTTAGAAACCATATTCTCCAAGATGCTATGCTCCAGCGAGATAGCATGCTTAAATAGGATTAAGTGGGAGTATGTTAAAGTTCATTGAACCAAATATCGATCAATTCTTCGAGCATGAGCGATTGAAGGGTATCAACTTTAACTATATACTATTTCAACTGAATGGGTACTTCCTATTTTCAATAAAGATGCCTAACGTACATACGTTTGTTGCAGCAAAGAAACGAAATTTGGACAGTCAGTTTCTTTATTTCAATCCAAATACTGATGTTTACTCCGTTATTGTCTACACTGTGGCATGGGGAGAATATGCATTATTCCAGTGGGTCTCCATTGTCTCACTCTAAGATCTGCGAGCTAGAATGATTGGCTTGCCATCAATATTCAAAAAACCGGCTCTGGATGGCCAAATAATAAACCGTGAGACCGGCAATACCATTGAGAAAACCTCAAAATCAAAAAACATTTTGTACATCCAGGTCCTCAGGTAAAAAAAAAAAAATAGAATCTCGTCAAACTTAAATATGTTGTAGAATAATGATATTGGAGCAACTTCTTAGTAGTGGGAACATTACATTGGAAATTCTTACTTCTTGAGTTAATCGACATTGGAGATGTTATTTTTAAGCGAGGGAATATACATACTTTAAATTGGAAAAGTTATTATTCTTGAATAAAGCATGCTACAGTTGTCTAATCTCAACAACAATATTCTTCAACATGTCATGTATCTATTGATAACTTGAAACTAGCAAGTTAATATGGCCTTTTTCGTACGCTCCGATTTTTAAAATGCTTGGTCAAATTCATCCTTGTGAGGTGTACACATGCGGAAGGTCAACGGAGCTTCTGTAGTATACATCCATTATGATCTGCATTCCGACAGTTCATCCAGTTACCAGATTTAGATATAAACTGTATGTACACTGGATTAGATGTACGATATCGATTTATACTATAAGAAGATATGGACTTCAGATACGCTAGTACTATAAGAAGATATGGACTTCAGATACGCTAGTACTATAAGATTCATACTATATAAGATATAGGCTATAGATGACACCACGGACATGGATGGCACTATAGACTTATACTTGTATTCCGACATTGACTACGGATGTTTACCATATCTTCTGGATAGGCACCAAGATTAATGCAATATGGGCTTGTTGCTTCAGATGTGCACTTCATGATCCACGCTATAAGACACATGCTTATATCCGTGATACTAGCTACAGATACTTTATGTACTACAGACTTGTGCAATATATGAGACATGCTATAGACATGCCATATATCCAGATACATGCTAAAGATGTATGCTTAGCGATATATATTTTGTGCCAGAAGGGCTACAACTGTCTATAAAGATTAAGGTATTCTTGATGGGTAGATATGTCTGTGTTGTGCAACAACATGGACAAGCTATGATAAGTGAAGTGCATCTCAGCTATCTAAATACTGAGGTTCACCAGATGTGATAAGCGTTGTACAAGATAAATTGCTACTTTGGCATTCAGAACTTAGTATAAATAGAATAACTCTTGTCTTCATCAATAAATCTTTAGTTTTTGTGTCTGATCTTATTCAAATAAGTCTTTTCTTGTTTTTATAATATCGAACATTTTTTATAAGCTACAAATAATAATCCTTTTATTCTTTGTGCTTAACAGAACTGAAGGTCCTGGAATTGAGTAAAAAAAGAAGAGTATTTATACATTTGCAACTAGCCTGTAGGATTAGTGATGATAGAGCGCAATAGGTTCTGCTATTGCGATATCTGGCAAATGTTGTTGATGTTTGATTTAAAGTGGTAATCAATGCAAAAGCACTGGCCATAAGGGTCGATTTGAGTAACCTTGATGGGCTTGGGTGAGCTATCGTCATAGCATAATTTAATGTAACCTTGATGGTTTAAGGTGCGATGTTTGTTATTGAAGTATGGAATCCTTTATCTGGGATATTGTGCAACTATGGCAGCAGAGCATAGTTGTCATATTTGAATACGCTTGTTATTGACTTTATTTTATTTTGATAAATATGACATCTCTTATTACGACCATCATTGGTGTGAGTGAATACACTGCTGTGATCAGGAGTGATTCATTCACACGATGTACGATATAAGCGTGCATCTTTACTTTAGTATGTTTAAATGGTTGTTGATGTAAATTTGAGCGCTTTTATTAATAGATCCAAATAGCATGAATTTGAATGAATGCTATTTGATAAATTTCGGTTTTCAATCAAGTTGCGTTTGGGTGGCTATTTCATTACAACAGATAGAATGTAGTTTAAATAATGCCAGATGTATTGTATTTTTTATAATGACAGAAAAAGAAAATGTATACCACCATTCATAATACTATACACGTTACTGCCAACTCGCTTGTAACAATATTATTAGAAAAATACAAAAATTTAACTGCAAAGAAACTATTGATTTGTAACATTACTATAAAGCAAAATACAACATCTACATACACTGTCTTTTGGAAAAAGGCAAAAAATGCTCCCTGCCAGGATCGAACTGGCGACCTTCAGATTATGAGACTAACGCTCTACCGACTGAGCCAAGGAAGCTTGGTATGTTCGTTGTCATTGACATGTTTGATGGGTTGGTACCTGAAGCCGTATTGCGACACAACGCCAATAAGAGGCGAGTGTTTAAGCCAACCATTCCGGTCCGCAGACAATTTAGAAAGAAGCAGAAGCTAACGGTAGTGACTGACGTCAGCCGTAATATATAGCTAGGATATAAACAGGGATTTGATTGAATTGAATAAAGGGGGTCTTTATCTTCTCATCTAATTTTGTATACATATATACTGTTCATATATATTGTAAACGACATTGGTAGCAGCAGCACGTCTCAATAGATCTAACTGTGTGATTGCTGAACGTGCCTTATTACGAAAGAACTGTTAAAAGGAAGGATTTGTTATATCCGTAAAAGAACTGAAATCAAAGCACTGGTATTATCTCAAGCACCGGTACCCTCTCAAAGCACTGGTATTCTCTCAAGCACTGTAAAATAAAGCACTGGTACAAGCAAAATCTCAAATGTCCACCCCTCAAGAAATATGTGATATGGTGGTGCAGGCGGTGAAGCAGATAACGGGTGAAAGCAGCAACTCTGTTAAGCTCAAGCAACCCCATGAGTACTCTGGTGAACGTGATGTTCGCATTATTGACAACTGGTGCTCTGCTATTGAGACACACAAGGATTTCTATGGCTGGGGTGATGACAAGGCCTTCATCTTTGCAAGTACTCTAATGGCTGGTCGTGCTGCTGAATGGTTGCGTGTGTACAAGGAGTATCATCCAAATGATGCGCCCAAGACCTGGACTGCGTTGAAAGCAGAGCTGCTTCAAAACTTTAGGCCTGCTAGAAGTGTGGATGATGCACGCGATGCTCTTGATTCTCTTGTTCAAACTGGCTCAATGCAAGAATATTGCGATAACTTCATGGATATTATCATGCTCATTCCCGGTATGACACAAGAGGAACAGTGCCATCAATTCAGAAAAGGCATACAAGACATGGAACTCCAGGCTCAACTGCGTGATTACCAACCAGCACAGAGAAAGATCCAAACATACTTTACCCATGCATTGAACTATGCAGCTACAAGACCTCATTTGGGTAGTAGTGGCACCTCTTCTTTCCCCTTTGGTGGTAATCGTGGCATGGTAGTAACAAGAGGTGCTCAACAACAAGGTTATTCGTATGGTACTGGTGGTGGTGGTGGTACTCAAGGTGGTGTTGAACCCATGGATCTTGATGCAATGACTGGTCGTGGTAATAGCTCAACTGTTGTATGTTACTTTTGTAACAAGCCTGGTCATGTCAAGAGACACTGCCGTGAACGTATCGAGGCTATTCGCAAGCTGGATAACACTCATCGCTACAACAACGGTGGTTCTGGTTCACCCAAGGGCAAGAAGAAGCAATTCTACAAGAAGCCAAGGAGACAATTGAATGCTATGGACAATAGTAATGATAGCCCTCCTCCCACTGCTCATGATGACAATGATGATAATAAATTGAACACCACTTGTGAACACTATGTGAAGGGATCTTCATTGAGTCATAAGAAAACCAAGTGTCAATTAGTAACAGCCAAAATGGTTGAGCCTTTGTCAGCAAGGCTTGACAGTGATGTCCCTCACCTTGATCAACTTAACTCGGCCACAAGCTCCTCTTCTTGTGATTTACCCTTGTATGGCGGCTTTGCCTACTCTCATGGCGGTGATCGTCATGTTCCAGTCAAAGTGTTGGTGGATAGTGGTGCCAGTGAATGCTACATCAAGCCAAGCATTGCTCAACAGCTCGAAGGTATCTGGTCTAAGGTTGACAGAGAAGTGGAGACAGCTGGTGGCACTGTGCACAAAATCACAGACAAACTTGATTATGTTCTCAACCTTCAAGGTTACAAGGTACCTGTATCGTCCTTTGTATATGATTCCAAGTTTGACATTATCCTGGGTAGATCTTGGCTAAAACAACACAAGCCTCAGTTTAACTGGGATAACGATACACTTACCTTTTATGACACAACTGTTGAAAACATGGTGGCCAAGTATCTCATTACCCCTAAACAAGTTGACAGATTGTTGAAACACAAGGAAGCAGAGGTGTATCTGTTGCATGTTTGTGAGGACCACAACAAGGAGGTGCAAATTACTATGAGCATGGACACTGAGTGGAAAAAGCAGCTTAGTCAAGAGTATCCTGGTGTTTTCCAAAGCAAGCTGTCTGGTGTACCGTCTACACAGGAGGTGGAGCATGTAATTGACACCGGTGACGCAGCACCCATCAACAAGCCGGCATACAAGATGAGTCCTTTGGAGTTGGATGAGCTCAAGAGACAGCTGAAGGAACTGCTTGCTGCCGGTATGATTCGTCCTAGCACGTCGCCATGGGGTTCGCCTGTTCTATTTGTCAAGAAAAAGGATGGTTCTATGCGCATGTGTATTGACTACCGAGCTCTCAACAAGGTGACAGTGCGTAACACCTTTCCACTGCCTAGAATTGACGAATGCTTGGATCGTTTGAAGGGTGCATCCTATTTTTCTTGCCTGGATCTCAAAAGCGGCTACCACCAAATCCGTATTAAGGACACCGATATTCCCAAAACAGCGATAAATACTCGATATGGTAAATTTGAATGGTCCGTACTAGGAATGGGGTTGTGCAATAGCCCACCTACCTTTCAAGCTTGGATGAACAAACTGCTGGGCTACGAGTGCATTGACAAGTTCGCGTTGTGCTACCTAGACGATGTATGTATCTTTAGTCCCACTTTGGACTCCCACAAGAAGCATATCAAGATTGTGCTGGACAAATTCAAGGAGGCAGGATTGATCGTCAACATTGACAAGTGTCGCTTTGCACAGCAAAAACTGGTGTTCCTGGGATTCGAGATTTGCCAGCATGGCATCCAACCCTCTGCGCAGAAGGTCAAGGCTGTCCAAGAGTGGCCAACGCCGTCGAACGTGCAGGAGGTTCGCCAGTTCATGGGTCTTGCACAGCATTACAGAAGGTTTATCAAGGCGTTCGCTCACATTGCAGCACCACTCACGAATCTGACACAAGGTTCTGGCCCAAAAAAGAGAGCGATCGAATGGACGGATGCGTGTGAGTCAAGCTTCCAGCAACTGAAGCAATTACTTATCTCTGCACCTGTGCTCATGGTCCCTGACATGTCAAAGCCCTTCAGGATTGAGACCGATAGCAGCGACTTTGGTGTTGGCGGTGTGCTATTACAGCCTGGTGATGGGGACAGCAAGCAATGGCATCCAGTGGCATTCGAGTCAAAAAAGCTTTCCTTAGCAGAGCAGAAGTTACCAGCACAAGAAAGAGAGCTCATTGGTATTGTGCACGCGTTACGTACCTGGCGTTGTTACATTGACGGTTGTCCTGGCGGCTATGTGGTGTGTTGTGATCACAACCCTTTGACTTATTTCCGCACCCAACAGAAGCCTACGCCTCGTCTGGTCAGATGGATTGCCGATTTGGAGATGTTTGCTCCCAAGATTATATACAAGCCTGGCAAGGAGAACGTCGTGGCGGACGCTCTGTCTCGTATTGGTGATGCCTCCCAACCTGCCAAGGAATCTTTGGAGCCCCTTTACCTGTATGCGTCATGGAGTCAATTGCCCAAGGAGTTGCAATCTGACTGGCCTTTGTTGTATGCTGCTGGCACGGATGACAAGGTAAAATCCAAGGAGCTCAAGGCTATGCTGAAGCGAGAGAAGCCCAACTTTACCATCAAGAATGGCCGTTTGTTCCGTATCGTCAAGCACAAGGAGGCAGACAAGCCAGCGTTGGAGGTTCCCTTTGTTCCCTTTTCTCAAAGAGCAGATTTGGTGTCCAAGTACCACGAGAGCTTTGGCCATGCTTCGGTCAGAAACTTGATGCATCTAATGGGAAAGCGTTACTGGTGGCCACGCATGAAAACGGATATCACAGAGTAGATTGCCCCTTGTCCAGCATGTCAACTCAACAGCAAGAAGGTGGCCAAGCATCAAGACGAGATGCATCCTTTGCCAATACCTGTGGGTGCCTTTGAGCGTTGGCATCTAGACTTTGTTGGAGAACTGCCACACACTGGGAACGGTAATCGCTGGTTGATTACAGCTGTGGATGCCACCACTAACTGGCCAATTGCGTGTGCCTTGCCAGAAGCGACCAAGGAGGCTGTTGCGCAGTTCATATACAAGGAGATTGTCACTCGTTTTGGTTGCCCCGTAGAGTTTATTACAGATCGAGGCGCAAATTTCTGCAGCGAACTAGTGCAAGAGTATGTCAAGCTACTGGGTAGTCATCACAAGCTGACTAGTGCATTCCATCCACGCACGAATAGCAAGGTTGAGCGCTACAATGGTACAGTCAAGGATATGCTTCGCAAGTACGTGCAAGGCGCTCTTCATCGATGGGATGAATATGTGGATGTTGCCGTCTGGGCGTCTCGTGTATGGAAAAATGCGACTACAGGCTATAGCCCCTTCTTTTTGGTGTATGGCAGAGAGCCTCGCTTACCTGGTGATGCCATTATTCCATTCATCTCTAACGAGTCCATGCAAGATCCAAGAACAGTGGCAGACATTACAGCAAGGGAACTCGCAGCACTGGGTCAGCATAGAGCAGCTGCACAAGCAAGAATGAAGGCGGTGTCGGATAAGGACAAGGAGCGTTGGGACAAGGCCATGAGCATGGTGGACTATGAAGTGGGCGACCTGGTTTTGTTGACACATGAGGGCAAGTTTGGACTGGAGCCACGTTTCAAGGGTCCCTATATCATTACTCAAGCATTTGATGAATATGGTACTTACCAATTGGAGACAATGGCTGGACAGAAGCTGGAGTCCTTAGTGCATCGTGACAGACTCAAGAGGGCAAAAGGTGACAAGCCAGATGAAGCATGGTATGATCCTACAGCAAGTCGTCGATTGGTCAAGGCAGCAACATCGTCTCGTAGTGGCAGATTGCCCAAAGCATCATTATCTTCTGGTAGGAAAGGAGGGGGTGGTAGCTATCCTGCTACAACTGGTTACGTCAATGTGGGTCGAAGTAATGATGCCACACCTCCACCTATCTCTATTACAGCCTCAATGCCTGACTCGTCTACATCAAATGTTGGTGTCCCTACTACGAATGAACAGGATCCTGAGCTATCTAGCAGCATGTATGGCAGCCAAGAGGGTGTGTCACTATTTGTCGACATGACAGAAAGCTTACCTGAGATCGTGGTGACCCATCATGTGGAGCTTCAACAACAAGAACAAGCAGAAATGTCGGATGTTGGTAGCGATGGCAACTCTATAATAGAGGAAGACCAGAATGAGTTGAGGCATGTTGTGGATGCGTATGACGATATTTCATCATACGAAGAAGAGTACGACAGTGCAATGTCAGATGTAGCCAGTAAGGAACAAAAAAGGGAGGATCGAGCCATCATCAAGAATATGATAGAAGGATATGATGATATATCCTCAGCAGATGAATTCGATGTTGATATACTGGAGGACGATAATATTGATAGAGTACATGTCACCAGCGATGAACAGCATGAAGTCGCGTTGGAAGAGGCAGTGATTAGTGATGGCGACATCTCTTTGCACACTGCTGGAAGTGCCGAGGTATCATCAACAACAAAAGAAAAAGAGAGAGTGCAAGAGGAGTGTTGTGCCAGAAGGGCTACAACTGTCTATAAAGATTAAGGTATTCTTGATGGGTAGATATGTCTGTGTTGTGCAACAACATGGACAAGCTATGATAAGTGAAGTGCATCTCAGCTATCTAAATACTGAGGTTCACCAGATGTGATAAGCGTTGTACAAGATAAATTGCTACTTTGGCATTCAGAACTTAGTATAAATAGAATAACTCTTGTCTTCATCAATAAATCTTTAGTTTTTGTGTCTGATCTTATTCAAATAAGTCTTTTCTTGTTTTTATAATATTGAACATTTTTTATAAGCTACAAATAATAATCCTTTTATTCTTTGTGCTTAACATTTTTTAAGATCGTGTAAATCAGAATCTTCCAGATTTTAACCTACCTATCTAATTTAAACCGAAAATATGACTATGAATGATTTTACTGTGTCTCCTGCAGAACAGAACAAGAGTTCAGATGTTCAAGCTGTTGGAAGCGAGCTTTCATACGGAGGAGCTGTAGAGCGACTTCGTCAGGAGGTTCATGGGTTGATCGCTGAAGTTGCGAACAGTGGGTACAAGTCGGACGAAGAGGTCGACGCTTTGAAGGCTGCCCTGTCAAAGAAGTGCTCTAACTTGGAGGCTATAGAGAAAGCTCTCTCTATGGTCACACCTAACCAGAGTCCTTCCCAAGTAACAGTGGTTAGTCAAGGTGCGGCTAATAGTTCAACTGTACCTGATGATCTTCCTTTGTTCCAATGGTTTGGACGTGTCAAAGATGAAAAAAAGGAAGTTTTTGCCAACATTGAGGAGTGTTGTCGCCGGTTTTCCGATAAGTTGAGCAGTTGCACGCTTGATCTTGACGAACACTGGTATCGTTTACTTCCTCCTTGTCTTCCCGGCGATCTTCGCAATTGGCTTGATGAGTTTGTGAAAGCATCTGGCTCCACTGTGTCTTGGGCTACCTTGAAGGGAGCTATCATCGGTCGTTTTGGTACACCAAAAGAACAGCTCAGATTCGAAAGAATTAGGGAGTTTCTTCGTTGTACTAAAGGAAACGAAGAATCCGTTGATGGTTTCGTAGAGCGGTTTAAGACGTTGAGAAATAGAGCTGACATCAGTGATAAGGGTGTCGTAGCGATGGTGTTTTTTGACGCTTTCCCCAAGGTTACCGCTAGGTTGCTAATGGTTGCTATGAGTCAGGCACCAGAATCGTCATTTTATGACATTGATTATGTGTCCTCTCTCGTGCGCAAGATGGATATGATGGCTATTGAGACGGGTCAAGAATCTTTGGGCTCTGTTTTTGATGGAAGAAAACGCGCTGCTGACATACCTGTTTCGAACGAAGCAAAGAAGTCTCGGTACGCACCTTCTTCTAGTGGAAACGCTCTGCAAAGCAGCTCTTCGTCGAGATCCAATGGTCCCTCGTCCAACTCTCCACGTTCTGGTGCTAATCGTTTTGGCAAAACATTTGCTGAACATGTTGCTGAAGGGACTTGCTCCAAATGTAACGGTCCTCGACCAAAGGGGCAGATGCATCACTGCAACACTGCTATTCGTACTGGTGGTGGTAACACCCATCAGGGCAATGGTGGTAAAAAAGTTTTGCGTGCCATGACTAAGAAACGTGGTGGCAAACATTCGATGGATGCTGCAATCCAAGCTGCTTTTCTCTCTGCTCGTGTTGATCGTGCGTTAGCTGAGAAAGGTGCTTCTTCCCCTGCTCTCTCCTCTGCTGAACAATCGGTGGATGATGTTGTCCTTGCTCCTTCTTCTGGTGGTAGTGACAATGTTGATGTTGACCAAGATGCTGTGATGAGTGAAGCTCATGGTATCTTTGAGGATACTGACCTGGTGAATCGTGCCCAGTCTATTCTTCTTGAAAAAGAGATGAGTAGCATGTCTGTGGACGACGATACGCTACAAAATATATTTGCTCAGCAATGTAAGTTCGATGCTAGATTTAGTGCTCCACCTACTATGACCACCAATGCTATTTGTGTTCCTATTGTGGTTCAAAATGTCATTTGCTTTGGCTTAGTGGATACGGGTGCTACGTTTTCGTGCGTCACTGACAAGTTCTTTCAATTCTTAGGAGGAACCTCTCTTGCTGGATTTGAGGCTAATGATGATGATGAGAGCTTTGTTCAAATGGCTCATGAAGTAACGACTGTGCCTAGAATAGGTGCGGTACGTTTGCACATTAGCTACAATAAATCAAATAAAAACCATTTGTTTGAAGTATTTCCATTCTATTCTGAGGAAAACGTACCTGTGTTGCTTGGTATGGATATTTTGTCCAAGCTTGGCATTGGTCTTACGGGCTTGGTGAGTCAACATGGCTTTCAATCAGGTCCTCGTGTACCAGACCCTATTGATGATGGTATTACTCCAAACGCACATCCTTTTGGTAGTGAGGAAGAGAGACAGCCGTTTCTACTTGCACTAAAGGGGTTATTAGAAGAGAATTCGCGCATTGATATGAAGAATACTCAGTGTAATCTGCCGGATTCGATTATTAAGCTTGATACTAAACCAGGTGCTGTCGCTTGGCGAGCTCAATATCCTTTGCCTGAAGCTTATCGTGATGCTGTTGCCAAACAAATTCAGATATGGCTTGATGAGGGTGTTGTTGAAAGATCTGCTAGTCATACACGTTTCAATCATCCATTGTTGGTTGTAAAGAAAAAGGACGCTGATGGTAATTACACAATGTCTAAGCCTAGAGTGGTGTGTGACGTTCGTAAGTTGAATGCTATCTTGGAAGTGGATGACAAACAACAGTTACCTTTGATCTCTCATATCCATCAGAGCATTGGTACAAAAATGATTCATACTTGTCTCGATATCCATGCTTGCTTTACTAGTTTTGGTTTGGATCCAGAGCAAGCTCATAAAGTTTCATTTACTTGTCCCTTCACGAATATCCAATACACCCATAAAAAGGCTGCTTATGGAATTCGCCATGTCGGATCGGTGGTTGTACGCACATTGCAAACACTGCTCTCTGATTTGAATACAAGATCTAGTTCTACTTCGTTTCCTACTGATGGTGATCACTCGGTTTCCTGCTATGTAGATGACATCTTATGCAGTAGTAATGGGAGCCTACAAGATCACTATGCGTTGGTTGCTGAGGTAATTCGTCGTTTAACCGATGCTAATTTGGTGCTCAATCCTGAGAAAGTCGTCTTCGCTCAGCGTAGTATTTATCTCTTGGGATGGAGTGTTATTAATGGTAAATTACTGCCTGACGGTAGAAAACTTACCAACATTGCAGATTGGCCGGCTATTACCACTGGTCGTCAATTGGCATCTTTCTTGGGTTTAATGTCGTACTTTCGTGCTGCCATTCCATGTTATTCTCGTCTGACTCGAGATCTTGATAGCTTGAAACAGTACAAAGATCTAACAGATGTTTGGAATGAGTCTCATACAAAAGCGATTGCCGACTTGAAGGATGCACTTACGATGGCACTTGTGCTGTCACCTCCTGATTTTTCGATTCGATTTCACTTGGCTACTGATGCTAGTTTAACTGCTCTTGGCGCGGTTTTATATCAAGTGGTCAACGATGAAATTCGATATGTAGGTCTCGTATCTCGTAAATTGTCTGTTTCTGAGCGTAACTACAGTACTACGAAAAGGGAATTGCTAGGGATTTGCTATGCCTTGGTTAAGTTTCATCGTTTTCTGTATATGCGAGAGTTTACCTTACATACGGACCATACGAGTCTGATCTACTTGAATACACAGGAAGTCCCCAATGCACTCATGCTTGGATGGTGGGAGACCATTTTTTCTTATACTTTCGATATTGTGCATTTGCCCGGTGTCCTTAACGTAATTCCTGATGCTTTATCTCGACTTTACGAAGATTCGGATGCTGATGCTTCAGCACGACATCTTCTGGGGGGCAGGTACTATGCTGATGGTGGTGAAAGTGTAAAGAGAAAGAAAAAGGGTTCCAAAAACAAACTCAAGGTTGTCACACCTTCGCCTCCAATGAAACGTACTTTGGTCAAGACAACTAAGGCGTTACGATCTAATTCTTTTAGCAACCATGCACGCACTGCGGTAAACGCTACTCTTATCAAAGATGGCACCACCACAGCTGTCTCGCAAAAGCAAAAGGAATTCATATTGCGTACGCTTAGGTTTGCTGACTATATCACTCCTCCTGCTAATGAAAGAGACAATATGATCATTGCTCAGCATCTGGTTGGACATTTTGGGATCAAACATGTTGAAACTGCAATTCATCATGAAGGGTTTCACTGGGTGAACATTCGGAAAGACATAGAAAGAATATTAGCCGATTGTGACGAGTGTAACAGGTACAATATCGCTAGAGAGGGATATCATCCTTTCCGTAGTGTCAATGCAGCCCAACCTTTGGATCATTGGTGCATGGATCTCGGTGATATGGGTGTTACTAGCTCTTTCGGCAGCAACTTTCTATTTGTCCTTACTGATTACTTTACGAGATTTACTGTGATAAGATGCATTCCAGACAAGAAGGCTACGACAATTGCCAGGGAAATGCTTCAAGTTTTCTCACTTTTTGGATGGCCAATCAAGTTGACTTCAGACAGAGGCCTGGAATGGATAAATGAGGTGGTCCGTGCTATGATGGACATCAGTGGGATAGACCATCGCCTGTCATTAGGGTACAATCCATTGGGTAACTCGGTTTCTGAGTCATTTATCAAAATATGTAAGTTAACGACTATCAAGTTGTTAAAAGGTAAGAGGGATCAATGGGAGCACTTCATTCCGTGGGTGAATTACTGCATCAATGTCAAGTATGCTCGGCTACATAAATCTCGTCCGTATACACTTTTGTTTAATCGTCAACCAAATGGTCTGGCTGATTACTCAAAGGTGGACTATTCCAAACGTTTGGAGAAAGCTGATAACAGACTCATTGACAAACGATACCGTTTTGTACAAGATGTTCTTATCCCGGCTATTTCTAAGCGTATTGTGGATACACAAAATGCTGATCATGCTAACTTTGCGAAGAAACATAAGGTCATTGCCGAACCCTATCCTATTGGTAGTAAAGTTATGATTAAAAATGTTCATCGTCAAAATAAGTTAGATGAACGGTATGAAGGACCTTATTTGATTCATAGTATAACCGATAAAGGTTCCTATGTGCTGGCTGACAAGACGGGTGCACTCCTTAGTCGAGATGTGCCTACCCATCATATCAAGTACCAAGTCGCTGCGAATCCTCAGCCAATCACAATTGATGAATTCTCTGCAGAGCATTACGAAATTCAAGCTGTGATTGATCATAGAGGATCTCCTGGTAACTATGAGTATAAGGTAAAATGGAAAGGGTTCGATGATCCTAGTGAAGATACTTGGGAGCCTGTGAAAAACTTTGATTCGGCCAAACACATTGAGCTGTATTGGGCTCGAAGAGAAGGTGCAAAGGCTGCTGGTAAACGTAGGTTAGCTCCTCAAACAGTTAACTGGCGAACTACTACTACTCGCGAAATTGGTCAGAGTGGTAGATCAAACAGGTCTTAAATGGCTACTAGCATGATGGGATCAAGTCTTTTCCTTACATTTTTGTCCTATGAAAGGTTTTTACACAAGGTTTTTACTGACTGATCTCGGATGCAGTGTCATTTGGTAATTATTTATTGGAAAGTGCTTTATGTGCTATATTGTCATGATGTTTTGTAATCTGGGATTACGAAATGTCCACAAGAAGTACCTGAATCTGGGGGGGCAATGTTGTGCCAGAAGGGCTACAACTGTCTATAAAGATTAAGGTATTCTTGATGGGTAGATATGTCTGTGTTGTGCAACAACATGGACAAGCTATGATAAGTGAAGTGCATCTCAGCTATCTAAATACTGAGGTTCACCAGATGTGATAAGCGTTGTACAAGATAAATTGCTACTTTGGCATTCAGAACTTAGTATAAATAGAATAACTCTTGTCTTCATCAATAAATCTTTAGTTTTTGTGTCTGATCTTATTCAAATAAGTCTTTTCTTGTTTTTATAATATTGAACATTTTTTATAAGCTACAAATAATAATCCTTTTATTCTTTGTGCTTAACAAGGAGCAACAAGAAAAAGATGAAACTGCTGATGCTAAGGTGTCGACAAAGAAGGATGCAACACAGCAAGGTGATTTATTAGCAAGCAGTAGTCATAGCAACCAGCCAGAAATCAATCGTCATGGATACAAAATGCAAGATATTAGTAGTCAGGCTGGTGCAAGTAGCTGTCATGACGACAAAATGGAAAGAACTGATAGCCATGGAGACAAGATGAAGGATAATAGCACCACTGAAGGTGGCGACAAGATGGGATCCAGTGGTTCAGCGCCGAAAAGAATTTCGCCATTTGCTTTTGTGGAAAAACAATCCAAGAAACCACTTTCATGGCAGAAATTTCGAGGTACAGATGATTCAATACATCAGAACGAAGACACTGTGGGGCCTTTAGCAACTGATTCAGAGGATGTTGAGGGACCAACATCAGTTTCAAAGGGGGATAATGTCATTGACATGTTTGATGGGTTGGTACCTGAAGCCGTATTGCGACACAACGCCAATAAGAGGCGAGTGTTTAAGCCAACCATTCCGGTCCGCAGACAATTTAGAAAGAAGCAGAAGCTAACGGTAGTGACTGACGTCAGCCGTAATATATAGCTAGGATATAAACAGGGATTTGATTGAATTGAATAAAGGGGGTCTTTATCTTCTCATCTAATTTTGTATATATATATACTGTTCATATATATTGTAAACGACATCGTGGGTGGTTCCTGGTTCAATGTTGTAAAGCACATTACCTGTCTCCCTTCAATGAAACATCGGTATAATGTCTTGGCAACTAGGTATGCTCTTCGTTCTGCTACTCTACCTGAGGATAGTCTTGTGGTGGTTCTGCGTGGTGCTCTGTCGTACACTCGACTGGATCGGTACATCTGTGAAAACAGTTTGTATAGATCTCTGCCTGACCCTGTCCCTTCATTTGCTGGTCTCAAGGCTCACTTCTCTGACTTCTGGCAAGATCAGGTGGACCAACAACTGGCTGCTGCTGCTACTACTGGTAAACATGTTCTGCTTCGTGCGTGCCGTCCTTCTGTCTCTCGCCCTGATCCCATACTCTACTTACCTATTGGTCGATCTGCTCGTAGACGTTTGGTTCGTTGGCGTCTTGGTCGTTTTGCAAACATGCGTGAGGAATGTCCCTGCATGGATGGATCTTTCATCTCTCGAAATCACTTCCCTCAATGTCGTGCTTTGGATCGTGATCTGTGGGATGCTCTGCCTGCTGCTCCTCATGGTGTACATGTCATTGACAATGCCCTGAACATGCTGCCTATAAGTGCCACTACGGCCCAACTGATGTTCTCATGAGAACATTGATGCACTCATATGAGAATCTATTTGATGTTCTCAAATGAGCACATCGATGTTCCCGAAAGGCGAAAAATGCTCTCATATGGGAACATCGGCGTTCCTAAAGATCTATTATAAGTCGGCCGATGTTCTTATGAGAACATCCGAAATGTTCCCATGTGAGCACATCCATATTCTTATATGAGTGTCAGGTACACATAGTCTTTGTGTGTAACCTTTTAATTTAGTATAAATATCAAATCAGTTTGCAAAACAATAAAGATCATCTTTTATCTCAATTCTATTCTTTTATATACATTTGCCAAGGTCTACTCAATAACCGTATCTCTATTAATGACATTTGGTAGCAGCAGAACCATTTGATCATTTATTTGAAACTATTTATTTGTGAATGAATAGCTTGACTGAGGAAGAAATCAAAAAACTCAAGAACCAATTTGAAATAGAAGAAAGAGTCGTTCAAATACTAAAATTTGAAAGTGATATCGAAGCTTATAACAGCAAGTTCAGAAAAACAAGACCGGGTCAATTTACTCAAGAAGAAAGAATCAAATCATCAAAAGCTAGACAAGAACATTGGAATCAACTAGCTACAAGTATCGCAAAAAAGTGGTTTGGATTAGACAACATTAACTTAGACAATAACAATAACGACAATAATATGACTGAACAAGATGGGAGTCCATTAGGTACTACTGGTGATAGTAGTGACATTATAAAGCTTGCTGAAATCTTGAAGGAGGTAATCCTTGCCAAGACATCCAAGGAAGACGATTTCGAGTTTTTGGAACGGCCCAAAAGTTACAATGGTTCAAGGGATCCCTTCATTATTGAATCTTGGATCCAGACGCTCGAAGACTTTGCGGATATCAAGAAGTTTGATAATGATAAAATTGCCAAATTAGGTATCACTCTTTTGACAGGTGCTGCCAAAGTTTGGTATCAAAATCTGCGTTTGCTAAATTCTGCGCCTACTAATTGGTTACACTTCAAGACCGAATTAAGAGCATTTTTTAAACCGGATAATGCTATCTCGGTTGCTCGGGATCGCATGCGCGCCTTACGACAGAAGTCTACCATTGCTCAATATGTTCAAGAATTCATGACTATCAAACTCAGTATTCCAAGAATGACAGACGAAGAAGCAGTTGACAAGTTTTTATCTGGCCTTCGAGATCCCAACGCTCGAATTCACATCAAGGACAGCATTTACATGGAAGAGCCTGTTTTAACTGAGGCCATCCGTGCTGCTCATAACTATGAAGGAAATCGTTTAGATTCCAGTTCCTCTATTTCTCGGGGTTTTTCGGTGGATACTATGGATCTTCAGGTGGATGATCCAATGGATTTGTCGGTGATGGAGCGCCGTGAATTATACAACATCATGAAATCTTGGAACAACTCTAGTGGTCGTGGTGGTTTTGCAATGGGCGCTCGTGGTGGTTTTGGAGGCGGCAATCGTAGGGATTTTAATGGCCTTCGTGGTGGTCGTGGCAATACTCGTGGAAGTTACAATGGCTCTCGGGGTAGTCGTGGCGGCCAACAGCATCGTGGTGGGCGTGGTGGCCGTGCTCGTAATGGTGATCGTGCTAATGTACAATGTCACAACTGTGAAGGTTTCGGTCATTACATGAGGGATTGTCCTTCTGAACCTCGACAGCAATTGAATTATGCCGAGGCTGGCAACATTGATCATGGCTTTGATGGTGCTTCTGAAGACAATAAAGACTTTGATTATTCTGCTTATTTGTATTGTGTCTTACCTACCTCTAAGTCGTATGTTGAACCTCTGGTAATTGACGATACTCTAATCAAGAAGGATCTGGAATTTGTGATGTCTGCTGGTAAAATTGATACAAAATTGCCCCTGTACAATGGTTGGGTGAATGGCCATTTGTGCTCTGTATTGATTGATTCTGGTGCTTCTGCTAATTATATTAGTCCGAAACTGTCCTCCGTGGTTACACAATCAAGAGCTGTCAAAGGTCAAGCCGTGGAAACTGCTAATGGCCATCAATCTGCTATCTCATCTATTGCCACTTTCTCTTTACAATTGAGTGATTATACGGATGATATGGAAGCTTATGTATTTGATACAAAATTTGATCTGATTTTGGGCAACTCATGGCTGCGTCAGGTTCAACCTATTCCTGATTGGTTCCATAGTTCATGGTCAATTAAGCTTCCCAATGGTGGTTCTACATTAATTATGCCAATTCAAACGCAGACGAAGCCCAAAAATCTACTACACAATCAAGAGGTGGTTCTGGAATCTGGTGATGCTGGCGCTGCTATGGATGCTACGTTTGGTGATGCTGATACTAATAAGATTGGTTCTACTCGTGGTACAGATATGGTTGATGCCGATGTTAATTTTGTGGGATCTAAGGGTAAATTTATTGGTTCTGGGGTTGATGCAGGAGTTGACGGTGATGTTACTGTTGGATCTGAGGGTATTGATGATGTTGATGATTGTAATTTTGTGATTACTGCAAGACAATTTGAGAGGTTGTTGAGAAAGAAACAAGTGGAGGAGTGTTTTCTGGTCTCCCCAAGGGAATTGCATGGTCTTTTGGATTTGAACAATGTGGATGTGGTGTTGACGGATCAAGACAAGGAGAATGAAGCCTGGTGTGCTGAGTTTGCTGAAGCCTATCCTGATGTTTTCAAGGGATCATTGGATACGTTGCCTCCGGTTCGTCGTACTGATGGTGAAATGATTGAGTTGGAGCCTGGTACCAAGCCTATTTCTCGGGCACCTTACAGGATGTCTCCATTGGAATTGAAGGAATTGCGACAACAATTGGATGATTTACTAAGTAAAGGATTCATTGAACCATGTGTGTCGGAATGGGGTAGTCCTGTACTCTTTGTCAAGAAACCCAATGGTTCATTGCGAATGGTCTGCGATTATCGCGCTCTTAATGCCAAGACGGTGGCTCAACGGGTGCCTTTGCCTCGTATTGATGAATGTTTGGAACAGTTACATGGTGTCACCTTCATGAGCTCCATCGATCTGACTAGTAGTTTCTGGCAGCAAAGACTAACTCCTTCTGATTCGCTCAAGAGTGCGATCAACACCAGGTATGGTCAATTTTCTTGGTCGGTCATGGCGATGGGATTAAAAAATTCGGGTGCAAGATGGATGTATTTGATGAATGATGTCCTGAAGGAATATCTTGATGATTTCGTGATTTGCTACATTGATGACTGTCTGATTTATACAAAGGGTGATGACATTGAACTACACAAGAAACATCTACATCTAGTATTCAAGAAGTTACAGGAAGCTGGTCTGGTAGTGTCCAAAGCCAAGTGCAAGTTTAATCGCAAGGAAATCACCTTTTTGGGTCATGATATTGTTGCTGGTCAAGGCATCAAGCCGTCTCAGAAGAAGGTAGATGCTATTGCTTCGTGGCCTGCGCCCAAGACTGTGCATGATGTGCGTAAATTTATGGGTCTCTGCCAATACTACTCTACGTACATGCCCAACTTTGCTGCTGTGGCTGCTTGTATTACTGATTTGACTAAAGGTGTTGGTCCTAAGAATCGCAAGATTGATTGGTCAGATGATTGTCAAAAGGCGTTTGATACCATCAAGTCTCTGATTACTTCTGCTCCTGTGCTGCTAATGCCTGATATGTCTCGTCCGTTCCGCATTGAGTGTGATGCTAGTGATTATGCTGTGGGTGCTGTCTTGTTGCAACAAGATCCAAAGTGTGATGATGCCTGGAAACCTGTTGCTTTTATATCGAAAAAGCTGTCTGATGCTGAAAGGAACTATCCAACTCAAGAGCGTGAATTGCTAGCTATCTTGTTCGCATGCAAGACTTGGCGTTGTTTTGTGGAAGGGTCTGGGTATGAAGTATTTACGGATCATCGTCCTCTGCAGTATTACAAGTCGTCAAGTAAAGTGTCTCCTCGTTTGGTCCGCTGGATGCAAGATCTTGAAATGTATCAGCCATCTTTGGTCTACAAGAAGGGTGTTGATAATGTCGTTCCGGATGCCTTGAGTCGTCGTGAAGGTCCTGATTGTGAGCCTGATCCGGTGTCAATGGAACCTGAATTCCTATATGAAATGTCTACCACTATTTTGAACAAAGTGTTACAACCTTCTGATACTTCGCTGCTCACTGATCCTTGTCAAGATTGGCCTATATTTTATAAGAAGAAGCGGGAAGATTGGCCCGAAAAATGGCGTGCTCAACTGGAAAAGGAGGAATCCAATTTTGAAATAATTGATAATGTCTTATATCGGCTGAACCTTGAGGCTACGGGTAGAGAGGCTTCCAAACTGAAATTTATCACTTTTGCTCGTCGTGCTGATCTGATTGAAGATTTTCATCGTGGTTTTGGCCATTCGGGTCAATTAACGGTATATCATTTGATGAAGCAACGTGTCTGGTGGCCCTCTATGCGCAAAGATATTAATTATTGGCTAAAGACTTGTCCTGAATGTCAACTGCACTCTCGTAACGAGAAAGGTACCCATCATGCTCCCATGAAGCCACTTGAAGTTCCTGCTCCTTTTGCTCGTTGGCACATTGATTTCATTGGTGAACTGCCCACTACTGGTAATGGTAATCGCTGGATTCTGATGGCTGTAGATTATGCTACAAATTGGCCTATCGCTCGTGCTCTAAAATCTGCTTCTGCGGATGAAATTGTCAAGTTCATTTATGAAGAGATTGTGATGAAATTTGGTTGTCCTGTTGAAGTTGTCAGTGATCGTGGTGCAAATTTTCTCAGCAAGATTCTCAAGCAATATATGCACAAGATTAGATCAAAGCACATGCTTACCTCTGCATTCCATCCGCGTACCAACTCAAAGTGTGAAAGATTGAATCAAACATTCAAACACATGTTAACTAAGTATGTCAAAGGACTGGTTCACTCTTGGGATGAATATGTGGATTCATCACTGTTCTCTTGTCGTATCCGCAAGCATGCTACTACTGGATATAGTCCTTTTTACCTGGTCTATGGTCAAGAGCCTGTGTTGCCTGGCGATTCTCGTCGTCCTTTTATGGATCCTTTAACTGAGGAAGACCCTGAATTGATTGCTGAAGATGTTCTTGCTCGCATTCGTGATCTCAAGGAAAAGCGATTTGAGGCCAAGGAACAGATGATACTACAGGCTCGCAAGGACAAGGAACGATGGGATGCTGCGCTCAAGAGCAACAAGGCCCAAATTTTTGAGGTGGGGGATTATGTCATGTTGAGGCATGAATCCAAGAAGGGTTTGGAGTTCAATTGGATGGGTCCATATGTAATTTTGAAAACAAATTTGGATTACAACATCTACCAAATTCAAGAAATCGAAGGAAAAGTCTACAACTCCTGGGTTCACACGGATCGTCTCCATTCTGTCCAGTATGATGGTGCCAAATCCCAAAAATCTTGGTATATTCCTCGTGTTGCTAGAGCAAAATAGAATTTTTTTTTCTTTGCCTACCCGTACTTTCTTTTGGGAGGAAGGTAGTGTCAGGTACACATAGTCTTTGTGTGTAACCTTTTAATTTAGTATAAATATCAAATCAGTTTGCAAAACAATAAAGATCATCTTTTATCTCAATTCTATTCTTTTATATACATTTGCCAAGGTCTACTCAATAACCGTATCTCTATTAATGACATGAGCACATCGATTTTCAGAAATTTGAAAAAAAAGAATGCTCCTAACGGGGTCGAACCCACAACCTATCGGTTGTGGATCTGACGTTCTTCCCACTAAACTACTCGAATATCTTAATGAAATATATTCTTTTACTTTAATAAGTAGTTATTAGGTAATTTTAAATTGCCATTTTCTCGTGCAATATATAATACGTTTAGTAATTTTATGAATCTTACAGATAATAAAAGTCTCTCTGTTGCCTACAATATTATAGTTTAGCTATTAAAACCATTTTATTTATGTGGAAAACTACACCTTCTCAAATGAGAACATCGATGTTCCCAAAAGAGCGCATCGATGTTCTGTGAGAACATCAGTTGGGCCGTAGTGCGTGGTTCTGCTGGTCCTCCAGTATACTGGTCTGCGTTACTATCTTTGCTTCATGCAATCGACTGTCTGGTCCACCCTTTGGCTACTATCGCCCCTGATCCTGATCCCGGATCATTGTGGTTCTATCCTCCCTCTCATGGCTAACTCAGATGAACGTTTGGCCGATTGTTTTCTTTGTGCGGTGCCTCGGTGGTAAGTCAAATCAAAGTTCCCATCCGTTGGTTCATCCCTCAAGATCAATCGTGCCACTACAAGTAGTCTTCTGCTCTTTTACTGCCATCTCAAACTTTTTTCCTCATCTTTTCCGTTGTCTCTGTTGAGGTTTTCTTTCTTTAGTCTATATAGTTACTAGTTTTATGGCATATGCTCATACCGAGTGCCCAATTATAAAACATTGTATATAAATAAAAACAATCTTTAAACTGAGCCAAGGAAGCATGGATGCTTGAATGGCTCACTTAGTTAGAGCTTCATGCGGAAGCAGTGAGTATGCCGAGAGGTCGTGGGTTCGAATCCCGCCTTCGCATCCATATTATTTTCCGCCTTTCTAACCTGGCATGTTACTCGGTATTTGTGCTTGCACGTTTAGGTGTGCTGCGGTGCGTCTGGCCGGTTTCTACCTTGAGTCCTGTTCGTCTCCCCCGTCTTGCGGCGCGGCCATTGCCATTCTTCCTTCTGTTTCTCCTCTTCTCTGGTGGGTTTTGATGCCGTTTTCATTACTGGTCCCCTCCCGTTAGCAGCTCCCCTCAACCTTTAATTTAAACATGCTTTTTCCCGCCGAATCACAGTTAGTCTTGCAACATATGATCATACCGGTTCCGCAGTTGACTACATTTGTAAATAAATAAAAACCAATATTTAACTGAGCCAAGGAAGCATCTCTGTTAGGTGTCGTCTTGACAGATAGATCCAATGGTAGGAGTTAACAAATAACTTAGGGTGTTACTAATAGATTTGAGATTATGTTCGAAGATACTGTTTATTGATTGCATTTACAACTTATATTCATACTATTTCTACGATCGATAATTACTTAATCAATAGAACTTTCGAGTAGATATAATACTTGATATAGCAACTGATAATCAGATCAATGCCTGCTATCAGTTTCCAGAACCTTCGAGTATACGCTGGTGCCTGTTAGTCGCTTTCTTCAAATCGGGCTTAAGCCTAAATCTGAGCACGACATATTAAAGCTTTAAGAATGTAATATAGACGCATAACATAATTATAGTATGGCATGGCAGCAGGTGCTTGTAGTGGCGCCATTTGTCGAGATACTAGTAGTATTTTACTGTACTATGATATTCAATATCAAGAAGGCTCCAATTTTAAAAATATAAACTTTTCGTTTTGTGGATACAGGAAAATGTTACAATACTTTAATGGCTATATTTTTGATAAATACCAGCAGATTTTGCAGTATGCATAAACCAATATTATTCAACAGCTCACACATATATTTGCCACAACATAAAATAAATGAGTTCCTCTCATAATGTATTGTATAGCTTATTATGAAATAATACGCATTTTTGGATCTTGGGCTTTTTGTTGTCACTCAGTAGATGCGAGATGATATTAGGATTTTTTCTTGGCTAACTAGCGTATTCAAGGAGAGTTTCATTGTAGTAGATTATATGGCTTGTTTTGTCATCGAAAATTTTAAAAAATATCGCCATTATGAGTGATTTTTTGGAAATCAGAAATGTTCTTCTTGGTGTTTCGAATCTGTAAACTAAAGTGTGAGGCAAAGAACAAAGAGTCTTAAAGAAGAGTCTATATTTCTCAGATTACCAACTCTATTTTGAAGAATCGCGAAGTTTAGCATCACTGCGATTCCAGTTTAGTAGCCTTTAGAAAATATGCAACTTCTTTTATAATTTACGAGTGTTTACGCTTCGATGGCTTTCTACCTTCGCTTCGCTTCAATAGGAACCAATTTGCGCTATAGCAGCTCACGCTACTACCGATTGCCCTTGCGTACCTTATCAAAATACTGCTACTTTCATGTTGACCTTCCACTTACGCATGAAAGCCCTTCATATTATCTGTGGATCTGTTTCTTATGTGATACTCTACATCCATATACACATAGCTACTTTACGAACAAGCAGCATACTGGTATTTCCCGTTTTTAGTCATTAGTGTCCCTAATATAGCAAAATCTGAATGCATTTGAGCTACGTTTTCTTGTGTTCAAGGCCGTTTTAGATGGTCAGAATAGCACCAAACAATTGCTCTCGTCTGGCAGTTGTTTATGGCCGCTATTGCTCAGATTTTTGGGGACCAAAAAAAACATGGACAAAATTCGACCAAAAAGCATGAGACACCCTTCATGGTTTTCCATCAAAAAGCCCTTCGGGGTCGCTGTCAGAGTGGTTTTCGCACCTGAAGCGTTTCAGCCGTGAGCTGCGCAATCGAGACACAAGGGCGCTTGCGCGGAGAGATAGCCATTATAAAACTATCTCCGTTGAAGTTACAATCTTGAAGTCTATCCAGTCTGGTTTCGCCTGGTAGTTTGTGTTGGGACAAACTGTGGAATACATCCACTATGATCTGCATTCCGACAGTTCATCCAGTTACCAGATTTAGATATAAGCTGTATGTACACTGGATTAGATGTATGATATCGATTTATACTATAAGAAGATATGGACTTCAGATACGCTAGTACTATAAGATTCATACTATATAAGATATAGGCTATAGATGGCACCACGGACATGGATGGCACTATAGACTTATACTTGTATTCCGACATTGACTACGGATGTTTACCATATCTGGATAGGCACCAAGATTAATGCAATATGAGCTTGTTGCTTCAGATGTGCACTTCATGATCCACGCTATAAGACACATGCTTATATCCGTGATACTAGCTACAGATACTTTATGTACTACAGACTTGTGCAATATATGAGACATGCTATAGACATGCCATATATCCAGATACATGCTAAAGATGTATGCTTAGCGATATACACTCAGATATGTACTATTAACATAGACTAAGGAGACTGTACCTATCGGATACATGCTACTAGATCGATATTAATTATCCTTATAGAAAGGATAGATCAGGGTACTTCGGATGAGAGTCTAATTATTCATCCAGACAGAGCTAAATCATGATTAGCTTGCTGGAGTTGTCTTTTAGCATGATTAGACATTAGTTGATCTGAGTTGACTTATTTGTCAATCTAATTAATAGAACATTTATCCATTGTTATAGTATATAAGAAGGATCATCTACCTGGCCAGTAGAGGGACTTCAGTTTACTTTACACCTGTCAGTTTGATAATAAAATATACCTTTATCAAGTTGACATTACTGTTTTTTATTCTTTTTTTCCGTGAATTTTAGTCTATCAAGCCTCAAATTCCACACAAACATTTTCCTCCGTCTATAGTTATGTAGTTATTATCACTCTAGTTTTCTCTTGCAAGTCACTTTGTTCACATACACTTGTCTCGTATTTTGATACATTTAAAGCCTTTATTGGGCGCAAGACTACTAATAAAGTCTTTAATATTATCCACCGAAAAAAAAAAATTCATCAAAAATCAAACGATCGCGTTTTTCACCGTGAAAATGAAGACTTTTACTATAGTATACGAGCCTTTCAACACTTCGGGTGGTTTCCTGACCTACGCTTCGCTTTGGTGGAAACCAACCTACGTTCAAACGGCTTGCGCTGCCGCGGGCCTTTGGCTAATATCGCAAAATTAATATAGCTAAAATGTTAGAAGAGCCCTGATTGTTGCTTGATATATAATCACTAATCATATGAGTGTTTATGCTTCGGATGGTTCTCACCGAAGCGAAGCGAAGGTAGAGAACCAACCTGCACAGCGACAGCTCGAGCTACCGGTTACCCTTGTGTACCTCATCATAATTAATACTACTACGTTCAAGCTGACCCTCTACTTACACATGAAAACCCTTGATAATATCTGTGGATCTGATTCTTATCCGATGCTCTACATCCATATACACGTATCTACATATACGGGCAAGTAGCATACTGGTATTTCCACTTTTTAGTCCTTAGTATCCATAATACAGCAAAATTTGAATGCATTTGAGCTGCGTTTTCTCGCGTTCAAGGCCGTTTTAGACTGTCAGAATAGCACCAAACAATTGATGATCTCATCTGGCACTTACTTCCTGACACCTTTGCTCAACTTTTTGGGGATCAAAAAAACATGAACAAAATTCGACCAAAAAGCATGAGGTACCCCTCATGATTTTCATCGAAAATCAAACGATCGCGTTTTTCACCTTGAAAATGGAGACTTTTATTATGGTATATCTTGAATCAAAACGTTTCTATCAATCCAAAGCAACCACTGAAATCATCTTTGTGGGACTTTAATATGTAAAATTTCGACATTTTGGCCAGAAACCTCTTTTCATATGTTTACAAATCATTCAATAAGTGAATTCAAAACATCTATATAACTTGGTACCATTGGAAGCGCCTTGAAAAGTACTCCAGGAAAGCTTAAGGAAGCATGGGGTGATTATCATACTTCACTTAGTCGAATCTGCAAAAATAGCTCGATCGAGTCCAGAATCATCAAAATTTGTCCAATCTGGAACAGACTATGATTCTGGGGTTGAATTAATTCTGGCTGGTGGGGCCAACTGGAAAACTCATGTCCTTTTCATAAGGCAATACAGTAATATGGACTCTCCCCCGCTCCCAAGGTGGTCTCGGCATACTCGACGTCAATCTCCAGTATGCTGCATTGCACTTTCGTTGGGTATCTCCCTTACTACAATTGGATTCCTCGTCTTTCACTAATAATCCACTGCTGGCTATTCTCGTATATCATATCAACAACCACAACCGTTCCTCTCATCATCAACTACCGCTGCTCTTTCCAGTTGCACGACGACGGCTCACAACAATACGACGCGCAAACACCATTGACATGATGTACAAATCAATCGACATGTTACCGAGGAACTTTGACGACGTCGTGATCGACTTGCCCACTGCTCTCATGCTACCTCTATCCATCGTCATATTTTCCGACCCTCTACTTGGTGTCAGATTGCCTCGCAAAATCCATTCAATGACTGTCGCCGACGTCTTTGCTGTGCATACAACTGAGCAATTTCTCCACTGGAAACGTTCCTTCGACCCCACACTTGCTGTATGGCAGCGTGCACCTCGACAACTGATTCAGGGCATTGCAAAAGGCACATTTAAGTTGCAACCCTTCTTTCTCCCTCTGTGTGTTCCTTCCTCCGCTGTCTTTCCTTCACCATCCAGTCCTTCATTGCAACCATTTGTTGATCACCTCACAACTGACAACAACCTTGCAATGACTTCCACTGGCTGTAGATCCAAATCGTTTCGGCAGGCATGCTCATCTGCTTCCGTCGTTCCTCAACGATTGGCTGCCATAGCATCTCCCCAATGGTCGTTTTTCTGGCCTTTGTCCCTGACCATGATCCAAAGAAATGTCGTATATCGATTCATCAACAATTGCATTCCCCATCAGTCTCTATTGAATCTGAGGTTCCCCTCTGTTTACTTGTCCCCCTTGTGCTTTGTCTGTTCCTCAGTTGAAGATTCCACTGACCACTTCCTTTTTGAATGTCCACCCAAGCCAGCGGTCTGGCAGGGTATTATCTCTGAGTTCCTCTGGCCCACGGTAACCATTGATGATATCCGCCATTCCCTCCTCACTCTCGACTTTTACAATATTCGATATAGTCAGCGGCCTCGTGCTTCCTCCCATCATATAGTCATCATTGCGATGTCTAACATTTGGAAAGCTCACTATCGTCTAATCTTCGATCAAACTTCCTTCGCTCCCGCCGCTGTGCTGAATAGTATCCGACTCGACATCCAAAAAATGATCGACGAAGATCTCATTCATGCCAGCCTATAATAGTCCCTCTTTTATATCGTTCTCATATTTTGTCTAAACATATATAATATTATCACAGAAAATTGCGTCCGCCGCTTGATTATAGTCCTGCTACTATTGTCTACGCGGAGCAAGTAATAAAAACCTTTAAAAAAATGCCTTTCTGATGATGACAACAATGATGATTGTGATGCTGATTAAATGGGGATCATGGAATTGAAAGGACAATTGCTTAGTGCAAATACTTTCTTTTTTTTTTTTTTTTTTTTTTTTTTTTTTTTTGGGAGTTTTGCCTAATGGAGGAGTCTTTTGCAATGACAATATCTCAAAAAGTCGCTGTAAGCCTTACACAAGTCCTGTGTTTATTTATGACCAGCTTTATGTCGCCATCTTATTAAGAGCATCAGCGGCAGTGAATGATATAACAATTCTATTATCAGAAAATGGAGATTGTGGTGTACAAATGCTGCATAAAATTTGAATTTTCTTTCACATAATAATAGGCTTCGTTTGATATCAGTGGGTAAGTAAAAAGGGTGCTGAGAGAGATGTCTCCTCCCCTCCACCTCCTGGTTCTGATAAAATCTTTCTTTTACTAATAATTGATTGTTTAAAATTTACTTGATATACCAAAATGTTATAATATCTGATTTAAAATGTCTTTGGCGAGAACCCACAGGGCGACGCCGACATTGAGCGTAGCGAGATAGATCGGCTAGTACAATATATATACTACAAAGTAGTACGCTTGATTTAACTTATACTACTTGACGTACTGTATATATCAAATCCTTGTGGTATAATGAGTTCAAGCACTGATATTTCTTCAAATTGGAATTACAAAAGTGCTAAAAAAAGGAGTCCACGATAACACAAGACAAGAACAATGACTAAAACTTATGCAATCATTGTATTGTAGATCTTTTGAAACTGGAGCTGAGATCTTTTACAGCATATATGTGATTTTCCGGAGAAGGGCGGAAGAATAGAGCATATTCAGATCAAGGATCTTGAATATTCTTGCATTCGAAAAAATCAAGGTATAAAGCTTTGCTTATAAAAGAGAACAATATGCTACTGGCTTTCTGTGTGCATGCATTTACTGCACAGCTCTCAGCCTGTCTGATGTAGAGCCTTATGGATGGATCTCTGAGTTGTAACCACGAAATCTATATTTCATGCTGGCATAAGCCACTTAGATGAAGAGTCAGCGTCTGACTCCTTTTTTTTTTGCTGTCAATCCAACCCATCATTTAACACACATAAAAAAGATCTCCCCACCTTTTTTAATAGCCTTAAACCTCTTTCATCCCTTTTCTATACATTCAAAAAATGGCCAACGTCCACGACAAGTATCAATCTCCTTTGACTTCTCGTTATGCCTCCAAGGAGATGGCTTACAACTTCTCCGAAGACAAGCGTTATGCTACATGGCGTCAACTCTGGACTAATTTGGCTATTGCCGAAAAACAACTCGGATTAACAGATATTACTGACGAAGCTATTGAACAAATGAAGGCCAATATTTTCAATATTGATTATGCTGTTGCTGCCGAGGAGGAAAAGAAGCGCAGACACGATGTCATGGCTCACGTTCACACATTTGGTCTTGTTGCTCCTGCCGCTGCTCCCATCATCCACTTGGGTGCCACTTCATGTTATGTCACTGGTAAGTAATACGCCTGGGTACGGTGCGTTTGTGTTCAATTTGCTGATCTGTACAATATTAGACAACGGCGATTTGATCATCCTTAGAGATGCCTATGATATTGTTATCAAGAAGCTTGTTCATGTCATTGATATCCTCTCCAAATTTGCTGAAGAATACCGTGCTTTGCCTACTTTGGGTTTCACTCACTTCCAGCCTGCTCAGCTTGTCACTGTAGGTAAGCGTGCTACTCTGTGGATCCAAGAATTGTTGTGGGATTTGCGTAACTTTGAGCGTGCTCGTGATGACCTCAAAATGCGTGGTGTCAAGGGTACTACCGGTACCCAAGCTTCATTCATGGCTCTTTTCGAAGGTGACCATGACAAGGTCGAGGAATTGGATCAATTGGTTACTGAGCTCTCTGGTTTTAAGGAAGCTTATCCCGTCTGTGGTCAAACTTACTCCCGCAAGATTGATATTGATGTCTTGCACCCTCTCTCTGGCTTTGGTGCTACTGCCCACAAGATTGCCACTGATATCCGTCTTTTGGCTAATTTGAAGGAAATTGAGGAGCCTTTTGAGAAGGATCAAATTGGTTCATCTGCCATGGCCTACAAGCGTAACCCTATGCGTTCTGAGCGCGTCTGCTCTCTCTCTCGTCACTTGATGATTCTTGTTAATGATGCCCTTCAAACCAGTGCTGTTCAATGGTTCGAACGTACTTTGGATGACTCTGCCAACCGTCGTATTTCTTTGCCTGAGGCCTTTTTGACTACTGACATCGTTTTGACCACCCTCCAAAACATTTGTGAAGGTATGGTTGTCTACCCCAAGGTTATTGAACGTCGTATTCTCCAAGAATTACCTTTCATGGCCACTGAGAACGTCATCATGGCTATGGTGAAGAAGGGTGGTGATCGTCAAGAGTGCCACGAAGAGATCCGTGTTTTGTCCCATCAAGCTGGCCATGTAGTCAAAATGGAAGGTGGCGAAAATGATTTGATTGAACGTATCAAGAAGACTAAATACTTTGAACCCATCTGGGCTGATCTTCCCAAGTTGTTGGATCCTTCCACCTTCATTGGTCGTGCTCCTCAACAAGTTGATAACTTCTTGGCCAAGCATGTCAAGCCTGCATTAGCTCCTTATGCTGAAATTCTCAAGGAAAATACCAAAGCCGAGTTGTCTGTTTAAACAAACCTTTCAAAGAGAAAGAAGCAAAAGCTTCTTTGTAGCTAAATATCAAAACTGTACATTAATAACTTTCAGAAAAGAAATGATTCCAAATAAACCATGTATCTATCATTTTATACTCGAGCTTTTGAATGAAATCAAAATTCAGATTGATAGTTCAATTTCCTCTGAAGAAACTACGCTTGACTTTGCCGTCAGTTGAGATGTT
The DNA here is from genome assembly GCF_035048745.1 of Mucor velutinosus. NCBI lineage: Eukaryota > Fungi > Mucoromycota > Mucoromycetes > Mucorales > Mucoraceae > Mucor > Mucor velutinosus. The sequence goes on from NW_027041921.1 coordinate 521,083, forward strand.
CAAATAGCAAGTTTAGATTCTGGAGAAGGCAATATTTAACATTTTTGTTCACCAATTACTCCACAAAGAGATTTGTTGTGTTCAGTGCGAGAAGTGCTTGCTTTAAAGAATTTGCCCAATCTAAGAGGAACATTACACAAAGAGAGTTTGGTCCAGTCAGAGGGCATGAAATTAACACTCCAAGATGTGGGATCAGTGATTGATAGTTCATGCTTCGACTAAATGTATAAAAATGGATGAATGGATCATGGTTGCACTGTACACAGCATCATCATACATATGATTAACTTAATACTGACAACGGGCAGGTACTTGTATATATCTCGATGGGTGTAACAAAAAGGAAATTCTCGGATGTCTGTCATCAGTTGAAAGAGAATATACAGCAAATTTTTCTATTAGTTAATTAATAAGAATACCATTATTTTTACAGGACATATTTATTAAATAAGATTAGATTGATATGTTAATTATAAAAGCAATAGCAGGTTATTAAGTAGTACATTGGAGATAAGATTAGTTATGATTGTGTTTAGTAAGTTCCCTTGACTTGACCATCATCGGAGACCTCTCTAGGAGGGAGCTCACCAGATAATTCTTCAAGACTCTTGCCCTTGGTTTCGGGAATAAGGAAAGAAGAAACAAGACCGGTCAACATGAAGAAGGCAAAGATTTGCAAGAGATGGTTGATCCACTTGTTAGGACCACCAATATCCTTCAAAAGACCGAAACCAACTTGAGCAACGATAGCACCAATCTTACCAGAGGCAGCAGAAATACCGTGAGCAGTAGATCTGTAACGAGTAGGGAAACATTCGCCAGGAACGATGAAGGTGGTAGTGTTAGGACCAAAGTTGAAGAAAAGCTGAGTGATGGTATAGAGGACAATGAAGAGGACTTGGGAAGTAGCAAGGATCTTCTCATAACCGAAGCCCAAGACAACGAACATAATAGTAAGCATAGCGAAACCCATAATTTGAATAGTCTTACGACCAAGCTTGTCAATAGTAAAGACAGAGATCCAGTAACCAGGCACTGAACCAAGCAAGTTGATAATAATGTTACCAACACAGGTACGGAAGACGGCAGTGTAGGGATCAGAATCACTACCGAAACCGATGGCGCTCAAGATGATGGAGTTGTTCAAACCAAGACCATACCATGCAACATCAAGAGCAAACCAAGAGTAGGCTGTACCAAGCAAGATTTTACCGTTTTGCCATTGACCGAAATGTCTGCAGAAATCAGACCATGAAGCCTTGGGGGAAGCGTTGGTGCGAGCAATAGCAATGTTATCAGTGTAATCACCAGCAGAAGCACCCTTTTCAATGAAGGCCTTAGCATCACGGATACCCTTCTCAACCTTTTGTTCAACATCAATAGTGAAACGAGGGGTTTCAGGGATGGTAAGACGGTAGTAGAGAGCACAGACACCGGGAACTGCACCAAGACCGATAACAAGACGCCAAACATAATCTAACTTTGTTGGGTCAGCCTTGATGGCGCTTTGGAAAGCAGCAGTACAGATCAAACCGACAAGACCAGCAGACAATTGACCAATACCTTGCATGGCGAATACAGCAGCCATCATGGCACCACGGCGCTTAGTAGTAGCAAATTCAGAGGTAATAACAGAAGAAAGAGGGTAATCACCACCAATACCAACACCAACAATGATACGCCAGAAAGTAATGACACCCCAGAAAGAAGCAGCAGGGCCATTACCAGCAAGAGCTTGACCAACAGTACCAATAATGATAATCATCAACTCAACACCATACATTCTCTTACGACCTACACGATCAGCGAGATAACCAAAGGCAAGTTGACCAACGACAGTACCAACTGAACAAGATACTTTGATGGCAGTATCAACATTGTAAGGAGTTTTGTTGTTGCTAGCAGAAAAGTAGACGAAGCCAATCATGGTAGAAACCAAGTTGATGGCAAAAATATCATAAGCATCAGTGAAGAAACCGATACCAGAGACGATACAGGCACGAATATGGAACCAACCGAATTCAGCGTTATCAATCTAAAGAAGTATGAAAGTCAGTATTGCATTGAAAGTGATGCATATCTATCAAGTACCTCTTCTAAAGCGATTCGACGACGTTCAAGAGCATCTAGGGCAAGCTGATCATGACTGATAGCCTCCTCCATTTGGATGGTCTTATGCTCTGTTTCAAAAGACATTTAAGATTAATGAAAGACAAACAAGGTGAGCGAAACCCAAAACATTGATCAAACTACAAGAGTATATATAGTCAATTCTTCATCAAAGTTGTACAATGACAATCTTTGCCTTTCAGCTTGATGCTGGTTGAAATAAGCCAATCGTTTTAACCATGTGGTATAGTCTATTGTTTATATTATATATATATATAAAGTGTATACCAAATCTTGGTAACATTCAACATATTGCCCACTCTGTAGCACAAGCTCGACGTTTCATCCAATCATCCACAGTAGACAATCCACGCTTGAATTTGCTTTGTCTTGAGCATGTCAATCTTTGTATGTGTTCTTTCTCTGTATTCTATTTCGATTTGCGTGTATCAACTGATTTTGTTCAATTTGATAAAATCATCCTTTATCGGACATATTTACGAAAAGAGTGCTTTTTATACGAGTCGATCCCTGTCCAAGTAAAAGAAGGACAGGAAACCCGAAAGATTTGACGTTGAAGGGTGTTTCATTTTATAAGAAATCCCAAAAGTCAAAGCATGTAGATCAGACACTGCAAATTGTTGGTAATGATTTGGACCAAGAAATTACTAAATTCAAAATAGCCTTCATTTTTGGCGAATAGACCGCATGATTGTCGTCTTTTAAGCCTATATATACTGCCAGTATAATATATGCCTCAAACGTGCACTCTAATGGCTGCTGTTGATGTAAATATAGTATCACCGTATTTCTCCATACAGTATTCGAAGATTTTATATAAATAAGCGCACACTAGCACAGAGGCACATGCCCCTGGCTCTCTGCGATGAATATATCAGTGCATTACGGTGGTTGGATGAAGATATCCACGTTTGAAGTTCGAGTAACACAGAAGAAGAGAAGCGCAGCATCTTTTGAAGCAAAGCTGTTGTTCTTTCTGATACAACACATGGCACGTTAAGCAAAAATTGCTGCTACATGTATTTGTGTTTACGAAAACATGGCAAAGCTGTGCATTTTCCTTTCCAGTGCTCACATGAACGTGTGAGATTTAGCAACCTGTTCTCAGACACTTACCCATCGCAGGGCTAGAATAACGACAACATTTGAGCAAGTCTAGTCTTTAGGCTTTTTCCAGCATCATTCGAGATATCTGGATCAGTGCTACAAAATCAATCTATGGGGCAGCTAGGGCAAACAGAGCAAAATTTGTGCCTAGAAGACAATAAACCAATTGGACAAAGTGTTACTACATTCTTGTTTATCCCCATGTTGAATCTGGTATAAAACACTACTGGGGCAATGTACTCAGATCATAACAAAAAGCGTCATTTCATTGATGTAGTTTGAAAAGAGATACTAATTAGGGGTTCCCTTTCCTAGAAGTAGGTAAGTCAACATGTATACATAGGAACCTATGAAATAAAGAGCTCGAATCAAGAGAAGCCGTGTGATCTAAATCATCCAATTCGATTTGGCGGTTAAAACCAGCTTTGATTGGCACACATTTTCAGTTGCCAGCATTCAAATTATAAAAAAGCGGTGCCTGGCATACAAATATTTATCTTTTTGATGCGATAGCCGAATCTCAATTATTTCGAGAGTATTTTAGTGTGTCAGATTTACCAATATGCTCTGATTTGAAAGATGGAATAAAGAAAAACATACTCTTCGTTTCGAAATTTCCAAGACTAGGGTCCTGAACAGTTTTTCTTGGTACCTGATTACTAGGCAAAAATGGTGCCTGGTTGCCATGGTGATGCACTAAATGTTGAATTCAATTCTAATCTATTGCGGTGCTGTATGGTATTGTTTCTAACTTACATTTTTGCCATATTAAGAAAAACGATAATAATAACAGCCTTGGATCGTTGATCTCGTCTGGATAATTCAGGTACAACAACAACATCTATGACTCCTCGGGGTGTACATAAAACTGTATTGATTGGTTCACATGGCAACTTGCGATGTTTGTATCCATTATACCATCAGGTCCGAATACTCAAGGAGAGCGAAAAAAGGGGGGCTGATTTGTGATCTAAACATATTTGATGTATACCTCTGCGTACCTTGATCGCTATTCTATAAATCCAAAAAAAAGATCAATGCAATAGAGCGATACATCCGTCCTGGCGTAATTAGTGAATAGTCATTCATTATCTTTCGACATGATAACAACTTACAAAGGTAGTCTCTTCGGAGTATACATGCCAAGTGCTAGATTTATCATCATCATATCATGGTTGAAAATGTGCCTGATTTTATATCATACAAACACCCGGGTAAAAGGTAAAGTAAAATTTGTTGATGGTTAAATGAAAAACCCCTTGAAATCAAAAAGGAACAACTTTATTTCAAATTATGCATAGCGACCTTGCTTTAATTGAATCATTTATCAGGAATTGCAAATGGAAAATTATACGGATGGATCAATTATAATGGACGGAAACTCTAATTGATGATTTGTCGTCAATTGTACGTAAAACCACGATGTCATGACGGTAATCGAGAGTTCTATATATATAAAAAAAAATGATAAAGTAACAATACATGCTCTTTACGGAATCTACAACGGATTTTGATTTAAGCGCCCTAAATAACACGATCTGTCAGCGCGCGTCATAGCAATGTATAAAAGAAAAACTTAATTTAAGCACTAAAAGCTATGTGCAGTACATGATTGTATATGGATAGCAATGCCCACTGTTTCCAAATAGACTTCGAGTAAAAGAAACTTGACACTGATGATGATTTGGGTCTGTTCTTAAGGTCTGGATCCAATGTAACCTAGAGAGATGTAACCATACCAAGAGAAAAAATTTTACCATGGCAAATGACAGATTTTCAAAGCTTTTTTTTTTGTCTTTATTAGAAAAATTAATAGAATAATGATAAGAATAAGTTACAAGAAGGAATTGGTTGAGATGAATGTATTTCGATTTCGTTTGCCTTGGTTTTATATGTATAAATGTTGATTTTAATGAAGCATGGGAGGAGAAGAGGGGGGGGAAGGAAGGGGTAATTTTTCTTTCTTTTTTGCTTTGCAAGATGGGTGCTAGTTACGAACAGGATTGGGATCAATATACACAGCAGAAGCCAAATCTCGGAATGAATCAATAAATATAGGAGTATGCTTAAATCTGCCAAATCCTTGTAAAGCTTCAAATTCGTCCTGTGTCAAATGTAATTCTTTTAGTAGTGGTGCTGGTGGTGTTGTTGTGTTTGTTGGTGGTGACATGGGATGCAATATTGTTGTTGGTGTAGTTGTAGTTGTTGAGAATCTTCTTCTTTTTCTTCTACTAATAAGGGGTCCTTCTTCATCAGAAGAATCCGCAGCGGTTGTATTAGATGACATGATAAATTCAGGTGTAGTCTCAGGTTCATACTTAATAGTTGAAGGTCTCAGCTCTCTCGAGTTTGAAGAAGTAAAATTAGTCATTAATGGTTCCGTGGTAGGAGGAGCGCCAGTCTCGTTATCGTTATTATGTGTAGTGGTAGTAGTAGGGGTAGGAGAAGTAGTAGTGATAGCTTCATCGGTAGATTCATTGGGAGTGTCATTGGTAGCATCCATACTGGTGTTTGTGTTGGTATTTGCAGAAGAGGAAGTAGCAGCGGGCGATTTACTACGCGACTTATGGGTTTGAGTGTGTTGCATCATATTATCAAATCTGCTAAATCTTCTAGTACAACCAGGTACTACGCATAAGTAAGGTTTCTATTTTTAATATTAGCAAGTGTATTCAAAGGTACCAATGATTGAATTGAGCAGATAGTTACCTCGCCAGTGTGTTTACTAATTGAGCAAAAGAAAACCATATATTGGATTAATACAAGGTCCATCTTCACCTACGCAAACTCTCCCCCCTCTCTCTCTCTTGAAAAAAAAAAAAAAAAAAAAAAAAGTACTTACCGAGTGTGTCTGGCCAAATGTTCAGAACGAGTAAAGACCATATTACAATTGTCATAGCCTGTGCATTGAAACAGCTTTTGCTTTGCACGTTGCTTCTTTGGTGGATTGCTTGTGACAGTAGATGGTACAGCAGGCATGATTGATGTGTATATATAAATGTGGAAAAGCGAGTAAAAGAGACTCAAGGGGGAGGCACATTTTCTAGACCCTTTTTATATGATTTTTCCTTTCGTGGAGTTTCAACAAGACAGAAAAAAAAAGTTTTTCATACGTACCATACACAAGGTGAGGGGTTGGATGAGGGGAGGACAAGGGCCTCGATTAAAGTGGCATGCACACACATACAGTGCGGGAGTTTTTCAGGCACAACATATTTGCTCATAATACAATCATCATTTCAAAACACCCTCGCCTATCTATTACTTTTTTTAGGATGCCATCACTTTATTGCAATCATTTTGATAAATACATCGCTCTTTCCTGGATTGCATTGAAACGATGCTTCTATCTTTGTACATGAAGTTTGACTCAAGGTTGGAATGGAATGCTAATCGGATGATTCAAACGCTACATTTATGGTAATTGTAAGGTTTTTCTTTAGTTTGAGCTCCTCTTCAACATCGTGTGTTCATGGATAATGGAGAGCACTAGTAGATCTTGAATGATTAGATCATTGTGGTGTGATTCTTTCGTCTGTGGGAGTACATTTTTTTTAAGCATCTGTGCAGCTATATGTCTGCATGTCACGATTGATAGAATGCAAAGTATGCTGAGCCTTTGAAAGGCTAATTAGATTCTTTTTTCTATTTCTCTCTAACAGGTTTCATAACCCATTATGTAAAAGTTTGCCGATGTTTGATTGAAGAAATCATTGATGACATTTAAGCAAATGTACAAATTAAAGCAGTTGATACAAAATAACGATTATATGAATACGCCTTCTCTCATAGCTTTTGATAAGGATATTGGCATTGCTCATCAATTTTCATCTCTATTATGGCCTTCTCTTCTTACGGAAATTGTTGAAGCTGTTTAATCTATGAAACTTGAGTTTCTTCACTCCTCATTTTGAATGACCGACCGCTTCGAGCGCAAGACGTCTACGAGCTGCCATCAATCCCTTCATGTGAGCCCAAACTACACATTCAGAGTAGCATCTCATGCATCATGGCCCTATGCGTCCCACATAATGCAGACATAGTACGCATTATTCGAGAACTGGCCAAAAATTTAAGACATTTAAGCATATTCAAGATACAGATGAAAAAAAAAAAAAAAGGAAAATCATCTGACGCAAACATAACCTCTCACTTCCTCTCGCTCTTCTCCACAGCCTGTATATCTGCATTATCTAAGCTAAAATCAAGGGTCGGATCATCTTATAATTGTCAATTTTAAAAAAATTTGTAGCAGGACAAATGTAAATAAATAGGGTCCATTTCATTCACATTTTATCTCTTTTTCCCATCAAAATCTCAACGCTTTATAACCAAACATGCAATTGCAAGACTTACCGTTTGAAATATTATTGCAAGTTTTATCCAACTTGAGCTATAAAGATATTGTATCTTTTGTTCAGTGCAATTCAGCATTATACAACCGCTCAATGCAAAGCTTTTTTTGGTTTGATCTCTGTCGTTTACATGGTATCCATTATTGCCATCCTGAATCAAGTTGGAAAGAATTGTATCAGTCAAATCATCTTACCAAAATGTGCCCTCATTTACACAAATCACTGTTTGACGCTATGCCCGAAAAGAAGCAATTACTCTGGAATACTCGTTCCCTGTTGGATGCAGGAAACTACATACTTTGTTTGCATCCTTCATGCAATTATTTTGGTACAGTCGAATCTTATTCAACAGATTGAATCGATCACTTACATTTACAATAGGAAATACCAAAGAATACGACACTTATCATTGTCATCTTCATCAGCAAGGAACAAAACATGCGATTGTACTAAAGTTATCACCGTTACACACTTTAGAGTTATGGTGCAACTCTTGTGTAAAAGCCGTACGTTTCCTTTATTATTACCAAAGTCAATGCAATTCCTGTTTTTCTTAACACTCTTGTAGGTCGGTTTTGATGGCTTTGCTAGCCATGTAAATCAAGGCTTAAAAACTGAACACTACTTTATGAAGAAGCTTGTACAAGAGATTGCAACATTTGATCCAGCAAAAGATAGTGATGTATTGCAAGCTTGTATCCAAAAGGGAAGACAAAGCATTGAGTTAAGCTTATACCAAGCTCAATTCAGATATTCTAATACGCACATTGTCGATAAAGATTGGTATGATGCTTGGTTGTTGTTCATTTCAGGTTAGTGCCAGCATGGCTTTCTGAATTGGCACCACAGAAACTAACATCTAACAACAGGAAAGTCGACTATATGCCCTGGCTCATTGACAAATGAGAAACTTTTTATTTCGAGTGAAAAGCTGGATCCGACGTTGACTTTGGGCAAGGATTTTGAATTGGTTGGGAGCTTAACTCGCTGGTACATTGAAAGAGTATATGGCATCAAGGATAAAATTATATCTGCCAACGACTTACCAAACGATGCTGATTATTGTAGAATGATTCACAAAATCAAAATTAGACAGCAAATCAACCAAGCGAATAGATACCCACCCGACATTACTATAGAATAGCCGTGCCATTACTTTTATTTAGTGCAATCATTATATTTAGAGCCCCATATCTTTATCATAAACAACCAAGCATCTTTTATTAATTCGTATACAATAAACTAGCCAGTCTATCTCGCTACGCATGATGTCGGCGTCGCCAATTCAAGCTCAGTTTATTTTTTCTGTTCAAGATTGGACAGATTTTGTGCTTCTTCGACTTCTTTAATCTGTTTTATGACATTCGACTATATAAACTGTGGTTATCACCCTACGGTTCCTAATACATTCTTGAAGTACTTTTCAAGGCGCTTCTGACGGTGCTAACAGTAATAAGTGTTTTGACTGGAATTATTGAGCAATTTGGTAAAATATGAAATGAGGTTTTTAGCGAAAATAATCATATTTTGCATATGAAGACCTCATAAAAGTGGCTTCAGAGGTTGCTTTGGATCGAGAGAAACATTTTGATGTGATATATACCATAGTAAAAGTCTTCATTTTCACGGTGAAAAAAGCGATCGTTTGATTTTTGATGAAAAGCATGAGGGGTACCTCATGCTTTTTGTTCGATTTTTGGCCATGTTTTTTTTTTTGGCCCAAAAAGTTGAGCAAAGGTGTCAGGATGTTACTACTACTCAAGTACAATTGTTTGGCGTTATTCCGGTGGCTCAGAAAGGCCTATATTTCAAGATATAAAGACTTGGAAACTATCCAATTTGGTTATGTTTTGCTTTATGGTTTTTATTTACACGGCATGAACCACATCTTTGGTAGCTGAAGTCTTCTGGAAGGGCAGTTCTGTAGCCTGTGCAGCTTCTAATTCGAACAGGAGGCATATTGATTTCGGTAAAGCTGATTCATGCAAATTTTGATGCGATATGTTGTTGGTAAGCTTATTAACAATAGAAATTAAAAACCGAATTTGCTGCTTGAATACTATGGTTTTACACCTTTGTTCGGCTACGGTAAAACTTATCAAGACTAATATTATCAAATGTTGAATTAGATGCAATCTCGCTACGCTCGACGACAATGCCGCCCTGTGGGCTGTCGCCGTAGAGATTTCAAATCAGTAATAATAAAAATCTGCTATTTAAGTAGATTTCAAACAATCAATTATTCATTTAAAGAATGAGAAATCGAATTTGCTGCTGAATACTATGGTTTTGAGCCTTCGCTTCGTTGCGATCAAGCCCTCATATAGGTCAATGCTATCAAGTATTGGATTAGATGCCTGGTTACCATGGCTTTGCACTTTTGCTTCGCTACGATAAAACCCACCTATATATCAATGCTACCCAATATTGGATTAGATGCATTATTATGTTCTTGGTAGAGGGACTAAATCCCTCCCCATTGCCGGCTTCGCCAGTGGTTTTATTCACCTTTGTCCCGGCTCTCAATACTACAAAATTTTGAAAAGATATGGTTTGCTTGTCTACTTTTTTTTTTGAATGTTTTGCAGTATATATATTAGATGCACACTCTAATGCATGAGTTGGTAAAGCATTTTCCCTTCAGGAGCTACAGATCCAACCGAAATTCAAGATTCAACAATAAGAAAGACAACCAGGCACAGTATCTGGCTTTCTGCATGTGATACAGAAGAACAAGCTGTTCCTACTTTGATCCTGTAGCATTACAATTCAGGCACCATACACTCGAGCATAACTTGAGTAGGAAAAACCTAATAGCCAACAACTAATATTTGCTTTATTCTTTAAAAACTAATTATATCTAATTCTTCTTTAAAGTTCTTTGCTTTTCTGCATGCTCGACAAGCTTCTTCTCCACAAACATACCCTACATTGAATAACAGGTTGTTAGATCAAGGAAAATCATCAACATAGAGCACTACGCTACCTTTCTCTTTCTAACTGTATCCATGTACTTTCTGGCTAAATTCTCTTTATCGGCCTTTTCACCCAAATCTTCCAATTCTTCTTCTGTAGTGGGGACCCAGAATGGATCTTCATCTAACATTTCAAATCCACTAAACACTAGTTGAGGACTGGCAGCACCGGAGGTTCTCTTACGGATTTCTAAAGACAAACTACGTTGATAAAATTCCACATAAACCAGTTTAGCAGCACTTACCATCAGAGAAACCGAAACTTTCAATAACAGGCAGTAAAGCATTGATTTGCCAGAATGAGGTGCCGTCCTTCAAGTCTTCAGATATAATCTTACCCTTTCTCTTGGAAATAACACCGTAGACACGGCCCAAGACTTCAGCATTGGCTTGGATATCACAGGTATACATTGCCAACAAAAGGCGAGGAGACCAGTCAAGAAAACCTTGACGACACGCTTCTTTAGTGGCAGCAATGACATGCCCCTGAATGACAGGAAGACGACCACGCACTAGCTACCATGTAAGCTATTTCATTTTAAATACAGCGTGAATCATTTCCTTACCATCGATCGTTTCTCCACTGGAAGATACCATCTCTTCGGAGTGGAACTCTACACCTTGCACAATGTAACATACACCGGTCATGGGTTCAGCACACAAAGGACCTGTCAACGTGGTCAATTGGAATCCAGTATGGATGTGGAAATCAAAGTCCAAGATAGAAAGGGCACTAGCATCCTCGTCTTCCACTTTAAGGACTTCATCTGCATGATCACCAGCAACATCAGCACTCTTCTTGGAGTCTACTTGGAAGAAGGGCTTTCTCACATAGCCAGGAATACGATTAATCAACAGATTAGAACCAATACGACGAGGACCAAAAGCCCAGATCTGATCCACCACATTGTCCCATAAAGAAGCAAATGGACCACCTTCCTTCTTTGCTTGTTCGAACTCTTCCTTCAGTAATTGCTCCAATTCTGACGCAGACAAGAGTTGACTGGTGCCAAGCGGAGCAGCATCGCCCGTCTCCTCTTCCTCTTCCTTGTTGGTCTTTTTAGCCAGTTTTTCTTCCACGACAGCCTTGATAGAAGCAGCATGCTTGGTCAGAAATTCAGTAACACGGTTGGGCAGAGGCACTGTTTGCACCTTGAGCGTCAAGAACTTGCTGCTCAGCTTGATCTCTGCTTGACCACGAGGCACCATGACACCATCCTTCTCCTTGTTGGTAGACAGTTCAGCACGAACGATGCTTTCTCTGAAAGGAACAATAGGTTCTGACGCATGAATTTCAATCTTGGCAAAACGTTCCTTCAGGTCACGCAGACATCGTTCGAGATGCAATTCACCAGCTGTCAGAATAACGTGCTCACCAGTTTCTTGCAGCATGACTTCGACACAGGGATCTGCTTGATTCAGGAGACGAAGGCCCTCTACTAATTTATCCATTTGAGTGGGATCCTCGGGTTCCAGAGCGACACGAACAATAGGCGAGGTCTCCATCTTGACGCCAGCCATATTACGAACATCTTCAAGAGTGCTTGCCAGTGTTCCGTTTTTGAGAATATGACCCTCCAATCCACCAATGCCAAAAACATTACCAGCACAGACTTCTTCCAATGATTCAAGGTCTCTGCCCATGATCAAATAGAGGCTTTGCACAGTGATTTCAGAAATGTGCTTCTTGGGGTATTTAGGATCATACTTGGGACCCATGACATAGAGCTTTTGTCCAACTCGAATAGAGCCACTGTAAAGACGAGCAAAACCAATCAAGCTTTCACCCTTGAGTTCTTCAGCAGCTTCTTCTTCTGGTTCTTCTTCGGCGGCTTCAGCCTGTAACGGGAGAGCATTGACTTGATCTAATGGAATGCCTTCACCTGACTTGTCTGCAGCAGCTTGAGCAGCACGTAATTCACGCTGTTGTCTACCCCGCTCACGCATTTCCTCAGCGGTCATTTGAGTACGACGATTTTCAGGCAAAAACTCGACGGGAACGGCAAACATCTTGCTAACATAGGCAACAACAGGAGCCTCAGGAGAGATATCACAGTTGTAAAGGGCTTTTTCAACAGCATTGGTGGGCTCCAGAGGATCATTGTCTTTGCGGTGGATATTAGGATACAGCATTTTGGGCAAGCGTACTCTTTGGGCATCGATAGGAGGAGGCAGTTGACCGATAATGGCGAGCAAGACACATGTGGACAAAGGAAGCCATTGAGAGAAAATGGCGGACAGCAAGATTTGAGGATCACGAGAACGCAAATCTCTAGGTAGGACTTTGATCTTCAAGGCACCGACAATCTTTTCAACTCGCTCACGATCGCTACATACGTCTTAGTACCATGCTCATTCAGCATAAACTTGAACCTATACTTACGGTTCAATCACAACACTACCATAAACAGCCCAAATATTCTCAAGCACAAACTGAACAAACATGGGCTTCAAGTTTCTTCCCTTCAAATGCTTCGGTAAAATCACTCGCTTGGCCTTGGGATCAAAGTAGTATTCACCCCACAAGCATTTCTGCAAGACAGACTCCTTGAATCCAAGCTTCTTTGCGTACAGCGAAGCAAATTGTTGCACTCTAGCATACCCCATAAGTACGTGAAAGCACTTGAGCCTTGCAGAGACAAACTTACCTAAAGGCCCATCCGTCTACAGCACTGGAAAAAATGACATTGCCTCTAGCTGGATCAAAGTAGATATCTGAATCATCTCTATCTTCTACACTCCAGTCATACACTTTATTGGCGTCGAATTCCTCGTCCTCCTCCTTGCTCTCATCTGTCATCTTTCGGGCTTCGCTCTCCATCAAATCACCCGTGAAAAACGTGGCCATCACAGCGTTCACTTGCTCCAAGATCTTGTTGATATGAGTATAAGCTTCATGTGGCGTCATTTGTAGCTCTACAATCAATCGATCCATCTTATTGAATACAAGGACAGGTCTCACCTTATCGATCCATGCTTGTCTCAACACGGAGACTGTCTAAAATATGCATAAATTTCAGATTGGATCCAAGCAAGCAGAGAGTGACAGTGACATCTACCTGGGTACAAACACCTTCTACAACATCAATCAGGACAAGACCGCCATCACATAATCGGGAAGCGGTAGACACTTCAGAGGAGAAATCAACATGACCGGGCGAATCGATCAAATTGATGAGGTATTCACTTTCTACTGTCTTTGGCTGCGCCTCTATCGCGATGTCAACATTTTGCTGCTGCGGTTATGATGCATTGAATCCATTACCTTCATTGCTGACAGATTTGACAAGCTTGAAATACAAACTAATAGCACTGGACTCCATGGTAATGCCTCTTTCCTGCTCATCTTCACGAGAATCTAAGTATCTGACTTTGCCTGCCATTTTCGATGAAATGATGCCGTTGGTTGCTAACAGCGAATCAGACAGGGTGGTCTTTCCATGGTCCACATGTGCCAGGATGCAGATATTTCGAATGTTTTTGGTATTGTGCTGTAATAGTGATAATTGTGCTGGAGTAATAGCAGGCATAATTTATTAGTTTAAAGAGAAAAGTAAAAAGTGAATTGGAAGAGAGAGAGAGAGAAAAAGATTTTTATACAACATATTTCGCGGAGAGCAAAAAGGGGAAATCAAGAAGAGACAAACTGAATGACGGATGGTGGGCTAATTCTGTAGTCGCCATTGAGTATACTGTTGGATCTCGATAATAGAAAGGCGTAGAGATCCTTGAGTGCCTTCATGTGCTAAACATGGGGTGAGTATGGCGTAGGCTGTGATTGCGAGAGCACTTACCTTGTCATCCTTCAATCCATTCACTACAATTGTATCTGCCCATTCGACAATGATGCCAACCTGAGGCCCCAGCTTGACCAAGATCTTTGGATCTAAAAAGTACTCTGCCAGGAAGCGAATCATCTGTTCATGGATTCTGCAATCCCAGGCAACCACCTTCAACAGAAATCCTTCCACGACTGCCTGTCTCCATTTGATATCAGCAATGCAGTCATACAAGTTGCGCTTGATCAGAATATCCATCATTGTCTTTATGAAGCTCAAGTAGGTTTGTCTGTAGATGATGCCTTCCTCCTCAAAGTCAGGTGCTGGCCATGTTTCCAATATGAGCGGTAAGCAGCGAGTCAACGTCTTTACATCACCTTCAAATGTGCGGTCCACGAGGTAGTGAACAAACACCTTTCGGGCAATATCGCTGCGACGCAGTAGCGGCAGGATAATGGATGCTGGCTTCTCTCCCATTGGCATTGTAACGTCGTTTCCTTCCTCCAGCATGAGCGAGCAAATAGCACTCCAGTAACTCTCTTTCAAATCCTTGTCTAATTTGGGGATTTTTGCGGCATTGGCAATGGCGTAGGGTGCATGTTCTGCTAGATTGAGCAATTTGCCATTGTAGTTTGTCAAGTCTTCTAAATCTTCTTGCTGTGTACTGTCCTCCACATTGTATCTTAGCCATTTGACAATAGTCGATGCTAAAAAGTTTGAAATCATTGGGTCCATCAACACCATGGCAAAGTCCCTGTTAACAAAAGACATGATTAGTACACGTCTTTGAATGATGGCCAGCAAAAGTATACATTACGCATAAAGTATAGATCCATTCTTGACATTATCAAAGCATTCTTTGATCTTTTCAATGATTGTCTCGTCCATGTTTTGGTTTCGCACACAACTATCAAGAGACCAAATGAGCTGATGACACTTGTCGATTCTCAGAATCTATGGGTTACTAAATGTAAATACATCTTATTAGCGCAAGAGTTTGATTACATACAGGGTCACAGTCCAAGTCATGGAAATTCATCAATACATCGACACGCAAGGAGCACAAACTGGGATACGGTGTAGCTGCGAATACGATGCGAATCATCTGCATAAACATTTTGTAGATTTCTGGGTCCTGGCTGATGGTGTCCATAACTTTGAGGACGATGGGATGTGTGCGTCTACCAATGCAAATCGTTCAGTGACAAAGCCAATAACATGCTCAGCAGCATTTTACCTTTCTTCAATCATTTCTTGGTAATTGTCAGGTCTCAAGTCCAATGCCAATAGCTGCAATGCCTCATCGTGATGGTAATCGTTCAATAAAGAGATCATAGTCTGCTGAAAGAAAGACTCATCCTGCTTCCAAATACGTTGCTTGATATTCAACGGACAGTTCTCAAACACCGCTAAATCGCTCTTAAGCTTGTCGATGATGTCCTCTCCAATATGACGTTCAAACTTCTTTAACAATGCCATAGGAATAGGTTGCATAAGAGGAATATGGATGTACTTGAACGTCTTTTCGAATAAATCATAAAAGCTATACAGAAGGGGGGGGGAGGGAGATGGAGCGTTAGTGATTGATGCTTGCAAATCCAGTCGTATGTGTCTATTTTACTTTTCAAGCTGAAATGTAGGCTGTTCAATGTGATGCACAGTCGCTTTATTCAAAGCGTCCAGACAAGTGCCATGTATCTCCAAACGACTGTAGCCACAGAGATCCAGCAATGGATACATATCGTCAATGCCAGCAAGATCAAGTCCATAGTCTTTTTGTATAGCACGAATAGCCTCCAATGGATCGCCTGATTGAGATAAAAGTGTTCTGATTTCCTCTTCTGCAGGTCCAATGAGTTCCTTCTTTTCGCTGCTGGACGACATGATGATAATGGAATGAAGAAAGAAAAGGCAAAACGTGTTTTATTTTGCTAAACTTTTTATAAAGCTTTCACAATGGCAAGTGACAGTCCTTTCACTATGTATAGGTGTGCAGAAATTTTCATGCTGTGATTTTGTGTATTGAGAAAATTATGCTCTCTCGCGATCTTTATGTGTTGGTAACGAGTGCTTCTGCGCTTTGAATTACTCTCTACCTTTGCTTTACTTGGGTGAGGGCCAAAATACGCGAAGAATTCTTGCTCATCTTATTGAAATACTGTACGCTTCACCTTGGCTTCCCACAATCACACGAAAACCTTCGATACCTGTGATTCCGACTCTTTGATAACAATCCACGTCTGCAGCATTGGAAACACTTCACATACAGGCAGCTTACATACTTACATTGTCTCTTATTACTCAAATGTAGGCAAACCACAGCTTATTTTGAGAGCATTTGAGCCGTGTTTTCTCGTGTTCAAAACCGTTTTAGACTGCCATAATAGCGCCAAACAATTGCTTTCATCTAGCATTTGCTTGCTAGCACTTTTGCTCAACTTTTTGGGGACAAAAAAATCATTGCCAAAAATTGACCAAAAAGCACGAGGGGTAACCTCATGGTTTTCATCAAAAATCAAACAATCGCGTTTTTGGCTGCAAAAATGAAGACTTCTACTAAGGTATATATTAGATCAAAAGGTTTCTACAGACTCAAAGCAACCCCTGAAACTTTGTTTCTGAGGTCTTTATATGTGAAATCTCGACATTTTCGCCGAAAACCCATTTGAAATTTAGGTAAATTACTCGATAAGCTTGTTCAAAACCTTTTGTATAGTTAGCACCATTGGATGCGTCTTGAAAAGTATTAGAAAGCTTAAGGGACTATGGGATGAGCAGCACGATTTACATAGTCGAATCCTTCAAAAAGAAAGAATCAAGTCGAAAAAAAATCAAATCTGGCCAATCTGACGAGAAATATGTTAGGCGAAGATTTAATATAATTTTGGCTGGTAAAATGCTTTCTGATGAGAACAATCCACTGATTCATGACAGTTTGAATACCTCTGCGTCAATTCTTTTGCAGTTATAGAATTTACTAGCCAATCTATCTCGCTACACTCGATGTTTGCATCGCCCTGATAGCTCTCGCCAAAGACATTTTAAAGTATATCAAGCAGATTTTAAGCAATCAATTATTAGTAAAAGATTATGACAGAACCAGGAGAAGGAGAGGAAGTATCTCCCTTGGCACCCTTTTTGCTTACACTGATATCAAACGAAGCCTATTATTGAGACGCAGTGAAAGAAGATTCAAGTTTTATGCAGCATTTATAAACCACAATCTCCATTTTCTGATAATAGAACTGTCATATCATTCGCTGCTGCTGATGCTCTTAATAAGATGGCGACATAAAGCTGGTCATAAGAAAATACAGGACTTGCGTAAGATCTACAGCGACTTTTTTTCTGAGACATTGCCATTGCAAAAGACATCTTCATGAGGCAAAGCTCCCCGAAAAATGTATTTGCGCTAAACAATTGTCCTTTCAATTCCATGATCCCCATTTAATCAGTATCGCAATCATTCATTGTCATCAACAGAAAAGGCGTTTAGGCCAGCCAGCAGCAATGCCGCCGCCAAAATCAATTCAAGCTCAGTTTATTTTTTCTGTTCAAGATTGGACAGATTTTGTGCTTCTTCGACTTCTTTAATCTATTTTATGACATTCGACTATATAAACTGTGGTTATCACCCTACGGTTCCTAATACATTCTTGAAGTACTTTTCAAGGCGCTTCTGATGGTGCTAACAGTAATAAGTGTTTTGACTGGAATTATTGAGCAATTTGGTAAAATATGAAATGAGGTTTTTAGCGAAAATAATCATATTTTGCATATGAAGACCTCATAAAAGTGGCTTCAGAGGTTGCTTTGGATCGAGAGAAACATTTTGATGTGATATATACCATAGTAAAAGTCTTCATTTTCATGGTGAAAAAAGCGATCGTTTGATTTTTGATGAAAAGCATGAGGGGTACCTCATGCTTTTTGGTCGATTTTTGGCCATGTTTTTTTTTGGCCCAAAAAGTTGAGCAAAGGTGTCAGGATGTTACTACTACTCAAGTACAATTGTTTGGCGTTATTCCGGTGGCTCAGAAAGGCCTATATTTCAAGATATAAAGACTTGGAAACTATCCAATTTGGTTATGTTTTGCTTTATGGTTTTTATTTACACGGCATGAACCACATCTTTGGTAGCTGAAGTCTTCTGGAAGGGCAGTTCTGTAGCCTGTGCAGCTTCTAATTCGAACAGGAGGCATATTGATTTCGGTAAAGCTAATTCATGCAAATTTTGATACATTATGTTGCTAGTAAGCTTATTAACAATTGAAATAAAAACTTGAAATTGCTGCTTACTACTATTTACTATGGTTTTGCATATTCTCTTCGCTACAATCAAGCCCTCATATAGATCAATGTTTACCAAGTGTTGGATTAGATGCCTGATTACCATGGCTTTGCACTTTTGATTTGCGACGGTAAAACCCCCTATATCTCAATGCCACCTAATGTTGGATTAGATGCTTGGTTGCCATAGGCTTTACACCTTTGCTTCGCTAAGGTAAACCTCCCCTATCAATCAATGTCATCAAGTGTTGAATTAGATGCATTGTTATGTTCTTGGTGGAGGGACTGAGCCCCTCCCCCAAACCCCCTCCCCATTGCTGGCTTCGCCGGTGTGGCTTTATCCACCTTTGTTCTGGCTCTCAATACTATTAAATTTCGAAAGGATATGACTAGATTTAGATTAGATGACTAGGGCTCTCTCACTGAAATTGTTTGAATACATCTCACGCATCAAGTTCGCTACTTCTTTAACAGCTGCGATACTGAGAGATGTTTGTTCATAGACGGTTTCTGGCTACCAAGCATTGTCAATGTATAATCAGGAACCAGGAAAGTTGAAACAAAAGAAAGCGCAGATTTTCAAGAATATTTGAGTGATCAACAAAAAAAGTACTATGAAAATCGATAAATTGATTGGAGATGCAATTTTACTATTGAGTACTATTGTACACCTCTTATCTTGTAGAAAGACATCCATCTTATATTAAAACAATGCTGCCGGTTTCTGTTCAATACTTGCCAACTGAATTTATGAATAGAGTGTACGTGCCATAATGAAATACCTTTGAAACAGACACACTTTGGGTTGCATTGCTTGCATTAGGCTAATGCAATTTGCATACATGTCTTCTACATCCTCAATATAATTGACGATTACTCTCCAATAAGCTTGTATTCATATATCAGTCCAGTGCAAACACTCAAATATAACACCACTAAGCGAAGATGAAACAGTAGATGCTGTATTGTACAAAAGGCACTCTACTGCTTACAAACATCCCAATGCCTGGGCTAACAATGATTCGAATGCATTTGAAAAGCAGGTGGTTCGTTCAAGCGCACATATCAGGTATCTGCGCCCTAATCTACATTTGATTTGCATACAAGATTGCGCAATATGTAACGCAAAGATAGATATCAAGAACAACCTCCTCAAGTTGTCTTGGTTTTAGCCCAAAAAAGGATCGCGTGGACGGTCCAAAAACGCAGAGTGAGTGTTACCTACTTTCTAGATTAACAGTGCATAATTTAAGGAACGTTGCATGGCTATTCAAAAAAAGAGTGGTGTCTACACAAAATGGCGCGCGATACAGCATTTCCGTGATAAGCAATTAACTTTTGAAATGGTTTTGTCTTTAGCTGTTTCAAATTGATGAGCACAAAAAACTTCTTTGGCAAGTTTTGTTTACTGACATGAACTTTAAAGGCTTGAGATCTTCAGGGGGGGGGGGGCAGATCACATAGCTTGTATGCAAAAGGTACTATAAAGTGCTTTTAGAAGTGTCGATATTTTCCAAGCTTGTAGATCTCTTTCTACTCCTATCTTCAACTAGAAAAAAAAAGAAGCAGAGCTAAACATCCTTTTCTTGCAAAAATACGGGATATCTGATACACATGTACATGCATCCAATGTATTATGGGTATTGACTGTCTAACATCTTTCTCAATTCTCTAGCAAGGATTACTATATAAGCAGTAAGTATTCACCCATCTTTATTTTCGCTCTTCTTTATCTAAATCGCATATCAAACTACAATCATAAATCACCAAAATGCGCTTCACATTACTAATTGTTGCTGCTCTTGCTCTTGCCAATGTTTCATTCGCTGCTCCTGCTCCTTCGCCGTTGACCAACGATGCCATCAATTATAGAGGCGCCGTTGTTCACAGAGAAACCGTCAACTATAGCGATGCAGCTAGCATTGCTAGACTCTATCGTCGTTCAGAGAATGAAGCCGAAGAAAATGAAGGTGACGAAGATTTTCCTCCTGCTCCTGCTGGTAAAGCCAAGAATAAGGCCAAGGGTACTATTGGTACCGCTACTGGAAGTGCTGGTGCTGCTGAAAAAGAGGAAGAGAAAAACTCTGGCCTTCCTACTGAAGCTGTCACTGGTGCTCTCGGTGGTGTTGCTAAAGGTTTGCCTGCCTCTGAATTACTGGCAGGAGGCTTACCTGCTACTAAAGGCCTTGCTTCAGGCTTGCCTCTCGATACAGTTACGGGTCTCGCCACTGGTGCAACTACTGGTGGCTTGCCTACAGATCAAGTAGCTGGCCTTGCAAGCGGTGTTACTGGTGCTGGCTTACCCACAGATGAAGTTACTAGTCTCGCAGGAGGAGTGACCAAGGGCGGGTTGCCCACTGACGGTGTTACTAACCTCGCTGGTGGTTTACCTGTTGTAAACAGCGTTGCTTCTGGTCTCTAAGCCCTGTTTCTTGTTCATCGTGTCAGACAAGTTATAAAAATCAAACAAACAAAACTGTCATTGTATTTGTTATATAATCCATTAATGTTATAAGCAAGACTTAAATAATAATAAAGAACGTTATTTCGTGCATTTAGCATCTTGCTGTATACACTCAGCTTGTCTATTATACCAAGGATAGTCAAAATGTTACTCTCTCCTCCTCTGAGGCATTGTGGAATGGAAACGTCGTTAAAAAATAGGGGATTATCAAGAAACAGGAGGTATATGAAATGCAGGTAATACCACATCTATAAGACAAACTAGGAGAAACAACTGAAAATAGGTCTGATGAGAACTCGTTCCGCGTTAGATTGTATCATGCTGTTGTATAATAAATGCCCTCCTTTTTTTCCTTTTTCCTATTCATTCTTGGATTCTGCAAAATACATACACAAGCAATGCGATCGTTTTTGTTGTGCTGCTTGATTTACAATACAGTTCTTGTGCAAGCGAGTGTGGTGCCGTATAAGAGCTATCTAAAACGATCCATATCAAAATTCAACACTATTTTTGCTTTTGGAGACTCTTACACTGCAAATGGCTCCCTGAAGAAATTCTATGCCGCCAATGATGTGGATTTTGACGAGGCAGAGTAAGTTTAGACATGATTGATCAATTCAATTCGATGCTGATGCTTCTACCAGCTTGCATCCAGATACAATTTCAACGGTAAATGCTATGCACTCTGCCTATACATCTTGCCTCTCTAACATTAACAGTACAGATCAAACGGTCTACCAATGGCATAATGTGGGTCGAGTATCTATCTAAATGGATGAACGATGCATCTTTGTATGATTTTGCTCAATCAGGTGCTACTGCAAACAACGTAACTTGTATTTTTTGGACTTGAATGTGCATCATACTCAAACAATCCTACAGGATTTGGTTGCTCATCCAGGCTCGATCGATATGACTCATCAAATTAACCGCTATCTTGCTTCAAATGTTGCCAAAGAGCCAAAGGATACGGCTTTGCATGTCTTGTGGACTGGCGTCAATGATGTAAGGCTCTTATTCGAGGAAGAGGATGATGACTTGGCTAGACGGTCCATGGTCGATAGTATAGCTGCTTCCATCAGCAATGATATGGTGAGTTTTATAATGTAGGGTGTCATCAGGCATACTTATGTAGCTTTACATATACAACAGCAACGACTGTATGATGTGGGTGCCAAATATATTATACTACTGGGATTAATACCATTGGACATCACACCATTGTATCATGATAAGCCTTCTGACACAAAGAAAGCATTCAATAGGCTTGTCAAATACTACAATGCAGCACTCGTTGAACTATTAAACCAATTCAAGACCGAGCATCGGGACGTCAATGCCTCATATTTTGACACATACCAGTTATTGGAAACAGCATTCAGTCAAAAGGAATTGCAGAGAAACGCAAAAATGGATTGCGGAGGAAGAGCTGATTGCGGAGAGTAAGCGTTATAAGTACATGATTACATGCAACATGTAGCTGAAATACTTTCAATGTAGCATGATTTGGTGGAACAATTTGCACCCTACAACTGCAATACATGAGAAGATAGCACAAGCAATGTACAGTAGCATTGCTTCTCTTGGTTGGTAATAGAATCCTGCCATAGTTTGATAATAAAGTCTGCTGCAGTGAGCTCCTGGCCTCTGGCTTCGGTGCTCCAATCATGCTGGCACAAGTCTGCCTAGTTTGGGCATGTCCAAAACCCTAATCATTCATATAAGCTTGGGCTCTTTTTTTTTTACATAAAATATGCCATGACTTTTTTTTTTTTTTTATTTCTCTTTCTTTCTCTTTTCTCTTTTCTCTCTCTTTTTTTTTCTACCAATGCTCTATTCGTCTCTTCAAAATGGCACCTATGATCCAGTCGACTGGAATGACACCGATGCTTCGGAAGACGAAGATTATTTGCCACAGTTTCCTCGTCAAGAACAATTTCCTATTGCACCATCGATCAAAAACTACTTTTTAAAAGCAGATAATGAAGTATTCAGTGCCAGTAGTTTAAGTAGCCAGAGCAGCAGTGGTGAAAGCGGGTTTCATTCACTAGAGAACGACCAGGAAAGCGATGCTGAAGACAGAAAACGAGTACGCATGAATTCGCTCAGCTGGGATATAAACACAAGAGAATTGTTTCGAAGGAAATTGAGCACAGAAACACCATTTGATAAAGTGCGTCGAGCTATTGATGCAACAATCGATAACGGAGTCGATGAAGCAGACATGAGGTACATATTTGTGTGAATGCATCTCTGGTCTCTCTCGTTTATTTACATTTTATCAGCAATATAGGTCTAACTGAAATACCGGATGAAATAGGGGAGCTTCAGTATGTTACAGTGCTCCACAATGATATAGTCAAAGCAGCCTCACTGCAAGTCTATCTATACAACAACGAGCTGCAGTCTATCAATCCGGTGTTATTCAGGTTGAGGAACCTGACAGTACTCAGTCTGAGTAAGTGCTGAATTGATACATGTGAACGGTCTGCGTCAATTCTAAATGAAACTGTGTATAGGAAACAATCGTCTAACAGCAATTCCACCAGAGATTGCGTTACTCGAGAATCTAGTAGAGCTCTCTCTGGGCAACAACCAGCTGGTATGTATTGGGGATTATGATGTAAATCAACAGATACTGACGGGTATCTTGGATCATGTGTTGGTTAGAAACAAATACCGGCAGAGATACTACGTTTAAATAGATTATCCACGCTATCTCTCTTTCCGAACCCATATATCTCTTTACCGAATGACCTATCGCATCGACAGCGCATCAAATCCACAGCCATTCGATCATTAGTCGAGATTTCGACAAGAAAGTTGCTCAAAGAATTACCCAATCTGATAGCAGACAGCACCAATATTATACCAGCTGATATCGTTAGCCGATTCAAATCCGTTTCTCATGTAAATAATTGCGAAAACTGTCGACTACTATTCCACTCGCCTGATGTTGAGGAAATTGTATGGAGAAATGTGCTTGGCAATCACCATATCCCTGTACTATATCGATTCTGCTCGACCATTTGCTGCGACACATATTCAGTGATTGAGAAGCTATCAAATACCAACACGCAGGAGCAACAAGAACAAGATACCACAGAATAACCTTCTCTCCCCTAATAAAACACATGTAAAACCGGATGATCCAATGAGATGGATGGATGGATAGGTGGATGCAAACCTCGTTTTGAGTAACAGAATGATGCGAATAGCCAATGATGTGCTTGGAAATGTCAATGACGACCTTTTTTCAAATGTAATTTGGCCTTCAGAGCATAGGCTATCTAGTTCTATCTCTTTTCCAACTTTTTGATTTTTCTAAAATGTAAGTAATCCATCTACCGGGCAGCATCCGGACAAGAAATCAATGAAAAATTTTTTTTTTTTGATTTGGAATCAATATACTCATCCATCATCATTGTAGGGTAAGCTTGCTCGTTCAAAAGCGTTTGGCCGCCTCTGTCCTCAAGTGTGGACAACGCAAGATCTGGTTGGATCCCAATGAGGTCAACGAAATCTCCAATGCCAACTCCCGTGCCAACATTCGTAAGCTCGTAAAGGATGGTCTCATCATCCGCAAGCCTGAAATCTCTCAATCTCGTTTCCGTGTCCTCGAACGTGCTGCTGCCAAGCGTAACGGTCGTCATATGGGTCATGGTAAGAGAAAGGGTACTGCTGATGCCCGTATGCGTAGCCAAGTCATTTGGATGCGTCGTATGCGTGTTCTCCGTCGTCTTCTTGCCAAGTACAGAGAAGCTGGTAAGATTGACAAGCACTTGTATCACCACCTTTACCTCAAGTCCAAGGGTAACGGTTTCAAGAACAAGCGTGTTTTGATGGAACACATCCACAAGGCTAAGGCTGAGAAGGTCCGTGCTAAGACTCTTGCTGAGCAAGCTGATGTCCTCCGTGCCAAGAACAAGGCTCTCCGTGAACGTCGCGCCAACAAGAAGGCCGAGAAGCTCGAAGCTCGTCAATAAATGCACTTACAAACTCTTTATTATTAATTCATAATAAAATATATCATTTTCATCATGAAAAACACAGTATTGTGTCTGTAATGTATTGTGCTGAAAGCCGCAGTAAAGGATACAAAGAAAGGGAAAAGGAAAGCTGGTTCACATTTGGAACTAGACTGGATATTTTGCAGTTTTTCAGGATTGATTCGACAGCCTGTAGAACTTTGCGAGCGAACACTATACATCAAACTACATCCATACGTAGAGTAAGCAATGATAGCTCTTTACTGATTGTTACGATGAGCGAGATGGATGTCAATGGAAAGGTATGCGAATGTGATGATGAGTAATGTAGTAACCAGGTCCATGCTGCGGCGCCCTCTGCAAAAGGAGTAGGTACTGTGATCATTACCATACTTTTGGATACTCTGGAAGCTCTACTGCTTATACTGCATTCTCACTACATTACTGCTGGTCTAGATTATACGGCCCATCATCTTGATCTGTAATCATCCTCGCTTGCCATTTCGCTCAGTATACAGTATAAAAGCTTGTTTCGGAAGATTCGATTATTGATAGAGCAATGCTCTGTGCATATTCCGTCTCAAAACAAAAGAATACGAGGATATATAAGAAGTGTGAGATTGATTACTGTTCGAAAATAGGAAATTTTAAAGGCTTTCTTCTCATTCGAAAGGCACAATGGTATCCTTGCCATCTCTTGATACAAACGCTTGCAAGTAAATATAGATCTATACCACTCGACTAATTAATTGTCCACGTACATGAAATGCAAGACCAGGAGGGAAGCCAGGAGTTGAAGGTATGGGTTGGGTAGAGGAGACCTGGCTGGGAGGATGAGGCTAAAGCACTGCAAAAGGAAATACGCATCGGGCCACTAAACAGTACCAGTAGCCAATTTGATTCAAATTATAAGCACTGCAATATTCTTTTTTTTTTTTTTGCTGCTCTTTCACACACACTCACACTCTTATTATATATACATTTGCACAATTTCCTTGGTTACCTCTTTCTGAAATGAAATCAAAAGCCTGGTTATCAATTAGCTCTGCTGCAAAGCACCAATTGTCTCAGCATCAGCAATCTCTCTTATACCAGCAATCGCTCCCCACCATTACAACCATTCGACCTTATCTCTCTTCGCCAGCAGCATCGACACCTCTAAATGACACTCCTACTACTACAACTCATCCTCATGCTGTAGATCTCAACAGCAATGCAAATCAGAATCCATTGAACAGAGAGCAGATTAGAAACATGGCAGTGGCAACAGCAGCGCATTATTACCCTATTTACAACCAGCCTTCTTCACGCTACAAACAAAAACGTTTTCTTAGCAGTAGCTCCATCTCTTGTCATCAGAGCAATGCACTGGCATTCCACGATGAGCACCCACACGACCCACAAAACCACAAGTCGCTACCCTTGCTAAACTTCTTTTCAAAGTCTTATGCAAAACCAGTTCCCTCCTATATCTTTGCTCATGGTGCTTCAGGATTTGCAAAAAGGCAACGTTACACAACCCCGGATTCGAACAGGAATCGAAACGAGCATTATTACAGTATACAGATAGGTGAAGATGCATATTTCAGACGTTCAGATGCCATTGGTGTAGCTGATGGAGTAGGAGGATGGCAAGGTGTATCAGGTAAACTGATGTAGGGAGAGGGCTTCACAGCATAATGACTAAAATTATTTGCATGGATCAGCGGCGAATGCTGCACTTTATTCTAGAAAATTAATGCATCATGCCTACCTTGAATTGGAAAGATTCGATAATGTGGATGATCCTTGCTTTTATCATTATGATGAAGCAGATCCTGTGAGTATATTACAAAAGAGCTATGAAGAAAGCATGCAAGAGGCTCAACAAGAAGGCATCATTGGCTCCTGTACTGCCTGTTTAGCCATCCTACGACATGAAGAATTACGAATTGCGAATCTGGGTGATTGCGGTATTTCAGTGATAAGACACAACGACTATATATTCAGAAGCGAAGAACAGCAACATTCATTCAATTTCCCATATCAATTGGGTACAAGCTCTCCAGATAGACCCAAAGATGCTCAGGTTCGTTTAGTCTGTTCGTATGCAACTGATCGGTATTGTTCATCGATTTCTACTAGTCTTTTACTGTTGCAGTGGAAAAGGGAGACATTATCATTATGGGCTCAGATGGTTTGTTCGATAATTTGTTTGATAGAGAGATCCTGTCGATTGTGAAATCCCAGTTATCAGCATTTACATTGCCTGGTTCAGGGAATCGACCTCCTCGAATGTTGTCAATAGAGCCACAAAAGATATCTGATGCATTAGCAGAACGTGCAAAAGCAGTAAGCAACTCTAAATTGAATGTGGATAGCCCGTTCCAAGTGCGTGCCGTCAATGAAGGCCTGTATTACCAGGTAAGATAATTGTTTAGCAATAGCAAGTGATTGGCATTGACACAAATGATAGGGAGGAAAGGCAGATGACATTAGTGTCATTGTTGCCATTGTGAAAGATTGTGAAGATTCTCCTGATAGACGTTTATAGAAGCCAAGAAAAAATAGCCCCCTCTCAATCTACATAATAAATAACCAAGCATAAAACATTCAACATTTTCTCTCTATAACCACCACATCAAAGCATATATTTGCAATTTGTACTGTATTACAGATCTCAAGATTTATTCAACAGTACTTGATTGAGCGTGCAGTTTCCTTGAGAAAATGTGGTAAATGGATCGGTATTATACAAAACAGCTTGAAAAAGTAGCTCATCATGCAACAGCAATCACTTTCCTTTATACCCTCTTGTGAGCGTATGACCGAGTTCTGATCTATTCGCCTCTAACGTACAGAAGCGAGTACTGGGTATACTTACCCTCCATACTAGCATTATAGTTGGCAAAGTCTTGCTTCAGCAGTAGTGCTACATTGACCATGTGGTGGAGAATTCTACTTGACATTGGAAAAGAAGAATTATTGTCAAATACAACGAGCAGTAATTCTCCCATCTACAATACGTTTTTAAAAGGAAAATTGCTGCTTTCTATCAATCCACATTCGCTGTTCTGGGTCTTCTGGTCTTGGTCAGCACTGTAGTATAAGCTCATGTCAGGTATCCTTGCAACATTGATGCAGACTGCCTTGAAGAAACTTTTTGTGACAAAAGAAATAATCATCGATGCGTCGAAATAAAGCTTGTTGACGACGTCAAGAAGGAAAACTAATTGTTTTGGACATTTACACGCTATTAAATGAATTAAAGGATGGAATTTAGTGCTAATATCTATCTTAGATACTCTAGATACGATTGGGTGTAGTACTTGCCTTTTCTGTTCGCTTTCCAATAGGTTAGTCCAAGATTATTTGATGCTTTTCTTCTTGTGGGACGCCCAGGCACATTTGCATAACTGCTGGGCACTTTTAAAGACCATATTAGAGACATTGAGCGCTACCAAGAATATAACTGCACACCAAAGCAAAATAGTGTATTCAGGTTAAGCTAACGTACATTTTACTTTAGATGTCTTCGTAAATAGCTTCAGGCATCGATTGCTTTCATCAGAAAGCATTTTACGAGCCAAAATTATATTAAATCTTCGCCTAACATATTTCTCGTCAGATTGGCCAGATTTGATTTTTTTTCGACTTGATTCTTTCTTTTTGAAGGATTCGACTATGTAAATCGTGCTGCTCATCCCATAGTCCCTTAAGCTTTCTAAAGGTACTTTTCAAGACGCATCCAAGGGTGCTAACTATACAAAAGGTTTTGAACAAGCTTATCGAGTAATTTACCTAAATTTCAAATGGGTTTTCGGCGAAAATGTCGAGATTTCACATATAAAGACCTCAGAAACAAAGTTTCAGGGGTTGCTTTGAGTCTGTAGAAACCTTTTGATCTAATATATACCTTAGTAGAAGTCTTCATTTTTGCAGCCAAAAACGCGATTGTTTGATTTTTGATGAAAACCATGAGGTTACCCCTCGTGCTTTTTGGTCAATTTTTGGCAATGATTTTTTTGTCCCCAAAAAGTTGAGCAAAAGTGCTAGCAAGCAAATGCTAGATGAAAGCAATTGTTTGGCGCTATTATGGCAGTCTAAAACGGTTTTGAACACGAGAAAACACGGCTCAAATGCTCTCAAAATAAGCTGTGGTTTGCCTACATTTGAGTAATAAGAGACAATGTAAGTATGTAAGCTGCCTGTATGTAAAGTGTTTCCATTGCTGCAGACGTGGATTGTTGCCAAAGAGTCGGATCCACAATTAGAAATCGATCATGGAGGGTTTTCACGTGGCTGTGGTATGATGAGATGATGATGTTTGCGATATGCCTTGACATTCAATTGAAACAAAATTATGCAAACTTTATATTTACGTGGACAATTGAATTGTCAATGCGACATTCTTGATAGTGATGTATCAGGCTCTGTTAGCTATAAATAAGTCTGTCGAAAGAGAATACAAAAATGGAATGATTTGCAACAAAAAGATTTATTTGTAACTTCAAGCCAAAGATTCGCACAATGGGCGGGAAAATTTTACATAAATGATGAAATTTTAAGCTGAAAAAAGGTTATGAGATATATATTACAATAGTAAGCAAAGAAAAAGAGACGAGATTAATAGAAAAAAATGTCATTTAGTTCTTGATAAGGCTGTAGACGGTGGCAGCAGATGTACCAAGAAGAGCAATGAGTCCAAGGAAACCAAAAGCACCACGAGTACGTTTGGCAGGGTCACCAGTAACATAACCACTGGTAAAGACGATACGGCCCAAAAGGAAGACGACACCAGCAGCGGCAGAGATTTCAGGATATTTAAGACCACCAACCAACAACAGTGTGTTGTAGACAGGGAGGATCTCAAGAGTGTTTTGGTGAGCACGTTGAGTACAATTGAAAATATTCTTCTTGGGATCCTTCTCAGCTTCACTCTTTTCAGCGTAAGCTAAATTGACAGATTAGTCAATTGTGTCCACACAAACACGCATTGTCTCGCTCCACACATAAGTGGAAGAGAGGAAGTAACAACTTACCATAGGGATAAGGAACCTTGGCAGCTCTACGAGCGGCACCAACCTTGGGAGCTAAAGAGAAAACGTAGAGGGCACTGGCGACAGCGACACCAAGAACCTATTCAATGCAACTGAATTAGGATACTGCCCACATCAATTAAGCGAAAATGTAGCAACTTACATAACCGTATTCAGAGGGGATAATGAGAGCAGTCATTTTGTAGTTGTTATAGTTGTATTTTTTCGAACAGGACGAGATGAAAACTGGGGTAATGCGAAATTCTGGTTGTATTTATACCATCCAACATAAAAGCACCGCGCAGATGGAAGGCTATAAAAGGAAAGTTTCGTTTCAAAATGCATTACGCAAGCCTTCGTAATTACGGGATGCTCAACCGGTCCAATCATCAAATATCAAAATCAGTCTTCTGGCACTTTCTTTTTACGCATTGTTTCGGGGAGCCTTTGCTGAGCTTCATAGAAAAGAATCCCACCTGTGCATAAAATGTCAAATTAGGTACCTGAAATCAGATTTTCTTTCAGGCCATTCTTTGAGCCGGAGAATACCATCATTTGATGTGAGCAGTAGACAATCATTGCGAGAAGAAGGTTGTATGGTTAGAAACCACTCAATAAAACGTATCCACTTTTAGATTAGGAGAGCTTCTTTACCTGAATACAAACCATATCAACCCCTTGAAATATGTATGAAGGCAGCCCTCCTCACTCTTTTTACAAACAAAACAGCAAGAGCCATAGACCTCTCCAAGAAATAGTTTCGATTGAAGCAGCAGCAGGTATGTAAACGGCCACAGGATGTGTATGCAAGCATCAAAAGAAGAATCCGATTTGATTTTTTAATAATTTCTGCATGATAGTTTTATTTTCTCTCTCTCTCTCTATTTTTTTTTTTTTTTTTTTTTTTTTTTTTGCTTCCATATAAAAAGATGCAAATCATGAAAAAAGCTCTTTTTCCTTCTATCATTATCATTAGGACATTCTAGACTTCAGCATGTTTCAACCGAATGACACCCCTAGTAAGTATTTTCAGCTCAAGACTCTGTTATATACTCCTGATTTTTACCCAAATGTGGGACATTAGGTACCCGTTCCTTTCATTTAGAAGACACTGACGACGACGAAATTCACCATCTTCCTCCAAATGCCTCCACTGCAGAGACTCAAGCGTTATTGACCGCAGAAGATGCTGTTCCTCGTTACCTCACTGCATCGCCTCGTAAGTTTTCTGGCTTGATGATGTAGAATAGCGACATTTACATGGTTATAGTACCTTCTGCTAGACTCAGTCAAGAGACTCCCAAAGGAGCTTGGAGCACCTTGAAAATCCGTTCAAAATACTATCTTCCCATCTTGCAATGGCTGCCATTATACAACAGACAGCTGTTTTTGGGTGATTGCTTAGCAGGAATTACGCTTGCCTGTTTATTGATTCCTCAGGGCTTGTCTTATGCAACTGCACTGTGCAAGCTGGACGCGATCCATGGTCTGTATGGTATTGCTTTTCCGGCCATTTCATATGCCTTCTTTGGGATGTCAAGGTAAACATTCATGACCACACTACGAGGTGCCCGAGTTATTTATATACATGATGCATATCCATGTAGACAAATGTCAGTTGGGCCTGAAGCAACATTGGCCTTGCTAATCGGGTCATCCATCGCACAACAAGAACATCTAAAACACTCTGATGACTACGAAATTGATCCTTTAGCTTGGGCCTGCCTCATGACATTCTTTGTTGGAATATTTACATTGCTGCTCGGCATCTTCCGACTTGGATTTCTGGATAGTCTCATGAGTAGAGCACTCTTGCGTGGTTTCATCAGTGGTGTAGCGCTGGTGGTCATGGTGCAACAAGGTATTACATTGCTAGGTTTGGTTGAACGTAGTAGAGCATGGGGCATTTCAGAAGCTTCGACCACGATCGAACGCTTATATTTTCTATTTACGAATATCAAATATGCACATGGTCTTTCCTCTGCTGTATCCATCATCTCTGTTGGTATCCTGTTGACGATGCGTATTATCAAATCAAAGTACGGCCAATCCAAAAAGTGGTTTCAACTGTTTCCAGATGTCTTGCTGGTCGTAGTGGGGTCTATCCTGTTAACACATCATTTTGGTTGGGAGCGTAAAGGATTGGCTATATTAGGCAAGATTGAAAGTGCTGGTATCCCTCTTCCATCAATCCCCTCTTTCCCTCCAAGTAAGCACATGAAGGACCTCCTAGTGACCTCAGCTATGATTTCCGTTATTGGTTTCGTCGAGTCGATTGTCATTGCCAAAATCTACTCTAGTCGTCATAATTACTCGGTAAGTGCCAATAGAGAATTGGTGGCATTAGGAGTAGCAAATATATGCAGTGGTTTATTTCAGGGGATTCCAGCTTTTGGATCGGTAAGCATCATATCGACTCATCTGCGCGATGGCTATATAAATATTGAAAAAATGCTAGGTATCTCGAAGCAAGATCAATGACAAGGCTGGTGCTCGCACTCAAATGGCTTGCCTCGTCACTGGCGTCATTGCGCTTTTGGCTATCTTATTCCTCTTGCCTTACTTTCATTATCTGCCCAAAGCCGTGCTCTCATCCATCATTTTCGTCGCTGTGCTCTCCCTCCTTTCAGAGCTCCCTGAGGATCTACATTTCATCTTCAAGATTGGCGCCTGGAGAGACTTGGGCTTGCTTCTCATTACATTCTTCGCTACCATCATCATTTCGCTTGAATTTGGCACTCTTTTAGCAGTGACCTTGTCCCTTCTTGTTACTATTCGTGAAACTAGTTATCCTCGGATTTCAATTATGGTAAGGACCAATTGACATTATCATTGTAAAGTGATTGGTGGCGTGTGGGGAAGAAGGGAGGGGATGGTGGAATTCCAAAATGTGTGTGACTCTAGACGCTATGACTAACACTCTGACACACATCTTGAAAATTTTGATGAATTCAACGCTATTATAGGGTAGAGTGAAAGGGTCTGTCAACAAATTCAAGCCTGTACAAGATGACCCCTCGGAAATTGAGCATTTACAAGACGTTTTGATTGTTCGTATCGAGGAAGCTCTGTTCTTCGCCAATACAGGTTGGTAGATCTCCTAGAAGAGTCATATCTTCATTCATGCTAAAATCAATCTTGTTTTGTAGGTCAGTTGAAAGACAGATTAAGACGTTTGGAAATGTTTGGTGATATGTCTATCCATCCTTCCGAGAGCCCCCGTCGAGATGAGTCTCTGTATACCATATTTGATGTAGGAGCCATGCCTACGATTGACGCCAGGTAAATTCAGATCAGAAAAACAGTTGCCATGGTGATCTGACATATGATATAGTGCTATTCAGATTCTTTACGAAGTCGTGGAAGCTTATAAAAGCAGATCAGTGCAGGTCTACTTTGTCAGATTAAGAGAGCAGCCTCTTGGCATGTTTAAGAAATCAGGTTTATTGTACCTCGTTGGCGAAAATCACTTGTTCAAGAAGGTATCTGAGGCTATCGAGTGTATCGAGCTTGACATTTTAAAGCGAGGCACCACAGTCGTTTGATGTTAAACAAATAAAACATGCTGAGTTGGTGCGATGACTCGTCTTGCCATATTAAAATCTCTCCATCTCCATTCTATTTGATAAATGTTGAAGTCTTTTTGTTCAAAATTGATTGGGTTATCATCCATCTTTTCATCTTCATCTTTGCTTCAACTTGAGATCCCGATGAAATCAATAAGCAAGCCACTTGAAAAATGTCTATTTTAAAGCAAACGTGGATCCTTCTGTTTTTTCTTTTTCTCTTCAACTTCAATTCTCCTTTTCTTTGAAACAACTATCTCAACAATGTCCGTCAGACCTACCGATCCTTGGAACACCTGTCTTAACACTACTCTTGAACAAGAGGATAAGGAAATCTACGATATCGTTGAGAACGAGAAGCTCAGACAATGGTCTGGTTTGGAACTTATTGCTTCTGAGGTAAGTTCTACGTTGGTGGATTGGACATGGATTGCAAATGGCAGTTAATTGAAAGATCCCTGCCGCGTGGTGAAATTGAACTTGTATTGACATGATTGTCCTTTTAGAACTTCACTTCTCAAGCTGTCATTGAAGCTAACGGTACTGCTTTGACCAACAAATACTCTGAAGGTCTTCCCGGTGCTCGTTACTATGGTGGTAATGAGTTCATTGATGAGCTTGAACTTCTCTGTCAAAAGCGTGCTTTAGCTGCTTTCGGTTTGAACCCTGAGCAATGGGGTGTCAATGTTCAACCCTACTCTGGCTCCACTGCCAACTTTGCCGCCTTGACCGCCTTGATCCAACCTCAAGATCGTCTCATGGGTCTTGATCTTCCCTCTGGT
Source organism: Mucor velutinosus (assembly GCF_035048745.1). Taxonomy (NCBI): domain Eukaryota; kingdom Fungi; phylum Mucoromycota; class Mucoromycetes; order Mucorales; family Mucoraceae; genus Mucor; species Mucor velutinosus. The sequence continues at coordinate 555,538 of NW_027041921.1, forward strand.
GGTCATTTGACTCACGGTTATCAAACCGCCAAGAAGAAGATCTCTGCTTCTTCCATCTACTTTGCTTCCATGCCCTATCAAGTTGATCCCGCCACTGGCTTGATTGACTACAAGCGTCTCGAGGAGAATGCTGCTCTCTTCCGTCCCCAATTGTTGATCTGTGGTGCTTCTGCTTACCCTGCTGAATGGGAATACGATACCATGCGTAAGGTTGCTGATCAACACGGTGCTTACCTCATGTGTGATATGGCTCACATCTCTGGTTTGATTGCCGGTAAGGAAGCCTTGTCTCCTTTCGACTTCTGTGATATCGTTACCACCACCACCCACAAAACTCTCCGTGGTCCTCGTGCTGGTTTGATCTTCTTCCGTCGTGACAAGGGTGACAAGCTCGAAGCTCGTGTCAACCAAGCTGTCTTCCCCTCTTGTCAAGGTGGTCCCCACAACAACACTATTGCTGCTGTTGCTGTCGCCTTGAAGCAAGCTGCTTCTCCTGAATTCAAGCAATATGCCAAGCAAGTTCGTGCTAACGCCTTGAAGCTCGCTGAAGCCCTTACTGGTTACGGTTACAAGTTGGCAACTGGTACCACTGTCAACCATTTGGTTCTCTGGGATTTGAAGCCTCAAAAGTTGACTGGTTCCAAGGTTGAACGTATCTGTGATATGGTTCACATTACTATCAACAAGAACTCCATTGCTGGTGATAAGTCTGCTGTCACTCCCGGTGGTGTTCGTCTTGGTGCCTCTGCCTTGACCTCTCGCTCATTGAAGGAAGATGACTTTGTTAAGGTTGCTGAATTCCTCCATAGAACTGTTCAAATTGCTTTGGACGTTCAAGAAAAGTCTGGCTCAAAGTTGATGAAGGACTTTGTTGCTGCTCTTGAAGGTAATGAGGAAATTGCTCAATTGAAGAAGGAGGTCATCGAGTTCGCCCGCAGCTTCCCCATGCCCGGTTTTGATGCTTCCAAGATCAATGCCACTGTTACCATCTAAATCATTATCCTTTTACTTCATTCTATGATGGTTGCTTGTATATGTTTAATCAAGCACGTTCAACACTTACACCAACATTTTATAATTCCCTCTTTCACCTTTCCATATCTCTGTAAAAAGTTCAACACGTTTTTGTACAATAAAAAAATCAATGTATTTCCTCTGTAAACTCTTCATCTGTTTAGCGCATGAATGTAAATTGGTACAGCGCCGATTGCTCCAATGAACAATCCCTCAGTGATAGTGTATGTGTTTAAGAACGGATCCACATCATGATGGCTTTTAGCTGTTTGCATGTCAATAGCAATCTAATGTGTACAAGGGTATATTGCAAAAAAAAAACATCTTAGCAATGTCCATGGAAGATACACAACATTGGACACTGCAATCATTGAAACCATTTGTATTACCAGATATTGGAATTAAACAAATGTGTACTATTTATTTGACTCGATACTAAACGCAATGCTGTCAGCATCAAACAAACGATAATGAAACGGCACATTTTTGAGTAAAAGGTCGCTAGTTTGTGAGAATTCACTAAGGGTATATACACGAGAGGCAGTGGAAGGACCTTCCGACACAAAATGTTGCATGTGTACACTACATTTTTGACGTCTACTATTCACATAAGCCCTCCAACCTTCATCAGCAATTGCTGTTTTACTTGTTGTTGATGCAATTTTTCGCATGATTAATCCAATCTCTTCTGCTGTAGGTCTATTCTCTGGAAACGGTTCTAAACAAGCCATGGTGACCTCTTGATACCACCTAGATACACCTGGCACCCATTCAATTCTGTATAGATCTGGGTTGTTTGCAATGATTTCTGGCGATGGAAATATGACACCTGATACTAATTGCCACATTATAATACCAAGGCTGTAGACGTCTGATTTTTCAGTATATAAGCCATTCTTCACTTCTGGCGCAATGTATGGCACACGACCTACAAGTAGTTTATGCTGATTAATCTCGCGATTCTGCTCTCCAAATTAAGCAGAACTTACCGTAGTGAACTTGCGATTGTTTTGTTACATCGGACGCTTCATTTGCTGATGTAGAGAATCTGAAATCCACCAAAAAGTAATCCTCATCAACACACAAAATGTTTTCTGAATGAATATTGCGATGACACATGCCAATATCGTCATGAAGACTCGCAAGGTTGAACGCAAGTCGCGTAACAATATCCGCAATTTTTGCAAAGCTCGTCTTGTGAGCTTTCTGAATCTGTCGATTCAAATTGCCCTCTTCAGCCAATGTCAAAATCATCATCAGATCACCAGTGCTTTCACATACAGTCATTCCATGAAACAAAAGAGCAACAAACGCCTTTGATTGTACAGTAATCTATTGCGCAGCCATTCAATCACCATTGTCAAATCAACATTGCGAAACGTTTAACTTACTTCGTTCAATATCTTGTCATCTACAATTTTCAGAGCAACAGCTCTGCGTTGTGTTCCAAATCGTTTACCCTTCTCTGGAGCATCGTAAGGTAGTGTCACATCAGCACCGTAGACCGCAGAAAATCCACCTGCTCCCAAAAAGACAAGATCCGAAAACCAACGCCATGGATACCAGCGCATATATCCCTCTAAACCATGATCAAATATAGCGACCAGAGCGTTATGACTTTTTGGATGAAATGATGTGATCAACGTTTTAACATCATCATTAGCAAGCTCAGACAAACTTTCAAAACAAATTGCCTGTCTCCATGGTACGATCCAATTCTAAAAAAAAGGGTGTTTTTTAGTTGCCATGACAACGTTCAAGATGTATCATCTGATAACGTACCCAGTGATTATCAAAATCAATGTTGCTCTTTTTGAATAATAGTCTAATTTTGTTGAATAATTCTGATATTGCGTCTAGTAATGGAACATTGGGTCTGCTATAATCACTGCTAGTCGGTAAGAAATCCAAGTCAAAATCTGCAGCGTAATGGACCACAAGTTCCTGTATATCGTTGATTACAGAATGACATAAATCGGTTTTTAGTATTTGCTGTTCAAGCTGATGATCAGGATGATTACGGTTTCGACTAGCGTTATTCATTTAAAGGGTACATATATATAACTAATGTATAACTTGTATATATGTGAAGATGATGAATACTTGTAATGGAAGAGACGAGAGATGAAAAGGATATCAATGGAAAGAAAAAATTTAAAATTCCATTTTTATGATTGTCACAACGATGCACTGTTCGCTTTTGATACCAAATATCTGGTAAAATGAAAATTGAAAGGGAATAGAGTCATCAGTGATCAATGATGTCTGATGTCAGTGATGATAATGTACCATTATGGTCTTTCTGAGTATCACATTTGTATTTTACCAGAAGCGCCACAATAAGTAATCATTCAACAAAGGCATTAAAATATACACAAATCACAAATCACCATATTCGGGTATTGCGAAATGATCTCATGCGCATATTGATAGATATGAACATTTGTATGTGGCTTAATCATCCTGCTCAGATAGTATAGATTAGCTTGGCCGAGAACTCAATCTAGGCGATCGATATTTGGGCAGAATATCCCATTATATTACAACAGTGATTGCTGATGTTGTCTCACCACATTAGTGGAGACAAACTCACGCAAATAAGCATTTTGGCCGTATTTATTTTCTGAAATTGCTTATTTGTTTTCCCTAATGTGCTTTTTAGCTCAACAAGTTTCGTGCAAGCTTATTTTTATCTTTCAAACACGCGCTTTTTTCTATAGGTTTTTCACAACTTAGAAGGGTGATGACTCTGTGACGAGAGTGGGTCTCACAAAATAAGCTTGTTTTTGGTTAGCCTTTTTCATGTGTATATTTCTTTGTGTATTACTGTAATCTCTATTTAATTATTCATTCATTAACAGACGAAGTAATGTGCGAGCAGTCAGGCAATACTCAGCATTCAAATGTACATGTAGGGAGATGATCTCGATAAAGGGTTTGAATAACCAAGGGATAAAAAAAAACAGAATTTCATAGAGGGAAAGTGTAATTGGAGGCAGTTGTATTGATAATGTCGTTAATGATGACGATGTTAGAGGGGAGTCATGGTCAGGAGGTGTATGTAGATATGGGAAAGCCATTTGCTTTTGCTAACCCCCCTATCAACATTTGATTGCTTTCGCTCGTTGCCTAGCAACAACAATATCTGGATATCAGCTCATTACTGCTCTAGATCACACATGTATGAAGCCATGTAATGTTTGATTTGAGAAACTGTCTCGAACTCTAAGATGGAAGAGAAACAACAATCATCTTGCCGTGTGCATTATTTTCTCCTTTTCTGAAGTTTTTGTCTTATACTGGCTCCTAAGTTTAGTTTAGGCGTCAAGCGAATCCAGCAATTTCAGTGGATTAAAGCAAAACAAGAAATTGCACAGTTCCCGTCACCAGGTGTAACTTTATTATTCAACAAGCCGTGTAGTTCTGACATGTCCCACGTGTGCCCTCATTATTATATATTGTATAAAGCCATTTGCCGATCTCGACCCATCGTTTGCATCGCCATGGTTCTGTTACACCAGCTAGATTCATTATATATATTTTCGCACATAAAAAGGGTCCTCTCATTTCTTGGACATTGGCCTTCTTTTTCTCTTCTTTCTTCTCTTTTCTCTTTCTTCTCTCACAGCTCAATTTATCGTCAATTTAAACATTGCAAATATTAGCCTTTGATTATAATCAACACAATTGATTATTACATGTAAATTTGTATATACACTATATTCAACACAATAAAATGATTCTTCAGCAAAAACATCTACAAGCCAACAATGAATCTAACTCAATGGTACCGAGAAATCGTCAACATTTGAGATCCATGGATTTCAAGACACGCCACTCAAAGACTAATAAGATCTGCTACTTTTGTGGTTCAACCAAACATGCATCTTCAGATTGTCCAATGTACGCATAAACTCAAAAAAATTCTAGATATACAACAATTCTTTCGCAAAACGTCATTCATTTCTGGTCTCCATTTGCCCTCCTTTTAATGTAAATCAATACAGTCGACATCATCATCTATGGCCTCTCCATCACTTTGGCTCTTTCGCTCTCCTTTTTTCTCTTGAACCACACTATGGCGAACCTATTCTGCTGGCATAATTGCATCCACAAGTTATACTCTCCCTTATTTACATGCTTAATTTTACATACTTTCTATGATTGATTGCATTTGGTAAATCATTTTTATTACTATTATTACATTTTATGAAGTTATTCAATGCCCTGACCAGATAAAAGCTATTCTACACATGGCGTCTATTTTACTATAGTTGTATATATATATATTTGATTGTTTCTTCCTTTACTATTCATTCTTATAAATCAAACAATAAACGTTGCTCTTCCATCTCTTCACCTGATTTACAGCTTTCTGACCAACCAGAAACAATGTCTGGCTGCCAATCAAGAACGCCGGCAGCATGCTTTGAGTCGCAACCAATTTGTTTTGCTCTTTTCTTGTTGTTTTCTACATATCTGAAAAGTTTTTTTTTTTTTTTTTTTTTTTTTTATATATATATATATATATATATATATATATATTCTCTCTCTTGTTTAAAGAATCCAGCTTCTAGTAGTCATAAAGAAATTGTTGTCGACTCTTTATTCCTACCAGAATACTTTCCAAGCACGGAGAAACTAGAATGATTATCAATCAAACACGTATAGAAACACCAGCCCAGACATTTGTACCAAACAACACCAGTGCGAATGTTCCATCATACATCAGATATGTTATCAAGGAGAAGGCCAAGAATGTGATTATACTGAGCAGTGATGAAGAAAATTCGGATGACGAGGAGCCAGTGCAATCAGCAGGGCAACCCATGGACGAGGAGCCGCAAACTGTGAGTTTATCAGCTTCCTCACGACCCAACAAACAACGCAAGATAGAAGGCAGCCAAAATGCGCCAATCTCCCTTGACGATTCAGACGATGATATGGCAGAAATCATTGACCCACCAGAGCCATTCTCGAACCTGAAAAAAGGATCTTTTGATAACAACCATACGCAATCAATCGTCAGTAGCATTGCTTCATCACCAATGGCTCAATATGAGGATTACGGTGACAACGAGCCACCTATGGATGATGAAACATTCCAACAGAACCTCACGAAATTTTTTGGCTATTCAGAGGAGGACAAGAAAGATGAGTTGAATGGCCAATTGATCCAAGAAATAAATAATCAATTGAACCAAGTGCTGAACGATGGTATGAATCCAGAGGTGATCCATGAAGTGAATCAAGAAATGGACAGCGATGCGAACCAAGACTTGAATGATAATTGGAATCAAGCAGCGAATAATGAGTCAAACCAACAAGTAAATAACGAATTGGATCAAGAGTTGAATCAAGAGCTGAGCAGCAAAGTGAACGGTAAGCCAGACAAGGAAATAATTACTGGATCAACCAAAGATATGGTTACTGGGTCAACTGAAGAACTGAAAATTGGACTACAAGGCGGTTTGAACAGCGGATTGATTGGAGAGTTCACTTACGCAGTAAATGAGGATCCCAACACTGAGGAAACGAGTGGTGAGGCGATGGCCGTTGACAATCCAGCTGATAATCAGAATAGTGCACTAAGCACTGATCAAATTATGGATCTAAACGATGCCCAAAATAACAATGTTATCAATGATCAAAGCGACGCTCAGATTGAAGAACAACTGGATGATTCGTTTTCTGTTCTATCAGAATTATCTGATGTTGCTTTTGAACAGCTCTCAAGGATTTCTGTTCACGAAGACAGTGTTAAGGAAGAGGAACTTCACAATGCGCTCAATATTACCGAAACAGTAAGTTGTATATCACAACCTTTTGAAGACTATGTTTGTTGAACTAACCTGTGTTTTTTCTTTCAATTCATCTTTTAGATGACACAATTAACTGTAGATGAACCCATGCCATCTACAACTGTAAATACCTTTATACCTGCCAATGTGGAAAAGTTGGAGTTGCTTCGCATGATGGAGATGTACATTCAATCTGTGTCTGAGCCGCCTTCAGTAACCAGCTCGATGGGCACAAATGACCGTTTCTCCCGCAGAAGCAGACGACATACAGAAAACTCATCGCCAGTTGTATACTATAGACAAAAATCAAGCATGGATTTACAGGTACAACCAACACTACACCCTCAAGAACCCAATACACCGTACGTTCCAAGCCGTGTCTGGTATAATTCAACATGGGAGGATTGGGCTCAGTTAGATACTGCCGATATTCTACATTATCCATTCACAACGCAAGAAATCTCCATCATCGAACATTGTATATACAAATTTAAAGGATCAAGGATTGCGAGGGATGTGGAAGCATTTTGGCAGTATGTGTCCACTCTACTTCCTGGCAGAACACCTTTGGATTGTAAATGCTTCTACTCTGACCTAAAGGACGGCCAATACAAATTATTTGACAAGGTCATTATGGTAAAAAAACACAAAGGTATGATTTATACGTGTGCAAGAAGTATGCTAGCATATTGACATGGTGTATTTTAGCTCAGAAGAAGGGAAGATCTCGATATCAGTTATTATCAAAACGTACTCGCACTGGTGCATTGAACGGTAATGCTTTGAGAAGCATACATTGGGCAAATATGAGCAGGGAAAGTACAATCCAAGGTGGCAGTGGGGATGCTATCACACTGGCAATATTCAATGATCCCACAAAAGGGTAAATTACTTTTACAACGCATAACACTACGATAGTTGGAGACTAAGTATGTCCGTTTTATTAGAGTACGAATTGCGGCGGGTTCTCTCTGTGATGAAAACATTCAGTACAATGTCCCAGGTAACCTGAGATTATGGGATTCCGAGACAAATGATTGCAAATCACTGAATGGGCATCAAACTTTACATGAAACTACTGGGCAAGGTATGTGCACTGCGTAATGGACGTGAATGTAGGCTATTAAGCACGCGTAACATATAGAAATCTGGAGAACTGTCACTGACGTGAAAATGTCAAAAGACCAAAGCTTAATCTATTCATCGTCGCATGATGGTCGTGCTAATATCTGGCGAGCAAAAACCGGCAAACACGTCTCAACACTCAGCTATCACAGCAAGCCTATCAATCAGTTGGCTGTCAACTATTCGACAAATGAAAACGTGCTTGCCACTTGTTCTAACGATGGCACAGCAACCGTATGGACACTGAGCAAAAATGGTAAAACGGGTTCTGGTGTTATCTGTGAATTGGACTCTGGTTTGGGCTCTGGTTTTTACTCTGATCCCCATGTGGACTGTATTGAATTCGGACACGATGCTACAAATGGCGTACTGTTCTTGGGAGTCAATACAAAAGACGCGGATCGCCCTGGATATGTAAGATATTGAAAGTATTATCAATGGTGGCTGGCTGACCTTAATATTAGGTAGAAACCTACGACATCAGTAGCGGAAAACCCCATACAAGGTACGACTCTATGAATGGCTGTGTCTCTACACTTGCAGTATCTAGCTCAGGTAGATACATTGTATCTGGAAACTACAATCGCTTCGACAATATGACTGGTGACAGATTCATTCATCTTCACGACAGCAGAAAGCCCAAGATTGTCTCCAAGTTTTATTCGGGACACCCCGATGTCAACGTCGTCGCAATAAGTCCTTGCGAACGGTATGTCGCATCTGGTAACGCTGAAAAAGAAAAGAGTGAAGTTGTCATCTTTGATGTAAGAAACGCCAAGAGAAGTCTCCATCTGCTAAGTCATGATCGTAAGTTACGTTGAACCTGTCTCGTTTTGCTGGCTGCTAACTCTTTTGTTTAGAAACGCTTGTGGATCAATCACTGATTGCCCCTGATTCAAGCATTGGTATTGGCGGTTTACACTGGATGTCAGACAGTCGCATCATTGTTACAGGTGGGGGTGATTCTACTGTAAAGGTTTGGAACATTGAGGGTACAACTGAATTATTGAAGAGCTACCCAACTGCAAACTGTGTCACTAGTTTAGCTGTAAACGAAGACACGATGACAATCGCTGCAGGCGTAGCTGGTGCACAAGGTATTGTTCATGTTTGGCAGCCCTAATAATTGTTAATTTATATAATGAATAACTCATATACCCCCCCCTCCTCCTCCTCCTTCAATTCTTTCCTCCCTCCATCTCACATTCACAACGCGCAATATTCCCCTTCTCTATTCATGGAAGGGACCGGGAACTTGCATCAATAGCATCATTACTTATAAAGGGAAAATTCATTAAAAGGGGGAATTTTGACTACATTATTGTCCATCCTTCAGATAATGTGAATGGCTTGTTGTTACCACCGAATTAATCGTTTGGAAAAAAAAACAATGGAAGCAAGCATGCTTTTTCTTTTATTACTTTGGCCTGGGTAACTCACAATAAGAAGCATCAAATGTAATTTAAATATAAATTGATTCACATTGTTGTGGTCACTGATGTTTTGTTACACACATTGCTATTGCTGAGCATTTAAAATATGTTTGCCGTGAGTGATACTCGTCGAATCAATTATAATGGCCTAGTCTGTTTATAACTATTTTTATAATGCATATCTTTAATATAGTTTATTATGAAATGTACGTGTATACGTAAGATTAGAAATATTATTAGAGTTGATGTGGTAGTTTGTTTAAGCTTATTGTGGCAAATCTGCGTTGAATCTAAGATCTGAAAACTTCTTAATGCAAGGTTAGTACCTGTGTCTTGCATTGCTTAGCAGTGGCACGTTTGTGCTTCCATGTGGTGTTGCACTTGAGAGGAATAATGTCGCTGAGTAGTGAAATCAAATTATTCATCGTGGGTGCAGCTAAACAAAGAATAAAGGTAACATGACTATTGACTGTCAAGAATAGCAAATGGAGCCGCGTAACTACTCTTAAGACCTGTTCTGCTACTTCAAGTTAGCAGATAGCGTGTCAAAAGCTTTCATATACTGGAATGAGCAACATTCTGAGCTAACGTGTTATCAGACAATGTTTGTTTCACGTTGGTTGATTTTACTTGTTAATGCTTTGATGATTTACATTATATGTACTACAATTTACTCGATTCAGAAACTTTGACCCTATCCATACTTCTCATTTGACAGCCATTAACTCTTAATCCCAATATGCGTTAAAATGAATAAAAAAAAACATTTCATCCAAAAACATATATACTCATCATTTAGGATTGTTATCTTGTTTAATAATATTGACATATATCCCTAGTAAAATACACTGACCCAGATGATAAGAACCTGTATTAGTAATTAAAACGCTATAGCGTAATCCAACGTTGATCCTTCTTCTTCACCTCCTTACTGTAAGAAATCCACTGCTTTCTCATGCTGCTATGCGCTTAAAGATTTGTCTCCATGACATTTACGTTTACTCTATTTTAGATAAGAGACATCAGAAGCAGCTCCCGATGATTTTTTTTAAGATAAACGATGATATTCATACTGCCTAGATTCAGTTATCACTGCATGATAGAACTATTCTACAAAAATTTTGGCAACTAAGTGGAAACCTGCTTTTCAAAGAAATTTCTTGCTACCATGATGAAAACTGGCTTCTTTTTTCCTGGTGCAAGCTGTTCATAGTGGTTTGTAATCAACTTTAAACGCAAATTTTATCATCTTCCCACATATGATCACTTAAATACAAACAATGTATTGATAGGTGACGCGTTGCAAAATGATGAATTGAAAACGGCTTAATGATATCTTGCTTCGCTGTAGTGTGGCAAAGGTTTGAAGCAGCTGTGCAGCGCATTTTAGCACAGTGGAGGAGGGAATTGCTTTTTTGCGGCTCATGTAGATGTTGGAAATATTCATTTCAAAGCGATTATATGCCTACATTGAGGGGCTGCTAAACACCACCGTATGAATGGGTTTTCAGTCGCTACAAGTAATCAGTATAAAGGAAACCAGCAGTGTTTCAACACTATTATTAGTACAATTACGAATGTCAATTCAACCAGGCTTCTTTTCTATCAACTAAATTTTGCTCTACAAGACGAGACCTTGTTTGGATACCTACTACGATGCTTTCGTTCAGAAATCGGTTTTTTAGCTGCCAAATCTGAAGTGTACCATGGCAAAAATACGCCTTTCTTAAGTAACAATAGCACAAAAGCGTCCATATGGTGCTCAAGTCTATAGAATAAATCCATGGCGTGTATTGACTAATTTTGGTTGACGCACAACAGAAAACTTATATGCGCTAGTACTGTAGCAAAATTTAGCGTTTGAGCGATTGATTTTGAATTATTTGCCTTTTCGGTAGTGTAGCTCTGTAAATTTATTTAAACCCGATTTCAATACAGTTGCCAGATGTCGACTCTTTTATCACAGGATTTGTAGGTATCATGAATCCTTGTTTAACCAATTTTGATATATGATTTTCTTGCTTGTTCCCCATATTGTGCTGACATCGGCTCAGCGTGCCCAGTACTATAAGCCATTTTTCCTTATCAATCATGAGTTTCTAACATTGTGGATAGACTTTAAGACTAGTTTTCTGGCTAGATATGGCATCTCTGTTGTGGATGATCATCAAAAGTGCCTTGCTGACCTAAAGAGCGTTTTGTTCAATCCGAGAAAGTGATTAGGTTCAGGTGTGTAAAATATCATTGACCTTCAAGTCTTCTGATTTATCAGGAATAAATTATTTATAAAAAAGAGTATGAAATTAATCAGGTAAAGAATATTGTTTATTACATTGGAAATAACAGGGTTTATATACTATTCGAATTGAGGGGTTTGATGTGAAGATAAGGTATTAGATGGGTTGATTTGGGTGATTGGATAATAGATCCAATCTATTATCCTGAACATGCCATAATATGGATCGTAACTGAATCCTGTTTCAGGTCAAAGTTTATGATCTGATGTGATCGGTGCTTGAACTGCTTGTTTCTATGCATTTGGAGATCCGGTTTAGAAATGATACATCATCTTCAAATTACTGTAATAACGCATTTCAAACCGAAAAATTTATGCCTTAGAATTACAATAAAAGCACCTATCACTTAAGACTTGCGCTTTGTACAGTACAGAGTATCTAGGTCATCAGACAGAAATGTAATTTACTATACTCTTCTGGCAACGCAACTCACTACGCCGTCGTTTTAGGTCGAATTCTGTTCAAATCTAGCCATTTTCAAGCACGAATAACTCATGCCACAAAGCGTTTTGAGCGCTTGGAGTAGCACCACATGCTTTCTCTTAGCCACGCTTTACTTCCTGATGCTTTATCTCAATTCTTTGGGTCATTGCAAATTCATGAAAATCATCGTTTTTCCATGAGTATTGGCAAGGGAAAATTCTTGAAAATCAAACGATCGCGTTTTTCGCCCCAAAAATGAAGACTTTTCCTATGATAGATATTAGATCAAATTGATCGTAAGGATGAAATGCAACATTGAAAACTCTTTCTATAAAACTTTTGTATGTGAAATTTCGACATTTTGGCAAAAAACATGTTTTCATATTTTTGCGATTTTCTCATTATTTTCTGTCTAAAAGCTGAATGTAATTAGCACCATTCGACGCGGCTTCTCTAGTTCTTTAAAGCTGTATTAGAAAGATGGGTATAACAACGACATTTTTATAGTCAAATTTGGCAAAAACGTTTAAAAGATGTCAGATCAGGTCAAGTTTGAACACGAAAAGAGCCACTGCACAAATTCAAATTAAATTGCCGCAGTTACGACTGCCACGGCAAAAGACTGAGACCAAATCTACTGGCCGTGACGTCGGATAGGGCGCTGCCTCATTTTTTCCACACCCCCTTTTTTTCCCTTTTTGCAAAACGCGTTTAGCATCAAACCATGGTCGTTTTGGAAACCGTTTAATTGATAATAACACTCTAGCTTTCGATAGCTCTGTCTTGTACTGTTGGAAGAACTTGATACTGCTTCTTTCAAATGGAATATGCTAGGTACCATTCGATAACGAGCATTGGAAGGCGTAGAATTAGCACTAATTGAATTGTTTTTGTTAGGTTTTGATGACTCTTTTTGACTGTTTGATGAGGATGTTGCTGCCATTACTTCTCTGCTACCTCTGCTGTCTGCTTCTTTGGTTTTTGTCTGGTCTCTGGTGTTGTTCATTCTTCGGTTTTTCTATAGTGCCGGTGTTGCTGCTGCTAATAATCTAGTCTTTCCCGGTCTACTGTATTGTTGTATGCTTATTCTCTGGTCTATCTGTGGTGATGATAAGTGGTAAGTAACTTCTTTAGTCTTTGTCTGGTCTCTGCTGATGGCGTTCGTTCTATAGTTTCTCTATGGCACTGGTTTTGCTGCTACTACTGCTGCTGTTGCTGCTGCTAATCTGGTCTTTCCCGGTCTACTGTATTTGGTGCATACTCGTTCTTTGGTCTGTCTCCGGTAATTGCCTATACTCTTCTGGTTTATCTGTGGCTGTAGTAAGTGGTAAGTATCTTTTTTCTTCTGGTCGCAATGATATAAAACTTCTTTGAACGTTTTTATTATTGCTTCCTTTTTCATGATAAAGCATTTTACCATGATGTTTGTTTTGTTGCGTTTTTCTTCTTTTGTTGGTTGTGTTGCTTTACATCCGACTATTACCATGCATGTGGCTCATGTATGCATTTTTGTTGCAACAACAACGAGCTGTCTTGAACGTTTCGGATGTTGTATTTGTTATACTTTTCTTTAAGTACTCACTTTGTGAGAGTATCTGATTTTTGCTTACCTACTACTATACTCCTATAGTAGTATGTTCTTTTCTTCTTTCATTTATTATTATTATGTTTCCTTGAAGCATACCTTTTTTTACGTTGTGTGGATGTGCCTATCGCTGAAGCTCAACAAGACTCTATCCGAGGCTAGGACACAGATAGGCTGCCTCCACTTGGTTATCACTACTTACTTTAGTGATGATTGAGAGTCTCAACGACAGAATCTAAAGCTAGGTGGTGTAAGTAAGGCATGCTCTAGCACCTGAGGGAAATTTGATGATAGTAACAGCTATATTGCTATATAGCGGAGCTTAAAATTTTGCCTCACATCAAAACAGGGGGAAACCCTCGCAATTTTTTTTTAGGTCAGCGGAGTTTTCGAGCGATCTGATTGGCTAGGAGGTTGAAGCAGCGAAGGGTTACAGCTAGTTGATTTCCTATTGTTCTGTCATCTATAGTGAGTTTATATTTTTAATAAAAGGGTAGCGATATAGATACAATTTAAAGCCTTCTTTGTTTAAGAGTATGCTAAGGTGAAAACGTTTAATCTAGCATCCATTGCATAATAGTTCGACGTGAGGAATGTCCTTTAAATATATTTCTGCAAGAAGAACTTTAAAATAAATATTACTTCAGCACAGTGTTTGCGTTGCTGCTATAACTGTATTATTCTGGACAACCCACCACCACCAGACAATCTTTCTAACAGATGAAAACTATAGTGCAACATTGTATGCTTTAAGGAGTAGTAATATACCTTTTCGTCAGCCATAAATGCATAGGGCTATAGATTTATTTGATTTCACAATCTCCTTGCGAATTGGTTGTATGAGCCCAATGAATCTGTTAGACAGTTACAGTAGTATCATTTGCGGCTTTGATGTTGGGATACTATCTGCGATAGAAAGACACCCTAACAAAAGTGGTTTCGATTTCGAGGTTGTTGAGACCGTCCAAAATGGAATATTGAAATATTGATGCTAGAGTGTTGTGCCAGAAGGGCTACAACTGTCTACAAAGATTAAGGTATTCTTGATGGGTAGATATTTCTGTGTCGTGCAACGACATGGACAAGCTATGATAATTAAAGTGCATTGCATCTCAACTATCTAAATGCTGAGGTTCACCAGATGTGATAAGCGTTGTACAAGACAAATTGCTACTTTGGCATTCAGAACTTGGTATAAATAGGATAACTCTTGTCTTCATCAATAAATCTTTAGTTTTTGTGTCTGATCTTATTCAAATAAGTCTTTTCTTGTTTTTGTAATATTAAACTTTTTTATAAGCTACAAATTATAACCTTTTATTCTTTGTGCTTAACATCTATTTTGTAGGTTTGATGCTAAAACAATTGCTTCCTCTCTCTGAATCGATCCTCACTTTAATTTAAAGGTAATTCTACAACAAATACGCTTTTAAACCATAATACCGATTCTGAACAACATACATCTTTGACTTTAATGTGGATATAACTCATTTGTTCAAAAGGATTGTTGTTGTTTGATCAGATATATCTAGTGATTTCATCTCAATTTTGGATACTGCATGCTTTCGCTAATCTTTTTATTACATCTATAGATTACACCCTTCCAATTCTTCTATGCTTATTGTTGTCATGTCTTCCACTCGAGATGATAAGGTAAACTTTGCATCAAATATATCTCTCAAACACATAAACTAACATACATTTAATGAAAGATGTCAAGCATTGCTGCTTTTTCCCAACATCAAGATGCTGAAACACATTTGTAAGATAGGTTTACTGGATACAGGATGTGGATACACGGGTTAAAGGACAATGTGGTGAGGTATATAGTGGCTATGGTTGTATGTTTTCATATATACTTGCTTTTTTCAATAGAACTGAGTGGGATACCCCAATTTCAATACAGTAATAACACATTTTACCCCGTAATAACGGTATTGCGTAATGATAAGCCTGTCGTTGTTATTATGAATTTGTTAGTTTAGTAGCCAGTAATGATCAAACATCTAGATATATAGACTTTTAGCTGAATATGATGAATTTGTAATAGTAAGTCGATGATAATAATCAGTTGTCAACTGTATCTAAAGCGAAAGTAAAGAGCTTCTTTATTACAGAGCATCTAACCCTCTTAAATATGATAGATCCCTGGTCAATGACTACTACTACGTTGAGATGGTATATAAATAGCAGGCCACTGGTGGGGCCTTATGGATTGTTGGTATAACTTGTTGAGAGACCACCTAAGTTGATATGTTTCATGTAGTGTAGGTGGATCTCGACATCTTGACATTGGGGAGGTTTAATGTATTGCAGTTCCTGAGTTATCCGTGCACACACAATTGACTAAGCTTGTAAACATAGATGTGATGTGATACGATAAACATCATCTATGTTGCTACACTGTAAAAAGTGGCTTAAGGAGAAAGTCATTATAGCCTAAGATGCATACTTGTACGCAACAATGCCATGCCGAATTAAAGCGGTTATCAAGAGTAAAGATGGCCCAACTAAATATTGAGCTTTTTTATAAAATTTAATAAATTCCACTTTTCACTTTTCATAAGGCTATCATTCTTTTACTAATTACGTGAATAAAGCGCATAATATATCATCTGATTGTTATATCAAATGTTATAGCAAGATCTCACACTAAAGGTTTTAGGCTATTTTTAGGTCCTTTGGTTAAATCATGCTAATCATGATTTACAAATCAATTGTTGGGTAGATAGTAAACCTATTTGTATTATAGTTCATCATCATGCTGTAAGTCCTAGCATAATGAAAAAGTATATAGAAGCATCCTTGGGATGCATTCACAATAAAAGTGTAATTTTTTCGCAGATTCAGTTTTACATTAATTGTATTTTGACATAACATTGATAGCCAACTACTTAGGCTATTTATTGCAGTGAATCATGTTTGAATAGATTTCACAAAAAAAATAAAGCAATAATAAAATACAATAGAAATCAACTGTATTTTATTTGTGTATAAAATGAATTGAAGATCCTGGAATTGAGTAAAAAAAGAAGAGCATTTATACATTTGCAACTAGCTTGTAGGATTAGTGATGCTAGAGAGCAATAGGTGCTGCTATTGCGATATCTAGCAAATGTTGTTGACGTTTGATTTAAAGTGGTAATCAATGCAAGAGCAGTGGCCATAAGGGTCGATTTGAGTAACCTTGATGGGCTTGGGTGAGCTACCGTCATAGCATGATTCAATGTAACCTTGATGGTTTAAAGTGTGATGTTTGTTATTGAAGTATGGAATCCTTTATCTGGGATATTGTGCAACTATGGCAGCAGGGCATAGTTGTCATATTTAAATATGCTTGTTATTGATTTGATTCTATTTGGATAAAGATACCATCACTTATTACGACCATCATGGGTGTGATTGAATACACTGTGATCAGGAGTGATTCATTCACACGATGTGCGATATAAGCGTGCATTTTCACTTTAGTATGTTTAAATGGTTGTTGATGTACATTTGAGCGCTTTCATTAATAGATCCAAATAGCATGGATTTGAATGAGTGCTATTTGATGAATTTCGGTTTTCGATCAAGTTGCGTTTGGGTGGCTGTTTCACTACACACCCTTCTAATGTCCTCCAAATGGATATCCAGACGCTGTGTAGAGGGGTATTCCTTATGCATAGGGAAAGACATGATTCTCAAATAGGCTTCAGATGCCGAGACATTTCTTGCATCAAGAAACTTTTTGATCTCATTCTGGTGATCACCTTGAGCAGATGAACCCATGTATACCTGTGCTCTGTCATGGCCATTGTATACATATTTGTATATTTATTTGACCGAGTTGACCTGGCTGCAAATCTCTATATTGATGTGTGCGTTGTATCTAGCGACCAAATAAAGATTATGAGGAACAACCAAACGATTATCAATAGTGTTTCTTCCACTATGCCTGGAGATTGTACGATCAGTCATCAATCGTCTAATGTGTATAATGTTGCTTGATTCTTCTGGGTTGATAGTAGCTTCTTCCATGTGTTAAGCACGAAGAATAAAAGGTTATAATTTGTAGCTTATAAAAAAAGTTTAATATTACAAAAACAAGAAAAGACTTATTTGAATAAGATCAGACACAAAAACTAAAGATTTATTGATGAAGACAAGAGTTATCCTATTTATACCAAGTTCTGAATGCCAAAGTAGCAATTTGTCTTGTACAACGCTTACCACATCTGGTGAATCTCAGCATTTAGATAGTTGAGATGCAATGCACTTTAATTATCATAGCTTGTCCATGTCGTTGCACGACACAGAAATATCTACCCATCAAGAATACCTTAATCTTTGTAGACAGTTGTAGCCCTTCTGGCACAACAATAGAACTGGGAAAAATGGTGGATCTACACGAAAATTGTGTAATGTCGCTTAGATTTGTTAATTTAGAAGCAAGAATGTAGTTTACGAGCTTTATATACTGTTTAGGATATAGATCATCTCTGAGAGGCAAATGTATTAGGCGTTGTATATTACATAAAAGGATCTGAGAATGAGCTGAGATGCATAATAAAAGTGAGAGGTCTTTATTCAAGCAGCACGAAGGAACATGAGTGGTGCCATCAAATGGCTAATCTATATCCTGGTTCCTAGAGAGTGGTAGCCTATGGCCTTTCGTCCCTGGAAGTGGGTTTCAATTCCGACAAATGTTCTTCCGTCAAAGCTATTAGGAAGAACATTCTATCCTGGATCATCTTTGTTGTTTATCCTTGACTGGTGGTTCATGAGTTCTGATGCAGCACATCCTCGTTACTGGTTCAAGGCTTATACAATTATCCCGCATTCAAGATCAAGGTCCTATTGCTGCGGCACTGTCAAATAACTATAAATACCTTTGATATCTACACTAGTTTTGATCCCCATTCAATCTTGGAATAACTTAATAAATATATTCAGTTCTAATTGTATTTACTCTGTCTATATTTCGTTATTCTAAACAAGATCATCAGTTACACAGACGTGAACAATCATACAGCACAAACGATGGGTATTACTAAATTGAATCTTCTTAGATATGAAACGAAATTTCATGTTATACGCGGTTTGGCTCGTCAGGCTATCATCGGCTGGGATTTTATGTGCAGATTTCAGGTCAATATGAATAATAAACTCAAAATGTTCACACTACAAACTGACATTCATCTTATAAACTTACATTACGAGACTACGGCTACAAGGCGTTGTGACATCCAATTAACCGATTCCCAAGATGCTCGGATACAAGATGTATTACAAGAGTTCAAAGAATTACTACGCAAAGACTCGGACAAGCCCTTGGTTACTACCAAAATGGAATTCACCATCGACACGGGAGACCATCCTCCCATCTACATTCGACCAAGACATTACCATCCTGACATACAATTGAAGATCGACGCCAAGCTCTCTGAACTGGAACGCAATGGAATTGTTAGTAAAGTCAACTTCACGGATTGGGGCTTCCCAGTAACAGCGGTCCCTAAGCCAAACGGCTCTCTTCGCATATGCGGACACTACGTCAAAATAAATGCGATCACAAAGACTATCAAGTATCCACTTATCAGCCTCCATCATGCACTTCAGTCTCTGGGCAATGCAAAATATTTTTCAAAAATAGATCTCCTGTCAGGCTACTTTCAGATTCCCATTGCTGCTGCTGACAAGCCCAAGAGAGCCCTGGTAACACCTAACTCTACATACGTTTTTAACACGATGGCCATGGGGGTGAAAAATGCCCCAGCACACTTTCAATTATTAATGGATCAGGTACTCGGGGACATGAGATACAGAACTGCTATCGCTTATCAAGATGACACCATTCTGTTCTCTGATACCTTTGACAATCATGTGCTCCAGTTACGCAAACTCCTAACGAGACTGAGGGAAGCCGATTTGACCATCAACATTGAAAAGTGCCAATTTGGGCTAAATCAAATCATTGTCTCTGATCAGGGTGTCCATGATGACATGGATAAAGCTACACCTATCAATAATCTACGGGCTCCCACAAATATAAAAGAGGTTGAAAGGTTGTTACTCGGCATGGCAGGAGTGTATTCCAAGTTTATATCCAAGTATCAAGTAATGGTGGAACCAATTCGACGCTTGAAGATCAAAGATGTACCATTCGCTTGGGAATCTGAACAGGAGCACGCGTTTCAAGAACTCAAAAGGTCTCTCGCTGCATTACCTTACTTGAAACAATTCAATTTCAAACTTCCATCCGAGCTGCATTGCGATGCTGCCACCTCATCAGGCATTGCTGTCATACTCTGCCAACGGTACGATGACACACCTTACCCTCTCTCCTTCGCATCCCGCAGTGTCACGAAGTTTGAAAAAAACTACTCCATCCGTGAATTGGAAGCTTTGGCCATCATCTTTGGGGTTAAGAAATTTAGGATGTATCTTGAATGCAACCAATTTACCGTATTCACTGATCATTCATCCCTCCAGTGGTTTCTTAATACCGATGCGGACAAACAACCCAGACTTTGGCGATGGTGCCTCTTTCTACAGACTTATGATTTCAAGGTTATATACGTACCAGGAAATGTGAACCATGCTGCGGATACACTATCTCGTGCTGCGATTCTTGCAATTGCCTCTTATCATCCGGACATCAATTGGGCCAAGGAACAAAGACTGGAACCCATGTTACGACCATACTTTAACAACACGAATGTCAAGTACACCAAGCATAAAATCGTTGATGGCATACTATACAAGGTAGAAAACAAACAGCACAAGACCATAGCCACAGACATGTACATAAGGGTACCTAGCCATCTGGTAGCGGATCTGATCAGCAAACATCATGACTCCAAGTTTGCAGGACATGGCGGTATCGCCAAAACCAAGGCTTCCTTGGTAAAAGCGCACCTGTACTGGATCAACATGACTCATGATATCAATGCCTATATTCAGAAGTGTCAAATTTGTCAAAGAATCAAGGGACATGTTGCTGCTAATCATAATATGGCCACTATCCATGGAACAGCTCCGTTCATCAAGGTCGCAATCGACTACTACTTTGGTCCTCTGCCAACGTCAAGCGCGGGACATCAATGCGTTTTGGTAGTTATAGACACATTCACAAAATATGTAGAACTATATCCTACCAGGTCAACAGCATCACAAGAATTGGCTTCCATCATGTACACACAGTTTATATTGCGACATGGCGTTCCCAACGAAATAATCATGTGTGATAACGGAAACAGCCTTGGATCATAATTCACCCGGCAAGTAGCAAGATATGTAGACATCAACATTGTATACACACCGCCGTATCATCCATCATCCAACGGGATAGTGGAGCGATTCATGAAAACACTACGAATAATGATTTTATCATACACGGAAATCGACCAGATATCTACAAGATGGGGCAGCAATTTGAGGGTAATTCGATTTGTATACAACAATATGTATCACCATTCTATCAAGACGTCCCCATTTGAGTTGGTCCACGGGCGCACAGCACGCACACCATTATCAACGATAACACCAGAGAAATTACCGGATTCATGCAATGAACAAGACACCCCGGAATCACACTTCGCGAAACAGTTACAAATCAAGCTTTAAGTTACATTTGAACATGTACACAAACATTTGGAGAAAATATATGATAATCAAAAACTAACACCACAATTTGAAATCAATGACAAAGTATACATTTTCAACAATCGTATTTCCACTCGCAACAATCCAAGAAAACTACAAGTAGATTGGATAGGTCCTTGCACAATACAGAAGGCCCTGTCCACCACAAGATACGATGTAATCAATGATGCCACAGGTCAAAAACACAAAAACACCCATGTGTCTTTTCTGAAACCATCTTACTGATCAACTTCTGCCCATTATCAAGCTTTTTCCTATATTAGGTTTTTTAACGCGATTTTCATTCATACATCTATATCAAAGTCCTTATTTAAGTTCTATATCTTATGACAGCGGTGGAATGTTGTGTAACGCCATATCAATGGTATAAAGATTCAAGCATCCACATCAATAAACGTAAGTCTTTCTTCTTCCTACAAATTATAGTGGTCCCTTTATTCCTGAACAAAACAATATACTACCTCTACGTATTAGCATCTGACACAAGCATCCATGCTTTATTAGTTCAGGCAAAAATTTATGGTTGTTTATTGATTACAATGAATTAGCAATGTAAAAAATATAGACTTATATGCATGCGATCTTTGGATCATTAGTTGCAAGCCCTGGGAAGCAATGTACAGCAAAAAAGCTTGAATCGATAGTTTGATTTCCATGCAGGAACAGCATGCAGGGGCGACATGCAAGTGCCCAAAAAAGGAATAGGTCCTAAACTAAAAATTAAACTGGTAAAAAAAAAAGTACTGGCAGGAAAAAGGAGTAAAACAAGTGAGATAAAAGGGTAGAGAATAGGAAGCTATGGTGTATGAGACATGCAATTGAGGATACCTCGATGTTCAGACAGCAGCACAGACAAAATAAACCCACAGACCTCAGTGGCACAAAAAAAGTCAGAAAAAAAAAGGAGAAAACGAGGCATTTGCATATAGCAAAATGAGTAGAGAGACAAGTGTGGAATACATCCACTATGATCTGCATTCCGACAGTTCATCCAGTTACCAGATTTAGATATAAACTGTATGTACACTGGATTAGATGTACGATATCGATTTATACTATGATCATGAGAAGATATGGACTTCAGATACGCTAGTACTATAAGATTCATACTATATAAGATATAGGCTATAGATGGCACCACGGACATGGATGGCACTATAGACTTATACTTGTATTCCGACATTGACTACGGATGTTTACCATATCTGGATAGGCACCAAGATTAATGCAATATGAGCTTGTTGCTTCAGATGTGCACTTCATGATCCACGCTATAAGACACATGCTTATATCCGTGATACTAGCTACAGATACTTTATGTACTACAGACTTGTACTATATATGAGACATGCTATAGACATGCATACGATATGCTATAGACATGCCATATATCCAGATACATGCTAAAGATGTATGCTTAGCGATATACACTCAGATATGTACTATTAATATAGACTAAGTAGACTGTACCTATCGGATACTTGCTACTAGATCGATATTAATTATCCTTATAGAAAGGATAGATCAGGGTACTTCGGATGAGAGTCTAATTATTCATCCAGACAGAGCTAAATCATGATTAGCTTGCTGGGGTTGTCTTTTAGCATGATTAGACATTAGTTGATCTGAGTTGACTTATTTGTCAATCTAATTAATAGAACTTTTATCCATTGTTATAGTATATAAGAAGGATCATCTACCTGGCCAGTAGAGAGACTTCAGTTTACTTTACACCTGTCAGTTTGATAATAAAATATACCTTTATCAAGTTGACATTACTGTTTTTTTTATTCTTTTTTTTCCGTGAATTTTAGTCTATCAAGCCTCAAATTCCACAACAAGGACCAAACGAGAAAGAAGCAGAGAAGGAGGACAAAGTGAACACAGACACTGCCACAAAGGCAACAGGAACAGAAACAATGAGAGTGGGGATGAGAGAGCAAAACGATTTCAACAACAAGGTGTCAATCAGTTATCAGAAGACTCTGACATTTCAAGATCCTCGGTAGCAGAGAGAGTTGGGGAGACAGCATAAGCCAAGAGAGAGGCAGTTTCAGCATCATGATGCAAGAGGTAGCCAAGATAACTCAAACGTTGTTTCTTGGCTAAACGCTCTTGATCAGAGGATGGGGATCGTGGTTTAGCAGCAGCAGAGGAGGAGGAACGAGCAAGCATTTCTTCTTTCAAAATGGCATTAAATTGGGCTTGGTTGATGCGATCATACAAGAGAAAAGAATGGGCAACAGAAATACGGACAAAGCGACGGACAAAAGACAACGAGCGAAGGCTTTTGACCTCAATGGCCTTTTGGACACGCAGATCAGGAGAGAGAGAAGCAAGTTTGGGATCTTTGAGATTGATTGGATCACATGGATCAAAGTCAATCAACGGAGAACAGCCACGACCATGGAGATGCATGGCTTTGGTGACGGTGAGAACATAGTCGTTGTGAACAAGGAAAGAAATCACATTCTGTACAGGATATTGAATATCCAGCACACGAGAGTTATTCAAAACTACGCCTTGAACAAGGCGACGCAGCTCAGAAAGACTACGGCGGACAGGAGTAGCAAAGTAAATAAATTGATAACCATATGGTATATCACTTTGGGGAGCAAAAAGACGAGCAAGAGTAGCAGATGCTTTCGAGACAGATGGAGGAGGAGGTGGACGAGCAGCAGGCTTTTTCTTACGCTTTGCATCTACATTAGATGCGACAACGGAAGCAAATGACAATTGATTTCCTGGAGACGAAGGAGTGACAGAGGTAGCATTGGTGCATGTAGTTGATACTGATGCTGATGCTGTTGTGGTGGTGGTAGTAGCAGGAGGTGGGCGAGATGATGATGGCTTGGGAGCCAGGCTAGTTGCAGTACCAGTAGCAGCTGCAAGTTGGGCTTCGAGAGCCTGACGAGCAGCTTCAGACTCTGCCAGGGCTGTTTTTAACCGCTCAATTTCGACATGGGCGGTTTCTAGACGAGCTAAGCGATTTCGAACCTCAATCATAAAGGTTGAAAGTTGCTGTTCACTCTCTGGAGAGGCAGATGGAGGAGTTGTTGGTCCAAAATCAGTAGAAATGTTGATGATATCAATTGATGTTTGTGGATGGTGGTGCTGAGAGGTTGGAGAGAGTGTCATTTTCTTTGTTTTTAACTGTTGGGTGAAATCTACAGCGAAAAAAGGTGGAGATCTTGAGGAACTTGGCCGTTTTTGACCTGGAGAAAGAGAGGACGCAGAGCTTAATGCCTGGTTTACTTTGGTGTCGTCTGGAATGGTGTTCTTGCTATGTATTGTAAAGGTCTATTATTAGCTCAGCTTAATATTGGTTTTTATTTATTTACAAATGTAGTCAACTGCGGAATCGGTATGATCATAAATTGCAAGACTAACAGTGATTCGGCGGGAAAAAGCATGTTTTAAATTTAAAGGTTGAGGGGAGCTGCTAACGGGAGGGGACCAGTAATGAAAACGGCATCAAAACCCACCAGAGAAGAGGAGAAACAGAAGGAAGAATGGCAATGGCCGCGCCGCAAGACGGGGGAGACGAACAAGACTCAAGGTAGAAACCGGCCAGACGCACCGCAGCACACCTAAACGTGCAAGCGCAAATACCGAGTAACATGCCAGGTTAGAAAGGCGGAAAATATGGATGCGAAGGTGGGATTCGAACCCACGACCTCTCGGCATACTCACTGCTTCCGCATGAAGCTCTAACCAAGTGAGCCATTCAAGTGTCAGGGTTGAAGGGTATTCTGACAGTGATTTAGATCTGCAGGATATCATTGACAGACTAAACACAAACAAGAATAAGAAGCGCAGGTTTAAACCTAGAGCGCCAGCTACCAGGAACATTAAACAGCGATTAACCTGGATAGCGCACAACATTACACAAACTATATTGGATAAAATCAATGTTCAAATCTAATATTAATAAAGCACCTTTTTTATCCATTCAACTAAAAGGCTATATACATTCCTGCATAATCCCTACATCTATATCTATATCTATCTCGATCAGATCTCAGATTGCATATACTATCTCTACGTATTCGCATCTGACAATTGGTAGCAACTTTCGTACTTTTTTATTTCCTTTTTTTCTATCCTGTCGCCTACAGCAGAATAGTAAACAAAAGTTGAACAGCAAGACACGCCGGCTAAGTATTCATTAAAGGGAAAGATCGAAACAGATATATTAGATCTTTGCATTTACTGAATCATAATAGTCAACCCTCCTATATTCATAGTCGTTCCTAGTTTCTATCTTTGAACACTATACATTGCTATACATCTCGCTCGTGTTGATTTCCATTCCACCAGCTCGGAGAACCCAAACCTGATACTGAATTGTTTATATACATTGACACAAACATTCAGCAAACTACACTACTATACAACCAATACAACCAACCAAGATTTCACACCTCAAATCAATACTCTCCCTCATTCTCGATCAAACATCCAACATATTACCCAACATGGCTGATCAGCAAGCACCCAATCCTCAAGGAGAACAACCTCAAATCTCACCAGATTACTCTCAATTTATGGAACAAAACCAGGTCATGCTCACCAACATGATGAAAGCTTTCATTCAGGCACAAAATCATGCACCTACTGTCAAGTTGCCAACACCACCTACTTACAGTGGAAATCGCAATGCAAGCGAGATTGATGCCTGGATTCGTTTGATTGATAAACAAAAGCTGCACAATGAATGGACTGACGAACGCACCTACAATTTTGCTTCTTCCTTGTTATCTGGGCGTGCTGCCACCATTGTGGCTCATCATGAAGACCCCAACAGTCATTTCACGACACCTACCACTTGGACCGCACTCAAGGAAATCTTGATCAACAACTTCCGTCCCTCCAATGACCAAGATTTGGCTCGTGATGTTCTGGTTACCATTCGCCAAACAAATTCAATTCGTGATTATGTGGATCGCTTCATGGATGCTGTCATTCCCATCAAGGATATCGGTGAACGTGAACAGTGTGATCGTTTTATGAGAGGTTTGAAGGACAAGGATTTGATTGCTTCGATTCGTGCCATGCCTATCGAATCACGTACTTTGGAGAGACTGTTCTCTGATGCTTTGGCGTATGAATTTGCGCATCATCCGGAGATCAGTGCTGGTGTTCAGACAAACACCAGATACAACATCAACAGCGACGTACAGCCTATGGATTTAGATGCCATCATGCATCGCAACAACAACAACAACCACAATAGCAGCAACAACAGATATAACAACAGAAACAACAACAGAAACAACCGTGGCCGTGGTAGACAACATGACCCCAGTCTCACTTGTTTCCACTGCAAGAAAACTGGACACACCACCAAGAACTGCTACATTCGTGCCATTGAAATCATGCATGCTTTCGACAAATTGGATCTGGACACTAGACGCAAGCTATTCAAGAATGTTGGTGTTTTGAACTGTATTCTGGATGTTGAATACATGGAAGAGGAAAACCATGGTTGTGATTGCAGCCAATGTCAAAGTAGTAATAAAGCTAGTGGCTCCTCTTACTTGCTGTCTTTATGTGATAAAATTGCAGATGAGAAAAGAAATGCACAGATGGATGATTTGAATCAAGTCATTGCCATGATGGATGCCTCTGCTGTTTCTTCTCCTGTTTTGGTTTCTGTGCCTGTTATTCCCCCTGATAATGTCTCTGTACCTGTGCCAGACAACAATAAAGTGGTAAATGTCGTTTCGCCACCCTCGTTGGATCAGGGCTTAGTATCGAATACTGTGGAAGAGAAGGTAGACTCAAACCCCGTGGTTGTCAACTCAAATGCCCGTCGTCCTGTGGAACTGACCCCTATAATTCATGACTTGGATATGTCAACTACCGTTGATCTCACCACTGATTCGGTGTACCTGACAAACCTACTGAATGCAGCAAATACCTCAACTCTACCTTTGTATGGAGCAACTATCAGACTCAACCGATCTCCGGGTGTAGTCAATGTCAAGTGCCTAATTGACAATGGTGCGAGTGAAAACTATATCTCAAGCAGAATTGCAAGGATGATTGAGGGCCATCGTAGCGTGATCCACGGTAGAGAGGTTGAAACTGCAGGTGGCAATGTATCTCCTATTAATGAAAAGATTGTCTACGATTTGAATTTGCAAGGTCATACAAGCCCAATGTCAGCATTCGTCTTTGATACAAAGTTTGATGTCATTCTTGGTAGATCCTGGCTCAAGGAACACAAACCTGTTGCAGATTGGTTTGATGATACATGGACCTTGTCTTGTTGTGGTTCTGGTAAAACCACTATCTCACCTACGTCGTCTTCCTGTGTGGCAAGCACACCAACTCAACAACCGCCTGAACTAAACTATCTGGTATCTCATCTTCAAGCAGAAAAAATGTTGAAGGAGGAAGGCACAAATGCATGTTTCTTGTACATGATGGATAAAGGAGAGAAGGATGGCGCAAGCACTGGAATTATTCAAGAGAACGTGGTATGGACAGATCAACTGATGAAGGATTTTCCAACGGTTTTTCAAGACAAATTACCTGGCCTACCACCCAACAGACAAAATTTCTCGCATGTGATCAACGTCCCTGAAGGTGTCAATCCCATCAATAGACCTCCTTTTCGTATGAGTCCAGCTGAACTTGATGAATTACAGCGTCAACTGACCGAATTGCAATCTCTGGGCCTCATTCGACCATCATCGTCACCATGGGGTGCTCCTGTATTGTTCGTCAAGAAGAAAAATGGTGAAATGAGAATGTGTATTGACTACCGTGCGCTGAACAAGGTTACTATCCGTAATTCTACTCCTCTACCTCGTATAGACGAATGTCTGGATCGTTTGCAAGGTGCTTCTTGGTTCACTTGCCTGGATCTTCGTTCAGGCTACCACC
This sequence comes from Mucor velutinosus, assembly GCF_035048745.1. Classification (NCBI taxonomy): domain Eukaryota; kingdom Fungi; phylum Mucoromycota; class Mucoromycetes; order Mucorales; family Mucoraceae; genus Mucor; species Mucor velutinosus. Next base: position 583,757 of record NW_027041921.1, read on the forward strand.
AAATTAGGCTAAAAGACTCTGATATCCCACTTACTGGATTTAATACCCGATATGGTAAATGGGAATGGCTTGTGCTGCCTTTCGGGCTTTCAAATGCCCCACCTAGTTACCAAACTTGGATGAACGGAGTTTTAAAGGATTGCATTGACAAGTTCGCCCTGGTTTACTTGGACGACTGCTGTATCTTTAGCAAAACGAAAGAGGACCATATCAAGCATGTTCGTCAAGTATTATCCATCTTTGAAAAGGAAGGGCTCATTGTCAACCTGAAAAAGTGTGAGTTTGGTAAGCGTGAACTGGAATTCTTGGGTTACAAGGTCTCGGCAAACGGCATCTTGCCATCTTCGTCAAAAGTGAAAGCTATTCAAGACTGGCCACGACCTACCAATGTTCAAGAGGTGCGTCAATTTGTTGGATTAGCACAGCATTATCGCCGTTTCTGCCCGAATTTCTCTTCTGTGGCTGCCCCTCTTACTGAATTAACCCATGGTAATGGTGCTAAGAAGCGCGCTATTGTCTGGAATGATCAATGTGAAGTTAGTTTCAAAGCCATCAAGCAAATGCTAACATCATCTCCTTTATTGAAACTACCTGACATGCGCAAGCCATACCGTATTGAAACTGACTCGAGTGATTTTGGAGTAGGCGCAGTGCTCTTACAAGAGGATTCTGATTCTTCTGCTTGGTTGCCAATTGCGTATGAATCAAAGAAATTGTCTCCGGCTGAACAGAAATTGCCTGCCCAAGAACGTGAACTGATTGCTATTATTCATGCTTTGAGAACTTGGCGTTGTTTTGTTGATGGCTGTCAAGGTGGTTATACTGTGTATAGTGATCACAAGCCTCTGATCTACTTCAAATCTCAACTGAACCCCACACCCCGTCTTGTTCGCTGGATTGCAGACTATGAAGCATTCTCACCGAACATTGAATACAAAGCCGGAAAGGACAACCAGGTGGCCGATGCTCTCTCAAGAAAGCCAGATTTGCTTGTGGACAATGGTGAGGATATTCCTTCTTTGGCACCTGAATACTTGTATGCTGCTTGGGATCAGCTATCTGACACCATCAAATCGGACTGGCCAATATTGTATGTCAACAAGAACTATGAGAAGATGAAATCAGATGTGTTGAGGAAGCGCATGGAAAAGGAAGAGGATCAGTTTGTAGTACGTCAAAGGACAGTATATAGATTGATAAAGACCGAGGAGGGATCAGTGAAGCAAGTCAAATTCATCCCATTTTCGGATCGTGCTGATTTAGTGTTCAAGTATCATGAAGCTTTTGGGCATGCTGGTATCAAGACTATGCTGAAAATGCTCACGGAAAGGTACTGGTGGCCAGGTTTGCGAAAGGATATTCTAGACTGGTTGAAAACTTGTACTGCTTGTCAGCTGAATAGTCGTCGTGATCATGTTCATCAAGATGTCATGCACCCTCTACAAATACCTCAAGCTTTTGATCGTTGGCATTTGGATTTTGTGGGTGAATTGCCTACAACTGGAAATGGAAACAAATGGTTGTTGACGGCTGTGGATTACCTCACAAACTGGCCTATCGCAAGATCAGTACCTGTAGCATCTACGGAAGCGGTAGCGGATTTCATCTATGAGGAGATTGTCATGCGATTTGGCTGTCCCTCTGAAATTGTGACGGATCGAGGTGCCAACTTTACTAGTGGCCTTGTAGCAGCTTATACCAAGCGTGTTGGAACAAACCACAAGCTGACCTCGGCATTCCACCCTCGCACCAACTCTAAAGTTGAACCATACAATGGCGTGATCAAGCAAATGCTTCGTAAGTACGTCAATGGTGCTATTCATCGCTGGGATGATTTTGTACATGCGGCTTTGTGGGCAAGTCGAATTCGAGTGCACTCAACCACTGGTTTTTCACCCTATTATCTGGTGTACGGACGCGAACCTAGACTGCCTGGTGATATTTTGAGGCCATATATTACCAAAGAAATGCTGTTGAATAAACGCACTGTAGCTGACCTGACCTCGCGTGAACTAGAATTACTTGGTCAACATCGTGCTGCTGCAGAATTCCGTTTGAAAGCCATGGGGGAAGCTGACAAGAAACGTTGGGATGCCAAGATCAAGCCTACAAATTTCGAAATTGGTGACATGGTTATGCTAACTCATGAAGGCAAATTTGGTTTGGAACCTCGCTATAAAGGACCTTACATAGTAACAAAGGTGTTCCCTGACTTTGGTACTTATCAACTAGAGACTGTTACTGGTGAACCATTGCAATCATTGGTGCATGTGGACAGATTGAAAGCAGCAAAAGGTGACAAACCAACAGAGCCATGGTATGATCCTACTTCTAGTCGTCGTGCGGTTCGTGAAGCTGATCGTCTTCGTATTGATTCAAACACCAATTCCATTGATCCCAATGGCACTACTACCACTACTGCCTCATCATCAACACCGGGTTTTCCCTCAAATCTAGGTCTGAATCAGCCTCAAGATGATTTTATCGATATGCCTGTCCCAATTCACAGCACACCAACACACAGTTCAACTACACCACCTACTACCGCCATTACCACCACTACAACGGAATCACCAAACAACACTCAGTATCATCATATAGTCGCACAGCAACAGATATCAGACGAGGATAGTTCTCTACATGGCAGCAGTGTGATGGATGAAATCGAGGACAACGAGCATGGACTGGATCAGATTACGGATGGATACGATTTTTCGTCGTTGGCTGATAGCGATATTGAAATTCCAGATCAACCATCAGCACCATCTCCACCACCTGTCATGGTTCCATCATCGTCATTCTCTACAACACCGTCTTATATGTCATCACAATCTACAGTGTCAAATACAAGTGATGACGCCGCAATCAACGAAACAGTTAGTGTGGATACAGATCTTGAACTGGATGAACGTGTGTCAGAGCCAGAAAATACAGATATGGTGCCAGATCTTCGAAATGAACCTCATGTTGTTCCTCCTGCTAGCCCGCCTTCTGTTAGTCAAGCTACGCCAGAACCTGATTCCACTACTATTGTGAATTTTTTCCCCCCTACTGATACAAACCAAACCCCCATTGTACTTACTTCTCGTCCTGGGCCACCAAAAAGTACTTTTGTCTTCAAAACTCCTGCCATTCCAAAGATTCACACGCAAAATGAGACCACCCAACCTGCAAAAAGCGTCGATCTCTCTTCTCACATGCCAAACACTGCCACTGGTTCATCAAGTTCAAGTGATGTTCAGGGTCGAACATTTGTCTCGAAGGGGGGTGATGTCAGGGTTGAAGGGTATTCTGACAGTGATTTAGATCTGCAGGATATCATTGACAGACTAAACACAAACAAGAATAAGAAGCGCAGGTTTAAACCTAGAGCGCCAGCTACCAGGAACATTAAACAGCGATTAACCTGGATAGCGCACAACATTACACAAACTATATTGGATAAAATCAATGTTCAAATCTAATATTAATAAAGCACCTTTTTTATCCATTCAACTAAAAGGCTATATACATTCCTGCATAATCCCTACATCTATATCTATATCTATCTCGATCAGATCTCAGATTGCATATACTATCTCTACGTATTCGCATCTGACACAAGCATCCATGCTTTATTAGCTCAGGCGAAAATTTATGGTTGTTTATTGATTACAATGAATTAGCAATGTAAAAAATATAGACTTATATGCATGCGATCTTTGGATCATTAGTTGCAAGTCCTGAGAAGCGACGTACAGCAAAAAAGCTTAAATTGATAGTTTGATCTCCATGCAGGAACAACATGCAAGTGTCCAGAAAAGAGAAAGGTCCTAAACTAAAAATTAAACTGGTAAAAAAGAAGTACAGGCAGGAAAAAGGAGTAAAACAAGTGAGATAAAAGGGTAGAGAATAAGAAACTATGGTGTATGAGACATGCAATTGAGGATACCTCGATGTTCAGACAGCAGCACAGACAAAATAAACCCACAGACCTCAGTGGCACAAAAAAAGCAAGAAAAAAAGGAGAAAACGAGGCATTTGCATATAGCAAAATGAGTAGAGAGACAAAGACCAAACGAGAAAGAAGCAGAGAAGGAGGACAAAGTGAATACAGACACTACCACAAAGGCAGCAGAAACAGAAACAATGAGAGTGGGAACGAGAGAGCAAAACGATTTCAACAACAAGGTGTCAATCAGTTATCAGAAGGCTCTGACATTTCAAGATCCTTGGTAGCAGAGAGAGTTGGGGAGACAGCATAAGCCAAGAGAGAGGCAGTTTCAGCATCATGATGCAAGAGGTAGCCAAGATAACTCAAACGTTGTTTCTTGGCTAAACGCTCTTGATCAGAGGATCGGGATGGTGGTTTAGCAGCAGCAGAGGAGGAGGAACGAGCAAGCATTTCTTCTTTCAAAATGGCATCAAATTGGGCTTGGTTGATGCGATCATACAAAAGAAAAGAACGAGCAACAGAAACACGGACAGAGCGACGGACAAAGGACAGCGAACGAAGGCAGCGAAGGTTTTCGACCTCAATGGCCTTTTGGACACGCAGATCACGAGAGAGAGAAGCAAATTTGGGATCTTTGAGATTGACTGGATCACATGGATCAAAGTCAATCAACGGAGAAGAGCCACGACCATGGAGATGCATGGCTTTGGTGAGGGTGAGAACATAGTCATTATGAACAAGGAAAGAAATCACATTCTGTACAGGATATTGAATATCCAGCACACGAGAGTTATTCAATCCTACGCCTTGAACAAGGCGACGCAGCTCAGAAAGACGACGGCGGACAGGAGTAGCATAGTACACAAATTGATAACCAGATGGTATACCACTTTGAGGAGCAAAAAGACGAGCAAGAGTAGCGGATGCCTTGGTGGCAGATGGAGGAGGACTAGCAGCAGGCTTCTTCTTACGCTTTGCACCTGCATTGGATGCAACGACGGCAGCAAAAGATGGTTGTGCTGTAACTTGAGATTGGGAGTAGCTGGGGGTAGACTTGGAGGCAGATGTTGTTGATGGTGGTGTTGGAGTGTTCGACGATACAACGTCTATGGTGGTGGGAGCAACATTGGTGGTGGATTGAGCGTTGATAGCTGCCAATTGAGCCGCAAGGGCGTCTCTAGCAGCCTCTGATTCAGCCAGGGCTGTTTTTAACTGCGCAATTTCGACATGGGCAGATTCTAATCTGCTCAAACGATGTCTGACCTCAACCATAAAGGTCGACAACGCAGTTTGATCAGTGGGCGAAGCAGGTGGGAGGGAAGTGAGACCAAAGTCAATCGAGTTGGGGTCAACATCGATCGAGGATGTGAAATGAGATGCTTTGGAGAGGTCTTGAGGTTGCATTTTCTTTGCTTTTAAATGTTGAGAGATATCAGCAGCAAAGAAAGGTGGAGAGAGGGTTGAAATTGGCCTTTTTTGACCGGACGAAAGGGTGTCAGCAGGTGTAATCTTGTTAAAAGTGTTTTGCTCGGTTATGGTATTGATATAGCAAGTACTTGATGAGAGATGATGGGTTATAGGAATCTTCGATATAATTCGGGCTATGAAAGTATATAAAAAATTCTTTAGCGGAAAGAAAGGTGCTTTATTAGCTCAGTTTAATATTGGATTTTATTTATTTACAATTGTAGTCAACTGCGGAATCGGTATGATCATATGTTGCAAGACTAACAGTGATTCGGCGGGAAAAAGCATGTTTTAAATTAAAGGTTGAGGGAAGCTGCTAAAGGGAGGGGACCAGTAATGAAAACGGCATCAAAACCCACCAGAGAAGAGGAGAAACAGAAGGAAGAATGGCAATGGCCGCGCCGCAAGACGGGGGAGACGAACAGGACTCAAGGTAGAAACCGGCCAGACGCACCGCAGCACACCTAAACGTGCAAGCACAAATACCGAGTAACATGCCAGGTTAGAAAGGCGGAAAATATGGATGCGAAGGTGGGATTCGAACCCACGACCTCTCGGCATACTCACTGCTTCCGCATGAAGCTCTAACCAAGTGAGCCATTCAAGCATCCATGCTTTATTAGCTCAGTTGGTAGAGCGTCAGACTTTTAATCTGAATGTCACGGGTTCGAGCCCCGTATAAAGCTTTTGTTTTTGATTCAAGAATTACTGATTTTTTTTGCGATTTTGAATATGAGACGTTTCTATGTTGGTTTTTTGTAGTAGCTGTTTACATGTTTTGTTATACAAGTCTGATAGTATAAATATTAGAGCTAATTGCCAAACTTAATAAATGTCGTCTTTTAACTTATGACTGATTTATTATATTGTTACAGGCGAGTCGGCAGTAGTATGTATAGTTTTAATATAAGATTTTGAAAAGAGAAGATAGTAAATTAGTCAAAGCAGATCTACTATCAAATGAGCATCAGGTTTATACAATATATACCCGCTTGATATGCGGCATTTTCCAGTCAAATTGAGTTGTGGATGGAGTGTAAATTAAACGGTACCAAATGTGATGTATTTTATTTGTTGTAGTGGCAAAAAAAGAAAGTGTATATCACGATTCGTAACAATATTATATATTATGTTATTATCACGACATCTTTGTCAGGTACATGCAGACTTTGTGTATAAACTTTTAATTTAGTATAAATATCAAGTCAATTGGCAAAACAATAAAAGATCATCTTTTATCTTAATTCTATGCATTTATTGAAGTCTAATATAAGAAACTGGATCTCATTTCACGACACATTTGAGGTAATTTTGCTGTTTGCAGTGTCAGCAATTCCAGGATACCTTACCGGAAGCTATTGCTACTAGCTATTTACAATGCTACGAATTGGTATGATTCTAACTCTCAAATATCTTTTCACAACCTATGTTATCAACCATTTTAGTCTACTTATCCAAGCTTTATATTCCAACATATACTATCAATCATCTATAAGGATCATATAAATCGTATTCTGTAATCCATTCACTCAAATTAGAATTCTTAGTAAAAAATTAGTAGGGATATTTTCAATCACTTCAATCAATAAACGTTATCATTTAGCTCAATATGAATTTTATCTCAACCTAATCTATATATCTATTACACCTCATATCGTTATTATTGCTTATTGAACTTGTTTCATCTGAAAGATCCCTTGAATCTAACATACGAAAGTAGAAAGTAGAAAACATATAAAAAGTACAATGAATCTAGTATAATAAGATATATAGGAAATTTAAGGAATCTTACAATTAATACCATGTTCAATGAAACAACAACGGTATTGAGCTATAACGCACTATGGATAAAATTTATGATGGGAATAAGAAAGTTTTATTTAGACACTCTATAAACTACCATTGCTAATATATGGCCTGGCCTCGTTTCTATCGTATGCTATCTATAAAATTCTGAAAAAAAGACAAAACTAATTTTTTTCTTTCTAGCTATTTTAGATATGGATCGAATAAGCAATATTGATTTCTTGATATTTGAATGTTGTCGATGATGAAAGGCTCGTATACCATAGTAAAAGTCTTCATTTTTAAGGTGAAAAACGCGATCGTTTAATTTTTGATAAAAACCATGAGGCACCCCTCATGGTTTTTGATCGATTTTTGGCCATGTTTTTCTTTGGCCCAAAAAGTTGAGCAAAGGTGTCAGGGAGTTAGCGCTACTCGAGTACAATTGTTTGGCATCATTCTGATGGCCTTGAAAGGTCTATATGTCAAGATATGAGGTACTGAAAGCTGCCAAATTTGGTTATGCTTCGTACATTCACTTATAAACATTGAGATTCAATACATACATTAATGAAGAGATCTTATTCTATTTTTACCAAAACTTTTGTCTGTATAGCTTTATAGCTCATCATTTCTGTTATACTATTGAGCTTATTTCGTTACAAGATCGTTTATATTCATTCCCTCTTGATTTATCGATTCATTGTACCATTGATTGTCTTTTATATTCCACTTTATACATCTTTCTTGTTTATTTATTTACTTTTATTATTTGACAGCTATAAACTTAGTGCTCATCCGATAGTTAATTAGATCTGCTTTGGCTTATTTATCTATTATCTTTTGCTTTACTCTCAACTACTTACACTTCTACCAAACGCCATTTGACATTGTCTGATTTAGATTAGACAAGCATAATGTCTGCTAGTGATAGAAATCAATTAGTCGCAGCGTAAGTAGTTAAAAAGAGAGGATGAAGAAGGGAGTTATACCCTACCTCAATCTAGTGCAGGCGGACAGCTTTAAAGACCTCACTAAGCAAAATTCAGGTCAATATTGTACACTTTCTTTAATCTATCAGTGATATATATAAAGCTTAACTTTTACATGATTTTGTAACCACCTTGAAACTATTTTAATCTCAAGCAGGATAAAATAACATAATAAAAGTTTCAAGTGTTTGCTTTCCAAGTAAATGCACAAACTATTCCATAGATATGAAACATAAGAAATCCTTAGTTCATTCATCTAAATTCAGAGAAATGAACAAAGTTTATCTTGATGCCTTTTTTATTTAAAGGAAAAATGCTACAGTCGAAACAAGAGCCTCAATCTCTAAATAACCTTTTCCTATCAAATCCCATCAGAATACCGACTTTTGATATTGTCCATCTGACAAACCTTATACCATGTACTGCTTTTACAGATTGACAAGTGTTGTGCTACATACAAATGTACATCTGGAAATGATGCTAGATTTCAATAGACAGTACTCCTGTCATTCTACATGCCTTTTTCATCAACTAATTTGAAAAAGAAACTGACATGAATTAAGAATATTTGTACTACACTCTCATGATATCTTTGGTTACATCTCAGTCTGCAGTTACCCCTTGACTATCCAGCCTCCTATTTTTGACTCAAAAAAACGGGATTGCACATGACATAATGACTATTAAAACACTTTTCTCTTGCGCTCTCTTTCTTCTTTAAATGGCTCGACAGCGAGCTAAAAAACTTAGTCTAAATGACAGTTCATTTGAATACTAAAACCCTCAGTGAATGAAAAAAGCGACAGCCATGAGAAATGGTGCCTTGATCCCCTTGTACCCCTTTTTTTTTCTAAATCCGTCCCCCTTGTCTCTAGAGATTTCCTGCAAAATGGCAGCTTTATTTATTTGATTGCACAACGGCCGATTGCGTTTGAAATCCGACAGGCCTTCCATCACTTCAACTAATAAAAATAGCAATTTGTTACAGCATTGGTGATATCAATTTAGTGTGTATCTATCAAGTTTTTACATGTTTTTGCATGTGTGTGTATCTGCAAAAGGAACCGCACTAAAAAAATACTATTGCACGTTCTTTTTTCCTTTTCCTTCTCTTTCTTTCACTCTTTTTCCTTCATCAACACCTTTTTTTTTCCCTTTCACATCAAGCAAAATACTAAATCAATATGAGAGAAATCATTCATGTTCAAGCAGGTATTAAAAGCACAATCAAAGCATGCCATCTCACACACGACTCACTGTATAACATTATGAAAACAAAAAGGTCAATGTGGTAATCAGGCAAGTCATGATTCTTAAACACAATCTAGATCAAACGTCATTTAACGTCAAAATCTACACAATGCAGATTGGCCAAAAGTTTTGGGAGAGTATCAGTCAAGAGCACGGCATTGATTCAACTGGTGCCTATGCTGGCGACAACGATTTACAATTAGAACGTATCAATGTATACTACAATGAAGGCTCTGCTGGCAAATACGTGCCAAGGCAAGAGATTTACACACAAATATGCAAAACAATGAATTCTCACATGCAGTCTCTGTAGAGCTGTTCTTGTTGATCTCGAACCTGCTACTATGGATGCCATTCGCGGTAGCACTTATGGTAAGCTGTATCGTCCTGACAATTTCATCTTTGGTCAATCTGGTGCTGGTAACTCTTGGGCCAAGGGCTACTATACTGAAGGTGCTGAGCTCGTGGAAAACGTCTTGGACATCATCCGTAAAGAAGCAGAGCACACAGATTGCTTGCAAGGCTTCCAATTGTGCCACTCATTAGGTGGTGGTACTGGTTCAGGTCTTGGCTCTCTCTTGCTCTCCAAGATTCGTGAAGAATATCCTGATCGTATGCTTTGCACGTACTCTGTTGTCCCCTCACCCAAGGTCTCTGACACTGTAGTTGAACCTTACAATGCCGTCTTGACAGTTCACCAACTTGTAGAGAATTGTGATGCCACGTTCTGTATTGATAACGAAGCTCTTTACGACATTTGCTTTAGAACTCTCAAATTGTCTAATCCTGGTTATGGTGATTTGAATCAATTGGTGTCTGCCGTCATGTCGGGTGTCTCTACCAGCTTGCGTTTCCCAGGTCAATTAAACAGCGATTTGAGAAAGACATTCGTCAACATGGTTCCTTTCCCTCGTCTTCATTTCTTTATGGTTGGTTTCGCTCCATTAACTGCATTTGGCTCTCAACAGTACCGTAATTTGAGTGTGCCTGAATTGACTGCTCAAATGTTTGATGCTCGCAACATGATGGCTGCTTCTGATCCTCGTCATGGCCGTTATTTGACTGTTGCTACCATCTTCCGCGGTCGCCTGTCTACCAAGGAAGTCGAAAATCAAATGTTGGCTGTCCAGCAAAAGAATTCCTCCTACTTTGTCGAGTGGATTCCCAACAGTGTTAAGACATCCCTTTGTGATATTCCTCCTGTGGGCCTTAAAATGTCTGGCACCTTTATTGGTAACAGCACTGCTATCCAAGAATTGTTCAAGCGTGTCAATGAGCAATTCACTGCCATGTTTAGAAGAAAGGCTTTCATGCATTGGTACACTGGTGAAGGTATGGATGAAATGGAATTCACCGAAGCCGAATCCAACATGAACGATCTTGTCTCTGAGTACCAACAATATCAAGAAGCTACTGCCGATGAGGAGCTCTTGGAAGACGAAGATTACCTTGAGGAGGACGATTTGCTCGAAGAAGATCAACTGGAGGAATAAACATGCCCCTTTCCCATTTAGCTTGAATATCATTACGAAATAAACTACCGTTTTATTATTTGAATGGCTTTAATATGGATCCCCAAAAACTACCAGAGGATTGCTGCGATGAAATCTCCTCCTTCACATCAGTCATCATCATCATGGCCTCTTCATCGGCCATGCTACTATCATCAATATTCATGTCTTCAAAATCTGATATAGCATCATAAAATATAGTAGGCGAGCTTTTTGTGGTATAACTATCCATGGTGTACATGGCATCCGGCGGTGATGCTGGTACGGGATCAATGTTGCTTTGGCTAGTGACGCTCTCAATGGACAAGGATATCACCGTGCTTGCTGATTCCGTAGTTGTGGATCTCCTTCTTCGACTAGTGCTGCTCTGCGGTAAATGCGCCACGTAGCTTTCATTGGGTATGATTGTATGTTGGCTTAAATCGAGTATAGAAGATTTTGCCCTGGTGATTTCCTCGTCTGGTTCTGTGGTGGCATCGCCAGCATTTTCTGTTTTTCTCGTTGTAGATCTAGCAGCAGAAGTAGAGGTTGTGCGCCCTAGCTTTCTCTTTCTTGTGGGAACGCCAATGACAATTGCTGGTTTTGGTTCAACTTTTGAGGGTATATTTTGTAATATCAAAGGATTCTGTCGTGCAGATACTCTTGTAGGAGCTGTGGTGATGGGGGCAGGACAATTGTTATCCAAATATTTATCGTAGCTATCGTCTCCAATTTCTTCGTATTCTTGAGATGAGGAGGTTTTGGGAATGAGTACCTTTTGAGTGTGCAGCTTTCGTTTCTTTTTTATCACAGGCGTTTTTTCAGGACTCGTTTCAGTTGCTGTTGGTGGTGGAGAAGGAGCCTTTGCTTCCTGGATCTCTCTTTCCCTTTCTCTCTTTGCGATAGCTTGTGATGCAGCACGAAGAGATCTCTTTGGCGGAGCTGCTGGTTGTGATGAAGCGGTAGAGGCAGTAGTGATTGTGGCAAGAGGAGTGGGCGTATTTGGTGGAGGAGAGGATGAACTGGTTCTTTCGGTCAAAAGAGGTTTGTCTGTGGCAAGAGTATTCAACTTGCGTTTTCTCTTCTTCAGAGACGTGCTTTGAGGGTTATCCTGTGGTATTCTAATCATGTCATTCTTTTTTAAACGTGTTGGAGACGTTAAAGGACGCTTCTTTCGTTTTAATGTTGGATTGTTTGGGTCAGACATGATAAAAAGTTGATTGCACAAGAAGAGCTTATTGCTAATTTTAATGTGTGACATTGAAAAAGGCTCATCAAGAGGAAGAAGGAAAGAAACAGGGAGGATCAAATAATAAAATGCCTTATAATATTTATCGTCCAATTCCAATAAAGACAAGCCGTTTTTGGCTAATTCATAACAATCAATAGCTTTGAACAATACCCTAAATTTTCAGTGACTCAATTGCTCCCGTGGCCAACAATCGAGGCAGTGAGCGTTGACTCTATCAGTCTTTTAACACAACCACAATGAAAAAAATTATCTCCGTAAAGTGGTAAATGCCAACAAGAATGAAACGAGTTTTTGATCATGGCCAGCAAACTGCTTATCTGACACTTGTTTACTCTCATGGAACTGGTTTTGGCACTTGTTGCATTGGAATGCTTTCCAGCAGAGATGCGAATAAATGGTCTGCAATACCAATAACGGTATCCGAAGTATGATTCATATGAATCAATTGACATAACATTGTCCCAAATCTAGCATCTTGCGCGTCACGTGTGTTTCTGAATGCCTTTTCGGTTCCTGTACTGATCTTGGCTAGAAGAAGTACAATACGTGGTAAATACAGTTAACGGATCAAGGCAACACTAGCATGCCATTTGAGATTATAGCCGTTACCATGGCAACGAGAAGATGCGATGCTGAGGGTTGCACTTGAATAAAGCCATATCCTAGTACTGTTTACTAATTCGAGGCCGTCAGCAGCAAGGCTGTCCATTACAATTCTATCAGCTACGATATCACTAATTTTCTGCAGAAACTTGGCGATCTGAGGGTTTCTGGTGAGCTAAAGTATCAATGCTGGGATCAGCGGGACATGATATATTGTTGCTTTTAACAAGTTTTGCTGCTTACAACGAATCCAGCGTTGAATACACTCATTTTGGCCATTGCCGATATGGAGCTCTTTCAATGAACATGTGATGAGCGACACTTCCATATAAATCTCTATAGCAACTCTTTAGTGTAAATGTGTATTAAGTAGTCGGTCTTACAGTAGCAGCCAAGTTTTACGCTGGATATATGTTTGGCATTGTCGTTACGGTTGAACCAGTAAATCACTTTCACTTTCTGAGAAATGCTTACTGACTGAGACTCTTCCTTGAAGAATGCTAATTGAGCATCCTACCAACTCAGTACTCTTTTCAAAAAGCTGCAAACCAGTTGAATCAGCTGCGAGCCTACGACCATCAATGGTATATCCTAGTAAGCCTTAATCTAAAGCACCCCATATTATCTCATTGTTCTGGTTTTAAGATCAATAAAAACGTGAGTGCCGTATTCACTGCATTGATTCGAGATACGCCTCAATATTTGCTAGCAATGGCACAGTGTCAAATAGCTGCATAGCCCAACAGGCAAGCGTCAGCACCAGATTGTCTAGTCGCAATAAAGTTGATTAAAACGGTTGCAATCAATATGAAAACCTTAATCGAAAGCAACGGTATAGTAGTCAAAAGTCAATAACCGCAATCTCCTTGATTTAATCAGAAGACAATTACAAAATTATCCTTATATGGCCACTTTAGTAAAGCCAAGATGTTTTTCAAGTTTTTAATTCAAACGCATTTCTTGATTTACTATATTGTGCTTACGAAACGAAACACCTACCGGTAGTCTAATTGCCACACTTGCAACTACTTACTGTTCTGATTCAAAACAAGCTTAACTTGATAAATCATTGATCTTGGACTAAATGCTAAGCTATGCGAATAAGCAAAGAGTACTGCTCTATTTAGACAACGTCAGTATTACAATACTCAGGCCAAGTTTGCTCAGGCGTAACATCCATACTACAGAAAGAAGCAGTAATAGCATGCAGTCTAGTTCATATGGTCTAATTTGGCATGGCAGATCGATTAAATTCGTTTTAATCGAGCTAAAATTCTAGCTGAAATCATCATGCTAATTGGTTCCATACACTGTGGACTACGACATTGCAAATCCAGAAACAATGCCGGCCAAGGCTTAGAGTATCAACGAAATGTTGGCTTTGTCTCATGATGCTTTCGCCACACCAAAAGCCAGCAATCTTTTACAAGGCCATGTAACATGTCCTACTGCCTTGTATGTATCCGCTGTATCACTGCAATGTTGATACATGCCAACACCCAACACTCTTGCCATCAAAGACATGCACAGAAATGAATCGACAGCAACCATGCAGAGACTTTGAATCATGAACAGAAGAGAGATCAAATGCCATTTTTCTTTTATTCGACTATACAATTTACAAGTCAAGTGAATTTCAAGAACGTGAGATAAATTCCACATGTGATATTCCCTTTTCATTAAACAAATAGTAATCGATTTTTGAATTGCTTTAATGATCTAGTGATTTTCTGCTTGATGGGTGGCAGTGTCAGTGCATTTGATGCAGTATTGTAAGACGGTGGTGGTATAACAAGGATGGATTTGGGCTGTGTTTCGCCAGTCGAGTGTCTCCTCATTTCGGTGGGTTGTTGTTGTTGATCCAGATCAGCGTCTTCATCGAAAATGGTGCAGACAACAACGACTTTTTCATCAAAACTCACTTTTCTCTGTCTTTTTGGGGTGGTTGTTTGAAGAGATGCAGGGGATGAAAATGTTGTTACAAGTGGATAAGGGCGTTTTGGAATGAGTCTGATGGGATTTTTGGTCGCTGTGGGTTTCGTTGTTGTGATGGATTCTTTGGGCATTACTTTCTGGCTTCGAATAGGTGATAGGGATGAGTTTTTGGGTGCTTTGCTATCAAACAGGTCAATTGCAATGCCAATAAACCACTCATTACAAGAGACTTACAAGTGCTTTCTTGGGATGGAAGGAATGATTTGCTTTGGCTTTTGAAGACATGTGCTGGGTTTTGCGTTTGAGTTTAATTGCTGGTAGAAGAAATAAGAATGCTGTGCACCTATGCTAACAAGATTTGTATGAACATTGGCATGGTTGGTGTTATCAAACGGATGCACAGCAAGGACAGACATAATTTTATAGAGTGATAGAAAGAGGGAAAGAAGAAAGAGGAAGAAGAGAACAGAAACGAGGGATATAAATAAGGACACCAGGTTGCTACATTCACGTCATTATATTTATGAAATTGCTACAAGCACAAATTGTGATACATATTCATCTTGGCTAGAGACAGTAACTTGAAAAGCGACACCATGTGCGGCATCAAAGGCCATTCTACATTTACATGCTATCTTGGTTCCATCTAAAAATGTTCCAGACAACAGCAAGACATGTAGGTTATTATTATTTTTAGGATCCTCAGTGCCTTCCAGAGGTTGCATGCCCAGGAGACTGATCAAAGATGTACAGGCAGCTAGAAATTGAATCAATTCCATGCAACATCTGAAGGCTATCCCCAACCACACATACCTTTGAGACTGGGCGCCTTGGCCTTGTCCAGTGCAAATGTCTCTACCACTGGATTTTGATCTAGTAATAGCTCGTAGTCTTCAATGTAATCCGGCCGAATATAGTCATTGGTAGCAACTTCCACAGCCTCTACTTGGTATTCATCATCGTACCCCTCAGGATCCGCTTCTCCTGTTGTGGGATCGCGATCCTTGACTTGGAATACCAAGGTATTGTTAAACACAGCATGCGTAGCAAGCTCATCGTCAGGGTCTTGCTGCTCAAATGCAACATACAGTGATTGGGTTACACCATATTCGAGTCGATCAGCTGGAATGTCTGCCACCTGAATAAGCCCTACCGCCTCTCCTTCCTCATCGATATTTGGCTGCATCATCATATGAACATTTTCCAATACCTGATCGTTCAGTGTGTTTGTGCAATCAAATTGGAACACAATGTGCTTGTCAAAGATGTGCTTGATACAGGACACGGTGTACTCTGTTTCCTCCTCTGTCAGATGTATCGCTGCTGTGGATTTGAAGAGTGTACCGTAGTGGGCGAATTGAGAAATAGATGACAGTTTTTCTCCGTATTGGAAACCTACGGATGCAGGGGCAGTGCTCTTTTTGGCGCCTGAAGAAGAAGAAGAAGAACCTCCCTGTTGATTACTTGACAGTAGTGCTAAAGATGAAGTGGTGTTTGCACGTGTGTCTACAAAGAATATTAGGGAGAAAATCCAATGTATATAAAACTGTATAAGCTTACGATCTTCTTCAGCTCTACTGATAACTGGCATTGCACTTAAATTAAATTGCTTGGCATTTTCATGGGAGTCAACATACTCCAAGAGCTTGGATTCCAGTGTTGCCAGTGGATAAGTGGCATCTATGAAAGCGCTTAGTAAGTGTGTCTGCTCGTCCATGTCCCTCCTGCTTACCACTGGCTGCGTAAGTCTTGGCAAGCTGTTCATTCTTCAGCATGGCCAAATACAGTGTAGCACGATCACGGACCTCATCATTCACATCATTCAAGCATCGAGTCAACAGCACAACCACGCTCTGTTTGACTGACGCATCACGTCCGTAAATACCGAATTTAACCAATGCACTCACAGCAGCTGCGCGCACAATTGAATTCTCAAGGATGACTCGGTTGTAGATGTAACGAATGTACTTTGTGGGTGTGCTCATCTTATGACCTTGCTGCCCCAACAGGTGCAAAATACAAACTGACAGTTTGGGAAACTCGCAATCCTCAATGAATTCACATAGTTGAGACAAGGCTGCCTCTCGACATTGGGGGATGTGCTGCACCATCGCCATTATGGCCTCCACAATCGTCTTTTTGAAGCTATATCCTCCTTCATCACGCAAGAGATTCCCTAGAAAAGTGAGCATAGTGGATTGCTTGGCAGGGAATTTAAGGCACAGGGACCGAATCGCATTCACCACAATGATTTTGAAATCATCAGCAATATCTAGCATGAACCCGTTGATTTGCTGCATTAATTGATCGACAGAATTCTCGTTGCCCGTCTTGAGGAGCGTTGTAATAGCAAATATGGCAATGCTGCGATTTTGGTCGCCAATGAGTTGGGTCACGTCAAGATTGCAGGGTGCAACAGATGCAGGCATCTCGATAGACACACTGTTCAGAGTTCGAATGGCTGCAAACCGAAGGGTGGGCTTGGGTGATGATAAAAAGACCTGCAAGCTAGTAATTGCAGGAATAATTGCCTTGGCTGGGATATTAGGTATGTTGCAAATGGCACGGGCTGCCTCCAGGACGACCATTTCGTTCTTGTGGCGTAAAAAGCCCTCTAAAATCATGAATATTCTTTGTGTGGATCTACAGACACTATGAGCACGTTGCGTCGTAAATCGCTCATCTCTCTTCTCATTTACCCTGCGTCGTCTTGGACAATCTTGCCCGCAAATCGAATCAGCATACATACAGCAGCTGGGTTTCTGAGTGTTTGGCTGTTGTTTGATCCACCTGTGCCTGAATATTGCTGTACTGTTTTGGTCACTGCCATCTTGTCATGTTGACGGATCAAGTAAAACAGACTGATGGCATGGTATTGGCTGATGTTGCTGTTGGATACAATTGGTTGAGGCTGTTTGGATTGCCCAGCAGTAAAGTAAATGGCAGCAGCTGATCGACCCGAGGGTTTCTTTTGATTGACAGCTTCCTGCACCTCGTTTGTCCAACGTTTGACGATATCTTTGGCCACATGGTAGAGGTGGTAGGATGATACTATAGCTGCTGAAGATACAGACGGCACTTTATCTACAATAGACGCTTTCAGGATGCGCTCAATGCCTTGTATCATGGCGGGCTATCATAGAAACGTGATGAGAATAAGCGTTTGATTTGCAAGAAACAGCACACACACACACACACACACTTACATCTGTGATCAAACACAGGGCACGAATAGCATTAGCTCTGTATACAGTGTCTTGTTTTGACTGTATGTCTTTGATAAGTGATTGGGTTACCATAATGACATCCTCAGCAATACCTGAAAGCTCTTTGATGACAAGGTACATCATTTGGCGCAGGGATGTCTATAGGAACAAAAGGTCAACCATAAGGCTTCATAGCTAGAATCGCTCCCTTCACTCACATCTTTGGAAGAAAATAGCTTGATGACATTGAAAAAGAGGTCTGTTGCTTCTTGCACCGAGAATGGCTCGCTGGTATACAGCAGAAATACAATTTTTGTCAATAGGATTCTGCATTTCTTGTTGTTGATGCGAGAGTCGTTAAAGATGCGAGCTTGTTGCAATACGGTAGTTTTGTCGATATGATAGTACTGCCCAACTTGACTGACTGCAAATGAAACAGGATAAGCATCTGGATGTTGTTGTGGTATAGTGTCATATTACCTCCTCCTTTTGGCCCGTCCTCGTTGTACTTTTTGCTGTAGCTCATGGCGTCTATGTGTGAATAACCGAAAATACAAAGAGCTAAACAAAAAGTAAAAAAGATTTCCTTTGCCAATGAGGAGGGGTAAAGGAAATAAACCCTAAAATTAGAAGAACAAGGAAAAGACGTTTTGAAGTTTGTAGGCGTTAGGTTACTCAAAGCGGCATTTGGTCTCTACGTTGCCAGGCTCTCAAAAACATCCTGGATCCAAATGTGGTGGTGAGTAATTTATCACTTTTTGACAGAAATCTATGTTTAATGTTTAAAGGCGAGGCTTGCTATGCTACTCGAGTCAGCCATCTTCAAGCGAGCAATAGATCTATTTTGCATCTCTCACAAAAGAGTGGTTTAGAGAGCAAAGCTACCTCCCCGCACCGAATAAGCTTGGGTGATGGAAGGTCAAATGATTTCGAGACATTCTTTGGACCCACTCAAAGCAGCATTCAAAACATTTGGCATCACTCTATTTGATGCAAGATCAACTGTTTCCAGTTACATGCAAATACATCATAGATGCTCTACTCAAGGATTCAGACGAGCGTACAAGATGTACGGCACCAAAGGCCTAAAATGAAGATAAACAATGACACAATATTGATTAACAATGCAACACCGCCTAATAAAGGGATGTCGGTTCTTTTTCACAGCATCTGGTGTGATACACTCCATGATCTGATTTGTCATGTAAGCAATGCTCGGAGAGATGGCACAGGGAACATCCATTAGTAATAAGCAACATTTGTAAGCATCAGTTCAAGGGCTGAAAAGACTGTTTTATGCTGGATTACTGGCACTTGATGACACTGTACTGCATAAAACAGGCAGGTCATTCTCTTGTCATTTGCACCTTTTACTGATCATCAATTCTCAAAACGGATAATATCTACCCATCCATCCATAGAGCACCATCCAATGAAACCAACGGAGCATTTTCATTTTGAATAGAGATATAAATTTTTTTGAGTTTTGGATTCTTCTCTCTCTCTCTCTTCTCTCTTTCGAACATTCAAATACACATATACACAATGGGGTTCTTTCAATCGCTGTTCAACAAGGAAAGAGGTCATCACGTAAAAAAGGAAGTGATCACACCCAAAGATACGCATATTACAACGGCAAAGACTCCAGCACCTCCAGTTTATCATAACACTGTAGTCACCACAGAGACCATACCCGACCAACCTTCGATCGCCAGTCGTCGCAGTAGTCGCCAGAGCATCTCATCTCATCACATTCTACCCGCTACGAGCCCCACTGTTCCACTATCTCCTCAGCAATCCAACTCTACCAGCACACACCCTTCAAACTCACCCCCCTTGTCTCAGCGCACTTCCAGCGACGCCGTGCGTCGATTCCAACTTTTAGAAGATGGTACGCATATACATCATTTGACACAGCCGGCTCAAAATCGGATAGCTGCTTCGTTGAATGGCCTGGTGACAGGTATTGCCAACAAGTCGTTGCGTCTCACTCAATGGGCCGAACGCAAGGTATCATTGGAAGAGATCATGAAGGAGCGAGCTGCATTAGATGTGCGTCTGCATCGCAAACCAAGCGAAATAACTCTGGCTGAAAAGTGGGGCACGTGTCAAGAGACGATAGGAAAAGGTACATCGGGCGTCGTCAGGGTGGCTCACAAGGTGGATGGAACAGGTGAGCGCTTGTACGCCGTCAAGGTTAGTTGGAAATTGCCTCATTCAATTCACTCTATACTATATAAATCACTCATTCTCTTTGCGTACACATTCACACACACACACGCAGGAACTCCGTAAAAGAGCTCAAGAAACAGCCAAAGACTATATCAATCGACTCACCTCAGAGTACTACATCTCATCCACCATGCACCATATCAATGTCATTCAGACGTTTGATATTCTACCACAAAACGAGGTGTCGCCTATATTCTGCCAGGTCATGGAATACAGTGGCGGTGGAGATCTGTTTGATGTCTTGTATGATTCACCTGATGGTTTGGAGGTGGCAGAGGCCAATTGTTTCTTCAAGCAATTAATACGGGGTGTTACCTATCTGCATAATATTGGTGTTGCACACCGAGATTTGAAGCCTGAAAACTTGCTGTTGACGACGTATGGATGCCTCAAAATCTCAGACTTTGGATCAGCTGCTTGTTTCAAGGGCGCAACGGTAGACAGTGATGGTGAGGAAGACGACGATGAAGAAGCATGCTCCAAGATCCACTTGATCAAGGGCCTTGTTGGTTCAGAGCCGTACATTGCACCAGAGGAGTTTATCGAGCAAAACTACGATGCGCGCCAAGTCGATGTCTGGAGCTGTGGTATCATTTACATGGCCATGAGAAAAGCAACACATCTGTGGCAAGTGGCCAAAAGCGGCCAAGATCAATCCTACGACAAGTATCTCAAATTCAGACAGTTGCTAGACGAAGAGCGCGAAAACGCCAGACGAGAGCATTGCCAGCGAAAAAAATTGGAAAAGACCTTGACGGAAGAAGAGAGAATTCGAGAAAAAGCCAAGCGAGAAGCAGGTGTACTCAAGGCGAGGGAGACGATTCGAAAGAGGGCGAAAGAAGGACGATTTGACACATTAGAAGGGATTGATATTCAGGCCAAAAAGGTTGTCTATCGCATGTTGGATCCAAATCCAAAGAAGCGTATTACTTCCAACGAAATATTAGACACAGAATGGGTCAGAAATATCTATTGCTGTCAACCTGAACAGTTATCATTATCATCATCATCATGAAACTAGATATATCACTTGTATTTTATTTTATTTTGTATAAATATAATCCCATCATCAACTCTTAACAGAGGAACTAGAAGAAGAAGAGTTGCTCTTGTTGGTATAATCATGCATGGATGTGTTGGTATTAAATATCATCTGTAATCGTTTTCTATCCTTTTCTAAGCGCTGGCATTCTTGATTTGCCTTGAAGTTTTCCTGTTCGAGTATATCCACTCTGTTTTTCATATCCAACATGCGCTCAACCAGTGCTGTCAATGCGTCTTTTGACATGGCTTGTTGGTGCTGCAAATCCTCGTTTTCTTGCTTGAGTTGGCTGTTTTCCTTTCTTAATTCCATGCATTCACGCTCATATTTGGTGTTGTGAAATGCGCTCTCCATGGTCAACTTGAGCGCATCTCGCTCTGCTTCCACATCCATCTTGTCCAATCTTGCTTGCATTAAATCGTCTTTCAATTCAATCGTCTCTCGCTGTGTTTGAGAGAGTGCTAATAGCAAATCTTCAATTTGATGGTGCAGTTGTGATACATCGGGCTCTCGCAGCGATGAAATAGAGGCTCGATCTGAATCCATTGACTTTTTTGGTGGTGCACTGCTGTACCAGGACATGGTCTTCTTTTTTCTGCTGTTTCGGCGTGTTTCTTTGGGGTTCTTGGACCAGAAATTGAATCGCACTGCCAACACTTGCTCGGTTTGTTTCTGTTCTTGCTCCAATTCGGTGACATAGGTCTCTGCAATGTGATCCATCTTTTCCTTTGTAATGAGTCCACTGAGTTCCACGGCGTCAGAAATGACTTGAGTGGGGTCGTTGTTGTAGGCGTCGTACAGCTTGTTTGATAAAAAGTCCAAAATATCCTCGAATTCTGTGAGTTGCATGAGCTTTGTTTCTGAGCGCTTGAGCATGGCGATGGATACACGCATGATTGTTTCAGCAGCGCCCTCTGCAAAGACGATATCGTAGATGCGGAGGATCAGCTCCATAGGAAACGCATAGGCAAACAGTGTCAAAAACCATTGCGATGCGTACATGGGCACATTGACCTCATGAAGCTTCAGAAAGTCAGATAGATCAGGAAGAATCTGATCTAATAGACTCGAGAATTGGTACAGCCGCAGCTGCAGTCCCTCCATATTCAAGGTAAACATGGTTCTCATTTCGTAGGTTTCCATAATTCTAGGTGCATTGGGTTTAGACGTCCATGTGTGTAGCTGATCCTGTTATTGCTTACCTCACAAATACGCAGAAAGCTTGTTGTTCAGGCATCTACAAAGAGAGAGAGAGAGAGAGAGAGAGAGAGAGAGAGAGAGAGAGAGAAAAAAAAAAGAGAGAGAGAGGGAGGTGAGCGAATGAAACAGACGTATACATTTAGGGAGACTCTACATTCAATAACAGAGGTCCAACCAAGAATGCCAAACCTTGACAATACCCCACTAAAGAGTCATACAAGCTGTATGCTTTCAATACTCTTTCCAACGCTTGTTGCCCTGTACCACCTTCTTGCTTGAACATTTCAATGCCAGGAAACGTTCTCGCTAAATCACGCTGAATGATACGCTCATAAGGCGAATGCTCCACGACCAACTGTCCATAGACTGTTTCCAGATTCAAGGAAGCAGATTGCGACATGGCCTGCCAAATAACACCTCTCACTTTGGCGGGAATGCCAGCTCGTAATTTAGCTGAAACGAGGTGAGGTAACTTGAGTGCCACTGCACTAAAATCTTCCGTCAGTGCGGTCCAAAATTCCCAATCGATGTTGTCTTTTTCAGCAGCGTCGTCTTGATCCGGCAAAGTTACAGCCAGGTTTTGAATCGTAGACAAGTGGCATTTGAGTTGATTTGACTGAATACACACTGACTTTGGATCTTCGTCTAGCTTTGCATTTTGTCTTTCAATCTGAGCAAGAATGAACTCTACAGAATCCTGGGTGTGGTGGGTTAGTTTGGATCGATAATGTGGGGTCGTGGCCGAAACGCTTACCTGCGGTGGTAGACTGGCATTCTCCTCTTCTAGTCTTGGCAGCAGTTTGAGGTCCTTTTCCTTCTTGAGATGCGATGCTGTGTGTAAACTGTTTGTTCTTCTTCTGCTGTTGCTGGTTGGACCTCCACGCAAAGAACCGCTGGTTGTTCTGGTAGGCGATAAGAGGAGATTGTGTCTTATGGTGGAGCTTTTCGATGTGCGCAAATGAAGAGGTGGTCTACGGATGTACTCTTCTTGTTGCTGTTCAAAAGCGTTTGCTAGTTTGGACATGATTTGTGATGAAAAAAAAAAAAAAAAAAAAACTTTAAAAGGGGGAACAAGGCACATGTTTTCTTTTCAACTAGATTTTTGTAATGAGTTGATTTCTTGCCCCCCAAAAAACTCCGTTTTTATTTGTATAAACTGCACACATCTAGGTACGCAACCAATACAAAATGATGAGAATGGTACAAGTAGACACGACACCTGCCATGATCAACGTATCACGCTTTCTTCTCGTATTGATTCTTGATATAATATTATTGATGCCAGGTATACGATCTACCGTGTCGTTTGGTTGGTACATGTATAACAATAGCCATTCTCTGAAATGTTACTTACTCACGATGCCTCCAACTCGTTGATTCACTCCGTGCATAATACGCCCTTGTCTGGATACATCTTGTCTGGTAGCATAAGCTTGTCTATGTAGCCACACACACACACACACACACACACACATATATATACGCTAGTCAATTACTGCTCCTCTTTTTGTATTCTGAATACCCAATTACTCACTCTAACACCATGTCTGTCATGCGATGCGAACTCTCAATGCGATTACGCTCTGTCAGGTAATAGTCTGCATTATCTCTGTTTCCTGAATTGAATGTTCTGATTTCATCTTGCACTTGGTTCATCAAGTTGGCTTTGTCTCTTGCTTGCTTGATGTTGGATTTGACTCGTCGAAATTCCTTGGTATAGTCGTATAAAATGTCTTTGTGTCGACTCAATAAATGAATCATGGATGGATTGGTGGGTGTTGCACTGGGTTTGTCCAGGAAATCGCCCATGCCAGTAATGACGGCTTGTAACTAGAGTGTGTGTTTGTGTGTCAATTCACCATTCTGCTGCTGCTGTGTGCCATCGTTCTTAACTACCTTTTTCAACAAGTCTTCTGTCTCGGATTCTTGTCCTGTATTGTCGAGACCTGTGGATTGTCCAATCTTTGTCAATACCGCGAGTTTGTTCTCAATCTCTCCTTCCAGAGTTCGGGCTTCTTTTCGAAGCTGATCCCAAGATTGGGCTGCTGTTGTGTTTTGATTTGAATCGATAAGAGGTTCAAGCGAAGGTGAAGGGATTCTTTGCATGTTTTTTTTATTAAACGAAAGAAAAAGGGAAACAATAAATCACAGCACACACACACACACACACACACACACTATGCGGCTATTAAACATTGGACAAGTGACAATCTTCATGTGTGCTCATCGTTTAGGACAACCACACAAAAGGAGAATGGACATACAATACTACAATCAGACAAATGGCATTTTATTGAAGTTTGTTTTCATCTGAAGCACGAGGTGGAGGTGGTGGAGAAGCGCCGGTGTTGGCAGCAGGAGTCGAATTGGCAGAGGCATGAGCTGGTGCTGGCGATGTAGTTGTAGCTGCTGGGGCAGTGGGAGATGTCACTGCTTGTGGATCTATCAATGTAGGTCTAGTTGTCAAGGCTAAAAGTCGTTTATCGGTATACCCAGACTACAAGAAAATCAAGTCAGATATCATCTGCCTCTCTTTAGTCATACACACACACACACACTTACACTCAATAAATCTTGCTCTCGGGGCACTCGCATTTGCAACATAGTATGGTTCTTTAAGCTTTGCTTCAACACTCGCTTCAATGAATCGTCCCTGTTCAATAAACATTTCCATAATCCATCAAAACCTTTGTATTGCAACACCATGCCAGAAATGGAATTGTCTTGAAACGAAAGCTTTAACCAGGCAACAAGTGGCTCGATAGTTGCATCAGCTATCATTTTTGTCTGATAAGCACATTTTAAAAGGAGGGGATGTATCAACAGTGTACTTACGAGATAATTGGAAATATAATGTACGGATAAAGCTCAAATGATTGACCTCAATGATAACGCCATTAGGTGGAGCTTGTGCTGTAGTAGTAGTGTTGGTATTATTAGATTGTTGTTGTGCATCTGCCTCTGCTTGAGATTGTTGAGACACGGATTGCTCGGTTTGTTGCTGCTGTTGTTGATGTGTTTGCTGTGGGCTATCAAAGCAAATCAAAGCATTAACACTACAGGGGAAAGAGAGATAGATTAAACGTGGCTTACCTAAAAGACTGTGATCTCTTTGCAGATGCATCACTTTGTGGGGTAGATTGTGATGGCCAGGTTTGTGCGTTATTCTCATTCAAAGAAGGGGTTGGTTGCTGCTGTTGCTGTTGCTGTTGCTGTTGCTGTTGTTGCATTTGCTGTTGTTGTTGCATTTGTTGCTGCTGCAGCTGTTGTTGCTGTTGTTGCTGTAGTAATTGCTGTTGTCTTTGTTGCGCTAATTGTTGTTGCTGCTGCTCTAACAGTAACTTTTTTTGCTTCTCCAACTCCAATTGCTGCTGTTGCTGCATTTGCAATTGTTGTTGCTGCTGCTGTTGCTGCTGTTGGCTGTTCACCAAAGCGTTCATACCTTCGATAAGCTTTCTCACTTCAGCCAAGTCATTGGCCGCTGCTTCTGTGGCTCTATCCATTGCAAAACTCATGTATATTCAAAGGAATAAAGAAGAGAAAAAAGAAGAGAAAAAAATTGTGGAGCTCCCCTACAAAAAAAAAAAAAAAAAAAAAAAAAAGCAACCTGTTTCCTACAGGATATTGCTATGTGCACCATCGGCTATCACTCTCTTCTCAATTTTACGCCGTGCACAACTAAGGAACGTCGTTCTTGCAAGATGATTTGGTATTGCATTGGCATATTCTATACATATGAGCTGCGAAATGTCAACATTGTGTTGTATGGTAGCTTGAGTCTGAGAACGTATAGGAGTGCAGAGGATAATATAAAGAGATTGATTGGAGGCATGTAAGCAATAAGCATCTCTATCGTTGCTTTTCCATTGATTTGTCTATACGCTGCAGACTATGTAGGTGGTAAATATTCAGAAAAAGAAGCGCTTGGAGAATTAGGTCATAAGTAGGGATTCAGATCACCGATAGTTCATGCTTTGGATACAGAGGCATCTATGCGAAAACAGTAGAATATCCAACCAATCTTACTTTAGTGTAGTCATCTTATGACAC
Organism: Mucor velutinosus; assembly: GCF_035048745.1. Taxonomy (NCBI): domain Eukaryota; kingdom Fungi; phylum Mucoromycota; class Mucoromycetes; order Mucorales; family Mucoraceae; genus Mucor; species Mucor velutinosus. Next base: position 610,196 of record NW_027041921.1, read on the forward strand.
TTTTTACTCGATATGATTTCCTGAAATTGTATATACAGCATCGATAGTGGGGACTTGATGTTACCAGATGGAGCTCTTGAACATAATGTAAGGTCTTTTTGAACGACAGCATATGTGACCTGATCAAATCAACGCTATACCAGCTCTAGATAGATAGATATATATATATCACTGTTACAGCACTGTTGGTTCATCGCAATTCCTATCTGCAAAAGGCGACCTGGTTCTCTCTCATGCACAAGCAAGGTTTTGATCCCAATGCTTCCATCCTTAGGGCCTCTTCCGCTACTGCTGTCAAAAGCTCAAATGTCAGTAATGACATTGTGGCCACAAAGTTTGTTGAAGGATCCAAAAAGACGAGGCACAAGCATGTTTCTTCCAGTAAAAAGTCAGACAATAGAGTCATGGGGCTGTTGAAGATTCAAGCCTACATAGCATGCCAGTACAAATAGAAAGAGTTCCAAAAAATGCCAGGATCCTCCAGCACAGTCGATGACTGTAAGATAACGCCTTCAACCAAGTCGTTACTCAGCAAGGTGGTGCCCAACGTCCAAATAGTGATGGAAAAAGAGCTGGACGACATATAATCAAAATGGACTCACCACATGTTTAACCGATTACGAAATGCGAAGAAAATTTCTGTCGCGAAATATATCAAATCATTCATCGACGACTTGAAGAAGGAACTAGCGAAGGCACAAACTGCTGCACCAAAGGTTGGTGGATCAAATGCTGGTAAATCAAAGAGAGTGAATCAAGCGCTGGTGGAGCTGAGATTGGCATTGTTGAAGCCATTGGATCAGAAGCAGATGTCGTTCAAGTTGGTGATGCTGGAGTTGATGAGACAATTGGCGGAACGATGGTTCATCAAACCGGAAAGCTTCAAAGTGTATCCCGTTCTCTGAAGACCATAATTTATCCTCGCTTTGATTACCAAGTCTTCAAAATTTAGTCTTGATACCCATTTAATCAGCTTCGCAATCATCATTGTCATCATCAGAAAGGCATTTGGGTTAGCCAACAACAGCGACATCCGCCAAAATTTATTCAAACTCAGTTTTTATTTTTATTTTTTGTTCAAGATTGGACAGATTTTGTCTCTTTTCGACTTCATTGATCTATTTTGTGATATTCGACTATATAAACTGTAGTTATCATCCAATGCTTCCTAATACACATGGCTTTTTCCAGTAAAAAACAGAAACCACCTGGTACACCAGTACCTGGTCAAAAAAAGTTATGCTGTCGCAGCCAAATCTCGCATTACCACCACATCACACTCTCTCATGCATGGAGAGGTTGTTCCTGCCAGCAATGGTACGCCTACCGCATCTACAACCACTTCAACAAACGGCAAAATTAAGACTCGAATTTGGAGAAATGCTCGAACAGACAATGGTTATTTTCTTGACATTTCCAAGATCCCTAACAAGACTGAACAACAGCATCTGCAGACCATCGATCAACAGTACAAAGCATCTAATTTCTTTGGCATCAAGTTTTTGGGCAAGAATGCTCAAAGATACATCGAAGTCTATCCCAACAACGAGATTGTCGATCGCTTCGTAACCGAAGGTATTCTCTACGAATCTGAACAGTCAAAGATTCGACTCTTCCCATGCAAAGCAATCGATGGAGAAGGCAAGCTCATCCAACTTTCTCTTACGGATATTCCATTCCTTCCTCAAGCTCAATTGTTGGAAGAACTGTCTAAGGCTCTAGGAATTTTTGGACCTCGGGCTGAATTACGAGCAGTCTATGGGTTGGTTCATGGGCACTGGCTATGCTATTCTTCAACAATTACCCGGTGCCAACTATCCAACCCTGCATCACAGCATTACTTGGAAGACCGCCTCTGAGGCTGAAGAATTTTGCCATGCAACCTTCCCGGACATGGCCACTTGGTGTCGCTACTGCCACGAAGAGGGCCATACGAAGTTTGAATGTCCCAAGGCATTGGCCCGCATTATATGTTACAATTGTAATAACATTGGTCATCGTCAAGATACTTGCCCTAAACCCAAGAAAGGATCCTCGGATCGTGAATTCAAGAAGGCTCGAAAGATCCCATCTACCACCTCTTCTGCGGAAGCTGACAAGTCCAAGTGGGCACCAAGCAATATCCAGAACTCGGATGCGGGTAAGCCACAACCCCAGGGACAGCGACAGCAGCGCCAGAACCAGCAACTCGGCACTACGTCAAGTGATCAGACCACCACAGTAACTCGGACAATTTTGCAGCCAGAATTCACGGCAGAGAAGCAGGCAGGTTCCACAGATCAAACTAACACCCCAGAGGTCAAGCCTATGTCTGAGGACGAGGATACTGACGATGATGACCACAAGCCATCAGCAAGCGAATCCGAGAACGGGGCGGAACTGATGAGCGACATTGAAGCGACTGACGACGAAGTCGCCAACCTCCAGCGTGAACAGGAGGAACATCCAGCACACATGACTTTTGACAATGGTGATAGCAACACCAACGACAACTCCACGGTAGCTTCTCCCGCAAATTATAATGATTCTACGGCTCACCACCAGAAATTGTTGTAACTATGCCGAAGAACATCCAATTTAAATACGCTTCACTGAACTCCAACAGTCTAGTGAAAGTAGGCCATCCACAAACACAATCATCATACCTCCGCCACATTCGACTTCAACAGTTCAACACAATATCATTCCAAGAAACTCACGCTACTGATACTACTATTACTACAATTGAATTACAACTACAAGCTACACAATATTTATGGACATACTATTGCGGTATTGCCTCCTTCTCTTCAGATTTTATACTGACCAAGATTGCTACTAGTCACCTATATGATTCTGATAGATACATACTTTGCAAGGTTCATCACCCTCACAACTTTTATGAACCTTTTTACATACTCAACTTATATGCACCAGCAACTTCTGACAATCGCCCTCGACAGGAATTCTTCGAGTCAATCTACAACCTGCTCTCAACCCTTTCTGAGACCATCGAACTCGAACGACTACTGATATCAGGGGACTTCAATTATGATTATGTGCGGGACATCACCAATGCTACTCGTATTGTCAAGACATCGCTGAATTGGTTGAGTTATTTAGATCAGCACTTCCACAACTGCTTGATCCTTAACGACATGGATTCGGTGCCAACTTATCAACGTGCCTTATCCACCATCGATTTATATACGCTGGACATGCGCTACGACACTTGCTGAGCGATGCGAATGTTGGATTTATTCCTCTCTCTTGGTCGGATCATGCCATCCTTGAAGTTGCTCTCAAACTTGGAAAATCCAAACTGGGCCCAGGATTTTGGAGAGGCAATCCATGTTACGCTAACAACCCAACATTCAGGAAACAGCTGGAAGAGAAAATCAACACAGCCATAGATACAATGGACGTGGATATGACACCGCAAAAACAGTGGGAACGCATCAAATCGGTGACTAGAAAGGTTATCCAAAAGTTTGGAGTGAAACATGTGAACTGGCGTAGGATGAGTATCAAGCATATGGAACGCAAACGGAATCGACTATTGAGATCCAAGCCTCCCAAAGCTACTCTCCGCATCCTACTGCCAAGGATTGACTCTATGTTACAGATATTACAACAGGAACTGATGGATATTGCTGCACTCAAGGCTGGGGACACTTGGCTTGAGAAAGGGGAGAAATCCGCTGGGTACTTGAAGCGACTACATCAAAAACAAACATCTCAACAGTACATAGCTTCATTACAAGCCTCCGACTCCTACAGAGATCGAGGCGATGGTGGACCAAGTGCTGAGGTCCCTCAAGAGGTGGTGAACAATGACGTTGTTACCGGGAACTCGTCAACAGATGCGGCTCAAGGCGATCTGGGTGATACTGCAGTGGCTCACGGTGATGCTGGTGATGCTGGTGATGCTGGTGATGCTGGTGATACTGGTGGTGCAGACAATATTGGTGTCGAGCAAGATGAAACGAGGCTATCTCTGGATGGACTGAGTACTGACTCCTCTGACAATGATTTCGAATCAGATCGTGATGAGGTGGATCAGGTAGGCACAGAGACTTCGGGTGAGCAGCCTTGGGTATCCGGCAATACTGAAGATATGAAATCGTTCGCATGGCATTTTTATACCGACCTACACAAAGCAGATCATGTAGAGCCTAGTGACATTGAGGCATATTTGGACACTGTGACATTTGAGAAAGTGCTGACCGTTGATGAACAGCAATCGTTGATGGATCCCATTACTCTGGATGAGCTGCTGCAGCAGGCAAATCGTTCAACAAAGGCCGCAGCTCCTGGTAGTGATGGTCTGGCCTACCCTTTTCTATCGCTCCTATTTCAAATGACCCGTTTGAAAGAGCTTGTCCTTCGGCTGTACAATGATGCTCTCAAGGGTATCTTTCCCTCTTCCTGGCATGATCTGCGTATTCGTTTACTACCCAAGAAGGGCCTACTTGCGTTGCTCAAAAATTGGGTGTGGTACAGTCTGCGCATGCTGAAGCCTACCAAACGGTTTGTAGAGAACGTAAAGTCCTGTGTTTATCAATTTGTCTGGAAGAAGAAGCGGCCATTACTACGCAAAGAACTTATATTCCTACCCAAGTCCAGAGGTGGTCTTGCTGTTCTCAACCCTTCTCTTCAACAATTGATCCTCCAAACACGCTGGCTCAATTACCTCGTTGAACCGCAGAAATATCTGTCCTTCCTGCGTCCCTTCATGCTCTATCACGTATCACTGCTACCGGCGTCATCAGAGTTTCCTTACTTGGCCTTCGTCGATGCTGAATACCGCAAGTCCTCCCTGATACACAAGGATCTTTCTATTTGGCATTCTATCTTCGCCATGTATAACTATTTTGATTTCAGTGGACTTCAACAAGTGGATTTCCTTCCGGTTCAGACCATCCTGCAATTGCCTTTGCGCAAGCTTCTCATAGGCCTTAGCGATGATCACTGACTCCGGCGTCATCCCAAATTTCCAGCAAACAAGTTCCTAATCTTTGATAGCCAACAACAACGGCTGCGTCTTCGTGTTGCTTCTGAATATTCGAGCTACTCGCTTCTTTGTGCCCCGCTCTATCAAGATATTCTCATGCTCAAAACCGTCAAACTGGTTCCTGGTATGTGGCCGCACATTCTGCAGCCTCTTTCCGCCTCCACCTTAGATTGGACGAGCTTTGATTTCTTCAGCAAATTGGGCACTAAAGACCTATGGACTCAGTACCATCCCGTAACCTTTCGTCAGCAGCAACGACAGTTGGTTCCGTCGGACCATCGTTTCAACAATTCAATGGTCAAGACATTATGGTCAGCACCTGCTCATCCAGCGGCAAGAACGGTCCTCTATCGGGCACTGTCGAAATGCATCCCTCATAAATCATACCTGTACACAATTGGCACTGTGGAAAACTCTATCTGTCCCTTTTGTGCCCTAGGCATCGATACATTGCGACACTTCCTCGTTGACTGTCCCGTCAAATGGCACCTATGGCAATCTGTGATCTCACAATACTACGCCAAATATCCTTTGACTTCCGAGATCATATATGGCACAATGCGGTATCTACATCTTCCTCGCTTTATAAAAGATCGATCCAAGTATATCGCCGTCATATCTACTACCTTATGGCAAATGTGGAATCTGTATTGGCTTCACGGTTCACAGAACCCTGTACCACTCTCCACCGCCTCCATAGAGCACTTTTCCTCCAGGACAGTCTGTCTAATTGATAGACTGCTACCTACTACAACATAATTTAGATTAGGTGCTTATTCCGTTGCTCGAGGTCCACCACTCTGCGATGTGTCCCTCATAAAATAATATTTGAATAAAATAAAATATTAGCTACAAAAAAAAAGCTTCCTAATACATTCTTGAAGTGATTTTCAAGGCGCTTCCATATGGTGCCAAGTAAAAGAGATGTTTTGACTGAAATTATTAAGTAATTTGATAAAATATGAAATAAGGTTTTTGGCCAAAATGTCGAAATTTTGCATATGAAGACCTCATAAAAGTAGCTTCAGAGGTTGCTTTGGATCGAGAGAAACATTTTGATTTGATATATACCATAGTAAAAGTCTTCATTTTCAAGGTGAAAAATGCGATCGTTTAATTTTTGATGAAAACCATGAGGTACCATGAGGTACCTCTCATGGTTTTTGGTCGATTTTTGACCATGTTTTTTAGGTCCTAAAAAAGTTGAGCAAACGTGTCAGGAAGTTACTACTACTCGAGTACAATTGTTTGGCGTCATTCCGGTGACTCAGAAAGGTCTACGTGTCAAGATATGAAGGCTTGAAAACTGTCCAATTTGGTTATGTTTTGCTTTATGGCTTTTATTTACACGGCATGAATCACATCTTTGGTAGCTGAAGTTTTCTGGAAGGGTAGTTCTGCGGCCTGTGCAACTTCTAATTTGAATAGAAAGCATACTGATTTTGGTAAAGCTAATTCATGCAAATTTTGATGCGTTGCTGTATTGTTGGCAAGCTTAATAACACTGGAAATGAATAACCGAAAATGCTGCTTGGATACTACTGTTTTGCACCTTCGCTTCGCTACGGTAAAACCCTCATTAAGAGTAATATTACCAAATGTTGGGTTAGACGCTTAGTTGCCATGGTTTTTACCTTTACTTCGCTACAGTAAAACCGCCTCATAGGTCGATGTTACTAAATGTTGAATTAGATGCGTTATGTTCTTGGTGGATGGGCGTAGCGCCTCCTCCAAACCTCCTCCCCATTGCCGGATTCGTCAGTGGTTTTATTCATCTTTACTCGGCTCTCAACAACAGACATAATTATTCCGAAAGGTTTGCTTGTACAAAATCATGCCAAATAGATCAAAAATGGCCAGAATTCAATGCTTTTGAGACCATATCTGAGCACTTCTAGAGCTCGCCTGACGCTCTAAATCACATCAAAAGACTTGTCTCAGTCAGCGTAATTCATATAATGCATTTTTACAAATTTTCAAGGTGGTTGATTTTTGATCAAAATTTAACAATTTTTCATGAGGTACCCTCTCATGGTTTTTCACCAATTCGACGTTTTTGCTGTTTTTCGATCCAAATTCGACACTTTTCACTATGATGTTATGAGGGACAAAATAGGTAGAAAAACTCGCTCTTTTATGTGAAAATGTTTAAATGGCATATTTCGTATCGACTTTTCTGACGTTTGCTTGATTTAATGAAATCGTCAATTTCTCAAGATAGGTTTGGACGAAGGCGCTAAACAGAAAAACAAAAAATACGGGCAGATAGCCCTTTTAATTTCATGCTGATCATGTTAGAACTACAAAACCTATCAGATTGAAGATGGTCAATAAATAATCCTTGAAAGGTTGAGATTTTTCCAAAATTTGTCAAATTTGCTTCGAGGAGGGAAAAAATGCCAAGCTTGATTTTTCGAATTTAAACTCAGGAGAGGATTATTCAGCTGTGCAGATCAATTGAACCTTCAAATTGAACACTCCTGTTATAATAGAGCATGTTCTTAGTCGAGTTGAGCCATAAAAACTGCATCTGGTCAATCATTTGATGATTCTTTTGCAAAACTAATGGTTGTTCCTGACATAAATTCAAGGAAATTGCTATTGTAACTCGTTAAAGGTTGCCGTATTTGTAATCCATCTCAAATTACGACGAAATCAAAACTTCCATGTTTAACGCAATGACGAATGAGCACACCAAGCTAGTTCTACCTACACACGTTTGGCAACATGTCAACAGCATCAGTTGTATCTTATCTGACGTGATAGTAGCACTGATACTTGTCATAGAATATCATCATCTTGGAGAAATCAAATCAAACTCATCACAGTGAGTCATCCAAGCCACTACAGTTCAAATTAAATATTTCAGTAACATTTACATTTCAAATCATCTTTGTTTTCCCTTCATCTTTCTACAACAACTAGTTCTACCTTGAGCTAGTTCATTATTTGTACACAGCGACAACAACTTAGACGACTTAAACAATACTCCATCACCACCACAACAACTTAAACAAAAAATGCCTGGTCTTTACATGCTGGATTATGGAGCCGGAAATGTGCGTAGTTTAGTCAATGCCATCAACCACTTGGGTTTCGACATTACCTTTGTCAAAGAACCTTCAGATATTGCCCTTGCCGATAAGCTCATTTTCCCCGGTGTAGGCGATTTTGGTTTCGCTATGCGTGCTTTGCGTTCAAAGGGATATGCTGAACCATTGAAAGCTTACATTGCTTCTGGAAAGCCATTTATGGGTATCTGTGTTGGCATGCAAACCTTGTTTGAAGGCTCCTCTGAAAGCGATGAACCCGGTTTAGGCGTTATTCCTGGAAAGACCATCAAATTCGACAACACCACCAAGGCTGTACCACACATGGGATGGAACCACACACAATTGCTGAAAAAGCAACCCAATGGATCAGCAGGCCAACCTGTCAATTACGGCATTGATGAAGACAAAGTTTACTATTTTGTTCACTCCTACTGCGCACGTTACTCTGAAGACAACAAGGATTGGGTATTGGCTACTACACAATACGGTGATGAAGTCTTTATTTCTTCTGTGCAAAAGGGCAATGTTTTCGCTACTCAATTTCACCCTGAAAAGAGTGGTTACGCTGGTATCAACTTGTTGAAATCTTTCATTACGGGTACTGGCCTTGTCGATGAAACTACTGTTACCACTAAAGCTCCTGCCAAGCTCGATCAAGATACATTTACTAGACGTATTATTGCTTGTTTGGATGTGCGTGCTAACGATAGTGGTGATTTGGTGGTGACCAAGGGAGATCAATACGATGTGCGTGAAACTGAAGGTGGTAATGATGTTCGTAACTTGGGTAAGCCAGTTGAATTGGCCAAGCGTTACTTTGAAGAAGGTGCCGATGAAGTGACCTTTTTAAACATCACAAGTTTCCGTAATTGTCCCTTGGGTGACACACCTATGTTGGAGGTATTGAAGCGTACTTCTGAAAGCGTGTTTGTTCCTTTGACTATTGGTGGCGGTATTCGTGATGTTACTGATCCTGATGGCACTGTTCACCCTGCATTCGAGGTTGCCGGAGAATATTTCCGTTCTGGTGCTGATAAGGTGTCCATTGGTAGCGATGCTGTTTACTGCGCAGAGAACTTTATCGCCAGTGGTGGCAAGAAAACGGGCACAACTGCCATTGAGACTATTGCTGAAGCTTACGGCTCGCAAGCTGTTGTCATTTCTGTTGATCCTCGCCGTGTATACGTCAAGAATCCCAAGGATACCACTCACAACACTGTCAAGAACTCCATTCCTGGCCCCAATGGTGAGCAATACTGCTGGTACCAATGTACCGTTAAGGGTGGTCGTGAGGGTCGTGATTTGGATGTAGTTCAGTTAGTCACTGCCTGTGAGCAATTGGGTGCTGGTGAAATCTTGTTGAATTGTATGGATCGTGATGGTACCAACTCTGGCTTCGAGCTTGAGCTGATTCAATCCGTTAGAGATGCTGTCAAGATTCCTGTAATTGCCTCTAGTGGTGCTGGCCGTGTGGAAGATTTCGTTGAGGTGTTTGAAAAGACAGGTGTTGAAGCTGCCTTGGCTGCTGGTATCTTCCATCGCAAGGAGGTTCCTCTTCAATCTGTCAAGAAGTTTGTGAAGGAATCAGGTGTTGCCGTGAGACCTATTGATACAACCATTTTGTAAATATAATCTGTAATAAACGTTAATGTCATATCATATGGTATAAAAAACATTGCATGATTTCATTTTTATCAGAAAAATAAGCTATGAAAAGCAGAGAATCAGGAGCACATTGGGGCTACATAGATTATGTCATTTACATCTCTGTTCCAAAAGACTTGGGTAAACAATGAATACGCTTAAAAGAAGGTGCTTTTTGGCCTCATGTACACACACACACACACACACACACACACGCACACGCACGCATTTGCAGGTCATTGCACATTAGATCAGTGAATATAAAAACGAGCGCTTTTCAAGGTTCAAATGCCTACCATAACTCTTATATTAAAATGTTTCAACAGAGCCACTAGCATTCCGACACAAGGTAGGAGGTTTCCCTTATTGGCGATGTAGAGTAAGATGTTGTAGGAGTGAAGGAGTTGCAGAAGCATCAGGCAGCTTTCTATTTCGAGCCACCAACCAAGTGTATTTCGCTTGTGTGACGCTCTAGTCACCACGTTGTTTTCTTGTTGTTTTGTTATACATCAAAAAAGTTGTATGGTATATATATAGATTGTATATTCTCTTTCTTTCTCTCTCTTTTTCTTCCTTTCTTTTCTCTTTCTTTTTGGCTATTTATTTTTGCACTGGCACATGTCAAAACCAACAGCAACAAACAGCCTCTCGGAAACCATGTCCAAGCAAAAGAGACCTATTTCGTTCTTTGGAATGAATGTGAATCAAGTGAAATCAGAGCTCACAGCACAACTTAACGACAAGGAAAAGATGCTAAGCAGAGTCGGAACAAGCCAAATCAGCCGAAATGCCCTGATTAAACAAACAGATGTCATTCGCAAGGAATTATTGGATTTAAATCGATTCAAGCAAGAAGATGAGCTGCCTGATGATCTTCGACTCAAGCTGGAAGGTCTGGCAAATGAAGTACAGTTCCTGAAAAGCTCCAAGGTAAAGTTATGATTGTTATCCAAACGGGACTTGTTCTAATCCTGTCTCATAGTCAACTGGTTTGCAAGACAACAGCATGAATGCGTCTCCTCTCTTGCTACCTCCTGCTCCAACAAACTCTTCGCCATCAAAGCAGCGTACAAAAGTAGCAAATGGAAATAGACGAAATCCTGATATTGAGTTCGCAACTGAAATTGGTCAAGGGCTGTTGATTGAAGTACGCAAACTGCAAGTGAATATTCAAGAAAAAGATGAAACCATCAAGCAATTGGAGTTGGCGCTGGCTGATAAAGAGCGAAATCAAGAGGCATCACTGAGGCATCTGAAGCAGAGAGAAGAAGTGGAGGGTAAGTCCTTATGTTTGTGCTACCCTGATGGCAACAAGGACTAATTTGAGCTTGACACAGAGAGACTAAAGGAAGAGAATTGGAATCTTGAAGTTGCAAATCAAGAGCTGCGTGCACACTTGTCAGAATCAAACCAAGCAGTGGCCAGACACAACTCAGAATTCAGTCGAGTGACTAAGCAACTAAAGACCCAGTCTGAGCAGATTGACATTATGAAAGCACAAGAGGAGAAGAATGCATCTGTGGTGGAGGCAATGAAGGCTCGCCATGAACAGGAGACATATCATCTTCGACGACACGCAGCCAGCGCACAACGCGATAATTCGCAACTACAAAAGCAGGTCGAGGCACTCAACACAGAGCTTAAAATCTGCAAAGCCAAACTTTCCATCAAACTCGCTTCAACATCTCGCACTGCTGAAGAGCTGAATCCAATCGAGCCCAACGCAGAGCCCATTCAGGATCAAGATTCAGAATCCGATCAAACCATCAATGCAGCATCTACAGCAACTGTTTCACCACAATCTCGCAACCAAGCTATGGAAACTGAAACGTTGAAGCAATCTTTAGCACATGCACACCGCATCATCTCGAATCTCAGAAGCTCTTACCACAAGGAAAAGTTAGAGAAGTTTGAGCTCAAAAAGATGTTGTCTGATAGTCAAGAAACCATTGAGCAAATGAGCAAGGAAATGTCTAGTTGGAATGCCAACAATACCATCTCCTTAGAAAATGGTGGCCATGGTCGTACAAGAGCAAATGGGAAAAAGAAGCCCTTGACAAAGAAGAAAAGAGGTGGCGTAGCAAGACAACCCAGGGGTCTTGTTGCTAACGAATCAGATACAGATCAGCAACTCCAGTTGAATGAGGAGGAGGGCGATAGAGAGGAGGAATTACCAGTAGATAGCGAGGAGGAAAACGACTATGAAAGTGGTGAGGAAGACCCAATGAGCTATTTTGGAAACGCTACTGGAAACACACTGGACAGCATGTTTGCGAACAGCACTCCATTTGCTTCAATTTCTATGAAGCCGTTGTCCTCTGAATTGGAAGCCAAGGTACAAGTGATTGATGCAGGCACCAATACCGACCCTATGGAATTCAAGCCATGTGCTCATGGCCATTCTTCTGACTCGCTGCTGTCGCCTTCTACTTTGGTGGTTTCATCGTCCTTACCTGTCAAGCATGAACATGAACACCAGACAAGTGATACACGTTCTGACTCCTTTGTCGTACAAGACAGAGATGTTCCTCATTTTAATGATCAGGAGACGCCTTGTGTAAATGGTGCTACAACAGCAGTAACAGCAGCCAATGCAGGCGACAATACAAACAAACTATCAGAATTACCCGCCGAAACTTACATTCAGGAAAAAATTTCTAGAGCATTGATCAAGGAGAGACAGGAAATAGTTAAGCGTGCAGAGTTCATTCTTTCTCCTGAACAAATAGAGACGCTATTACCCAATAAGGACGACTCGATTACAAATTCCACATCAAAGCCAGTCAGAAATGATGCCAGCAACCTGCCATCATCAACGCCTCAGCATACCGAACCATCTCAAAGCCAATTGATACCTAAATCTGATGTAGACAAACTGATTGAATCAGCCGTTATTGAAAAGACAGTCGATATGATACACAAGTCTAAAGTCGAACAGCTCATTGCAGCTTCAGTGCAGGAAGAAAAAATCAAATTCGAGAAAGAAGTAGCAGCAACTATGATACCCAAAACAGAGGTGGACGCCGTGGTCCAAAAAGCAACAGAAAAGGCCAGTGCCGAAGCAGTTCGGGCCCAGAAAAATATGATGCCAAAGGACGTGGTGGACACTCTGATCCAAAAAGTGCGCCAAGAGTCAATCGTGGAAGCTCAAAAGGAAATGGTGACAAAGACTGAAGCAGACTCAATGGCTCTGGCAGCTGTTGCCTTGGCGACTGGAAAGCTGATCAAAAAGAAGACACAAGAATCTGATGCGTTAGTCTCTGATATGATTTCAAAAGAAGACGCCGAAGAAATGGCGCAACAAGCATCGTTAGCTGAGAAGAACAAGGTCGATACGGCAATTGCAACTGCATTGAAAAAGCAAAAATCCGAATTTGAGTCAATCAAGCAATCTGAAATGAAGCAATTGGAAGCAATGAATGCAGTGACATTGGAAAAGCTGCAAGCAAAGATGGATACTATCAAAAAGTCTGAACTGGACAAGTTGATTTTGGAATTGGAAGCTCGAAAAGAGGCAGATTTGGAAGGCCAAAAGAGAGAGCTTGAAACTACAAAGACTATTGAACTGGAAAAGCAACGATTGGAATTCCAAGCAGCCATGCAAGTCAAGTTGGATGAGCAAAAGCAAGAAATTGAAGCAAGAATCGCAGAAATTGAGCAGCAAAAAGAAGAGTCAAATATTGCCAAGCAAGCTGAAATTGATACCTTGACCAAGAACATTGAAGCTTACAAGAAGGAATCAGAAGAAAACGTTCAAAGAATGAAGACCATGCTTACAAAAGACAGTGCCAATGTGCTGGTGAAACGTGCTGTGGCAGATGCGTTAGAGGCTGCTGATAAAAAGCATGCTGAGGCTATAGTGGGTATGATTTCAAGAGAGTTCGCTTTACGTATGGTGCAAGATGAAGTGGCCAAGGCATTAGAGGCAGAGAGAAAGGAGGCTAGTGAGAGAGAAGAAGCAGAAGCAATGCAAATGATCTCCAAGGCAGAGGCTGAAGCCCTCGCCAAGGTTGCTGCTGCAGATGCCATTGTCAAGGAACGTCAAACAATGGCTGCTCGTGAAAAGGAACTGATCAGCAAGGAGGAAGCTGATTCTTTAGCAGAGGCTGCTGCAAGAGAGGCTGTAGACAAAGAGAGAGCAGAATCTGCATTGGTGCTGGCCAAGGAGAGAAAGGCATTACGTGAAAAAGAAGAGCGTATGATCAGCAAGGAAGAAGCCGATCAAAATACTAAAGAGGCTGTCCAAATCGCATTACTGGAGCACGACAAGAGCAAGCCGACTACCGTGAATAATGAGAGTCCTGTGTTTACAAGATTCAGTTCACAAGACCAATTGGAAGCGCCCAAGTCTATTGAGCGTTCCGTGTCTACATCAAGATTGAACACTCCGTCTGTTAACGTATCGCCTGCTCCATCCATCTCTACGCCTACAAACACTGGCCGCAAGCTGAAATTATCAAGCTCTGTGTCTTCGTTACGATTAGGGTCTGGTAGAAAGGAAAACAATATACAGAAGAGCCAACGTCCTAGCACAGACAGCACATCAAATACGTTTGGCAGTTTCCGCATTCTGGAGAGCACCAAGTATGGCTCACATCGTCTTCAATCCAAATCGTCCATCAGTTTACGAGACCTTTCCAACAAACAGAGCAGCTCTACCTCTATTTCTACGATGTCTTCCATTGATGATATCCAAAACACACATGGTAGAATGCCAATGCCTATGCGATCTGACGAGAGCTTCAGTGGATTTTCTACCAATGGTGGCACTGATATCCAGGTGATTTCAGCTATTACGCAAACAATGATTGGTGAATGGATGTCAAAGCATACGCGTCGCTATGTAGGTGGTGGCATATCAGAGAACAAGCATCAAAGATTCTTTTGGGTGCACCCTTACACAGGCACTTTATACTGGAGCTCGGTGGAACCAGGCTTTGAAGGAAACGGTGCCAAAGCAAAAAGTGGTAAGATTATTCTTCAAATGTATATTCTTATAGACTAACAAACTGCTCAATTATTTAGCCTTCATTGAATCTGTATCTGCTGTGCCAAGTCATGACACTACTGGCGCATCTCCAATGAGTCTCTTGATTCGCACTCCCAAGAGAGATCTCAAGATAACCGCACCATCCTTAGAACGACACGAATTATGGCTCAAGGTAATGTACTGTTTTCCATGAACAAAACTCAATGCATCTAATCACACGAATAGTCCTTGTCTTTCTTATTACACCGACCCAACGATACCAATAACCAAATAATAGAGGAACCAAGACTCACATCAGACAGCAGTGTTGAAAATGCTGGACATCAACAATCTGTCAACTCTGCAGCAATTGATACCAAAACATCTGATAGAAGTATTCCTCATATTTTGGATGTCACTCAGTATGACTCTGACGATTCAGATGATATGGTGAACATTAGACAATGCTGCGATGGTAAGCATGATGTCTCTACTTTATCGCGCGGTCAGAATCACCATTATCATTAGTAAATAAATAGTATATAACTCTCCTCCAAAAAAAAAATTACATATCTAAATAAAATTTGTCGTTTAATGTTCTCAAATAAATGGATTCTACAGAATTTTGATTTAGTTGATCGCTGCCTACATATGGTCAGATTATTCTGGCCACAGTCAAAAGCCATACAATGCTAGCCACTGCCTTCTTCAAAAGACTATTCGCGATGACAATATACTTTAAAATATTTGACTTCAAAACATACAATGGCTACAGTGAAACTCGACCTGGATAAAGTAGGTTACCAAAGAAAATACTTGACATATTGCATCCATTGAGTGACAACAGAAAGCCCAAGACCCGGGAATGCGTATTATTTCATAATAGATTATATAGAACACTACAAGAAGAGCTGATATCTCATCTATTGTGCCAACTGTATTTGTGAGCCGGTGAATATTGTTTTACATACGCTGCAAAATCTACTCAAAATTATAATCATTAGAACGGTTTTACTTCCTTCCGTGTCCATAAAACGAGCATTTTACGCTTTTGAAATTAAAACTTTAGTTAATACTAAAAAAAATGCATTGTGAACTACTAGTATCTTGACTTTTGGCACCATATTGATGATATTATGGCTTTCAACAATACCTGCAAGAGTGCTGTAAAAAAACAGCTCACGTGACCAAAAACTTATTTTTTACAATTATATTAAATTTTTTAAAAGGCCATAATTGTCAGGGTTGAAGGGTATTTTGACAGTGATTTAGATTTGCAGGATATCATTGGCAGGCTAAACACAAACAAGAATAAGAAGCGCAGGTTTAAACCTAGAGCGCCAGCTACCAGGAACATTAAACAGCGATTAACCTGGATAGCGCACAACATTACACAAACTATATTGGATAAAATCAATGTTCAAATCTAATATTAATAAAGCACCTTTTTATCCATTCAACTAAAAGGCTATAACATCTTCCTGCACACTCTCTATATCTACTTCCATTTATATCTCGATCAGATCTCAGATTGCATATACTATCTCTACGTATTAGCATCTGACAATTGGTAGCAACTTCTGTTATTTTTTAAATCCTTTTTTTCTATTTGTCGCCTATAACAGATAGTAAACAAAAGTCGATCATCAAGGCACGCCGGCTAAGTATTCATTAAAGGGAAAGATCGAAACATCTATATTAGATCTTTGCATTTACTGAATCATAATAGTCAACCCTCTTTACTACAGTTGTTCATAGTTCCTCTCTGTGAACACTACCTACCCCATCTCGTTCGCTGTTGATTCCTATTCCACGAACTCGGAGATCCCAAATAATAATCCAACTATCAAAACAAACACACAAATCTCGAGTCAACACTCTCTCTGGTCTCTCTCACCACATTTTATTAAAACAACATGGCTGAAGACAATCAACAACCACAAATACCACCCAACTATGTTCAATTCATGGAACAAAACCAACACATGCTCACCAGCATGATGACTGCCTTCATTCAGGCACAAAATCAAGCACCTGCTGTCAAGTTGCCAACACCACCTACATACAGTGGCACTCGCAATGCAAGTGAAATTGATGCCTGGATTCGTTTGATTGACAAACAAAAGCTGCACAACAGCTGGAATGAAGAACGCACCTACAATTTTGCCTCTTCTTTGCTATCTGGACGTGCTGCCACTATTGTTGCCCATTATGAAGATCCCGACAGTAATCTTACCACACCTACAACGTGGATGGAGCTGAAGGACATTTTGATTAGCAATTTCCGTCCCACCAACGATCAAGATTTGGCCCGTGATGTTTTGGTCACCATTCGCCAAACCAGTTCAATTCGGGATTATGTGGATCGTTTTATGGATGCTGTCATTCCCATCAAGGATATTAGTGAACGTGAGCAATGTGATCGTTTCATGAGAGGTTTAAAGGACAAGGAATTGATTGCCAAAATTCGCGCCATGCCTATTGAATCACGTACGTTGGAGAAGCTGTTCTCTGATGCTCTGGCTCATGAATTCGCCCACCATCCGGAGATCAGTGCTGGTGTTCAGACAAACACTAGATACAATAACAACAACGGTGATGTACAGCCTATGGACCTAGATGCCATCATGCATCGTAACAACGACAACAACAGTAACAGCTACAGCAACAACAACAACAGAAACAGAAATAACAACAGGAGAAACAACAATAATCGCGGCCGTAATAGGTATGATTCCAGCCTCACATGTTTTCACTGCAAGAAAGTTGGACATACCACCAAGAATTGCCTCTCCCGTGCCACTGAAATTATGCATGCATTTGACAAGTTGGATCTGGACACTAGACGCAAGCTTTTCAAGAATGTTGGTGTTTTGAACTGTATTTTGGATGTTGAATACAGAGAAGAGGATAACCATGGTTGTGATTGCAACCAATGTCAAAGTAGTAATAAAGCTAGCGGTTCCTCTTACCTGTTGTCCCTGTGTGATAAAATTGCGGTTGAGAAAAGAAACGCACAGATGGATGAATTGAATCAAGTCTGTTGTGCCAGAAGGGCTACAACTGTCTATAAAGATTAAGGTATTCTTGATGGGTAGATATGTCTGTGTTGTGCAACAACATGGACAAGCTATGATAAGTGAAGTGCATCTCAGCTATCTAAATACTGAGGTTCACCAGATGTGATAAGCGTTGTACAAGATAAATTGCTACTTTGGCATTCAGAACTTAGTATAAATAGAATAACTCTTGTCTTCATCAATAAATCTTTAGTTTTTGTGTCTGATCTTATTCAAATAAGTCTTTTCTTGTTTTTATAATATCGAACATTTTTTATAAGCTACAAATAATAATCCTTTTATTCTTTGTGCTTAACATTTTTTAAGATCGTGTAAATCAGAATCTTCCAGATTTTAACCTACCTATCTAATTTAAACCGAAAATATGACTATGAATGATTTTACTGTGTCTCCTGCAGAACAGAACAAGAGTTCAGATGTTCAAGCTGTTGGAAGCGAGCTTTCATACGGAGGAGCTGTAGAGCGACTTCGTCAGGAGGTTCATGGGTTGATCGCTGAAGTTGCGAACAGTGGGTACAAGTCGGACGAAGAGGTCGACGCTTTGAAGGCTGCCCTGTCAAAGAAGTGCTCTAACTTGGAGGCTATAGAGAAAGCTCTCTCTATGGTCACACCTAACCAGAGTCCTTCCCAAGTAACAGTGGTTAGTCAAGGTGCGGCTAATAGTTCAACTGTACCTGATGATCTTCCTTTGTTCCAATGGTTTGGACGTGTCAAAGATGAAAAAAAGGAAGTTTTTGCCAACATTGAGGAGTGTTGTCGCCGGTTTTCCGATAAGTTGAGCAGTTGCACGCTTGATCTTGACGAACACTGGTATCGTTTACTTCCTCCTTGTCTTCCCGGCGATCTTCGCAATTGGCTTGATGAGTTTGTGAAAGCATCTGGCTCCACTGTGTCTTGGGCTACCTTGAAGGGAGCTATCATCGGTCGTTTTGGTACACCAAAAGAACAGCTCAGATTCGAAAGAATTAGGGAGTTTCTTCGTTGTACTAAAGGAAACGAAGAATCCGTTGATGGTTTCGTAGAGCGGTTTAAGACGTTGAGAAATAGAGCTGACATCAGTGATAAGGGTGTCGTAGCGATGGTGTTTTTTGACGCTTTCCCCAAGGTTACCGCTAGGTTGCTAATGGTTGCTATGAGTCAGGCACCAGAATCGTCATTTTATGACATTGATTATGTGTCCTCTCTCGTGCGCAAGATGGATATGATGGCTATTGAGACGGGTCAAGAATCTTTGGGCTCTGTTTTTGATGGAAGAAAACGCGCTGCTGACATACCTGTTTCGAACGAAGCAAAGAAGTCTCGGTACGCACCTTCTTCTAGTGGAAACGCTCTGCAAAGCAGCTCTTCGTCGAGATCCAATGGTCCCTCGTCCAACTCTCCACGTTCTGGTGCTAATCGTTTTGGCAAAACATTTGCTGAACATGTTGCTGAAGGGACTTGCTCCAAATGTAACGGTCCTCGACCAAAGGGGCAGATGCATCACTGCAACACTGCTATTCGTACTGGTGGTGGTAACACCCATCAGGGCAATGGTGGTAAAAAAGTTTTGCGTGCCATGACTAAGAAACGTGGTGGCAAACATTCGATGGATGCTGCAATCCAAGCTGCTTTTCTCTCTGCTCGTGTTGATCGTGCGTTAGCTGAGAAAGGTGCTTCTTCCCCTGCTCTCTCCTCTGCTGAACAATCGGTGGATGATGTTGTCCTTGCTCCTTCTTCTGGTGGTAGTGACAATGTTGATGTTGACCAAGATGCTGTGATGAGTGAAGCTCATGGTATCTTTGAGGATACTGACCTGGTGAATCGTGCCCAGTCTATTCTTCTTGAAAAAGAGATGAGTAGCACTACGGCCCAACTGATGTTCTCATGAGAACATCGAGGTGCTCATATAAGAATCTATTTTATGTTCTCATTCGAGAGCATCGATGTTCCCAAAAAGTGGAAAATGCTCTCATATGGGAACATCGGCGTTCCTAAAGATCTATTATAAGTCGGCCGATGTTCTCATAAGAACATCCGAGATGTTCCCATATGAGCACATCCATGTTCTTAAATAAGAGCAAATGTAGCTGTTTATGAGCGCATCGATGTTCTCAAATCAAAATATCGATGTTCTTAAATGAGCAAATCCATGTTCTCAAATGAGAACATTCATGATCGCGCATGAACCTATCGATGAGCTGAAATGGGATCATTGAAGGTCTGAATCAGCTTAAATATTGGTAGCTTTTATTGGCCCATAATTCGTGGTTTAAATATTGGCAGCTTTCATTGGCTCAGAAATTGTGGTTTAAATATTTATACATTTATTATTGGTTAATTTTAATGGGTAAACGAAGGCTACGTGCCAAAAACGTGCAATAGTAAAGCCTTGTAGTGGTAATGGTCATGCTGTAGGCTATAGTAGAGTCAAAGATAATTGAGAATAATAGCCTGGATCAGTATGAACTGTTTCGTGTTTCCCAATATTATCAGTTTTTAGGGCAATATAAAAGTGATGTTTCCAGGCGAGATCCAGAGAGAGCATAGAATGAAAAGGTTGAAGCCATCAACAGTGTTCCATGTAGAGCAACGAATTGTACAAAAGCCAGCATAATATCAAAGATGTGCATGTACCTATCAGCAAAGATGTGAACTGAATCAAGTTAGTAAAGCGTTCCAGCAAAGGCGTGATGACTACAATACCTCTTTCACAAGACAGATAGAAAGTACAGCACACCACCAGGCAGCGACTCATTGGGAGCAGACATTCTTGAAAAGAAAACATCGAACGAATGTTAATGCGTCTTATGCCGTCAGAAGTATCAGATGTATAGACCGCATCATTCAACTATGAAGCATCTGCCATTGTTCACTGGATGCAAAAGGGGATCCATAAAGTATGCAAGAGATGTGCTCAGTTATCAAGCCAAACCCGCCAGACCCACTCGACGCTGGCACTAGTTAACTTATCAGGTGAGTAACGACTGATTTTTCCTGATGATGCAGCAAAAGATGACTTACTACTTGAACAGTGATAGCAAGAAAGCAGATAAATGGAACCAGCAGGATGGAGGGAAACGGTTAACCAAATGGCATACTTGCGACATCGAAATTGACCTGGCAAAGTCGCCTTTACATTTCTACAAGATATTTGTTAGCTTTTATATGGCAAGAAGCATTGGACATACCATAAATTTGTTGTCTCGAAAGGGTGTAAATGAAGATTCCATCCTGGATACTATGGCAGGGATATGAAGCTTCCCACGGCGCACATTTGAAATGGTATTCCTTCTTCAATGGCATTGAAACCTAGCCTCCACCTTTAAAGCCATGGACGGTAAATGCTGCCTCTTCTTCTTGCTGCTACAGAGTACATGTCTCTTATGCTGATAGAATTAAAGTGAAAATAGATGAAAAATGAAGAAAAAAGAGAAACAAAAGCACTTTTTTCTCAAGGGATGACCTAAATATACAAAGTTTCGATCTAAAAATATAGAAACACGCTCTAATCATGCACAGTATCAGACTGATGTAACCAAATCAAGTAACTTTTTAAGCTGAAGTGACCTATCAAATGTGATTTTAAATGTGGCATCGCAGCTAATCCATCATCTCAAATCCCAATAGAGCAAGGCAGCATCAAATGTACAAAAGCAAAGTAATTTTATTTTGGATGAAATATACAAGATCTCACAAACGCACACACCATTACATATTGCTAGTAGTACTAAGGTTGTCATCATCCTCAGCATTACCAACACCGGCAGTTTGAGCAAGCTGGGCAATATCACTGTCTCCAACAATTGCTGATTCAGTCTCCTAAAAGCATTTGAAATGTTTCCAATACTTAGATGTTAGCCATGGCCAAAACAAATAATAGGAGCTACTTACCAGAAGATGGCTTCTTGCCTCGTTTTCTTGCAAAGACACATTGGCAGCAGCATTGGCAGCATTGGCAACATTGGCAGCAGCATCAGCAGCAGCATCAGCAGCAGCAGCTCGGTTTCTGCTTGCTCTATTTGCTTTGAAGGCCTGGGAGAGCAACAACCTGGCACACCACTGCTTCTTGCAGAGACAAATCATGAGATTGTCCCGTTGCAGGGCCTGCTCCTCCAGTGCCAGGCTGTAATATACCTGTTCATCCTGCACATGGTCCAGGGCATTCCAATGCGAGATATTCGGATGCATCACCAGTATAGCCTCCAAGACCCTCTTTGCTGTGCGGTGGAGCTTCTCCCTGCGCGATTTGAGCTGCCCTGGTGTCAAATCGGGTACAGATGCCCCATTGCATAGTTTGTGTAGATGCTGGAGCATTGCGTTGTATCTCTCCACAGGAGAAGCTCTGGCCCTGCCGGTAGGGTTTGCTTCAATTACCCGAGGACCTCTTCTGTTGCTGTTTGATAGTACCTGGCTTCTGTAAGTGGGATCCAGGATGCTTCTTGTTGCCAAATCGCTGCCTGCGTCTTCCAATGGCGACATGAATTGCTGTCGAAATCCATCATTCAAGACGTTCAGTTGTACGCCTTGTTGGCTGATTTCGGATCTCATTGCCATCATTTCTTGCAAGAGTCTTGCGGTGAAGTCAATACTGGCAGCGTTGTTGTTGTTGTTGTTGTTGTTGTTGTTGTTGTTATTGTTCATGGTTCGCGCTGATAATAAAAGTTTAGTAAGCAAAGAAAAGATATGTTCAGAGTTGTGTTGTACCGTATATCTCGTTGCGCACACACCACCACGTTGTTGAACGTCATTCGGTTCACAGGCTTCATGCAAGTAATGCTGACCTCATTGTACGCCCATAGTATAAGCATATGTGCACAGTGAATACCACTCGATTTGACATGATGTTGAAAGTGAAATGACGTAGAAGTAGCCTGAGGCGACATATCACATCATAGGAAACACGTTCCTTACTTGATCTTGGACTTTGAGTTACCAAACGTTATATGCAAGACTACGTATCACTTGCTTGTAAACGATGATAAACGCATTTGTTGGCGAGCGCAAATAAAACTTGAATTAGTATATAAAGCTGCCACTTGAAATTTGTTTTTACTTGCCTATTTTTCTTGGTTTCTCCAAACATGTCATTCTCAATCCGTATATCACGAGAAACAGAGCCATCCTTCTGTACAAATTGCTATACCAGCTTTGACAGTGCCCGTGCTCTACGCAACCATCGCCGAAACTGTCGTGCTCCCATTTTGAATGAAGATCAAGATGTTGAAATGGAAGAGCAACCTCCAGTGGAAACAACGCTGATACAGCCACAATCTCCCCCCAGTGCGCTAGTCACAGCCAATTCAGATCATGCAAACCAGCTGCATGATGATGATGCCATGAGTGATATTGAAGAAATGATTCCTGCTGCTGACGATGCTGATTATGACTACGCAGGCTTTGAACAGACGCCGGGTGCTGCTGATCTGCTGCCTATTGTCGATAATAATGGTAAGGAATTTCAGCGCTAAAGTAGATGTATATACTCACAATAGCGGATTCCACACATGCGATAACAGGAGACAATCCAGAAGAACCAGGGCTTGAATTTGATTTGCTAAATGTCAAATACAAGACAGTTGGAGTAGTCGACCCAGATGCAGAAGATCAGGCTTGCTTCTACGATTGCAGATCCCTCGAAGACATCAACCAAAATACATATACAACCACAGAACTGGTTTCGATTGAGCTGTATGATATCGTCAATGATTTTGCTATACCACGGGATGCATACAGAAAGTTGGTCAGGTTGATGAACACTGTTTTGAGAGATACAGAAAAAATTAGTCGAGGTAATTCGCATTGCAATGACATGTCATTTATACAATAACTCACCAGCTTCCGATCCTCCCCCCATGAACTGATAGAAAGCAATCCGGAGATCATGCATGGCCCTCGTGTGCAAAGCATGCTTCAGCGCCAATCATCGTTGACATCCCATGAATATGATGTGTGTATCAATGGCTGCAAGCTGTACGCATTGGAAGTAGACGACGAGGAGACAATTTGTGATATTTGTTCCCATGAAAGATACGATGCACGGGGAGATCTTCGAGCCCTGTCAACAATGAAAGTCATGTCAATTGGAGACATCGTATCACGATTAGTTGCGAATCCAATAACGAGAGAGGAGCTTCGGTACCGACATGCCTACGACAACAGAGACCTTGAAGAGAATCCATCCGATGTTATCATTGCCGACGTATTTGACGGCGCCACGTACAAGTCCATCAAGAATACGCATTTCACAAATGACCTGGATATCGCAGTTGCGATCATGAATGATGGCTTTGTAGTTGAAAAGAGAGGTGATCGGCTATTCACAATTATTCATCTGATGGTGTTCAATTACGATCCACACAAGCGTTACAAGGAGGAGTACACGCACGAGCTTTGTATCTTTCCAGGAAAAAAGAAGCCCAAATCATTTGACTCGTTCATTTCCATCATCTTGGCAGAGCTCCAGTGGCTTTCTACGTATGGAATGGTAGTCGAAACAAATGATGCTGGGCCAATTCGTTTGAAGGTTCATCCTCTAATTTGTGGTGGTGATACTCCAGGTAAATATCCTGATTGATAAAGCAACTAATCAGCATCCACAATGGCTAACATGAAATTGATTTACCTACCTGCTTTATTCTAGCCGTGTTTGACTGGAGCAAGTGTGCTCATCATGCATCTGAGTATGGCTGTCGTTGGTGTCTTTCGCGTGGTATGCACCCTGATAATCGCAGCCATGGAATGTACTTTCCAAATGCTGGAAGCATGCGTACGAATGAAGATTACGAGAGGGCTGAGTCCAACCTTGGATTCAACGGTGTCAGCCTTTTCAATCAGCTATCGTCATGCATTGCACCCCAATGCTTTGGATTCGAAGAAATGCATACATTAGCACGAGGTGTTGGTTCAGAACTCTTCGAGATGCTCACTGTCGACCTGTCTCCGAACAACACAAAGTTCTTCTACACATATCCAGATGGTGAATTGGAGCGAGAAAATTATCCATTTTTCATTCCAAAGCAACGGCTGTTCGAGATTGGCAAA
The DNA here is from genome assembly GCF_035048745.1 of Mucor velutinosus. Lineage (NCBI taxonomy): Eukaryota > Fungi > Mucoromycota > Mucoromycetes > Mucorales > Mucoraceae > Mucor > Mucor velutinosus. The sequence continues at coordinate 634,955 of NW_027041921.1, forward strand.
GCAATTGAGGACACAAGATCACATATACCAGTTGCATTTGATGGAAGCTTTTTGAATCTGGTGGAGAAGCTACGAGGCACCCGCAGTGTTGACTATCTTGATAATTTGCTGGTAAGATCAGATCCACTGTAATCTGCAAACGTACACATGTAAGGCGTGAATTAGGATCTGATTATTCTGATTTGAAATAGACCATCATACCTACTCTCTTTGTCCCAGAATTAGCCAGTCCACAGGCTAGGAAAGCAATCATGAAGCTGGTTAGAGGCGTCTGTCTTGCATTGCAATGGGAGTTCACTGAGTCTAGGTTGGCAGAGATTGATGAATGCATTGACTTCTTCATTGACTACTGCAAAGCTCAGAGAGATGCCATGTGCTTGTCACTTTCGGTCTTCCGTCCCGTAATGCATCAGCTTACACATGTAGTGTGGATGATAAGAGAAATGGGGCCAATTGTAGCCTACTCCTCACGAAGTCAAGAACGGTTAGTCATCTATACATGCTATGTTTATCACACACATCCAGTTACTTACATAACAACATCATCCATTTTACAGAAGCATTGGAAAGTTTGGTGATTTGATAACTGGCAAGTCAAGGACAGGCAAGCAATCTTCCAACTTGATTGAAATTGTTGCAATCAGAAACCAGCTGAAAAGGATCTTCGACTCAAATGAGTTCCTCCAAGGCATTCGACCGCAGCCATATGCATCCACCACATACCTCAATCATCCAGAATCTCTAACAAGCTCACAGTTGTGGGAACCTGATCAAGAAGAGACAAATTTGGATCATCATTTTGGCTTCGATGGTACTGATCGTGCTGAACTCCATGGTGTTCCAATTGCAAGATTCAAGCGTGCTTTGTCGAAATACTATTGCAGGATATTCTCTCTTCAAAGGCTGAACAGTCCATTGTCAATGACGATCAAGGTTGCCCATCGTGCTCTAATCGGTTCTACTGTCATAGGATCAGAAATATACAGAGAGAAGATGCATGAGTTTTGTAGAAGCAACCATCTGGTCATGTTTAGGTCAACTCACCTCAATCGACTTAACCACCCTGTCTCCTGTTGGTTTGTTTCGCGAGTGATATTCTTTTTCCAACATGTCTATGATGGGTCGACCTACTTTTTGGCTTTCGTTGAAACCATGAAAAATCATGGTGTTGCTTCTCACGACAGGTCTGTCCCTTTTGTTCGTATGAATGAGCCTGTCGAACAACAAATTGCAAGAAGGGTGCCGAGAGTGATTGATCCCAAGTATGCTGTCATTTCTATTGACGATGTTGAGATGCAAGTGGGATTGGTGAAATCTTTGGATAACGACTTGCACTTTAGCGTCATTGCAAACTACCATGCGTTTGAACAAGATATGTCGATCGATGCTGGCGATATTCGCAACCTTTAACGAGGATTGAAATCGCAACATACAGATTTTTTTTTTTTGCTTTCGCGTAAAACTACCCACTTGAGGCTACGAAATAAAAGATAATACATTTGTCAATACAATACATAGCTACATTCATTAATCATACTTGTATACCTCTTACAGCTTTGTTGTCCATGAAGGCATGCGCAAAATAATTATAAAAAAAAATAATAAAAGAAAAGGATCCGCATCACTGACCATCAAAGCATTTTGAGAAAAGCATAATTAACCCAGCAAGGTTAACGTCCAACGAAGAAAAAACGAGTTTGCTCGGATTCGAACTGGCGACCTTCAGTTTGTTAGTCAGGAATATTACCACTTTGACATAGCGACTCAAAGTAACCAGAAACTCGGGTCACGTGATTTTTCTCCTGATTTGTTTCAAATTGAGCAAGTTTGGAGGCTTCTAACTTCGTAGATAATGATGCTACGAATTGGCGTTCGGTACGAAAAATAAACAAAAGAACTCAAAAAGTCTGACCATACCATTTAAAAGCGCATATCTGATAACTATCTTCACAGTGTAAAGCCAAATGTTCTGATATGGGAACATCGAGGTGCTCACGAGAACATCGATGTTCCCAAAAGAGCGCATCGATGTTCTGTGAGAACATCAGTTGGGCCGTAGTGTAGCATGTCTGTGGACGACGATACGCTACAAAATATATTTGCTCAGCAATGTAAGTTCGATGCTAGATTTAGTGCTCCACCTACTATGACCACCAATGCTATTTGTGTTCCTATTGTGGTTCAAAATGTCATTTGCTTTGGCTTAGTGGATACGGGTGCTACGTTTTCGTGCGTCACTGACAAGTTCTTTCAATTCTTAGGAGGAACCTCTCTTGCTGGATTTGAGGCTAATGATGATGATGAGAGCTTTGTTCAAATGGCTCATGAAGTAACGACTGTGCCTAGAATAGGTGCGGTACGTTTGCACATTAGCTACAATAAATCAAATAAAAACCATTTGTTTGAAGTATTTCCATTCTATTCTGAGGAAAACGTACCTGTGTTGCTTGGTATGGATATTTTGTCCAAGCTTGGCATTGGTCTTACGGGCTTGGTGAGTCAACATGGCTTTCAATCAGGTCCTCGTGTACCAGACCCTATTGATGATGGTATTACTCCAAACGCACATCCTTTTGGTAGTGAGGAAGAGAGACAGCCGTTTCTACTTGCACTAAAGGGGTTATTAGAAGAGAATTCGCGCATTGATATGAAGAATACTCAGTGTAATCTGCCGGATTCGATTATTAAGCTTGATACTAAACCAGGTGCTGTCGCTTGGCGAGCTCAATATCCTTTGCCTGAAGCTTATCGTGATGCTGTTGCCAAACAAATTCAGATATGGCTTGATGAGGGTGTTGTTGAAAGATCTGCTAGTCATACACGTTTCAATCATCCATTGTTGGTTGTAAAGAAAAAGGACGCTGATGGTAATTACACAATGTCTAAGCCTAGAGTGGTGTGTGACGTTCGTAAGCTGAATGCTATCTTGGAAGTGGATGACAAACAACAGTTACCTTTGATCTCTCATATCCATCAGAGCATTGGTACAAAAATGATTCATACTTGTCTCGATATCCATGCTTGCTTTACTAGCTTTGGTTTGGATCCAGAGCAAGCTCATAAAGTTTCATTTACTTGTCCCTTCACGAATATCCAATACACCCATAAAAAGGCTGCTTATGGAATTCGCCATGTCGGATCGGTGGTTGTACGCACATTGCAAACACTGCTCTCTGATTTGAATACAAGCTCTAGTTCTACTTCGTTTCCTACTGATGGTGATCACTCGGTTTCCTGCTATGTAGATGACATCTTATGCAGTAGTAATGGGAGCCTACAAGATCACTATGCGTTGGTTGCTGAGGTAATTCGTCGTTTAACCGATGCTAATTTGGTGCTCAATCCTGAGAAAGTCGTCTTCGCTCAGCGTAGTATTTATCTCTTGGGATGGAGTGTTATTAATGGTAAATTACTGCCTGACGGTAGAAAACTTACCAACATTGCAGATTGGCCGACTATTACCACTGGTCGTCAATTGGCATCTTTCTTGGGTTTAATGTCGTACTTTCGTGCTGCCATTCCATGTTATTCTCGTCTGACTCGAGATCTTGATAGCTTGAAACAGTACAAGGATCTAACAGATGTTTGGAATGAGTCTCATACAAAAGCGATTGCCGACTTGAAGGATGCACTTACGATGGCACTTGTGCTGTCACCTCCTGATTTTTCGATTCGATTTCACTTGGCTACTGATGCTAGTTTAACTGCTCTTGGCGCGGTTTTATATCAAGTGGTCAACGATGAAATTCGATATGTAGGTCTCGTATCTCGTAAATTGTCTGTTTCTGAGCGTAACTACAGTACTACGAAAAGGGAATTGCTAGGGATTTGCTATGCCTTGGTTAAGTTTCATCGTTTTCTGTATATGCGAGAGTTTACCTTACATACGGACCATAAGAGTCTGATCTACTTGAATACACAGGAAGTCCCCAATGCACTCATGCTTGGATGGTGGGAGACCATTTTTTCTTATACTTTCGATATTGTGCATTTGCCCGGTGTCCTTAACGTAATTCCTGATGCTTTATCTCGACTTTACGAAGATTCGGATGCTGATGCTTCAGCACGACATCTTCTGGGGGGCAGGTACTATGCTGATGGTGGTGAAAGTGTAAAGAGAAAGAAAAAGGGTTCCAAAAACAAACTCAAGGTTGTCACACCTTCGCCTCCAATGAAACGTACTTTGGTCAGGACAACTAAGGCGTTACGATCTAATTCTTCTAGCAACTATGCACGCACTGCGGTAAACGCTACTCTTATCAAAGATGGCACCACCACAGCTGTCTCGCAAAAGCAAAAGGAATTCATATTGCGTACGCTTAGGTTTGCTGACTATATCACTCCTCCTGCTAATGAAAGAGACAATATGATCATTGCTCAGCATCTGGTTGGACATTTTGGGATCAAACATATTGAAACTGCAATTCATCATGAAGGGTTTCACTGGGTGAACATTCGGAAAGACATAGAAAGAATATTAGCTGATTGTGACGAGTGTAACAGGTACAATATCGCTAGAGAGGGATATCATCCTTTCCGTAGTGTCAATGCAGCCCAACCTTTGGATCATTGGTGCATGGATCTCGGTGATATGGGTGTTACTAGCTCTTTCGGCAGCAACTTTCTATTTGTCCTTACTGATTACTTTACGAGATTTACTGTGATAAGATGCATTCCAGACAAGAAGGCTACGACAATTGCCAGGGAAATGCTTCAAGTTTTCTCACTTTTTGGATGGCCAATCAAGTTGACTTCAGACAGAGGCCTGGAATGGATAAATGAGGTGGTCCGTGCTATGATGGACATCAGTGGGATAGACCATCGCCTGTCATTAGGGTACAATCCATTGGGTAACTCGGTTTCTGAGTCATTTATCAAAATATGTAAGTTAACGACTATCAAGTTGTTAAAAGGTAAGAGGGATCAATGGGAGCACTTCATTCCGTGGGTGAATTACTGCATCAATGTCAAGTATGCTCGGCTACATAAATCTCGTCCGTATACACTTTTGTTTAATCGTCAACCAAATGGTCTGGCTGATTACTCAAAGGTGGACTATTCCAAACGTTTGGAGAAAGCTGATAACAGACTCATTGACAAACGATACCGTTTTGTACAAGATGTTCTTATCCCGGCTATTTCTAAGCGTATTGTGGATACACAAAATGCTGATCATGCTAACTTTGCGAAGAAACATAAGGTCATTGCCGAACCCTATCCTATTGGTAGTAAGGTTATGATTAAAAATGTTCATCGTCAAAATAAGTTAGATGAACGGTATGAAGGACCTTATTTGATTCATAGTATAACCGATAAAGGTTCCTATGTGCTGGCTGACAAGACGGGTGCACTCCTTAGTCGAGATGTGCCTACCCATCATATCAAGTACCAAGTCGCTGCGAATCCTCAGCCAATCACAATTGATGAATTCTCTGCAGAGCATTACGAAATTCAAGCTGTGATTGATCATAGAGGATCTCCTGGTAACTATGAGTATAAGGTAAAATGGAAAGGGTTCGATGATCCTAGTGAAGATACTTGGGAGCCTGTGAAAAACTTTGATTCGGCCAAACACATTGAGCTGTATTGGGCTCGAAGAGAAGGTGCAAAGGCTGCTGGTAAACGTAGGTTAGCTCCTCAAACAGTTAACTGGCGAACTACTACTACTCGCGAAATTGGTCAGAGCGGTAGATCAAACAGGTCTTAAATGGCTACTAGCATGATGGGATCAAGTCTTTTCCTTACATTTTTGTCCTATGAAAGGTTTTTACACAAGGTTTTTACTGACTGATCTCGGATGCAGTGTCATTTGGTAATTATTTATTGGAAAGTGCTTTATGTGCTATATTGTCATGATGTTTTGTAATCTGGGATTACGAAATGTCCACAAGAAGTACCTGAATCTGGGGGGGCAATGTTGTGCCAGAAGGGCTACAACTGTCTATAAAGATTAAGGTATTCTTGATGGGTAGATATGTCTGTGTTGTGCAACAACATGGACAAGCTATGATAAGTGAAGTGCATCTCAGCTATCTAAATACTGAGGTTCACCAGATGTGATAAGCGTTGTACAAGATAAATTGCTACTTTGGCATTCAGAACTTAGTATAAATAGAATAACTCTTGTCTTCATCAATAAATCTTTAGTTTTTGTGTCTGATCTTATTCAAATAAGTCTTTTCTTGTTTTTATAATATCGAACATTTTTTATAAGCTACAAATAATAATCCTTTTATTCTTTGTGCTTAACAAAGTCATTGCCATGATGGATTCCTCTGTTGCGTCTTCTCCTGCTTTGGTTTCTGTGCCTGTTACTACCCCGGATAATGTCTCTGTACCTGTGCCAGACAACAATCCAGTGGTGAATTTAAACCCTGTCGTTGCGAACTCAAATACTCGTCGTCCTGTGGAATTGTCTCCTATCATTCAAGACTTGGATACGTCAACCACCATTGACCTCACCACTGACTCTGTGTACCTGACAAATTTATTGAATGCAGCAAATACCTCAACTCTACCTTTGTATGGAGCAACCGTCAGACTCAAACATTCTCTGGGTGTAGTCAAAGTCAAGTGCCTAATTGACAATGGTGCTAGTGAAAACTACATCTCAGGTAGAATTGCAAACATGATTGAAGGCCATCGTAGCGTGATCCATGGAAGAGAGGTTGAAACTGCAGGTGGCAATGTATCTCCTATTAATGAAAAGATTGTCTACGATTTGAATTTGCAAGGTCATACAAGCCCAATGTCAGCATTCGTCTTTGATACAAAGTTCGATGTCATTCTTGGTAGATCCTGGCTCAAGGAACACAAGCCTGTTGCAGATTGGTTTGATGATACGTGGACCTTGTCTTGTTGTGGTCCTGGTAAAACCACTATCTCACCCACGTCGTCTTCCTGTGTGTCAAGCACACCAACTCAACAACCGCCTGAATTAAATTACTTGGTATCTCATCTTCAAGCAGAGAAAATGTTGAAGGAGGAAGGCACAAATGCATGTTTCTTGTATATGATGGATCAAGGAGAGAAGGATGGCGCAAGTACTGGAATTACTCAAGAGAATGTGGTATGGACAGATCAACTGATGAAGGATTTTCCAACGGTTTTTCAAGACAAATTACCTGGCCTACCACCCAACAGACAAAATTTCTCACATGTGATCAACGTTCCTGAAGGTGTCAATCCCATCAACAGACCTCCTTTTCGTATGAGTCCAGCTGAACTTGATGAATTGCAGCGTCAACTGACCGAACTGCAATCTCTGGGCCTCATTCGACCATCGTCGTCACCATGGGGTGCTCCGGTATTATTCGTCAAGAAGAAAAATGGTGAAATGCGAATGTGCATTGACTACCGCGCTCTGAACAAGGTCACTATTCGCAACTCTACCCCTTTGCCTCGCATTGATGAATGCCTGGATCGTTTGCAAGGCGCTTCGTGGTTCACTTGCCTGGATCTTCGTTCCGGCTACCACCAAATTAGGCTAAAAGACTCTGATATCCCACTTACTGGATTTAATACCCGATATGGTAAATGGGAATGGCTCGTGCTGCCTTTCGGACTTTCAAATGCTCCACCCAGTTACCAAACTTGGATGAACGGAGTTTTAAAAGATTGCATTGACAGATTCGCTTTGGTTTACTTGGACGACTGTTGCATCTTTAGCAAGACATTAGAAGACCATATCAAGCACGTTCGTCAAGTACTCTCCATCTTTGAAAAGGAAGGGCTCATTGTCAACTTGAAGAAATGTGAATTCGGTAAGCGTGAGCTAGAATTTCTGGGTTTCAAGGTCTCCGCGAATGGTATTTTACCATCGTCATCGAAAGTGAAAGCTATCCAAGACTGGCCAAGACCTACTAATGTGCAAGAGGTGCGTCAATTTGTTGGATTAGCACAGCATTATCGCCGTTTCTGCCCGAACTTCTCTTCTGTGGCTGCTCCTCTTACTGAATTGACTCATGGTAATGGTGCTAAGAAACGTGCTATTGTCTGGAATGATCAATGTGAAGTTAGTTTCAAAGCTATCAAACAAATGCTAACATCATCTCCTTTATTGAAACTACCTGATATGAGCAAGCCATACCGCATTGAAACCGATGCAAGTGACTTTGGAGTAGGCGCCGTGCTTTTACAGGAGGATCCTGATTCTTCTACTTGGTTGCCAATTGCGTATGAATCCAAGAAATTATCTCAAGCTGAACAAAAATTGCCTGCCCAGGAACGTGAACTGATTGCTATCATCCATGCTTTGAGAACATGGCGATGTTTTGTGGACGGTTGTCAAGGTGGTTATACTGTGTATAGTGATCACAAGCCTCTGATCTACTTCAAGTCTCAACTGAACCCAACACCTCGTCTTGTTCGTTGGATTGCAGATTATGAGGCATTCTCGCCAAATATCGAGTACAAAGCTGGAAAAGACAACGAAGTGGCGGATGCTCTCTCAAGAAAACCAGATTTACTTGTGGAAAATGGAGAGAATATACCTTCGTTGGCACCTGAATACTTATATGCTGCTTGGAATCAGTTGTCTGATACTATCAAGACTGATTGGCCTATTCTGTATGTCGACAAGAACTACGAAAAAATGAAATCAGATGCATTGCGAAAACGCATGGAAAAAGAGGAGGATCAGTTTGTGGTACGCCAAAGAACAGTGTATCGACTAGTCAAGATGGAGGATGGAAGCATAAAGCAAGTCAAATTTATTCCGTTCTCGGATCGTGCTGATTTGGTTTTCAAGTATCATGAAGCTTTTGGCCATGCTGGTATCAAGACTATGCTAAAAATGTTCACTGAAAGGTACTGGTGGCCAGGTTTGCGAAAGGATATTCAAGACTGGCTGAAAACTTGTACTGCTTGTCAGCTGAATAGTCGCTGTGATCAGGTTCATCAAGATGTCATGCATCCTCTGCAAATACCTCAAGCTTTTGATCGTTGGCATTTGGATTTTGTGGGTGAATTGCCTACAACTGGAAACGGAAACAAATGGTTGTTGACGGCTGTGGATTACCTCACAAACTGGCCTATTGCAAGATCAGTACCAGTAGCATCTATGGAAGCGGTAGCGGATTTTATCTATGAGGAGATTGTCATGCGATTTGGTTGTCCCTCTGAAATTGTGACGGATCGAGGTGCCAATTTTACTAGTGGTCTTGTAACAGCTTACTGTTGCATACAAGCATGCATCTTAGGCTACATTCACTTTCTCCTCAAGCCACCTTTTACAGTGTAGCAGCATAGATGATGTTCATCGTATCACATCACATCTATGTTTACAAGTCCAGTCAATTGTGTGTGCACAGGTGCCTCAGGAACTACAATACATTCAATCTCCCCAATGTCAAAATATCGAGATCCACCTACACTACATGAAACATACCGACTTAGGTGGCCTCTCAACAAGCTATACCAACAATCCATAAGGCCCCAGTGGCCTGCTATTTATATACCATCTCAACGTAGTAGTCATTGACCAGGGATCTACCATATTTAAGCAAGCTAGATGCCCTGTAATAAAGAAGCTCTTTGCTTTCGTTTTAGATACAGTTGACAACTGATTATTATCATCGACTTATTATTACGAATTCATCATTTTTTTTAATCAAAACCTTGATTGTATCATTACTACTACTCTTACTACTACTACCTCTCAATTTTGTATACTCTGATGTCTGCTCAAAGTACCACCACATCCCCCAGTTCCGAATCTAAGCCTGCTGGAAACACTGAGCTGCGTCCTTCAGACGCCAGTGCCACCAAGGCTGTAGATATTACTGGCCCTTCTCAGTTTTTTCTCGCTGAAACGTCTCAGAAATTGGGTGGTCAAGCTGGCGAAGCTCCCACTACTACTGCTAGTGATGCGATGGACCTCGATCCCCCTTCCTCTGCTAGTTCATCTTCTAGTGATGTGGACCTTCAAGGTCGCACTGATCAGTTGAAGCTAATTGTTGACAATCAGCTCGCCGAAGTTCAGCTTCTCTCTACGACCTTGCTCCTCGAGCAAAGTGAGGAGGCCAGAGCCCAGGCCCTAGCTCGGTTGATCCAGTTGAATACGTCCATTCAAAGTATCATACAGATTCGAGATTGTTTGCTTGCATCCAAAGCTACTGCAAATGATAACCTCGTTTCTTCGGCTGCTGCTTCGTTTGGCCCATCCTCAGTCGATGGAGTCAAATCCAACAAGAGCGCCTCTGTTCCGGTTTTCTTTCCCAACAACTTACCTGCATTTCAGTGGGTTGGTATGGATGAATTCGACCCCAAAAGCCCTATATTTCCTACAGTCGACGCTTGTCTGTTGAAGTTTGAGGATGTCATGTTCGCTTACAAGATGGATTTCGACAAGGAATATGCTCGCTTAGTACCACCTATGCTGTCTCCAGAACAACGTACTTGGTACGGCTCGTTCACTTCTGCTTGCACTGCTCCTGCATCGTGGAATGATTTCAAGTCGGCTATCAAGGCTCGTTATGGCATTAGCGTATTGGAAGAACGTCAACGTTGTGCGTCTGATTTGTTGAGCATTCAACTTTTGCCCGGTGAAAACGTGAAGGCCTTTCTTGATCGTTTTACTGACTTGCGTCGTCGATCCCTGGATCAAGCCCCATCCGATTACTTGTTGGCTAAGTTGTTCCTGGATGCCATTCCTTGGGTAGTCAAGGATAAGATCAACACCATCCGTCAATCCAAGGGCATCATTGATAGTTACGATGTTGACATTATCGTCAGTATCGCTCGTGAATCACTATCAACTATGACCGCAAATGAGATTGCTGCCATCTCAGCACCCGCTTTTGCTCGCACTGCTGCTGGATCTGCTGCATCACAATGGGCTCCAGTTGCGTCCCCCCGCCGCTCACATACCATGAAGGCATCATCCTCATCTACTGATGGTCCTGCCGCTGTGTCTCGTGCTGGTGTCTCTTCTGGCCGCGTGGGCAAGCCTCACTTCAAGGCTACCAAGTCGTGCACTTTCCACCATGGAAAGCCTCACAACCATGACACCTCGGAATGTAAGCTCTTCTTGGAAGAGTTGAAAAACAAAGGTGGTGCCAACTCAATGCCAACCAGCAACCAAGCATCGGGTCGTCGTTACATGATGTCGCTTGCGGATGCCAAGGCATCAGATCGATGCCGTACTTGTGGTGCCCACAATTACTCTGCTGGTCCCCATGAGTGCAACACGGCTGTGCGTACTGGTGATGCTCCTACTAGTACTTTACATCGTTTTGGTATGCTGCGCCTTCAAGAGGGCGTGGTGTCGTCTGCTACCACCGCTGGTAGCACTGCTATTGCAACTGCTCCTGCTGTTGATCCTACTGTGGGCTCGTTGTCTGAGGCTGGTGCAGCCAAGTTCTGCAGATACCATCCAAATAGCAAGACCCATAGCACTGACGACTGTGTTGAGCTTTTGCAAGTGATCAAAAAGAACCCTCCGCGTTCTCAATCTCGTCTTGCTGTTGAGACCAATGGTGGCCGCAGTGCCGCATTGTTGTCATCGTCTGTTTCGTCTCCTCAAGCCCAACCTACTACTGGTAATTCTGTTGTTGTTCAGGAAGATCAGCAAAGTAACAACAACTCGAGTGAATCTGGTTCCTCGTTGTTGGTGCCCGCTGCTGTTGCTAAACAGAGTCGTCACGATCAAAGTGATTGCCACTCGGCTGTTGAGCCTATGGACATTGATCTACATACTGCAGTTCATGCACACAAATGTAAGGATAATCAACGTTCCATCTTGCCTGTCAATAAGTCTAATTCACTTCTTATTCCGCTTGTCGTAGAATCGCACAAGGTATATGGTGTTTTAGATACGGGATGTACATTTTCAATTTGTTCCCCTCGTTTCGCCAACCAGCTTGGTGTTCAAATCAACCGCTCTGTTCATGGTCAGGTCCAGTTAGGCCATACAGACAGTGTTAAACCTCGTATTGGCACTTGCTCACTTAAAATCTCGTATAATAAACGCAGTTTTATTCACACATTTGAGATATTTGATTTCTTTACTGATTCGGATGATTGCCCCATGTTGCTTGGGTTGGATATCATGCCTGATCTACAGATTGGAATCACTGGCCTTGCTTCAACATGGTTTGAAGAGCTTGGACCCAGACTTCCCGACCCCATTGATCCTGACATCGAGCCTAATAACGATCCATACGGATCACCTGCTGAGCGTGCAAAGGCTTTCAAACCTATTGAACAGTTATTGGTAGAAAATGCTGCCATTGATCTTGCCACTACTCATTGTAACTTGCCTGGTGCGATTGTCCAACTCGAGACAATCCCTGGTAAGGTTGCCTATCGTGCTCCCTATCCTATTCCAGTTGTCTATAAGGAAGCTGTGTCTAAGCAGTTGATGGAGTGGGAACGAGATGGTGTCATTGAGCGCAGTCCAAGTCATAATGGCTGGAATTCTCCTTTGCTCGTCGTTGCCAAAAAGAATTCTAATGGTGAATATTCGTTTGACAAGCCACGTATTGTTGCTGACGTTCGCCTACTCAACCAAATCTTGGTCTCCACTGACAAGTACATTATGCCTCGCATTGATGAGATCCATGCTCGTCACAGCCGCGCTGTCATGACAAGTTCCATCGACATCAAAAGTTTCTTCACGAGTTTCTTGGTCGATCCACGTCATCGCCACAAGTTAACCTTTACCGATCCATTCACGCAAACGCAATGGGTCCACAGGAAGGTTTGCTTTGGAGTAAATTTCATGGGCAATTTAGCTATGCGCTTGATATCCAATTTGTTTACCGACATGCTTGATCAGGTGTCACTTTATATCGACGATTTAGGGTGCCTTACGTACACTGACTCTCTGGATGAGCACGTTGCGTTAGTCGCTGAGGTGATCCGTCGTCTGACCAAGGCTAATCTCCAAATTAACCAGGACAAGTTTGTGTTTGCTCAGCGCAGTACTCATGTGCTGGGTTGGAGCATCATTCAGAACCGCCTTGTGCCTGACGCTCGCAAATTGACCAATTTTCATCTGTGGCCTATACCTACCACTGGTAAGCAGCTGATGAAGTACTTGGGGTTTTGCAATTACTTTCGAAATGTCATCCCTGGATACAGCGAACTGGCAGCACCTCTCGATGCATTGCGCAATTGTAAATCCCTTTCTGGTTTGTGGACTGATGCGCACACCAAGGCATTCAAATCGTTGCAGAATGCTTTGTCGTCTCCAGTCGCTCTCAGCCCAGTTGATTTTCGTTACAAGCTGCACGTCGCTACTGATGCCTCAGCTACTGCTATCGGTGGTATCATCTACTACATCAAGGATGGCGTGGTTCATTACGTTGTCATGGCGAGTCGTAAGCTTTCCCCTTCTGAAATGGCCTATTCTACCACCAAACGTGAGTTGCTTGCCATTGTCTACATGCTTACCAAATACCACAAATGGCTTTTCGGTATTGAGTTTGTCTTGCACACAGATCATCGCTCTTTAATCTGGCTTCAAACGCAAAGTACGCCCAACAGGATGCTGTTGACGTGGTATGAAAAACTGTTCTTTGATTACAAGTATGAGCTGGTTCATATCCCTGGTACGCGTAACCTATTACCTGATGCACTCAGTCGGTTATTCACCTCTGACGATGACGAGGGTGGCAATAACCTGGGTGGGGGTAATCGTTATAACAATCAAAGTATTATGCTACCTGAAAAAAAGCGTAAACCTACGCGAAAGAACAAACATGGCTTCACCAACGCCAAAGAGTCCCAAGTCACTCAATTTTCTCTTGCTAAGCCCAATCACTCCAATCGTACGCAGTTCAAACGCAAGAAGCAGTTCAACAATCGAAAGCAATTGCAGCAGCTTTCCTTTGGGATGCCAACCGAATTGGATCCACACTATTATTCCAAGGAATTGAATGATAGCAATGTTGATATTTTTGATGCGAGCACCTACAACATGCCATCTGTCAGCGCTCAAGATTTAAAGAATCAACTGATTGCTGATGCCAAAAGTTCATACAATGGTTCATCTGGTGGACAGTCAGATTGTAATGCTCTTATTTCACGTGCTATGAAATATGCTGATTACATGACTCCTCCGAAGAAGGATCGTCTAGAGCTTGTTATGCGAGTGCATTTACTCGGTCATGTGGGCATCAATTCAATGGAAAAGATTTTGCACAATGATTACAAGGTACATTGGACCAACATGCGCAATGACATCGCCACAGTAACCAAGGATTGTCATGCTTGTCAATCGCATGGTATCTACCAAGTGGGATATCATCCTCCTCGTAGCGTGTTGCCAGACAATGTGTTCGATCATATAGCTATCGATTTAGGTGATTTCGCTACGACTTCCACCTCGGGCAATAACTTCCTGCTAGTCATTGTCGATTATTTCAGTCGATTCACCATTCTACGAGCTCTTCCTGATAAGAGTCCAATCACTGTTGCAAGAGCATTGCTTAGTGTATGTTGTCTATTTGGATTTCCCAAGCGACTCACTAGTGACAATGGCTCTGAATTTGTTGGAGCATTTATGAGAGAGTTCAGTCAGATTAGTGGCATGGATCGCTTGACCTCGTTGCCGTACGCTGCACAAGCTAATGGTGTTGTCGAAGCGTATGTGGGCATTTCGAAACGATCTATCATTAAATCATTGACACACGATGCTGCAGAACCTGAGGCATGGGATGAGTATCTCGATGTCATTCAGTATGCCATGAACATTCAATACGCTAGATTGCATCAATCGCAGCCGTTTGCTATCATGTTTGGGCGTGCCCCAAATCTCTTCCAGGATTACACTCAATTGCCTAATGCTGACCAGACACCCGAGGATCCTACCAAGGAAGTCATTGATGCCCGCTTACAGAACATTAAGGATGTGGTAATCCCTGCCATCCATAAGCGTATCAAAGAAACACAATTGCGCGACCATGAGCGCTTCGAAAAGCATCACAAGATCATTGAAGAGAAGTATCCCATCAATTCAAAGGTCATGCTCTTCGACCCTGTCAGATCAACTAAACTTCACCCCAGATGGCTCGGTCCATATTTCATCAAGAACTATACTCGCAATGGTAGTTATACTTTAGCCGACATTACTGGTGAATTGCTGCCCCGTGATGTGCCTACCCAGCACATTCGCGTTGTCGATTTCTCGGACAATCATGTTACAAAAGGCTTACTTCCTCGCCACTATGAAGTGCAAGCCATCGTCAATCATCGCGTTGAAAGAAAGACTGGTCGAATGAAGTTTCTTGTCAATTGGGTAGGTTATCCGTCCTCGAAGGACAATACCTGGCAATATGAAAGCGATTTTGATTCCAAACGACCTATTCGCGACTACTGGGATCGCATTGCACCGGATCACAAGAATCCCAATCGACTCCTTCCCAACACTGTCAATAAGCGCAAGATTTATAGTCGTCGTAAGCATGCAGGACCGTCCGTCACATTGCGTTATCCGTCGATTCCAAACTCTCGTAACCACAACATTCAGCAATAGCCGTGATCTTTTTGTCCTTGATTTGTTTTTTTTGGCCTGAATATGGTTTTTTTTACAAGGTTTTTCTTCGATCTGCTATTCCCTTTGCTGCTATCATCTTCTGATAACCTCTCCTCGTATACCCCATGTATGTTGTTTTTTTTGGCACCATCTCGGTTTTTTTTACTTCATATTGGTTTCCATCGCTTTGCCTGTCTACCTGTTTGTATCGCCTTCTTGTTTCTTGGTTCTGTCTCTTCGTTCTGTGTTGTATCCTCGATTATTGCATTCGGCTCGTATGATATCCTAGTTTGTGGCTGGTCGAAAGCTGGGTGGGGGTAATGTTGCATACAAGCATGCATCTTAGGCTACATTCACTTTCTCCTCAAGCCACCTTTTACAGTGTAGCAGCATAGATGATGTTCATCGTATCACATCACATCTATGTTTACAAGTCCAGTCAATTGTGTGTGCACAGGTGCCTCAGGAACTACAATACATTCAATCTCCCCAATGTCAAAATATCGAGATCCACCTACACTACATGAAACATACCGACTTAGGTGGCCTCTCAACAAGCTATACCAACAATCCATAAGGCCCCAGTGGCCTGCTATTTATATACCATCTCAACGTAGTAGTCATTGACCAGGGATCTACCATATTTAAGCAAGCTAGATGCCCTGTAATAAAGAAGCTCTTTGCTTTCGTTTTAGATACAGTTGACAACTGATTATTATCATCGACTTATTATTACGAATTCATCACTTACACCAAACGTGTTGGAATAAATCACAAGCTCACCTCGGCATTTCACCCGCGCACCAACTCCAAGGTAGAGCGATACAATGGCGTGATCAAGCAAATGCTTCGTAAGTATGTCAATGGTGCTATTCATCGCTGGGATGACTTTGTGAATGCGGCTTTGTGGGCAAGTCGAATTCGAGTGCACTCAACAACAGGCTTTTCCCCTTATTACTTGGTGTATGGACGTGAACCTAGACTGCCTGGAGATGTTTTGAGACCCTATATCACCAAGGAAATGCTGTTGGACAAACGAACGGTAGCTGACCTAACCTCGCGTGAACTAGAACTACTTGGTCAACATCGTGCTGCTGCTGAATTTCGTTTGAAAGCCATGAGCGAAGCGGACAAGAAGCGTTGGGATGCCAAGATTAAACCCACGCACTTCGAAATGGGTGATATGGTTATGCTGACTCATGAAGGCAAATTTGGCCTAGAACCTCGCTACAAAGGACCCTACATTGTGACAAAGGTGTTCCCTGATTTTGGTACTTATCAACTGGAAACTATTGCTGGTGAACCATTGCAATCGTTAGTACATGTGGACAGATTGAAAGCAGCGAAAGGTGACAAACCCAGGGAGCCATGGTATGATCCTACTACTAGTCGTCGTGCTGTTCGTGAAGCCGATTCTCTTCGTATGGCCTCAAATACTAGTTCCACTGACCCCAATGGTACCACTGCTACTTCCTCTTCACCATCACCTTCGATTTTCTCATCAAACCCAAGTCTAAATCAACCTCAAGATGATTTTATCGACATGCCAATTTCTGATCAGAGCACGCCAAACAACAGCTCCACTACACAACCTACTACCACTAATAAACCGCCAACTCACTCTCAATATCATCACATACTTACACAACAAATATCAGATGAGGATAGCTCTCTACATGGGAGTAGTGTGATGGATGAAACAGAGGACAACGAACGTGGATTGGGTCAAATCATGGATGGATACGACTTTTTGTCATCTACTGATAGCGATATTGAAGACACAGATCAACCACCAACACTATCCCCACCACATACCATGTCTCCACCACCATCTCCTTCTACAGAATTGTCTTATTTGTCATCTCAGTCTACAGTATCGAATATAAGTAGTGGTGATGCAGCAATAATCAATGAAACAGTCAGTGTTGATACAGGTCTTGAACTGGATGAGCGTGTATCAGAGCCAGAAAACACAGAAATGGTGCCAGGTCTTCGAAATGAACCTCATGTTGTTTCTCCTGCCAGCCCACCTTCCGTTATTCAAGCTACTCCAGAACCTGATTCCACTACTACTGTGAATTTTTTCCCTCCTGCTGCTACAAACCAAACTCCCATTGCACTTACTTCTCGTCCTGGGCCACCAAAAAGTACTTTTGTCTTCAAAACTCCTGCCATTCCAAAGATCCACACGCAAAATGAGACCACCCAACCTGCAAAAATCGTCGATCTCTCTTCTCATATGCCAAACACTGCCACTGGTTCATCAAGTTCAAGTGATGTTCAGGGTCGAACATTTGTCTCGAAGGGGGGTGATGTCAGGGTTGAAGGGTATTCTGACAGTGATTTAGATCTGCAGGATATCATTGACAGACTAAACACAAACAAGAATAAGAAGCGCAGGTTTAAACCTAGAGCGCCAGCTACCAGGAACATTAAACAGCGATTAACCTGGATAGCGCACAACATTACACAAACTATATTGGATAAAATCAATGTTCAAATCTAATATTAATAAAGCACCTTTTTATCCATTCAACTAAAAGGCTATAACATCTTCCTGCACACTCTCTATATCTACTTCCATTTATATCTCGATCAGATCTCAGATTGCATATACTATCTCTACGTATTAGCATCTGACATAATATCAAATAGCTTCCTTGGCTCAGTCGGTAGAGCGTTAGTCTCATAATCTGAAGGTCGCCAGTTCGATCCTGGCAGGGAGCATCTTTTTTACTACTTTTTGCAAGCGTAGTGCCTGTAGACATTTTGCTAGGAGTAACTACTGTTTTTTTTTCTTTTGTAACTGAATCTCTCTTTTTTTGTTGTAAATTGCCTACACTATCGAATAAACTACGTTTCACTACTTACTATATTGGATCCTACTTCTGTTATTACAATTTGACATTACACTCGTAAATGCTTCCTATGTGTAATGAAATAGCCACCCAAACGCAACTTAATTGAAAACCAAAGTTCATCAAATAGCACTCATTCAAATTCATGCTATTTGGATCTATTAATGAAAGCGCTCAAATGTACATCAAAAACCCATTTAAAAATACTAAAGTAAAGATACACGCTTATACCGCACATCGTGTGAATGAATCACTCCTGATCACAGTGTATTCAATCACACCCATGATGGTCGTAATAGGTGATGGTATCTTTATCCAAATAGAATTAAATCAATAACAAGCATATTCAAATATGACAACTATGCCCTGCTGCCATAGTTGCACAATATCCCAGATAAAGGATTCCATGCTTCAATAACAAACATCACACTTTAAACCATCAAGGTTACATTAAATCATGCTATGACGATAGCTCACCCAAGCCCATCAAGGTTACTCAAATCGACCCTTATGGCCAGTGCTCCTGCATTGATTACCACTTTAAATCAAACATCAACAACATTTGCCAGATATCGCAATAGCAGCACCTATTGCTCTCTATCATCACTAATCCTACAAGCCAGATGCAAATGTATAAATACTCTTCTTTTTTTTACTCAATTCCAGGATCTTCAGTTCATTTTATACGCAAAATAAAATACAATTGATTTCTATTGTATTTTACCTTTGCTTTATTTTTTTTGTGAAATCCATTAAACCTGATTTCACTGCACTATGTTCAAATATACACTGAACCCTATCTCAAGAATGACAAGTCAGTTACCATTCAGTCTCGTATTATTTTGACAGATGTCAATTCAAACTCTTAAACATCTCTCTTTACTAATGGAAGCACACAAATGGGACGCAACTCCACATTACCCATCCTTTCATCCTCTAGTAACATTATCAATATCATCATTCACCATCTTTCAACAACAAATATAGCTTTCCAGCTATAAAAACTGTTCAAGCATTTAGGATTATTAAGGGTATCAAAATTAATTATAGAAGGGCCAGTCCTTCATTACAAATTATAGCATATAGAGACAGAATTCAGGACACATAATTCATAGAATCAATTTAATATAAATATTCAAATGATATCAAACAATAAAATATTATCTTATTCCTACCTAGATCCATATCTATATAGCTCTATAGCTCATTGTCTTTGTTATTTTATTGAACTTTTCAATTATAAGATCCCTTGAATCCTTTGCATACATTAACACCTAAATTCATTGTACTTTATCTACTTTTATCACTTTATTTACACATCCCTTTCCTTATTTCTATATTCTTTACTAGTTGGACAACTATAAACCTGATGCTCATTTCTATAGACGAATCTGCTTTGGCTGTTTATCTATATATATACTCTATCTCCACTCTTACTATTCACACTATAACAAACCACTTTGTAACACTATATCTATACACACGACAATGGAAGTAGTGTGCATAGTTTAGTGAAATAAAACAGATTCGTCTATAAAAATAATAACCAGCAGGCTTTTCCTGTAATAATACCTAATACAACCTGGAAACGCATGTAGTATGCTAAATACTGATGGCCAGACGCTTATGACATTACTAAGAATCACGTCGACATACCTCTGTTGTTTTCCAATCTTCTTGGAGAGTAACTCTGATCTATCCAATAATGGCAACGTTTCAGCGTATAATAAGAGTATAATGATATTGTAACAGAAAGACAGATATACTGGGGATGCGGAGGTTGGTGTTACTATTCGTAGGTCTTTGAACAATACTCACAATGTACAAAATGTAAATATTATTGGACAAGTAATGGTATTAGGACTAATGATAGATATATTTAGAAGTATAAGTATTAATGAGAAATATTTTCACTAACGTTTAATACCTGTCAAAAAAGAAGACCATGTATACGGTATATATTAAACTAATGTTTTAATCCTTCCAATTGAAGCTTATGTAACGTAAATCATTACACAGCAATTTAAATATTTCGACAATATGAATTGGAATTTTTTGGTCCCTCCCCTCCTTATAAACAAAAGAATAGCAAGTACCGCATATTCCATTTGCAGTAGCAAATTTTAACAAGTTCCTAGCTCCTTAAGCTACTACAGCAATACTGGTTTCAACTGTGACCGTTAACATCTTCTAAAACGTTTTACGCTAATTTCGTCAGTTTGCAACACCTCAACTATCGATCTTTTACGCGTAATCATACGAAATGAACGGATTTTTATGCGCGCTTATATGAATCTCATTACTCAAAGCTACCTTATGCCAAACACCATCTATTTATCAGCAGCGAACCCATCCAATCTAAAATCCAGTTACACCATTCTTTTTCTCTCAAAGTTCTGTCATAGAAACATGCCATTTTCAAAGCTGTAGCCTCAGTTCTCGTGGCTCTACGGCACCCCAGCCAAACCGTCGAAAAACGAACGCCCAAACCTTACTGTTGCTATAGTGGCGTATTTAATTTTTTTTTGCATTGCTATTATTCATATCACGCAGTAAATTTAATTTACAGGCTTGAGCATTACATAGATGTTCCTGTAGAGTTATTCAAAAAAAATAGAATAATGGTATTGGAGCAGCTTCTTAGGGGGAACATTATATTGGAAATGCATACTTCATGAGATAATCAACATTGGAGATGCTATGTCTAAGCAGGGGAATAGACATACTTTAAATTAGAAAAGTTATTATTCTTGAATAAAGCATGCTACAGTTGTCTAGTCTCAACAACAAGATTCTTCAACATGTCATGTATCTATTGATAACTTAAAACTAGCAAGTTAATATGGCCCTTTTCGTACCCTCCAATTTATAAAATGCTTGGTCAAATTCATCTTTGTGAGGTGTACACATGCGGAAGGTCAACGGAGCTTCAATTTCTCATATTCTGAATGATGATCCATGGGATTCCAAAATCTATCGACTTTAAAATTACGCGTTTCTTGATAGTAACCACCCCTTCAAACTTATATGAAACTTGTAGAGAATTCAAAGGAGAATACAATGGTACTCATATCAAGTCTCTGGTGTACATTGTTCACCTGATATTTGATACGATTGTTTTTGCGATTTTTTGACTGTTTTCAAAAGATTAATCAGTATCTGCCATCAAAACATTTTGTCAAGCATTACTAAGCATTGTAGACCAAAAAATTTCCTATCGAATGAGCTATTGCTTGAAGCTCTGACATGACTCTATCATGAAATATTGAAAATATTGTCCTGACCAAAAAATCGTCACCAGATTTTTTGCTTGCTATCACACGTAGATTTTGAAGAAAAATCCATGATTTTGCATGATACTCTTTTTTGACCATATCTCGACAGATACTCACTAGATTCACACAAAACAAAGACCATTCGATAGCTCTATGTTATATCCATTATAATATAAGGGTTTTAAGTACCAGATGTACGTTCCCTTCATAAATTTGCTCAAAATCATATATTTTATGAGCTACAAGCAGGAGACATTCAACTTTTTTTTTTATATATATCTATAATAACCATACTATCGTATAGAGAATTGAAAAAGAAACAGAAGCTATTAAGCTTGAAGCTCTCGTTGACTTAGTAGAATCCAGCGGTACAGCCCTTTGAAAAATGATCATTTTTTACTATCTTTCCTCATTACTCATCGGTATCGCCCTCAATAATCTCACATAAATCACGTTCAAGTCAACCAAAGTACTCTCTACAACTTTTAATAGACCTACAGCCCACATTCATAATATCGTATTCTAAAAAGTTTTATTAAAGGCATCTGTCTAAAATTTGCAAATCACCTTTCTTTCGCTTTTCAAATTTTACATAGTTTGATCCTCGCTGTAAGAAAAATCCCTGAAAAAGCGATCGCAAACAACAAATAAACATTGTAACGATTGATCGACATGTCAAACATCGTGATCGACCAATCCGCCATTCTCGCTCTTGTGGAATCTGTGAAGGCATTACACTCTCGTCTCGATGTCTTTGAAAAAGCGCAACAGGCTCAACAGGCCCTGAATGATCAGTTCAGACAGGATGTGAATAACCTTCATTCTGTTATCAGCAATCTCGAGAAGCTCGTCCGCTCTCCTACCACCGCTCCCGCCAACCCTCCCAACACTGTCAACTCGGATGCCTCTACGACGCCAGCTCCACAGCCTCAACCCCACCCATCAGGTACCCAGCCACCCCAATGGACACAAGTCCTTCAACGTCCTGCTTCTGCCAACCCCAAACGCCGCCGCGAACATGCCATCCGTGTTCTTCAACCACCACGCACTCCTACTGACACTCCTGCCTATGATGTTATTCATCTCCACCGTGCTCACCGTATGTCTCACGCCGAATACCGTGCCACTCTCGCTGCCGTTGGCATCGATAGTAAGCGCATCCTCGACGTTACTTTCCCGGCTCGCAATATCGCTACCATCTTGATCCACACTGACTACCGAGACGACATCCTTCGCCGTTTGACTGAAGGTGGGCTCACAGCGATCCCTGATTTCAACCCTCTCGATGCTCAACACGTTGCCGACCCCAAATTTGCTGATATGCCTGCCCCTCAATTGGTTCGTATCGCCGCCGCTCTTCACGCCGACAGATGCGTCCGCACAGTACGCTTTGTCAAGCTTCATACTGTTCCAGGTGTTCTCAAGTTCTTCATTTCCCAAAATTGGATTTCCACAGCCAAAGCTCAAGCGCTTTCCGCTGAACTGCTTCCTCGCCCTCCCAAACGTACTCCCAACATTCACTCCAACCTCGGTCAACTATTACTTGAGCCCAGCATAGCATCTCAATTACGCAAACCTGTGCTGTACGATCTCTTTGGCAATGTCGTCGAATCCGATTTCATGGAGGTCACCGAAGAATTCCACCCTAGTGCACACTCGACTGACCCCGAAGAATCTCATCAATGAGTGAGCCTTCATTATCTCCTCTAGTCAATCGTTCGGCTCCTCTTCCTAATGTCTTTGTCCCCTCGGTATCTTCTAATTCAAATAATATTCAACACACTCACTTGTCTATTCGTAGTCTTAATTGTCGTAGCTTATCCAAACCATCCAACGTCCCCGCCAGTCAATCCTTTTGTCGCTTTCTGCGCCATTCATACGACCCGCCTCCCAGTATTCTCTGCCTCCAAGAAACCCACGCCCACGAACCCACCATCCAAAACCGCCTCAACATACAACTACAAGCTCAATCATCCATTTGGACATCCCACTGCGGGATAGTAAGTCTTCAACCTCACATTATTCTAGATCCTATCTTTGTTTCCGAGGGCGGTCGAGTTATATATTGCAATGTTTCCCATTCTACTAACAAGTTTCCCCCTTTAAAGATCATGAATATCTACGCACCTGCCACTCATTCCGACCGATATGCCTTTTATGACCAACTACTTCAGCAGCCTCTCTTTCAAGCCCTTCTCAACAACATGCACACCGCTGATGGGATGCATAACAACTACCTGGCCACCGTCCCTGATGCTCCCTCTATTGTGTTAGGTGATTTCAACTATAATTTTCGCCAATATCGCCCACCACCCACCGTGGCATCCACTAACATTCATCCACAATGGCTTTTCCACTCGGTGCTTACCCATTATTATCAGGAAAGTACGCATGAATTAAGTCAGAACCCTTTGGTGCCCACATTTCGCCGCAACACCACACTCTCTACCATCGATTACATGTTTATGGATCCTCAACTTTTAGATTTCAGAACCGATCACTTTGTTCATTCTGAATGGACCGATCATGCTCTACTTTCTACACAACTGACATTTGCGAACCCGGATTTTGGTAAAGGTCTATGGCGAATCAACCCCCAACTAGCTCACAACAAGTTCTTTCAACAACGTCTGTTTGCTAAACTTGACGAGTTCCACGATCAAATAGCCTCCGAATCCGCTGGCATCAGGCCTCAGGAAGTTTGGGATCAGCTTAAAGCAATTACCCGTCAAGTCGCAAGAAGTTGTAGTCGTCGACAGGCCGAATGGCGTCGTCGTCTGCTCTGTCGCCTCCAAAGCAAACGCAACAAGTACCTTCGCCTCTACAAGACGACGCAGATACGCAACGATCGCCTCCCACAAATCGAAGCCATGATCGGCCACCTTCAGCAGGAGCTAACCGATATCCAAGCACTACGGTCCGGCATAAAATGGCGAGAACAAGGTGAGAAATCCGCCGGTTTCCTCAAGCGGTTGGCCACCCAACGCACTCAACAACGGGCCATCCCCACCTTGATACATCCCATCTCGACCACCACCTGTGAGACGACAACTGACAAGCAGGCAGCCGCAGTCGCATATTACGACCGCTTATATACTGCTGATGCGGTGGACATTGACGCGATCCGGCATTTCACTGACCAAATTCCTGCTACTGACCAAATTCCAGATTCTGAACACCCGGCATTATGTGAGCCTTTTACCTTGGATGATTTAGCCGACGCCGCTACACGGGCCCCTAAACAATCCAGTCCTGGCATTGACTCCATACCCTACGCCATCATTCAACTTCTACTGACTCATACTTCCACAGCTGCTGTCGCCCTTCGAGTCTATTCTGACGCTCTGTTACATGGTCTGTTCCCACAATCTTGGCAGGAAACTTGCCTGGTGCTGCTTCCCAAGAAAGGCGACCTGTCACTGTTACAGAACTGGCGCCCCATCAGTCTCATTTGTTGTGATGCTAAGATCTTCACCAGGCTATTGAACGCTCGTCTCATGGAACACTTTCGCACCCGCTTGAGTTCCTCTCAATCTGGCTTCATGCCTCAGCGCTTCATTGGTGAACCAGCTATGATTTTACATTGCGCCCAATCTCTTGCCACGGCCACTCAATCCACGTCCATTGATTTACTGTTAGATCAGGAGAAGGCATATGATCGGGTCAATCTTGACTACCTTTCCGCTATACTCACTGCCTTTAACATGCCTCCTCAATTAACATCATCACTGCTTGCGCTGTTGGCTACCACTCAGGTACAGGTTAACATCAATGGAAATCTGTCCGCCCCGTTTACTACCCACCGCGGCATGCGCCAAGGGGATCCCATTAGTCCGCTATTGTTCAACATCATTTTCGATCCCTTCCTTCGTGCTATCAACAACCATCCGGATATTCAGGGCTTTGATTTTGACTATATTGCTAACACGAATTCACGTTTCCCCACACCACTTACTCATCACGTTCCTGTAGCCGATCCAGTCAAAGTTCTTGCGTATGCAGATGACACTCTCGTCTTCCTCAACGATCTTGGTGAATTTTACCAGCTTCAACAACTAGTCAGTAGGTATGCCGACACTACGGCCCAACTGATGTTCTCACAGAACATCGATGCGCTCTTTTGGGAACATCGATGTTCTCGTGAGCACCTCGATGTTCCCATATCAGAACATTTGGCTTTACACTGTGAAGATAGTTATCAGATATGCGCTTTTAAATGGTATGGTCAGACTTTTTGAGTTCTTTTGTTTATTTTTCGTACCGAACGCCAATTCGTAGCATCATTATCTACGAAGTTAGAAGCCTCCAAACTTGCTCAATTTGAAACAAATCAGGAGAAAAAATCACGTGACCCGAGTTTCTGGTTACTTTGAGTCGTTATGTCAAAGTGGTAATATTCCTGACTAACAAACTGAAGGTCGCCAGTTCGAATCCGAGCAAACTCGTTTTTTCTTCGTTGGACGTTAACCTTGCTGGGTTAATTATGCTTTTCTCAAAATGCTTTGATGGTCAGTGATGCGGATCCTTTTCTTTTATTATTTTTTTTTATAATTATTTTGCGCATGCCTTCATGGACAACAAAGCTGTAAGAGGTATACAAGTATGATTAATGAATGTAGCTATGTATTGTATTGACAAATGTATTATCTTTTATTTCGTAGCCTCAAGTGGGTAGTTTTACGCGAAAGCAAAAAAAAAAATCTGTATGTTGCGATTTCAATCCTCGTTAAAGGTTGCGAATATCGCCAGCATCGATCGACATATCTTGTTCAAACGCATGGTAGTTTGCAATGACGCTAAAGTGCAAGTCGTTATCCAAAGATTTCACCAATCCCACTTGCATCTCAACATCGTCAATAGAAATGACAGCATACTTGGGATCAATCACTCTCGGCACCCTTCTTGCAATTTGTTGTTCGACAGGCTCATTCATACGAACAAAAGGGACAGACCTGTCGTGAGAAGCAACACCATGATTTTTCATGGTTTCAACGAAAGCCAAAAAGTAGGTCGACCCATCATAGACATGTTGGAAAAAGAATATCACTCGCGAAACAAACCAACAGGAGACAGGGTGGTTAAGTCGATTGAGGTGAGTTGACCTAAACATGACCAGATGGTTGCTTCTACGAAACTCATGCATCTTCTCTCTGTATATTTCTGATCCTATGACAGTAGAACCGATTAGAGCACGATGGGCAACCTTGATCGTCATTGACAATGGACTGTTGTTCAGCCTTTGAAGAGAGAATATCCTACAATAGTATTTCGACAAAGCACGCTTGAATCTTGCAATTGGAACACCATGGAGTTCAGCACGATCAGTACCATCGAAGCCAAAATGATGATCCAAATTTGTCTCTTCTTGATCAGGTTCCCACAACTGTGAGCTTGTTAGAGATTCTGGATGATTGAGGTATGTGGTGGATGCATATGGCTGCGGTCGAATGCCTTGGAGGAACTCATTTGAGTCGAAGATCCTTTTCAGCTGGTTTCTGATTGCAACAATTTCAATCAAGTTGGAAGATTGCTTGCCTGTCCTTGACTTGCCAGTTATCAAATCACCAAACTTTCCAATGCTTCTGTAAAATGGATGATGTTGTTATGTAAGTAACTGGATGTGTGTGATAAACATAGCATGTATAGATGACTAACCGTTCTTGACTTCGTGAGGAGTAGGCTACAATTGGCCCCATTTCTCTTATCATCCACACTACATGTGTAAGCTGATGCATTACGGGACGGAAGACCGAAAGTGACAAGCACATGGCATCTCTCTGAGCTTTGCAGTAGTCAATGAAGAAGTCAATGCATTCATCAATCTCTGCCAACCTAGACTCAGTGAACTCCCATTGCAATGCAAGACAGACGCCTCTAACCAGCTTCATGATTGCTTTCCTAGCCTGTGGACTGGCTAATTCTGGGACAAAGAGAGTAGGTATGATGGTCTATTTCAAATCAGAATAATCAGATCCTAATTCACGCCTTACATGTGTACGTTTGCAGATTACAGTGGATCTGATCTTACCAGCAAATTATCAAGATAGTCAACACTGCGGGTGCCTCGTAGCTTCTCCACCAGATTCAAAAAGCTTCCATCAAATGCAACTGGTATATATGATCTTGTGTCCTCAATTGCTTTGCCAATCTCGAACAGCCGTTGCTTTGGAATGAAAAATGGATAATTTTCTCGCTCCAATTCACCATCTGGATATGTGTAGAAGAACTTTGTGTTGTTCGGAGACAGGTCGACAGTGAGCATCTCGAAGAGTTCTGAACCAACACCTCGTGCTAATGTATGCATTTCTTCGAATCCAAAGCATTGGGGTGCAATGCATGACGATAGCTGATTGAAAAGGCTGACACCGTTGAATCCAAGGTTGGACTCAGCCCTCTCGTAATCTTCATTCGTACGCATGCTTCCAGCATTTGGAAAGTACATCCCATGGCTGCGATTATCAGGGTGCATACCACGCGAAAGACACCAACGACAGCCATACTCAGATGCATGATGAGCACACTTGCTCCAGTCAAACACGGCTAGAATAAAGCAGGTAGGTAAATCAATTTCATGTTAGCCATTGTGGATGCTGATTAGTTGCTTTATCAATCAGGATATTTACCTGGAGTATCACCACCACAAATTAGAGGATGAACCTTCAAACGAATTGGCCCAGCATCATTTGTTTCGACTACCATTCCATACGTAGAAAGCCACTGGAGCTCTGCCAAGATGATGGAAATGAACGAGTCAAATGATTTGGGCTTCTTTTTTCCTGGAAAGATACAAAGCTCGTGCGTGTACTCCTCCTTGTAACGCTTGTGTGGATCGTAATTGAACACCATCAGATGAATAATTGTGAATAGCCGATCACCTCTCTTTTCAACTACAAAGCCATCATTCATGATCGCAACTGCGATATCCAGGTCATTTGTGAAATGCGTATTCTTGATGGACTTGTACGTGGCGCCGTCAAATACGTCAGCAATGATAACATCGGATGGATTCTCTTCAAGGTCTCTGTTGTCGTAGGCATGTCGGTACCGAAGCTCCTCTCTCGTTATTGGATTCGCAACTAATCGTGATACGATGTCTCCAATTGACATGACTTTCATTGTTGACAGGGCTCGATGATCTCCCCGTGCATCGTATCTTTCATGGGAACAAATATTACAAATTGTCTCCTCGTCGTCTACTTCCAATGCGTACAGCTTGCAGCCATTGATACACACATCATATTCATGGGATGTCAACGATGATTGGCGCTGAAGCATGCTTTGCACACGAGGGCCATGCATGATCTCCGGATTGCTTTCTATCAGTTCATGGGGGGAGGATCGGAAGCTGGTGAGTTATTGTATAAATGACATGTCATTGCAATGCGAATTACCTCGACTAATTTTTTCTGTATCTCTCAAAACAGTGTTCATCAACCTGACCAACTTTCTGTATGCATCCCGTGGTATAGCAAAATCATTGACGATATCATACAGCTCAATCGAAACCAGTTCTGTGGTTGTATATGTATTTTGGTTGATGTCTTCGAGGGATCTGCAATCGTAGAAGCAAGCCTGATCTTCTGCATCTGGGTCGACTACTCCAACTGTCTTGTATTTGACATTTAGCAAATCAAATTCAAGCCCTGGTTCTTCTGGATTGTCTCCTGTTATCGCATGTGTGGAATCCGCTATTGTGAGTATATACATCTACTTTAGCGCTGCAATTCCTTACCATTATTATCGACAATAGGCAGCAGATCAGCAGCACCCGGCGTCTGTTCAAAGCCTGCGTAGTCATAATCAGCATCGTCAGCAGCAGGAATCATTTCTTCAATATCACTCATGGCATCATCATCATGCAGCTGGTTTGCATGATCTGAATTGGCTGTGACTAGCGCACTGGGGGGAGATTGTGGCTGTATCAGCGTTGTTTCCACTGGAGGTTGCTCTTCCATTTCAACATCTTGATCTTCATTCAAAATGGGAGCACGACAGTTTCGGCGATGGTTGCGTAGAGCACGGGCACTGTCAAAGCTGGTATAGCAATTTGTACAGAAGGATGGCTCTGTTTCTCGTGATATACGGATTGAGAATGACATGTTTGGAGAAACCAAGAAAAATAGGCAAGTAAAAACAAATTTCAAGTGGCAGCTTTATATACTAATTCAAGTTTTATTTGCGCTCGCCAACAAATGCGTTTATCATCGTTTACAAGCAAGTGATACGTAGTCTTGCATATAACGTTTGGTAACTCAAAGTCCAAGATCAAGTAAGGAACGTGTTTCCTATGATGTGATATGTCGCCTCAGGCTACTTCTACGTCATTTCACTTTCAACATCATGTCAAATCGAGTGGTATTCACTGTGCACATATGCTTATACTATGGGCGTACAATGAGGTCAGCATTACTTGCATGAAGCCTGTGAACCGAATGACGTTCAACAACGTGGTGGTGTGTGCGCAACGAGATATACGGTACAACACAACTCTGAACATATCTTTTCTTTGCTTACTAAACTTTTATTATCAGCGCGAACCATGAACAATAACAACAACAACAACAACAACAACAACAACAACAACAACGCTGCCAGTATTGACTTCACCGCAAGACTCTTGCAAGAAATGATGGCAATGAGATCCGAAATCAGCCAACAAGGCGTACAACTGAACGTCTTGAATGATGGATTTCGACAGCAATTCATGTCGCCATTGGAAGACGCAGGCAGCGATTTGGCAACAAGAAGCATCCTGGATCCCACTTACAGAAGCCAGGTACTATCAAACAGCAACAGAAGAGGTCCTCGGGTAATTGAAGCAAACCCTACCGGCAGGGCCAGAGCTTCTCCTGTGGAGAGATACAACGCAATGCTCCAGCATCTACACAAACTATGCAATGGGGCATCTGTACCCGATTTGACACCAGGGCAGCTCAAATCGCGCAGGGAGAAGCTCCACCGCACAGCAAAGAGGGTCTTGGAGGCTATACTGGTGATGCATCCGAATATCTCGCATTGGAATGCCCTGGACCATGTGCAGGATGAACAGGTATATTACAGCCTGGCACTGGAGGAGCAGGCCCTGCAACGGGACAATCTCATGATTTGTCTCTGCAAGAAGCAGTGGTGTGCCAGGTTGTTGCTCTCCCAGGCCTTCAAAGCAAATAGAGCAAGCAGAAACCGAGCTGCTGCTGCTGATGCTGCTGCTGATGCTGCTGCCAATGTTGCCAATGCTGCCAATGCTGCTGCCAATGTGTCTTTGCAAGAAAACGAGGCAAGAAGCCATCTTCTGGTAAGTAGCTCCTATTATTTGTTTTGGCCATGGCTAACATCTAAGTATTGGAAACATTTCAAATGCTTTTAGGAGACTGAATCAGCAATTGTTGGAGACAGTGATATTGCCCAGCTTGCTCAAACTGCCGGTGTTGGTAATGCTGAGGATGATGACAACCTTAGTACTACTAGCAATATGTAATGGTGTGTGCGTTTGTGAGATCTTGTATATTTCATCCAAAATAAAATTACTTTGCTTTTGTACATTTGATGCTGCCTTGCTCTATTGGGATTTGAGATGATGGATTAGCTGCGATGCCACATTTAAAATCACATTTGATAGGTCACTTCAGCTTAAAAAGTTACTTGATTTGGTTACATCAGTCTGATACTGTGCATGATTAGAGCGTGTTTCTATATTTTTAGATCGAAACTTTGTATATTTAGGTCATCCCTTGAGAAAAAAGTGCTTTTGTTTCTCTTTTTTCTTCATTTTTCATCTATTTTCACTTTAATTCTATCAGCATAAGAGACATGTGCTCTGTAGCAGCAAGAAGAAGAGGCAGCATTTACCGTCCATGGCTTTAAAGGTGGAGGCTAGGTTTCAATGCCATTGAAGAAGGAATACCATTTCAAATGTGCGCCGTGGGAAGCTTCATATCCCTGCCATAGTATCCAGGATGGAATCTTCATTTACATCCTTTCGAAACAACAAATTTATGGTATGTCCAATGCTTCTTGCCATATAAAAGCTAACAAATATCTTGTAGAAATGTAAAGGCGACTTTGCCAGGTCAATTTCGATGTCGCAAGTATGCCATTTGGTTAACCGTTTCCCTCCATCCTGCTGGTTCCATTTATCTGCTTTCTTGCTATCACTGTTCAAGTAGTAAGTCATCTTTTGCTGCATCATCAGGAAAAATCAGTCGTTACTCACCTGATAAGTTAACTAGTGCCAGCGTCGAGTGGGTCTGGCGGGTTTGGCTTGATAACTGAGCACATCTCTTGCATACTTTATGGATCCCCTTTTGCATCCAGTGAACAATGGCAGATGCTTCATAGTTGAATGATGCGGTCTATACATCTGATACTTCTGACGGCATAAGACGCATTAACATTCGTTCGATGTTTTCTTTTCAAGAATGTCTGCTCCCAATGAGTCGCTGCCTGGTGGTGTGCTGTACTTTCTATCTGTCTTGTGAAAGAGGTATTGTAGTCATCACGCCTTTGCTGGAACGCTTTACTAACTTGATTCAGTTCACATCTTTGCTGATAGGTACATGCACATCTTTGATATTATGCTGGCTTTTGTACAATTCGTTGCTCTACATGGAACACTGTTGATGGCTTCAACCTTTTCATTCTATGCTCTCTCTGGATCTCGCCTGGAAACATCACTTTTATATTGCCCTAAAAACTGATAATATTGGGAAACACGAAACAGTTCATACTGATCCAGGCTATTATTCTCAATTATCTTTGACTCTACTATAGCCTACAGCATGACCATTACCACTACAAGGCTTTACTATTGCACGTTTTTGGCACGTAGCCTTCGTTTACCCATTAAAATTAACCAATAATAAATGTATAAATATTTAAACCACAATTTCTGAGCCAATGAAAGCTGCCAATATTTAAACCACGAATTATGGGCCAATAAAAGCTACCAATATTTAAGCTGATTCAGACCTTCAATGATCCCATTTCAGCTCATCGATAGGTTCATGCGCGATCATGAATGTTCTCATTTGAGAACATGGATTTGCTCATTTAAGAACATCGATATTTTGATTTGAGAACATCGATGCGCTCATAAACAGCTACATTTGCTCTTATTTAAGAACATGGATGTGCTCATATGGGAACATCTCGGATGTTCTTATGAGAACATCGGCCGACTTATAATAGATCTTTAGGAACGCCGATGTTCCCATATGAGAGCATTTTCCACTTTTTGGGAACATCGATGCTCTCGAATGAGAACATAAAATAGATTCTTATATGAGCACCTCGATGTTCTCATGAGAACATCAGTTGGGCCGTAGTGCGATGCGTCCAATGCCTCCCTCAACTACCACAAAACGCAAGCATTGTCTCTCTCTGGCGCCTCACATGCATCCTGGATCGCCGGTCTTAGAGCGACAGGCATCTCCTCGTGGCATGATAAGACTGCGACTAGTCCCATTACATATCTCGGCTACCCTGTTTGTTCGTCGCCGGTACAACGGGTTTCATACGTCAATAACTTACTATCTCGTTTACGCGATCTTTGTCGTCTCCATTCCATTCGTACCCTCACCCTTCGTGGCCGGGTTACGGTGCTGAACTCCCTTTTGTTTTCAAAAGTGTGGCATGTCGCCCGTCTGTTTCCTTTCTCGGCTACCGATATCCGCAAACTACAACATCTGGGCGCTTCATTTGTTAATAACCAGGCCAAACTAACCCGTTTTTCTTTCAGCACTCTTTGTCTACCTAGATCTCAAGGTGGTCTAAATCTGTTGGATCCCGCTAAACAGATCAATGCTCTTCAGTGGCGATGGTTACACCCTCTTTTGCATCCGGCAAACCCCACTCCTCCTACCAAGACCTCGATTCCTTACATACGTGTCATTCTCAACTTCTTTCTTGCTACTCCCTCTTATCCTACCTACCACTGGTCCCTTCTTTCCCCTGCTTGCCGGCCATCCCGTTCAACAGCTATCACTGCCCCACTCTACAACCTCCTTCGAGCCGTCGATGCTATTGCCCGCAAGTTTGGTGTCTGCCATGTTCCCTTTAGTACTTGTCTGCGCCTCCCGCTTGCAACCCTAATCGAACATAGCCTGCCATCATCTCATAGCCTCTCGGCTACATTCTGCCCCCCACAGGAAGTGACTGTACGCTGTCCTGGCGTTCTTACCCTCACAGGTAACGATGTTTTAACCTTTGACCCAGCAACTCAAGCCCTCCAAGTTCGAATCTCAACACGCGGCCTCCCTCATCCTACAACCAGCCGTCGAGCCCTTCAACTCCTACAATCTGAACAACTACTCTTCGCCAACTTCGTTCATTTCAACCGGCTTCTTCTCGTCCCTCGTCCAGTCATCCACCACATCGACCTCTCTACCATCACCAGCTATACCGAAAGTATCACCCATATCTCTACTCTTCTCATTTCCTTAATGTCATCCTCATTTTCCTTTGAGTCCCATTCCTTCCTTATGTCTCTCCCTACTAAACACGGGTATAAATCCCTTCCTCTACATACTAACATGTCCTCTTTCTCGTCTCCTTTAGGTGTTGCCAAATGGAAGCAGTTTTGGGCCCTCCAGATACCTTTGAATGCTCGCAATACTTGGTTTCGGATACTTCATGAAAAAGTTACTACTAGGCAGCTACTCCACCAACGCATGCGCGACCAATTTCCGCCGTACTGCCTTCATTGTCAGTCTTCATCCTCCACCACACCACCTGCCATCGAAGACACAGAGCACTTCCTTTTCTCCTGTCCCCTCAAATTGGAAGTTTGGCGCCATTCTCTCTCTCTCTACATCTCCCCTCGCTTCGCCCACTTCGCCTACGAGGAATATTTAGCTATCCTTCACCTGCGCCTTACTCTTGACCGATCTTCTCATGAACTTTTTCCTGATCTATCCGTTTTCCAAGTCTTTGCTTGCATTCAACAGGCCATATGGTCTGCTCATTACTGCCAAGTTTTCCAACACTCTCCTTTCATTCCGTCAATAATCATCCACTCCATTCATCGTGCACTGCACCATCTCGACTCACAACTCTCCTTTGATACTATCATTTATGCTTCCCTTTATATCCCACAGTCTTTACCTCCTCTCCTTTATATCTAGTGACGATTTAAGGACTTTAAATAAAAACAGAAGAGATAAACTCTTCCTTACAAAAAAAAAAAAATTTGCAAATTTCAAACTTCGCCAGTTTCTCATCATCAATGCATCCTATCTAAAATCCAATTGCACCATCGTCTTCTCCAAAAAAATTCGCTATAATAATATCCTACTTTCAAAGCTCGAATTTCAAAATCGAAATTCAAAGAGAAATCAAAAGAGAAATCAGAAAATAGAGAAAAGGCAACACGCGAAGATTCCAATGTATAGCCCCTGCCATGGAATTACCTGTTTTGAAGTCATATTGGACTGCGTGGTAGACAGAATTGAGCGACGTGGAATGGATTTCCCATGTTGTGTTTTGTGAAACTCTTATCCACAGGCAATTTTATATGCAACAATCGTCAATTAACAGTTTGTCACTTAGGAGATGAGGTGCTGAATAGCGAATGTTGATCTACAGACGCATGCAGTTTGTTAAGCGGATGAGCCACCAAGAAGTGTTTGATTAACAATTCTTTATATGAACTGAGTTATATGAGTCTAAGCTATGTGAATGTATAGTTTCGAGATATATCCGAGAGCAACAGCAATTTTCAAGTCGACAGGCTGATTCTCCAATGCACTTTCGAACCTAAATTCACAAACAATGGGAAAGTATGCGATTTTTATAATTGGAGCATTTAAGTATATAGGAGGCTGTAAATAAAGAGACATGACTTTACGATAGCTGAAAAGCATGCAATATGATAAACTGGAAGTTTATTTGAGAGAGTGGAAGAAAGCGAACAGGATGACAAGCACTTTCTTCAAGATTTGGATCGATGCTTCTCATTGTGATAATCTGATGTTTGGCTCAACTCGGCAGCGTCTTCCAGAATGTCAAGTTTCATCAGATTCGTTCTACGCTACAACAAGGATAATAATTATGCAGTGCTTTTATGTATCAAAGATAGATGCAAGATTGTTGTCTATATTACAAAGCTACAGATCAGATCATGGACCTTGATGATGGTTTTTAAACACTTCTTCAAAGTCACATTTATTACATATCGCGTACAAATGAAGTAAAGATTTTTTTTCTCTTCTGATTTATCTATACAAACAAACGAAAACGAAATAATGAGTGATTGGGGTAAAGCAACATAAGATGAATCGCAAGAAAAAGAGAGAAATAGGGTGTATTGACATACATTAACTCTTTCATAACCTGAACAAAATAGAGGACGAGCTTGATGTCGAAGTAGAGATTGCTATCCCCAAGAAGAATCAATGGGATGATGAAGATGCCGAGGACCAAGTTAAAGAATCTTGGGAGGATTCTGATGACGAAAAGGAAGCCAAGGAGAAGAAGCCTGCACCTGTTTTGAAGAAGAAGATTCCCTTGAAGCAGAAGATTGCTGAAAAGCAAGCTGCCGAGGAGAAGAAGCGACAGGAATTGGAAGCCAAGAAGTTGGCCGGTGAGGACGATAAAGAGGAAGAGGAAGACGCTTTTGCACGTAAAGAGCGTTTGCGTCAATTGGAGTTGGAGGCTGATATGGCGAGTGCCACAGACCTGTTCTCTGGTGTGTCTGTCAGTAAGTAGGAGTAAGGATTTATCAACCATTTGAAGGTTAAAAATTTTCGTTTATGTAGCCGATATGAAGGACAAGCCTTTGGAGGAATGGAATCCTAGAAACCGTGTAGAGATGGATGCTTATCGCAAGCGCCTAGTCGAAATTATCACTCCTACTGCTGTAAGTTGTGCTTGTGGTTTGGTTATACATTTGACATTTATTTGATGTCTTTCATTTGCAGAAATGGAACAATTATGGTTGGTTTATCGACGAGTTATTGCGTGACATTGCTGTACCTTTGAACCACCCTGAAGTCAAGAAGATTGCCTCATCCCTGACTACTATCGCTAACGAGAAACAAAGAGTTGCCAAGGAAGCAACAAAGAAGGGTAAAGGAAAGAGTAGACCTCAATTGGCTGCTGCAGGAAAGAACTCTACGGCTGATGACAACTACGCTGACAATGGATATGATGATTATGATTTCATGTAAAGTATAAAGAAAAAAGAGAAAATAGTCATTAAACATCAAATAAAACACTCCTCATCGCCCTCTTGTTATATTCCACTCTGCAAAGCCGTATTTTTTATGTTTTCACTGTATTGAACGGATTGTTTTCGGGTCAAAGGATGCGGTGCACTGCACATTTTAGCTTGCCAAGAATGGGGATATGGCAGAGATAGTCGACGGCGATTTAATCCAAATGTTTATTAAATTTCCATCTACTCTTTTATTGTGTTTTTTTTTTTCTCTCTTGTATTCCTCAATAGAAGTTTTCAGTTACCAAGGAACATTAGACATACCGACACAATGAACGAGGAGCCAATTATCAACCTGAACAAAGACGAAAAGTTGCACTCAAAGAACAAAACTGTTGGTAGGATATCGAGGTTATTCCAAAAGAAGCCTAAAAAGAAGAGCAGTAGTCTGGCCCCTTCCATATCCTCAGTATCCCTATCAGAGCAACAACAGCAACAAGGCCTATCGAAGCAATCGACCTATCAGAGCTCATCCAGTATAGCAAGCTCTCAAATCAGTGTTCCACCGCAACAGCAATATCTCGACGCATCTGATAGAAATTCATATTTGGACACTCGCAATATTCAAATAAATAGCGATGCTGGTAAGACACTAGAGAGGTGCATGATTGTAGCTGGCTGGACTCACCGAAAAGAGAGAGAGAGAGAGAGAGAGAGAGAGAGAGAGAGAGAGAAAAAGAGGGGAGGCCATGGAGGGAAGAGGAGGTGGCCGAGAGAGGAGTCTGATTACTACCAAGATATTGGAGAAATCCAGGGGAACGAGGGGAACGTTTAAAAACTAAAGAATTTTCAAACAATGCTATAGCCTCCAGCAACTCCAAGCTGACTAGAAACATGTCGCTCAGAAGCAATCGATCCATGAATATCCAGCAAATGATACAGCAGCAAAGACAAGTGCTAAGAGACTTGGACTCACAAAAGCAATTTTATACTAAGGAGGTGACAACCCTCACAGAGCAACTATCCAAAATGAACGAAAAGATCAAGCAACGCTCACACGACATGGATCTTTTACAAAAAAATTATCAAACACACTTGCGTTCTGTGCGCTCTAGCGATGATACATCAGACACAATAGCCACAAAGTTACTTCAGCTTCGACAACAGATCCATTCTTTAGCCAGCGAATTGTTGCCTCATGCAGAACCAGTTGTTGCTACTGAGAAGCTAAGCACACTATGGCTCAATCTCGGCGCTTCCATCGATCAATTAGGGAAGCCATTGCCTCCAGAGCGCATTCAAATGTTGACAGAGAAATTCATGATGGATGTGCTTGTTCAGAACCTCAATATCAATGTATTCCCAGGTCTCTCATGCAACAACGACTTTCTAGTATTACACCAATGGTTCGATCAAAACGATACATCAACATTCTTTTCCACGAGATTGCGTCAGGAACTTAGTATGATAGTTGTTCAGAATAATACAGACAGCGGTGCCGGCGATATTCAACAGACTTGGAAGAAATTTGTGGATCGCAACTGGAATCATCTATATCGTGGATTACAAAAAGCATATCCAACCTACTTGGTGAAAAAGTCAGATACTACGGCCAGTGAGCAGGCAATGGCTGTGGCGAACGAGTACGGTAAAAAGTTGCGCGACCTAGTGGAATTCACAATGAATTTGGGATCAGCAATAAAAGGGCAAGAGGTGTGCATTACTGCTGTGGATGTCAGGGAAGGAAAGCAGCCTTTTGACGGCCAATTGATGTATGATGAGGATGGGCAGACCACGGGGACTATTGCTTTCTGCATTTCTCCACCGTTTGTTGTCAAAGTTGCCAATAGATATGAGCCTCTATTGAAAGGCAGGGTGCTCTGTTTTCCTTCTCCCTCTATTTCTTCATCAACAACTGTCTCTACGTCTCCGCAACAAAAAGTAGAAAACGATCCATCGTCGGTACCACTCGAGCAAGAAGCATTGGCAACAAAATAAAGCTGAAAATCCCCTGAAATTAACAAATGTTTGTTGCAAAAAGAGACGTATGACACGATACACAAGCAGTGCTTTTTTTTTAGGTTGGTCTTTGATTTCAAGCGAGAGCCTTTTGCATGCACACATGTTGGCAAAACTTGTACCTGAATATATGTCGAATTTTGAGGTTTTAATGGATCATGGACATCACAGATCAATCATGACCATACGAACATTCTGCCTGGAAAAAAAAAAGCGGTGTTATTTATGCAGCGTAATGAGTTGACCTGGATTAACTGATGCGAAACCATAGCTTTGTCTTGGTGCAACATTGCTAAATGTGGGGAGAGGAGAGGCTACTTCTTTTTAGGGGTTGAACAAAATCCAGCATGTAACATCTCAGTAATTAATGAACTCCTTGTTTCTTTCTTTCTTTGCCATAGCACTCAAATGAATTCAGCTGAATATAATA
Organism: Mucor velutinosus; assembly: GCF_035048745.1. NCBI lineage: Eukaryota > Fungi > Mucoromycota > Mucoromycetes > Mucorales > Mucoraceae > Mucor > Mucor velutinosus. Next base: position 674,163 of record NW_027041921.1, read on the forward strand.
TCAAAGCGTTAGGTTAGAGTCGGAAACACTGTATAGTACTTGTGGTTGTTATTCATATAAAACAACAGCTTGCGCTCACTGTAGACAATCTCATTTGACTGGCGATCATGGTAGTTGTTTAATAGCTGTTTCAGCGAGATTATAGGCTCAACAAGCACAAATATAGGTCGACCTTGCGAGCAATGCTTGGCAAGAAATAGAGGGGACAAGTGCTATGATGGCCATAAATCAAGATCAAGCGCAATGGCAAAACTTGCAGGCAAAAGAAAGAGGAATAATAGCATTGAAAATGGAAGCAAAGCATGGGGCAAGTCGTTTATGCAGTGTTGTGCACCTAGTTTCTCACACCACTCTCTTGGCTTTATTTAATTTGCCTTTTTTGCACTCTTTTCTCTCTCCCTCTTTCTCTTTCTCTTTTCTACCTTCATATTTTATGAATCCCACATTTGCATGGCTTTAGCATTCACCATGTTAGATTCAACTTCGAATAGCAACAATGAAGACGGTGGCGGCGATGTCCATATTTTAAAGTAACGTCGAGCTTATGTGATGACACACGTTTGAATACCTCACTAACCCATCTCAACACAAACAGCGAATACATAGAAGACATGCCCACCTCAGCAGCCAAGAAGGCCAACGTCCAGGATCAGTTCTACCTTACAGCTGCAGATCCGAAAGATGGCCGCATCGAGGATCGATTGAACGAAGTGATAAATGCGAAATATCAAGCAGGATTTTTAAAGCCTTACAACTACGTCAATGGATATGCCAGACTGCAACGCTACATGGAGCAATAGTAAGTATTCAAATTAGAGTTTATTTACAGCAGCCCATGCGTGAGGAATATATGATGCTCATGTAATCTTCTTACAGTATGTCATCTGACAGTCGACAACGTATTTTAAATGTAATGGGTATGTTCCGACCAACTTTCCGTGATGTAGCACAGTCTTTAACGGACATTGATCTGATACTGGTGGAGGAATCGTTTGAGAGGTTATTGCTGGATTACGACCGAGTGTTTAGTGCAATGGCAATTCCTGCGTGTTTATGGAGGCGTACAGGTGAAATATACAAGGGCAACAAAGAGTTTGCTGACCTAATCAAGGTGCCATTTGACAAACTGCGTGATGTAGGTTGCTTTGTATCGTGGTATACTGTGAGCTAACCCAGCCGTGAATGATGTAGGGTCAACTGTGTATTTATGAAATTATGGCTGAGGACTCCATTGTGAATTACTGGGAGGTAATTATATATATATATATATAAATGCGGTTATACATTCGAAAATGATATCATGTGATGTCTAATGTGCCCCTTGTTGCCCTGTTAGAAATATGGAAACATCGCATTTGATCCAAAGCAAAAGGCTGTATTGACTTCATGTTTACTGTATCGACAAAAAAACAGTGATACTGCTGATGCTGATAAGATTATAGAGACAACAAACAAGAAAGACCTTATTCCCATGTCCTGTTGCTTTTCATTTACCGTGAGAAGAGATAAATTCAACATGTAAGTGTCTACCCTCGTTTCCCTTGTGTTCATCTTTTTTTAAATAACACACAATTTATATATATTGTAGCCCAGTAAGAGAATGAAGCATGCAGCCATCACACACATGGCACGTAATACTGACATCTCTGAATAGACTGTAATTATAGGCAACTTCTTGGCAATAGATACCTAGCATGCCATTGCGCAGACACACACATATATATACACAAAGACCTGATACTGTACATATAACACACACACATCATTTTATTAAAGGCTTCCAACCAAACCATCTAAAAGTTCTGCCAAACCATATGCACCAGCATCAGGAATACCTGATTCAAGAACCTCTTTGTTTGAAAGATAAGATGAGCGGCCCACTTTTGCAGACAGATTGCATGTGCTGTCAGCACCCTCACGAGCAGCTTGAACGGCTTGATCAACATTGGCTGCATCTTTGTTTAATGTATCGATAAATGGGCACAGAGTGTCCATCAAGGTACGATCGCCCACTCGAGCCTTCGTATAGGTCATCAAAGTAGAGAGAGCATGTTTGGCTGCAAGAACCCACACAGATGCATCAACTGAAGGCTTTGCATATTCCAACAAACCACTAGCCAATGCATTAAAGAAAATGCAATAAATTGCTGATGATGTGCCACCAACTGAATGCTCAATCACATTAGCAATGCCTAAAATAGTCTTTGGCGCCGATGTAAGGTCAAAAGAAGGCATGGCCTCTTGAATAGCTGAAATGACAGTGAGATGAGTAATGTGTACGTGTTGTTTTCAAATGTGATGATTACCAAGTGCCGCAGTTTTCAGTGTCTGTCCACAATCGCCATCACCTAAAATGGTATCGTAGTCTGTAATACGAGGTTCGGCTGCAATTACAGCATTGGTAGCACCTCGAATAGCATTTTTAATAACTTGAGGATTCGAAACTGTGTGTGTGTGTGTGTGTGTGTGTGTGTGTGTGTGTGTGTGTGTGTGGAAACAAGCAAACAAATAAATAAATAAATCATCCTCTTCACATGTAAATACTTGTTTCTATACCTTGGCCGTGTTGTCCCTCAATGACAAGTTCAGGGGATTTGATGGCAGCAGAATTATCGCCATGGATGGCATCAGAGAAGAATTGAGCAGCAGTCGACGGCCAACCAGAGACGTGCACTTGTTGATCCAACAATTGCAGCACATTTCTATCGTGATTTACAACCAATAGCGAGAGAGAGAAGCCAGGCATATTCAAACTTGTTACAAACGGACCAACATAGACGCGCTCCAATTTCAGTTGGTGAGAAGTGATATAATCCACGGCCTCTTTTACTACGAGATTCAATTCCACCATTGGCATACCACCTAAATTGTTGACCAGCAACACCACACTGGTCTCGTCGGCCGATAAATTCAAGTAGGATCGATCACTATCATGTTGATCTACCAACATGTCCATCATTTTAACAACCAGCTCCTTGGCAGGCATCATGTTTGCCTTGAGAAAACCAGTTTCATTGTGGATACCCATACCAATCTCCATTTCATGAGGTCCTAGTTGAGAGAAGCTGGAGGACCCAGGTACGTGGCAATGATCAAGTGCCACGCCGATAGTGGCAGAGTTGTCAATAGCGTATTGAGTGATCTCCTTCACTTGCTCCAAAGTGGCCCCTTGAGAAGCCAGAGCGCCTGCTAATTTGATAGCGAGTGTTGTAGCAGCCATGCCTCGTCTACCTACTTTCTTGTTCTTGGATTTACCCACAGCAATATCGTCGCCAACAGCAATGAGATCTACTTTAATGCCTCTCGTTTTCGCTCTTTCCACAGCCAGTGCAAAATTCAAGCAATCACCAGTATAGTTCATGATAATGACCAGCGTGCCATGGGGGGACTGGACTCGTTCGATAGCAGACAGTACCTGATTAGAGCTGGGAGATGCAAATACATGGCCAGAGACATTGGCTGCAAGACAATTCTCACCAATGAGCCCTGCGTAACCAGGTTCATGACCTGAACCACCACCTGAAATAAGGGTCACTTGGTTTAACGCCATTTCATCCACATTGGCGTAGTAGACAACTATATACAGATGTGTTTAAGAGCGAGGCCTGATAGTTGAGATGTGAGCATGTCTGTACCTTTTTCTTTTTCAAGTAGACGCAAATGTGGATTTGCATAGCATAGGCCTTTGATACTATCAGATACAAGCTATAGATGACATTCATCAGCATGTGCTGAACATACATGGTTGCAACTACTTACGGTTTCTGGAGCATTCATAACATGCTTGGCTATGGATATCAAATCACGAAATGTCAATGTTTACGAGATTCTGAAAATGTACGTTGTGATTCATACCAGCATTTGTTTCCAAAGCCATTTCGATTGTTCTTACGAGATACAAATCTTTTGAAAGGTTATTTGATTTGATGTGATCTCACTATATATATATATATGCGTTTTGATTATCCTTTGTTAAACCACTATTATCGATAAGGACTGTCGAATTTAGAACATGCAAAATAATGACTACCGATGTTAAAGAAATGTAGACAAGATGTCGAGAATAAGAAGGACAATCTCTTACCAATACAGTCATGTAGGATATATTGTGAGTCGGCGTGTGTGTGTGTGTGTGTGTGTGTATATATATATATATGTGTGTGCACAACTGGTATACTTGATGGTTACTCAAATCCAAGCTCTAAATGGAGTGCCGCATTATCAATTTTTTCTCACTGAGCTTCTTCACTCGGTTAAATGTTCATTTTGAGCTTATCACACGTCACTGTGGGCCATTTCTAAACATGAAATGAATAGAATCTTGACCATTCTAGAGATGCTGCGCCACGAGATTATTGGTTGTATCACCAACCAGTGAGAAGGCCCCCTTTCGTTATGGTCTGTTGAGATGGGGGACTATAAAAGGCCAAAACGAATCAATTATCCCCTCCTTGAACTGCGTAACAATTTTTTTTTCCTTTAAATTCATCGCTTTTACGAAGAGAAAAAGAACGCTTACTTACAAATCAACAACACATCGACCGCAACTCAACTACGCAACTCAACTTACCTTAGCAACCACAGCAACTACAACACATCTTCTAACATTTCCAATCTCCCGCTTTTAAATGTATCCTAGTCATCTCTAAAGACCTTTCTTTTCCTTTAAATTTCCACACTCTTTCTTTCTCTTCGTTTCTCTCTTCCCCCCTTTTAGCTTAAATACATTTGAACATTGAAAAAGATCTCACTCTTTTCACTACTCTTTCTATAAAAAAAAAACTCTCTTAAAAAAAACTTTTTCTTCTTCATCAGCCCTTCCCTCCCCCATTATTTTAAATTATTTCTTCAAACACATTTAATCTTTGCAAGTTAAATTCATTTCTTTTTTTTTCATACACATCCACCAAAAAGAAAAAGAAAAAAAAAAAGACCAAGCATCTTTTTTTTAACTATACAAAGAACAACGCACGCTTATTAACAAACACTCTTAAATGGCAAATGATTTACAACCACCTGAAAATGGACGTTTACCGTCCGCAGCAACTCACTTTGCTGGGCCTCTTGTAGCCACCATCAACAACAATAACAACAACCCAACCCCCTTATCGACAAATGATTGTAAATACTCTGAAGAACTCCCTTGTGAAAAATACCGTCAATTTATGGATTTCTCTCGTCAAGAACGCACTTTTATGATTGAAAAACTGGTTGGTAAGTACCCTTATCTTCAAGGAAAAAAAAAAAAAAAAAAAAAGGCGCATACGAAATTGGCAATAGCGATTTGGATCCCAATCAGGCAATATGTACATGCCCTTGTTCGATTACAAATGTGTATGCGAATTCTTTTTTTTTTTTTTTTTTTTTTTTTTTTTTTGCTGCTCGTTTTAGCAGCATGCCCTTTTGGTCGGATTGAAATCATGTATTGATTTCTTTTCTTTTTATCCTGATAGAAACCTTTGCTAATGCCATTGATTCAATCTGGCATCCGAAATTCTTGATCGAACACCAGAAAGTCAAAGTCATGCCAACTCGAGGATTCTGCAATGAAATCTTGAAACGATCAAAGACCACCTACTCAACATTGCAAATCAGCCTTTTCTATGTCTTTCGTGTCAAGAAGGTCGTTCACGAAAAACTCTACCAACGTATACAACAACAACAGCAGCAACAGCAGTCAGGAAACATGCCGACAAGCACTTGTTCAACTACTACTCAGATGGACGATCTCATGTGCTGCGGACGACGCATGTTTCTGGCTTCCCTTATGCTTGCTTCGAAATATCTTCATGACAAAAACTACCACAACAAAGCTTGGTCCAAAATCACCGGACTTGATATCAAAGAGATCAATGCTGCGGAAATGGCTTTTTTGAAATTGATTGACTATCGATTATACGTTAGTAAACCCACATTTGACAGATGGTACACTCAGTTACATGGACACATTCAGAAGGGATACAATGCTAAATCCGAATTACCTTCAAACAACAATTGCTCGGCCGCAACAACACCAACGACTGTCATCAACCTGTCGTTGAACAACATGAATAACGTTTATCAGCACCAACGAATGACCTCTAGTATCGATAGCAATTATCCTTCTCCTCCTCCCGATGAAACGAATAATCCAGCTTATGGTCAACAACAACAACCACAACAACAGCTGGTGGCTCATCATCATCAACAACCAATGTCACCACCATCTCCCTGTTCTGTTCAGCAGCAACAAGAGCAACAAAGAAAAAAGTGCAACATGGCCACAACTTATGAAAGATCTGATTCTGGCGTATCATTTGATATATTCTCTCCACCCTCTTCTCAACCTTTATCAACAACCACAGGAGGATCAACCAAAAGACAATATTACGATGATGACATTTCTTCAGTAACAATCAATAAACGTATCTGTCAATAGCCTTTTGCCCTGGGATCCTTCTCCTGTTATATCCTATCTCAACAACAATCTCCTCCTCCAACAACGCTTCCCTTAATTACTCTCTCTTTTTTTTTGCACTATTCTTTTTTATTATTATATTCCATTGTTTTTCTTTTACAGCATTCTAATTCTTTATTATTATTTCTCCCTCATATGTACAAAATCCTCAAATCAGCAGCAACAACACTACCACTATCAACTACAGCACAATATCTACATAACCGAAACAGACAAAAAAAAATCAAAAAAAGGTATAAGCAGTATTTATACACCAAAAAAATCACAAAAAAAAAATATCACAGAAAAAACAAAGGCAATGGTTGTGTTTTTTGTCCATTTGAAAGGAAATATATAGTTTTAAAAGTTTTAAAAAGTAAAATACTTAGGAATAAGGTATATATACGTTTAATAAATAAAATAGCAAAAAAAAAAAGGAGGGAATACTATACTTATTACTACCTTTTTTTCATTTTGTAATTGCTATGAATTTTATCACTCTTGGTCAATATATTGATGTTTTGCAGCGTGTCACTGGATGCAATGAGGTATACACATGCAACTACGCATTATTCGTAACTCTATCTTAAAAGGGCAACTAAATCTAAGCCTGTGATTTGTCCAAATAAATCTAGATCATTTTTCGTAGTATGTTACAGTAGTAACTCGATATAGGCGGATAAAAGATTATTGCCAAGCTATACATGGAATGCGTCGCTCAGCAATTCACTAGCATCGACTATTGAGATCTGAGGAGATGCAGCGTAAATTTGTTGCATCTAGGTACTCTATTAAAGATGAGTTTATAGAAAGGCCACCACTACGCTGGCTTCACCAGAACTGGTCATCACCATATGATATCGCAATACATCTCATTATCAGAACGAGCCTTTCGACACTTTGGGTGGTTTCCTGACCTACGCTTCGCTTCAGTGGAAACCAACCTACGTTCAAACGGCTCGCGCTGCCGCGGGCCTTTGGCTAATATTGCAAAATTGATATAGCTACAAGTTGCTACTTCACATACGGGCAAGTAGCATACTGGTATTTCTTTTTTTTTTTTTTTTTTTTTTTTTTTTTTTTTTTTTTACTCCTTAGTATCCCTGATACAGCAAAATTTGAGTGCATTTGAGCTTCGTTTTCTCGCGTTTAAGACCGTTTAGATTGTCAGAATAGCACCAAACAGTTGCTCTCATCTGGCAGTTACTTTCTGACACCTTTGCTCAACTTTTTGGGGACCAAAAAAAACATAGACAAAATTCGATCAAAAAGCATGAGGGGTACCTCATGGTTTTCATCGAAAATCAAACGATCGCATTTTTTACCTTGATAACAAAGACTTTTACTAAGGTAGATATTGAATCAAAATGTTTCTATCGATCCAACGTAGCCCTTGAAATCATCTTTGTGGAAATTTGATATGTAAAATTTCGACATTTTGGCCAGAAGCCTCTGTTCATATTTTCGCAAATTACTCAATAAGCTTATTCAAAACATCTACCTTACTTTGTACCATTGGATGCGCCTTGAAAAGTACTTCAAGGATGTATTAGGAAGCGTAAGGTGATCATTACAATTTATATAGTCGAAAATTACAAAACAAATTAAAGAAGTCGAAAAAAGACAAAATCTGTCCAATCTTGAACAGAAAAATGTATTGTTCAGGAATAAAGGGACCACTATAATATGTAGGAAGAAGAAAGACTGACGTTTATTGATGTGGATGCTTGGATCTTTATACCATTGATATGGTGTTACACGACATCCCACCGCTGTGATAAGATATAGAATTTAAATAAGGACTATGATATAAATGTATGAATGAAAATCGCGTTAAAAAACCTAATATAGGAAAAAGCTTGATGATAGGTAGAAGTTGATCAGTGAGATGGTTTCAGAAAAGACACATGGGTGTTTTTGTGTTTTTGACCTGTGGCATCATTGATTACATCGTATCTTGTGGTGGACAGGACCTTCTGTATTGTGCAAGGACCTATCCAATCTACTTGTAGTTTTCTTGGATTGTTGCGAGTGGAAATACGATTGTTGAAAATGTATACTTTGTCATTGATTTCAAATTGTGGTGTTAGTTTTTGATTATCATATATTTTCTCCAAATGTTTGTGTACATGTTCAAATGTAACTTGAAGCTTGATTTGTAACTGTTTCGCGAAGTGTGATTCCGGGGTGTCTTGTTCATTGTATGAATCCGGTAATTTCTCTGGTATTATCGTTGATAATGGTGTGCGTGCTGTGCGCCCGTGGACCAACTCAAATGGGGACGTCTTGATAGAATGGTGATACATATTGTTGTATACAAATCGAATTATCCTCAAGTTGCTGCTCCATCTTGTAGAAATCTGGTTGATATCCGTGTATGATAAAATCATTGTTCGTAGTGTTTTCATGAATCGTTCCACTATCCCGTTGGATGATGGATGATACGGCGGTGTGTATACGATGTTGATGTCTACATATCTTGCTACTTGCTGGGTGAATTGTGATCCAAGGCTGTTTCCGTTATCACACATGATCTCGTTGGGAACGCCATGTCGCAATATAAACTGAGTGTACATGATGGAAGCCAATTCTTGAGATGCTGTAGACCTGGTAGGATATAGTTCTACGTATTTTGTGAATGTGTCTATAACCACCAACACGTATTGATGTCCCGCGCTTGACGTTGGCAGAGGACCAAAGTAGTCGATTGCGACCTTGATGAACGGAGCTGTTCCATGGGTAGTGGTCATATTATGCTTAGTAGCAACATGTCCCTTGATTCTTTGACAAATTTGACACTTCTGAATATAGGCATTGATATCATGAGTCATGTTGGTCCAGTACAAGTGCGCTTTTACCAAGGAAGCCTTGGTCTTGGCGATACCGCCATGTCCTGCAAACTTGGAGTCATGATGTTTGCTGATCAGATTCGCTACCAGATGGCTAGGTACCATTATGTACATGTCTGTGGCTATGGTCTTGTGCTGTTTGTTTTCTACCTTGTATATTATGCCATCGACGACTTTATGCTTGGAGTACTTGACATTCGTGTTGTTAAAGTATGGTCGTAACATGGGATCCAGTCTTTGTTCCTTGGCCCAATCGATGTCCGGATGATGAGAGGCAATTGCATGAATCGCAGCACGAGATAGTGTATCCGCAGCATGGTTCACCTTTCCAGGTATGTATATAACCTTGAAATCATAAGCCTGTAGAAAGAGGCACCATCGCCAAAGTCTGGGTTGTTTGTCCGCATCGGTATTAAGAAGCCACTGGAGGGATGAATGGTCAGTGAATACGGTAAATTGGTTGCATTCAAGATACATTCTAAATTTCTTAACCCCAAAGATGATGGCTAAAGCTTCCAATTCACGGATGGAGTAGTTTTTTTCAAACTTGGTGACACTGCGGGATGCGAAGGAGAGAGGGTAAGGTGTGTCATCGTACCGTTGGCAGAGTATGACAGCAATGCCTGCTGAGGTGGCAGCATCGCAATGAAGCTCGAATGGAAGTTTGAAATTGGGTTGTTTCAAGTAAGGTAATGCAGCGAGAGACCTTTTGAGTTCTTGAAACGCGTGCTCCTGTTCGGATTCCCAAGCGAATGGTACATCTTTGATCTTCAAGCGTCGAATTGGTTCCACCATTACTTGATACTTGGATATAAACTTGGAATACACTCCTGCCATGCCGAGTAACCTTTCAACCTCTTTTATATTTGTGGGAGCCCGTAGATTAGTGATAGGTGTAACTTTATCCATGTCAGCATGGACACCCTGATCAGAGACAATGAAACCTAAGAAATTGATTTGATTTAGCCCAAATTGGCACTTTTCAATGTTGATGGTCAAATTGGCTTCCCTCAGTCTCGTTAGGAGTTTGCGTAACTGGAGCACATGATTGTCAAAGGTATCAGAGAACAGTATGGTGTCGTCTTGATAAGCGATAGCAGTTCTGTATCTCATGTCCCCGAGTACCTGATCCATTAATAATTGAAAGTGTGCTGGGGCATTTTTCATCCCCATGGCCATCGTGTTAAAAACATATGTAGAGTTAGGTGTTACCAGGGCACTCTTGGGCTTGTCAGCAGCAGCAATGGGAATTTGAAAATAGCCTGACAGGAGATCTATTTTTGAAAAATATTTTGCGTTGCCCAGAGACTGCAGTGCATGATGGAGGTTGATAAACGGATACTTGATAGTCTTTGTGATCGCATTTAGTTTGACGTAGTTTCCGCATATGCGAAGAGAGCCGTTTGGCTTAGGGACCGCTGTTACTGGGAAGCCCCAATCCGTGAAGTTGACTTTGCTGACAATTCCATTGCGTTCCAGTTCAGAGAGCTTGGCGTCGATCTTCGATTGTATGTCAGGATGGTAATGTCTTGGTCGAATGTAAATGGGAGGATGGTCTCCCGTGTCGATGGTGAATTCCATTTTGGTAGTAACTGAGGGCTTGTCCGAGTCTTTGCGTAATAATTCTTTGAACTCTTGTAATACATCTTGTATCCGAGCGTCTTGGGAATCGGTTAATTGGATGTTACAACGCCTCGTAGCCGTGGTCTCGTAATGTAAGTTTATAAGATGATTGTCAGTTTGTAGTGTGAACATTTTGAGTTTAGTATTCATATTGACCTGAAATCTGCACATGAAATCCCAGCCGATGATAGCCTGACGAGCCAAACCGCGTATAACATGAAATTTCGTTTCGTAACCAAAAAGATTCAATTTAGTAATACCCATCGTTTGTGCTGTACGATTGTTCACGTCTGTGTAACTGATGATCTGATTGTTGTCTATTGTCAACTGCAGTGTAACGCATGTGTCATAATCCATGGCAGTGATAGCAGAACCTGTGTCCCATAATGCATGAATAGTGTGATCTCCAATGACGATTTTAGTTGTGGGAGTGAAACTGTCATGTTGAGTGGTTCGAATAGCATGCATGGAAGTAGCACGAATGTGATTAAGAGGAACCGGGGACCCCAATTCCATTAATCCTGAGTCATCCTCTGGGTGTTCAATAGTGTCTGTCTGATGCACAGAGGATGCCTGTGTGGGACATTCGTAATTTCGATGTTCGCCGAAGCAGTGACCGCAGACAGGATGTCCTTGTTTGTTGTATAATCGAGGTACAGGATCCGGAGGAAATCGTGAACGAGGTTTGGAATTGAATGACTTTTTGCTATTTCTGAATGGTCTTTTAGTACTTTTGTCTTTGTACGAGTTTGAGCTATTAACATAATCAACTTCCATTGGGTCATCCATCGTGGATTGAGTGTGGGATCCCGAAAAGTGTGCTTGTTCATCAGTATTATCATTGAGCCTAGCCTTGTGTTCAAAATCGATGGCCTTCGTGATAACTTCTTGCACCGTTGTGACCTTAGCGAGTTCTACATACGCTGTTAATGTAGCACGTAATCCTCTGTCGTGTAGCGATTGAGTAAATAAAGATATTTGATGAGCATCCGAGATATGATTATCCGGCAGCAGACTTAGCAAATGTTTCCATTTAGCACTATGTAGTTTGATGGACTCCTGCTTGGGTTGTTGACATCGCTTCAAATTGGACTTGAACTCTCGATATTCCTCGTCGGCAGGACGACCAAATTGTAACAGCATTTGTTCAGTTACGTTGGCCCAGTTTTGTCTGACTGAGGAAGGTAAGGTAGGTAACCAGTTTTTGATGACGGGAGGCATGAAGCGACCTAGTTGGACGGTACAGATATCCATGTTTTCAATGCCTACGAAATTTGCCTGTAATTCAAATTCTTTGATGTAGGTACGTAAGCTAGAATGCAATTCATACCGTGGCATGTCAATAGACTTGACCTTTTCAAGGTTCATGTATTGGATGAACTCCTTGGTGTTGGAATCGGCCATGTTAACGGACTGTGGGGTGGTGTGATAAGATGATGTGATAGACGAGGTACTGTTTGTTGTGGTGTAAACCTTTCGAAGGGATGCGATAAATTTTACTTGCTGCGTGAAGTAGTTTTTTGGTTCTGTTGTTCGGGCCTGTTTGCGAGTAGGTGATTGCAGCTGTGTGCTGGAGCGATGTTTTGTGATCTTGCGATATGTGTGATCTTGCGATATGTGTGATTTGGTGTAGTCGAGTGTGAGCCTTTGATATATCTAGTGGTTTCCGGGTTCGAGAATTCAGTTAGGGAGCCTCACCATGTATTGTTCAGGAATAAAGGGACCACTATAATATGTAGGAAGAAGAAAGACTGACGTTTATTGATGTGGATGCTTGGATCTTTATACCATTGATATGGTGTTACACGACAAAAAACAAACTGAGTTTGAATCGATTTTAGCGGGCGGCAATGCTGCTGGCTGGCCCAAATGCCTTCCTGTTGATGACAATGATGATTGTGATGCAGATTAAATGAGGATCATGAAATTGAAAGATCAATCGCTCAGCTTGAATACCCTTTTTTTTTGCATTTGTTGGAAATTTTCCCTATAATAGCGGTGTTTTTACAATGACAACCTCTCAAAAAAGTTGCTGTAGATCTTATACAAGTCCTGTATGCGTAGCGAGATTGATCGGCTAGTCTATTATACTGAATATCAAACGTACACACAGCTTAGTTTACAGAGCTCTTGCACAACTAAATACTTGCTTCACAGGCAGATACTTGGTGTCAGTTGTGGAGCAGTTGTAAAGCAAGTGTACGCTCTTCCAATATTTCAATGTAATCTTAACGAATGTATTTGTACTTATTGAACTGCACAATGCTTTGTTTACTTTTTATACAACTTTTTATTGATCAAGCTTGTATGTCTTCTCTTCAGGACATGATAAGTAACATTTGAATAATGTAAAGATAACTGCTGTCTAATATGTGGCGGCATATCTCTTCATCTGTCAAACAGTTATTGACAACATTATTTAAGACACCCCAAACTTGTTCTAGATCTGATATATTGATGCCTAACCTGTTAAAACGCTTGAAGTACTCCTTCACAAAAGCTGCAGCCAATCTCAGTATGTATTTCTCTTCTCTCCACTCTTTCTTGTTCCTTTACACTCTTTGTTTGCGTAGCATCAACACTACCTAAAACCATTTCTTAGTTCTCGTCATATTTTTGTGTCTTGACAGCTCTTATTTATAACCAAATCTATAAAGCGCTACTCTTATTACAGTATGTATTGATCTGGTCAATTGCTGTACCATTACAAATGCTCACATTTTTCTTGTCTAGTTATTTTTTCTGTGTCAAATGTCTAGTGCGCGAACAAAAGTAGAGCAAAGAGATCCGTTTACTGGCACTCAAACCAGCCGTCCTCCCCAAAGAAAAGTCGCTGCTAAGGGGAAAAAAAGAGAATACGAAGCTGTAGCATCCACAAGTGCCATGTCCACATCAGGTTACCAGCCTGTTGTCAAAAGGCCCAAGTCATTCGGTGTCTCGCTGCAGCGTTTGATGGATAGTTTTTTTCAAGCAATGAGGGAAATCATCGAAAACAAAGCAAGGCCCATCATTGACAAGCCCAGTAAATTGGATGCGCTCAAAAATACATTACTCTCGGTGAAGAAACTACCCCTAGGTGCTATTACTACTGCTGAAAAGATTTGTCAATGTGCCAAAGATGAGTTGAAAAATCATCTTGAACACCATGGTACTAAGCAAAACTTTCAGTACTTTCAAGAGTACGTCAAGGATTATTTCGATGCTATTGTAGTATCTTTACAGCCTCAGGCCACTACGCCTACATCCACTGGTGAAAGTGCATCCATTCCAGCTACACCAGTTATTACTCCTTCTGACTCTGTAGCGTTTCTTCATCGCGACCTCTCTGGCATGGACATGGCATCCGACATGTCTTCTGTGTCTGGCGCCCCTTCACATGCAGCAATGTCTTCAATCTCGCATAATCCCTCTGATATATATCCATGGTTGAAGCTCCCCCCAGACAATGTAGAATACCGCACTTGTACCGTGTCTTTCAAGAGCCTTTTACGGAAGGATGTGCCTTACGATCTTGTCGAGTCATTTTTGCAGAAGCTAAATACTGCATTGCACGATGTATCCGACTATGTTATAGACTTGCAATTGGTGGTATACACATTGATGCTCTCAATGATGTCCTCGCAGCTCGTAGCTCATAGTGGTAATATTCAGCTGAAGAAAGCTCGTGGTTTCCAAATACAAGGCATCCTCCCAGCAGGCTACAATATGAAAACTGATGTCATTACATCTGCTCCTCCATTACCCTCTAATGACTTGAAGTTTACGGCTTTTTGCAACGGTGTCAAGGATCTTTTCCAGAGCAGACACATTGATTGCCTGCATACTGCTTTGTTTGGCCAAAGAGGTACCAAGATCTCGCATCCTACATTTGCTGCTCTGTCGTCCGCCAATGAGCCAATACTCGATGCTATCGCAAGGGATACGCCTCAACCTGCTAATGAACTCATGATGGTGGCTCGAGGACTGTACAGAACAAATCTCGAAAACATGTGGGCAAGTAATAAGGCATTTAACAGATCACTGAACAAGCTACTGGAGATCCTTCTTCGCGTGCATCTCGCTCCAAAACGAGAGTCGCATTACTGGGAGCTTCAGCAGACCAAAGCAAAGAAGCAACCCAAGCAAGTTGTCAAGTCGATCAGAAACTCGTTTCGCAGCGCCATCCGATCAGAGAAGTACAAACTTCAAAGATATCAAAGAAAGGCACAGGGCAAACCAGAAGACAACAACTAGGTGAAGCTGGCCAGAAATAGTCAAAAGCGCATAATTCACATGTACGCTGATGCCAAGCGTCCTGTCAAGTCTGTTTCTACTTCTGGTACTACACTTGATCAAGCTGCTGTATCTGCTTCTGGCTCAGGCTCTTTTACTACAACTGTATCTATTCCTACCGCTCCCTCTGGCACTTCTGACGCTGTTACTGCCTCCAATGCTAGTTTTGATCTTGATAGTGCTGATATGCCTATTGACAAACTGCTCCCTCTTTCTGAACTGATAGATGAAGAAAACGACCAAGAAGAAGAGGAAGGCACCCGTGATCTGCCTAGAAGACGAATTATGGTTCTCAAAGCTACCCTGAGAAATCTCTTGGTGAGGCAAGTTGGAAAGTCTATTACCCATACACAGCTCAAGAAGGAACGTCCCGATATCACGGAAGAAGAGAATCGCGTGTGCATGCTTCTGGGAAAATTATTGCTGCCTTATTTACCTACTAGAGATCATTATAGCTACATTGGCTTCCAGTTGCCATTCTTATTGTTGGCCAATGATATCTTTTGCTCTGTTGGCTACCACAAGTTTGCCGTGGATCTGTGTCCAACTTCTTCCTGTGGTTCATTACATGCAATGCGTGTGGACGCGGCCTCTCTGTATGCCTTATGTACCAGAGGTGATGATCAAATGGATATCTTTGACTTTTAAGGATTTGTCATAGAAAACGTTGGAATAGCAATACAATACAAGGATGCCGTGTTTAATTCTTTTTTCGACATTCGTGCCATCACGCAAGCATGCAAGTCCTTTGGTCTGACATTTGTTCACAACCTTACCATTCTGCCTGGTCTTACCTCTGTCCGTATTTTGGGTACCAAACCAAGTTCTAACAAGTCAGTTTCCAATGCGAAGAAACCTCTAGATATTGATTGGGATACCGTGAGAGAGCTTCAAACCAGAACTAATCAAACACTGAAGAAAGACACTGGCCAACTGGAAATCGATAACAAGACTGTGTTTGATGAGCTGAAGGCTGCAAACAAGGACCACAAGAAGGAGCAGTATTCTACAAGGATCAAGGACTCGAAGAAGCAATGGCACACTGATCGTAGCAAACACCAAGAAATCAAAGAGCCGAAGGCTCAAAGATACCAGTTGTTCATCGCCATCAAACAGACCAAGCAACAGCTGTCCAACATGAGAACTCGTGCCTTTTTGACAAGGAAAGCCATTGAATATAGAAACAAAGACATCCCTCTTGTATCAAATTACGAGCCTCCTCCTTCTGACCAACATCTCGATTCAATGGTGTTTTCGGGTACTGATAACGGGCTGGCTGTAATGACAGAAGCTATTGGCATGAATCTGAACAAATACAAATATCACTTGTCACTGCATAATAAATTCTCTCCTCTCACCTGCATGTACTGCTTTGGGCCCACCTCTCATCCCACACAAACCACCAAAGCAAAAGATGGTAAGACCAAGACAAGGTCCATTCATGATGCATTCCTGTGCTTGAATCCTGCCTGTGCGTCCGTTCTCAATCACAGAGCCATTCAAGGTAGAGACAAGACATCTGCTTTGGCCATTGCTGTCTCTGGGCTTTCCATTCTCTTGTTCAAGCAGCCATTGCCTGTATTCAATCCAAAACCTAGTCAATCCAACACTGGCATTATTTCCAAGACCACCTCTTTCTGCAACAGAAACGAGAAAAGGGACGGCAGCGGTGCTGCATTAGCGGACGCTTGAGTCTTCAAGATAATGTGCTCAATCTGGCTTTTTCAAGACTGCTTTACTAATTTGTCATTTATTATTATACTTGCAAGATTCAAGTTTTCGTATTTTTTATCTCGAATCGGTAACTTTTGATCGATTTTTGACTTGCTCGGCTTATTTCGTAGAATTAAAACAGGGAGCTCGTCTCCCCTACAAAAAAAAAAAAAAAATATTTCGTAGAATTCGACTAAGATGTAATGATCATCCAATGCTTCCTTAAGCTTTCTGGAAGTACTTTTCAAGGCGCATCCAGTGGTGCTTGTTAAAGGAAGCGTTTTAAATAAACTTATTGGGCAATATGCAAAAGTAAGAAGTGAGGGTTTAGGCGAAAATGTTGAGATTTCACGTACAAATGTCTTTTAAAAAAACTTTCAGGGGTTGCGTTGAGAAAATAGAAACATTTTGGTTTAATATATATCATAGTAAAAGCTTATATTTTTGAGGTCAAAAACGCGATGGTTTGATTTTTGACGAAAACCATCAGGTATCATTCATGGTTTTGGGTCGATTTTCGACGATCCTAAAAAAGTTGAGCAAAAGTGCCAGAAAGTTAGTGCTAGACGACAGGAATTGTATGGTGTTACTCTGCCCGCCTAAAACGGATACTAGCACCAGAAAACACGGTTCAAATGCATTCAAATTTCGCTGTGTTTTGCATAATTTTGCGTAGTAAGGGACGATGCAATTATGCTATCTACCTATGTATGAATTGTTCCTGATAATACAAATGTGTAGCGGCCTGGAAGAGCCAGATTCATTGTTATTAGTAGGCTACAGAAGGCTCTTATGTATTAGCAACAAGTTAAAGAGCGAAAAATCAGCACATCTTGCGACTCCAATTATTTTTACAGTTACAGTGATAGGTAAAAAGATCAAATGATTCAGTTGCAAGTAGTGTATCTCAACGGTACATTCGAGGTTTCAGCATCTGAAAGTACTACCTTCAGAAAGATGACTAGTGCGAAAGAAGTGCTCTTTTGAGCCCTTATAGCAATATTTCTATATTGGTAAATGACTTCAACACGCCATCTTCTAGTCTATATTTATTTTATGAATAGGATATATGGTCATTGATGAAACAACGGTTCCCGTTTGCATGTTTCTCCTGAAATCACTAAAATGTTTGAGCTCATCCAATCTGGATGTCACCACTGGTCTCAAACGCTGACAAGCTTGTACGTACGGATGTTCTTTATCGTAACCGAGCAATAAAGTTTAAAACAAAGGTGGCGGGTTCCTCTTCTAAAGTATTTCATAGAACGTACCTACAGATTCTATCAAAAGATTCCGTATTTACAAACACCCTGCAAACAAATGATACATTGACGCGGGTATGGGTACCATTATCCATTAGTATGTATTCTTACCAAACATGACGCACATTAGTTTGACACCAGCTGAATAGTATCTCATTTCCGAGGTTTGAAAGTACAGCCAAAAGTCCATTCGAGAATTATGCCAACTGTGTTTGAGGTAAAGCTCATAGTGTTAATGCAAATTGTATTCGTTGTGCAACTTTAAATCCTTCAAATCTTGAATAAGCTGATCTTTTGGGATTTATTTGATACAAGACTTACAGGAAAGCTCTGTAGTATGCTCCAAAGGCATTTGATACGCTTTAAAGGTTTGGTTGATTGGAAGTGATTTCCGTGGCATTATGAACAGGACGGGATCTCATTCTTTGTGATGTTCAGGGGAGAAGAGGAGGACCCTCAATGAGAAAAGCCGCTTTGAATCAGAAGAAATGTCAAACAGAAGAGTCCTTTCTTGGATTTGTCAGTCAAATAATGGAAACTTGGAAAACTTTCAACTCTGAGCATGCTTAAATTAGAGCTGCCATGTCCAAGATGTATTTATAAGCACGGCGAATTAATTTCTGATTAGTAAGAGAATAATCTTCGCCTTCTGCAAACTCGATTATTACTGCTTTAGAACTGCTGCTGAAATATATTATTCTTACAGTTCTTTGCATCCGAGAGTAGTCGGCATCATGTTTTTTATAAAAAAAGAAAAAGAAAAAAAAAAACGAATTGATTATTCTGAGACACATCTGTAAGTCTGCTTATCTGAATGGCTAAAAGGTCTACCTCGCGTCAATTCGAGGTAAATGCATGGTTTGATTCACCTTGTATACAACGATGTGGTTTCATGTTTGCAACCATTTCCAAACTCGCGGAAATAAAAAAGCGGCCTTTCTGCTGCTATATCCTACCAATGTATTAAATGAAGCAAAAAGCTTAAATGACAATACATCATGCAAGAATTCAAAAGGCCAAAACAGTATAATTAAGCAAAAGGGCGGGTAAGTACATGAATGATTTATTAATTTAGTTGACATTGCGAACAACATCGTCAATAGCCTTGGCCAAATAGTCGACATTGGTAGTAGAAACACCAGCCATGGAAACACGGCCATTTTCAGTCATGTAAATGTGATATTTCTCTTTCAAAACCTTGACTTGAGATGCCTTCAATCCGGTGAATGAAAACATACCGATTTGATCAGTGATGTGATTCCATGTGCCAGGTGTTTCGAGCTGGATCAAATTGTTGTAAAGAGCCTTTCTCATCTCAATGATACGAGCTGACATGTATTTCAAATTTTCGGTCCATTCCTTGTATAATGCAGCATCGTTCAATACAATGTCTACGATACGGGAACCGAAAGCAGGAGGGTTGGAGATCTCAGAACGTTGGAGCTTTTCGAATTGAGACAAGACACGTTGGGCTTCCTCTGTAGACTTTGTAACAATGGTCAAGTTACCGGCACGTTCACCTATTTGTGAAACCCACTTAATACCTCATTCCCCCCTAGATTTTCTCATCAGATCAAAAAAAAAAAAAGCGAACTTACCATAAAGACCAAAATTCTTTGCGAATGATTGGCATACAAACAACTCGAAACCTTGCTCGACGAAATAACGAACAGCCCAAGCATCGTTATCCAAATCACCGGAAGCGAAACCTTGATAGGCGCAATCAAAGAAGGGGAAGAGGTTCTTTTCCTGCATTACCTTGGCAATACCCTTCCATTGTTCACGAGTAGGGTCAACACCAGTTGGATTATGAGCACAAGCATGAAGGACATAGATTGAGCCTTCAGGTGCATCACGCATTGACTGTATTAATCCCTCATAATCCAAACCACGAGTCTCGAGGTTCCAGTAGGCATAGTTTTCCACCTCAAAACCAACCAAACTGAAAATATTGCGATGGTTAGCTACAAGAAGGTAAACAAACAAACAGGTTCAGTTTCATTATCAATTTTATAGTCTAGAATCTTACCCCATGTAGGATTGGAGATGTAGCACTTCTTGCTCTTGTTGTAGAATAGGGAAAGGAAAAGAGCACCAGTGTGATTTGCGCCGGTACCAGAGATGGTTTGGACACCAGCATAGCGGTTTTCTGCGATAGCAGGGCTATCCTTACCCAAAATTAACTTTACAGCAGCATTTGTATAGGATTTTTGGCCGGCAATGGGCTGGTATTCGTGATCAAGGGTCTCATCATTGAATAAGATAGCCTCAGCCTATACAATACACAAGAGAGGTTAACCATCTTGTTCATGGAAAACAAGATAAGCATGTCTCTCACTCACCTTTTTGACAACAGGAAGCACGTAAGGCTTCAATTCATCAGTACGGAATGCACCAACACCAATGTTGATTTTCTTGGGGTCCTTGTCGGCCTTGTATTGGTTTGTGAGATTGAAGATGGCATCTGGAGGAGCTTGAGGAACCTCTTGGAAAACAGAGAGAGTATCTGTGTATTCAAAGGGTCAACGATACTGCGCTGCGTGCGTGCTGGCGGGCAGATTACAGCATATACTTACTAGTCATGTTGATGTGTTGGTTAATTTGGTTTAAACGTTTGGAAGGAGAGTGGGACATGTTGAAAAAGATGCGGGTTTTATTTGGAAATTGAAATCTCGGCGTTTGTCGTGAATAGATGGGATGTTTGGATGAGTTAAGAGGAGTCACTCCAAGAATCTAATTGTTTGATCATGCTTTTTAGTCAAGGCTATTTTTACTTGCAATTTTGTGGTCTTATTATTATTATTATTAACATTACCTGTTTCTTTTCTGTAGAGACGAAAGAAGAGCGCTGTAAAACAAAAAGAAAAAATTATAGAAATACCCCACATTGGATTATAGCTAAATAGCATTAAGTAATTTGATATCTGGAAGAAAAAGTAAATTCATTTCTTGATTAAACATCTCATGTGAAAGCAACAGCGAATTGCCTTTTCTTTAATGCGAATCGTGGGAAATAGGGTCATTTATGACTAAAAACCAGCAATACCCTCTCATATTCATGTGTGTGCTGTGTGACATATCGCTCTCGCTCTCATCTTCTTTATCTGATATCTCTCCATTTCTTTACAAATTCGACCATTTGTATTACATTCATAAAAGTAGCTGTAAAATCTTGGAAGATGGCTGAATAGTACATCACATCAGCACCTTATTTACATGAAAGAGCATGGATCCTAATAAGCTTAAATTGAAATAGCATCTTCATTGTGAGGAAGCATCCATGCCATGCATGTGCTCACAGAGCTTGATTTATAGTGTAGTCGATGTACTGCCGGTAAGCATTGCACTTTGCTACGTTTCAACCCAGCACTGGAAAAAGTGATGACCTCTATTTATCTATGCCTAGAGATGTTCCTTTAAATTGTATTTTACTGATCCACCATCCTGGGAACTGACAGAATATATAATGAAATGATTTAAAACATGAAACTAATGAATTTTACTTTTTAGAGGGGGCAGTAGTGAATGATGAAACACTCCTGGAAAAATTAATATTATATGGCAATCTCTCAAAAAGATGATGTAAAATGAATTTGAAATAATACCGAGTCGTAGCATAAGCTTTGGAACTGATGGAATGCACTTGATCATGTTCAAGGATGACTAAATCATATCATCAGCACTCAATTCTCAAAAGAGCGACTTTGATCTACCAGGACATTGTTAGTTTCAGGATGAAATGCTCGACAGAATGGCACGTACTGTTAGATGTGATTTGAAAACAAGACTAATAATACCAGTAACTCCAGATTGCTCTATAAAGAGCTGTCAGTAAAATGCTCTCTATGACCACGATGTTTCTGAATGCAAACATATTAGCATTTCAGCAAACTTCCTAGACTGGGACGGCATAATACTTGAATATGTATTTCAGAGAAGGCATGTATCACTAATATATATGCTGGAAAACTATTGAAAAAAAAAAGTAGACAAGCCAATCATATCCTTTCAAAATTTAATAGTAATTGGGAGTCAGAACAAAGGTGGATAAAACCACACCGGCGAAGCCGGCAATGGGGAGGGCGTTTCGGGGAAGGGGCTTAGCCCCTCCACCAAGAATATACGGTACCAAAAAATTTTGATACAAAGCTTTTTGTTATTATACGTAATATGCCTCCTACTATTCAAACAAGACATTGCACGACCTGTAGAGCTGCTCTTCCAGTAGACTATGCTTATCGGAAATGTGATTCATGTCGAGTAAGTAAAATGGCTTTTAGCGCCTAATAAACCCCTGAGACGCAATGGTTTATTTTGTTTTTACTCAAATTTAGGAACGAGCGCGAAATTACGCCAGGCAAAGAAGATCAGCGAATCGAAGAACACCAAGAGCACCTGCAGCGTTTGTATCAGAACTTGGAAGAGTACAACGTTCAGATTTGGGCAGAATGGACAACCAATGTGATGGATGTGGAGCTTTGCATTGGGCCGCAGAGAGGGCTGTTCAACAGCGAGTAAACGACAACTGCTTTCATGCTTGCTGCAAAAAAGGTAGAGCTGTCTTGCCCCTTTTGCAAAAGCCTCCCGAGCCTTTAAATAGCTTGATCAACGGAAGCCATCCTCGGTCCTCTCATTTTTTGCAGCACATGCGACAATACAACACTTTGTTCGCATTTACATCATTTGGCACCGATGCTACGCCTGAGCAGCTCCAAAGGGATAGAGAGAATGAGATGAGAGGCAGCATCACGCCGGTTCGTGTTCATGGGGAACTCTATCACTTGCAAGCACCACTAAATTTGAGCAATGTCCCAAAGTATAGCCAGCTGTACGTTTACGACCCAGAGTATGCCGCTGCGATTCGCTGTGCAGACCCCAGAAATCAAGGATTGGACGACACGATCATTGAGCAACTGAGTGAAATGATTGCTGATCCTGTAGTTTGTGGCAATCCATTTGTAAGCATCTACAAACATGCTCACGAAATCCTGAAAGAAGAAGAGGAGAGGCAAGCTCAAGATGGTGTTAGCGAGAATGCTCACATCAGGCTCAGTCCTCAGACGCAAATGGAATTGGTTGTTGGCAAGGACAGACGCACTCAAACTCTGCCAACTGTCAACGAGATTGCTGCCATCATTCCAAACGAGTGTTCTGACAGGTGTTTCAGAGATATTTTGATCACATATCGTAGCAACTCCTCGGCCAGGGCTCAAGGCCAGTTTAAGCGTATCAATGAGACACATGCTGCATATATGCCTCTTCATTATGCTTTGCTTTTTCCTAGAGGTGAATATGGGTGGAATTGGTGCCTTCGACTGCAATCGTCAGCGCAAACTGTTGATGCCATGATTATTGAGAGCGAAGAAGATGAGACACCAGCAGAGCAACAACAACAACAAGTGTCAGATGGCCGACTTACCCAGGGCGTGTTCTACAGATTTCGATTGCATGTTAGAAGCAACGAGTCAAAGATCATTTTTTTGTCAAGACGTCTATTTCAACAATATGTGATTGATGCCTGGGCAATCTGTGAGCAAACAAAACTGAACTGGATCAAAGTCAATCAGACGAATCTTCGCGCTGATGTGTATAAGGGACTTGCTGATGCTACCTCTGCTGCTGACTCAGACCTCGAACAGGTGGGAAAGACGTTCATCTTGCCCAGTAGCTTCACTGGTGGACCGCGATTCATGATGCAGCTATATCAAAATGCAATGGCTATTTCTAGATTCTTTGGCAAGCCGACATTATTCATCACATTTACTGCCAACCCAAACTGGACGGAGATCCAAGATGACTTGTTGCCAGGCCAAACGGCCGCTGATCGCCCCGACTTGGTTGCTCGCGTATTCAACCTTAAGCACCGAGAGCTGCTTAAAGACTTGAAAGACAGAAAGGTCTTTGGCTGTTATAAAGGTATTGTAAGGACTATTGAGTATCAAAAGCGTGGCCTCCCTCACGGCCATATGCTATTGTTTTTGGATGCAGAAACAGATAGATTTGATACGCCAGAGAGGATTGATCAGATCATTTGCGCTGAGATCCCAAATGTTGAAGAAGAACCTGAATTGCATGCAATCATCACTCGCAGTATGATGCATGGCCCATGTGGCGAGCTAAACTCAAAGTCTCCGTGTATGGTACAAGATGCTTTTGGCAATGATGTATGCTCAAAGATATTTCCCAAAAACTACCAGCCAGTAACGGTGACCAGTGCTGATGGTTATCCTACTTATAGAAGAAGAAGAGATGGTCGTTCTCATCAGGTGCGCGTCAAGGACAAGGTGGGTGTCTACCGCGATTTCCACATGACGAATGAGTGGGTGGTGCCATACAACCCTTATTTGTCAAACAAGTACAATGCCCATGTAAATGTCGAAGTATGTGGTAGCGTCCAGGCAATTAAGTACATCAACAACAAGTATATTTACAAAGGCTCTGATCAGACAACGCTCAAAACTACAACCACCACCACAGCCACTGAAACAGCAAATGCCACTACCACAGCAACAACTCAGAATGACGAAGTAGCCAAGTATTTAAATGGCCGCTATGTTAGTCCTGTTGAAGCTGCATGGAGGTTGTTTGAATTCCCAATGCATGAGGAAAGCCCATCTGTTACTCCACTTGTTGTGCATCTTGAAAACGAGCAACCTTGGCAACAGAACGCAAAAAAGTGGAAGCCTAGGTCTTCGAGTAGAATGTCAATTGGACGCATGTATTACTGCAATCCTGCTGCCGGCGAGAGGTATTATCTGCGTCTGCTGCTCACAGTTGTCAGAGGAGCCACGTCGTTTTCTCATCTGAGAACTGTCAATAATCACGAGTACGCCACCTTTCGCGAGGCCTGTATGATGCTGCATTTGGTTGAAGATGATGGAGAATGGACCAGAGCCTTTGAAGAAGCTGCTACATTTGCCTCTGGCTACGCAATGCGTTCAATGTTTGTCTCTGCGCTCATGTTCAACTCATTGGTATCGCCTGTTCAGATTTGGAATCAATTCCGTGAAAGTTTCTGTGATGATCTTGAGCATGCAATCGTGCAAAAAGGGCGTTCGCAGCTGCTCAGCGTGCAACCTGATGCTGAATTTTACCGTGGAACGCGTAGTCTTGATTACGGCTTATATCTGTTGCAAACATCTCTTGGTGCACAAGACAGATCTCTAGGTCAGTTCAATTTGCCTCTGCCTCTCTTCAACTGGAATGGCTTGATAAGCAGAATGACTGGCATACAGCGCAATTCATTGATACTCAATGAAATGTCATATCTCCAAGATCAAGAAGCCTTTTCGTACCAGCAAAAGTACGCTCAAATGAACGCTACCCAGAAGCATGTATGTGAGACCATCACCTCCTCCATCAACAGCAACGCCAACAGCTCACATGTCTTTTTGCAAGGTCCAGCTGGCACTGGCAAAACTTTCATTTACAATACTCTTCGTCATTTTGATAGAAGCCAAGGAAAAATTGTTCTCTGTGTTGCCTCCTCTGGCATTGCTGCTTTGCTACTTCCTGGTGGGCGTACGTCGCACTCTCGCTTTGCCATTCCACTCAACATCCACGAGCAGTCTGTGTGTGCAATCAAGAAAAACGATGATCTTGCTGACCTTATTCGAAACACAGCATTGGTAATTTGGGATGAAGTGCCCATGCAGCATCGTTATTGCTTTGAAGCTCTTGATAGAACACTGCGAGGCATCTGCAGTTGTGGTGAACGTGTCCTCTTTGGTGGTATTCCTGTTGTTCTTGGTGGCGATTTTGCTCAAATTTCTCCTGTCGTGAAACAAGGTGGCCGTCCTGAAATCGTTGCTGCTTCGTTGATGTCCTCAAGGTTGTGGCCCAGACTACAAAAGCTGAGCCTGACTGAGAATATGAGACTTGCCAACTCTAATGACACAGATAGGCAATTTGCAGATTGGATAGGAAAAATGTCGTATGAACCATCCATGATTGGCAGCATTGCTTTGCCCTCTTTTTTGAGGCAGATGACTGATCTTGATCAGTTCATTGAAGACATCTATCCCAAGCATGTTCTGCAGCGTCCTCTGCAAAATAGCGATTTTTTCAAGGAAAGAGCTATTCTCTGTTCAAAGAACGTCAACGTTGATGCTATTAACAGCAAGGTGATGGAGAACGTGATTGGGGAAAAGGTCACTCTGTACTCTGCTGACACAGCTCAGTCTGATCTGACCAACACGGAGACGCAAGCCTATCCTTCAGAGTGCCTACAAACTCTTTCACCTTCAGGGCTGCCGCCAGCAGTTTTGGAGTTGAAAGTAGGTCTCCCTGTCATGCTCCTAAGAAACATCAACCCTGAGAGAGGCCTATGCAATGGTACAAGGCTTATTATACAGCATATTGGACAATATGTACTGAAGGTTAAAATTCTTGGAAGATCAGATGTAATAGAGTTGATTCCTCGCTTTACATTATCAACATTGCCTGGTACATTGCCATTCATTTTGACCAGAAAGCAATTTCCGGTTAAAGTATCTTTCGCAATGACCATCAACAAGTCGCAGGGTCAATCTCTCAGAAAAGTCGCTGTAGACCTCAGGAGTCCTGTTTTCACACATGGCCAACTCAATGTTGCCATCTCGAGAGCAACATCTGCAAATGGTATCACAGTTCTGCCGCCAGAAAATGCGACTCGGACGGAGGATGTAGTAAACCAGAAGTCTTATAATAATATAACGTAAATGCTTCATAAAAAATATTGATTTGTACCTCCAAAGTTCTGACGTTTAAATCAAGCTTCATGCCTAATATAGTCATTGTTTAAAATGTACTTTTATAGCAGAGTTTTACTATCTCTTCTGATTTGAAATGTCTTCGGTGAGAGCCTGCAGGGCCACGCCGTCATCGAGCGTAGCGAGATGGATCGGCTAGTTAGCCAGCTCGTTGAATTCAGCAGTGGACAAAGACCCTTCTATTATAAGGGTGCAAAGGATAGACGAGCTACAATATGTACCTATGTGATTGAGGAGACACGAGGATTCATCAATAAGTAATTATGTATTCAGATGCTCCCAAACATTATTGCGCCCACAGTCTATCACGGCTTCTGGACTGAAAAGCAAGAATTAGATAACGATAGACTTACAGTGCACAATATCATGGAAATTATTGGTTTTTTTTAAAACCCGTTATTAGGCAAAGCTAGCATAAGCAATACAAAGGCATTTTTTTTAGATCTTTGACTATATTTTAGACCATCAAACAGAGAAATTATAGAAGAAGGGGCCTGATAGAGTCTTTTGATAGTTTCATATCGTTCTTGCCAAGTTGAAGCGTCTTTACACGTTCCAGAACGCCTCTGAATGCCGCTTTTGGAGATCACTTATGATTAGCTTTGCCACGTCTCATTGTCTCATGGACATATTTTTTGGCAACTCACCATTAATAGAGTGTTAGGTGAACATCAAATAATGATGCTCCTTTTTTGGCGTGGATAAACATTCTACATAATTTCTCTCTTTGTATCAAGCAGACAACTTTCGAATGCGCAGTAAAGTTGAAATTTTGCAATATTCTATCGTGTTCTAGTATTCTATTGTAAAAAACACTGCCATTCTTATCGATGAGTACTAGCCACAGCAATGTGCACTTGTGTTCATTTACTCGTTTCCAAATGTCAAGGGCTTTATATTCTAATGTGGATCATTGCCATATATTTCCTACATTCTTCGGAAAAATCAATGTTCTATTATTGAAGAGTGGCTGACGCTGATGATGATTTCTGATATCACAAATCATCACAGGTGCTATTTCTGCAATTTGGTGTGCAATCGATCAAGCATCGTTTTCGCATGTAGCCAATGAATGCACCGAAACTGATGAGTAGTATTAATGAAACATTGTGGTTTAGGATTAAACCAATACAACGATATTAAGCAGGGCAATCTATTCAGGACACCCTGATTCAGCAAATTTGCTCTTGAACAAATGCGTTCATGATGGCACAGCTATATCCATGTCACTGATACCCTAGAAGTTAGGCATTCTGTTGGTAAAGGGCCCAATTCAAATCACTGGTAATATAAAACCCGGACGCATTAGATTTATCCCCAAGACTTTGACCTCGACTCTAATCTGTGATTTGACTCGATCGTTATAACGTAGAAAGAAATACAATGCAAACATCTCTGAAAATGCCATTTCCACATTTTCTGATCCGGTACAGATCACAGCTAATTATCTGTACAAGCCGAAGATTGCGTCTGATATGGATGCGCTATGAGATACATCATGGCTAAATACACAGCTACTCTATTACATGATGGATGATTGCCCAGAACGCTTCATATTGATTTTTATAAGGAGATGTGTGTATTTCTAATGAATGCCGCCAGAAGAATAACTTATCCAATAGCTTAAACAATGTGATGCTTTTTTTTAGGCATAGCAGGATAAAAGAGAGCAAACAGGCGCCATAGTAACTGAATATATTGAATTACGCTATGGCAGCTTAACCTAGGCTGTCATGAATGAATACCACAAAAGTGCGAATACACGGAGGCTTGTTTGCCAAATTGTGCTTTGCCTATCCAAGAACATGATGGTCTGTGCAACTTATGCTTCCAAATATTTTGTTTGTCACGCTGATACCCATTATACAAAAGTGCTAATATGGTAAAAATACTTGAGCGAGAACATTCTGATGGCAGGTCTGGCCTGGAGTTGTATAATGCAATGATGTATAAAATTGCATGGTTTACCGCCTGGAAATATACGCATTTGTACAGCTTTGCATGAAACCTTTGTTAAATTCAAAGGGAATGCTGCAGGATTCTTCTAATCCAGGACTCACTGTTAACAGTCTGAAACCTTCCACTGTGTATATAGAGTCTTACAAAACAAAATTACACAGGGAATTTATAGTGTTTTATGATTTCGCCACCAAAAAGACTGTGACCAATTCGCCAAGGATGCCAATTAGGCAATGCCAATGGATACATTCTCTTGCTGCTTTGTATTGGATTCGCTCTTTTGATATGATTGATTTCCAAATACGCATTTCTACAGTCAGGAACGTAGTGATTTCAGTAAAAGATGTAGTGGGCATTTCATTTGTTTCCAAACCCTGCGCAGACTGTATGAAATGTCTACATGTTAGGTATCCAAGGACATGAATGACACACGCACCATACGAGCCATGCGGTGGAAGAATCAAATTTTCCATCATATACGCTGGGGAGAAAACGTGCGCTCTAAGCACACGGTATATTTTTGATGTTCTTGGATTGAAATGATACAGGATTTCTGAATGATTTGGAACATTTGGTTGCATTTCTTTTTCCAAAACAAAAACAAGCTGTTAAACGACCGCTTTTTTTTTTTTTTGGTACATTTGGTTTTAGAATTATCTTACGAGAGATTCAGAAGAAATGGTGTTGATGAACACCCGCCATCTTGACATGTTTTAAAATATCTTTGATTAAAGTTTAGTTTGAATGGCTCGCTTTTAATATGAATAAGAAACCTCGCCTCCGTCGCTCTGGTTTTCGATTTTTCCAGCTTCAAAAAATACATTTAAAAGAGAGGCATTATTTTCAATAAAGTTCCTTTAGTTCTGCTCCTTCATCTTACTATAGCTCCTCTTATCAACATTGCCCTTGGCATCCATGACTTCCAAGACTCGCTATTATATGTCTCAATTTGGTACAACCAACGCCTTGGCACCTGCAGCAGCATCTTCATCCTCATCATCAATGTCTCCACCCACATCGCCCCTTGATCAGAACACCTTTTCTCCTTATCAATTGCAAAACGAATTATTATCTCTAGAGGATAGCGTAAGTGTTGAGTGTCTGTTTGTCATTGGTAGATTTCTAAAGCTTTGTCAATTCATCTAGTTAAAGCAACATCAACACTATGCATTGAATCACTCAAACGTCTATCAACCGTAAGTATGGAGACGCACATACATACCGCTTTGACCACATACTGCCATTGAGGGTAACTCCGAATCAGAGCCATGTCGAATTAACACCAAACCCTTCAAATAGACCATCATATGAATTCCACCACCACAATCAAAGCACGTATCACCCAGTTGGGGATAGATCTGAAACTACAGCCATCATCACTTCAAAGTATGCTTGCATGTGTTACATGTCTGTCACTTGAAACTCATTCTCCATTTAGTGATAGGTTACAAATCCGCGTGGATGGCATTCCCGATAGTGGTGCAAAGTCCAGAGTAGAAACTCAAATCAAACTTTGTGTGTCGCTCACTACAAAGGATGGCATGAAAGCTCCTTATTGGTCGTACATCAGAATTCCTGATTCAATGCTGGCAAGATCAAAACTGCGAAAAAGTCAGCAACAAAAGCTGCTTGATGGCAGTGCTGCTGCTATGGTCTCTGACGAATCCAAGGTCCTTGATTTGGAGGCTCGTGTCGTCTGTGAAAGCGACGAAAACAAAAAGATCAAAATGTGTCAAGGCTGTGTCCGCAGAGAGGTATGCATCCATATGCACAATCGGCATTTATCTGTCATAGCTAACACGTTTCGTAATTTCTAGCGTAAACGAGCCGAAAGAAAGAAGGACTCAAAGCCGTCTCTCCATCAAATGAACGCTGATGTCTTGGATGAAGCTTTTGAAAGAGACCGCCAGCGTATTCTCTTGTTCAATTGCGAGCCACTTGTGAATTTCAGCATTGGTGATGCCATTTTACCCACCCGTATCACTTGCTACTGTCGCCACCACAATGAACGCATTGGATTTCGGTAAAATTTATTTTAGACCACACATTGATTTGGAAGCTAATCCTCTCTATTGTTTCTGATATTTTTAGAGTCCGTTTTGCTTTGAGAAATGACAAAGGCATGATCGTAGCAACTGGAGAGTCCCCTCCAATCATGATCACTGACGATCATAAGAGCCCCAAGCAGCGTGTTCCCTCCCTCTCGGTTTCCAGAAAGAGACGTAGAACCGTGCCATCTGAATCTGAAGACGAATTCGACGCATTGGCCACCCCTGTTTCCTCAAGAAAAACCAGTGTTTGCGGAAGTGAGCCCGAATACGACAAGAGTCCGCATGATACGCCCGTTATCAATGCTTCTACTGCTGCCACCATGGATCCCGGTTACTTTGTGTCTGCATCAGCTAAGACTACTAGCAGTAATACACCATCTGTGCTTGGTCATTTCATTACCTCTCCATTGCCCACACCGAGTGAGGAGAACATCTCTATGCTAACCACATCTCCCAAAACGCCAACCACAGCGACATCTGACTCCGTTTGGCAAAACATGCTGCCTTACGGTTCCGTTCAACTCCCGGCGAATGATATGTCAAATTTACATCATCGTTGTACACAAAGCACGCCAACATCCATAAGATTATCTCATCCTATCCTTTTGCAAAATAATGATTTCGATCTTCCTCCTAACCCTCGCCGCCGACGTATGATGGAAGACATCATGATTCCCGATACATGCTCTCCATCTCTGCTTACTGTCGCTTCCGTACCATCATTGACTACCTCAGATTACTCGCCTTACGCCATGACCTCTTCTGCCCCTGTGTCTCCCACTGCTGTTGCGTCTTCCGACCCTTCTATCATACCTACTTTAGACCGTATTGTGCCATCGCAAGGCCCTACTACAGGCGGCGTCGAAGTGACAATTGTGGGTGAAAACTTCCACTACGGCTTAACCTTGATGTTTGGGAACCGTGCTGCAACCACTGTGAGTTGCAACTCCAACTCCATTGTTTGTATCCTTCCTCCTGCTGAACACAATGGCCCAGTTATCGTATCATTCAAGGAG
Organism: Mucor velutinosus; assembly: GCF_035048745.1. Classification (NCBI taxonomy): domain Eukaryota; kingdom Fungi; phylum Mucoromycota; class Mucoromycetes; order Mucorales; family Mucoraceae; genus Mucor; species Mucor velutinosus. The sequence continues at coordinate 706,094 of NW_027041921.1, forward strand.
CACCCTCTGATCAGAACAAGCCCAGTGCCTCCACTCTTTGATTACTTCAACTCCTCACATCAAGATATGGTTAATCTATCCAATCGAGTCGTTGGTACCCACACGCCATCTGCTGCTACTACAAACCCCAATGGTGGCTATTTTCAGCAAGCTCCCACGTCAACAAATCCTAGTCAGCAATCTTCACCCATGAGCAGGTCTGCCACATCTTATACCATTGATTCTCATGGTGAAGCATCGAGCAATTACTTCAATGCAGTTTACCAGCAGAACACTGAGCTTGACATATTAGATGTCTTGTCTTCTGCCCGTTTTGATAGCTCTTGTCTCGCTCAAACCACTTTAGGGGGCCAAAATTTGCTTCATCTTGCCGCCTATCTAAACTACCCCACACTGGCTGCTTTCCTGATCTCCAGAAACCCTGCCTTGGCTCAATCTCAAGATCGCAATGGTGTCTCTCCTCTTCATTTTGGCTGCCATTCAAAAGCAAGTATCATTATCCAACTCTTGCTTAAAGCTGGAGCAAGTGTAGGCATGGCATCTAGCATTGGCACTCCCATTGATCTTGTTGGTTCCATGCTGAATCCCGTTGAATACAGTGACATGGAGAGACAGCTTCTGGATACAAGTGTCCAGTCTCCTGAGATGAAAGTGAGCCCAGTCTCTTGGTTACCCAATCTATTCGGTAAGTTTCTCCTCATTCTATTATTTCGACAATTTTATTAATGCATTGTTTTTCTTTCTAGTTAATGCTGCATCGCAGTTGTATCAGCGCAACACTATAGCTATAAGTCCATGCGTTGATTTCTATCTGACAAATGCAGCCATTCCAGTCCAAGATGGAGGCTCATTATTATATCACATCTAATCTTCTATTTCCTAAATACTTTTTGTTGCACATGATTAGCATAGCTGACATCTATTCTTTCTTTTGTGACATTATTCATCCTACAATATACCATTCGACACTGTCAATAAAAAAGATTCATTCACAGAAAGACAGAAAGTTCCATAGTCTAATGCTCTGTATATTTATATACATGACATTATTATATTTGTCATAATTTGTATATAATCAGCACCCGCACTACTGTGGGTAGTCTATTTTCAATGACTCATGTTCAATGATCAAAATGATACCACAAATCAACGCAGGGTCCGGATTAAAGTTGCATTACCTAATGGACACTCAACTTTCGTCAAGCCATGTTTCGTGGCACGGCTCCCATGCTTTGTATTAAATCGCAATTAGAATTTATGAATCAGAAATCCACCCAATAAATACAGGATTGGGGCATTCCAATCTGTGCTTATTGATTTGAACAATGAGCCAGTTTGGCCGATTGCAGAATAACTCTAGAAAAGATGAGGTCTGCGCGATCAAGTGAAGAAACACCACAAGAGTAAGACCTGGGTAGCAGCAATTGCTTCTTCACTCGAATGGAGAGCAAGATCTTGGCTGTGCAATGCTAAATATGGAATTAACTTGCATTAGCCGAGGGAGTCATTACATTGACAATGATACCATCATTATCGTTGATGTGATCACAAAAAAAAAAAAACTGATTCGCACACGATACAATGGCGCTGCATTATGACAAAACTCCTTTCCATAACGTGTAGAATTCTTAAGAGTCTATTCAATATCATGATCCATCATAATGATGAAAATAAAACGAATGGGGCGTTACATCGAAGTCAAGCTCTGAAATTGATCTTGCATGTCCAACGAATAAGAGTTAATGGCAGTAAACAATATAATTGATATTCAGTTCCTCAATTCTATCAAGATGCGCGGAATAAGATGTCAAGGACCTTGGTAATTGTTACTTTCAATCCATGTACTACTTTATAGACATTTGGCTGGCCTGCTGCTGCGGTTGAGACTATCCTGCTTTGTGCGACTGAAATATGTATATTTAAATCAGTTTCAAGGTAGCTATTTTCATTTTACCTATTCTTCTTGATCTATCTGAAACACATCAAACCAAAAAAAAAAAAAAATGGCCCTTGATTCAACAAATGAAAGTTCTGCTCCAGGATTTGGAAGCACTCCAGCTCCATCTTCGGTACCTTCTCAGACATATTCGGGATCAGCGCGTAAGTGGATCATGCCTGGAGCCGTAGCATAGTATAATACTCATGATTTTCTTTTTAAAATATAATAGTTTGCTTTGGAAAGCCTGCTTCTGACACCAATTTCTATAAGCCAGCCACAAACCTTTTTGGGAGTAGTGTTGCCAAAGTAACATCTCATGAAGCCAACACGCTCTTTGCAATGGCTACGGCAATATATAATAACGTTTTTGCAAACAGCTTTGAAGAGAAAGACAGGGCTCTAAAGTACTTTATACAAGCAGGAACACTTGGCCATGTCGAAGCTCAATGTAAAGTAGGTGATCTTTACAAGGAGGGCTACGGCGGACCGCATAATTATGGTCTAGCCATTGAGTGGTATACAAAAGCAGCTGCAAATGGCAGTACGATAGCAAAGTTAAATCTGGGCATCATGAGTGAGGAAGGCCTAGGTCGACTGTTTAAAGATTATACAGGGGCTTACGTTCACTACCTCCAAGCTGCTGAGAAAGAGAATGCAGAGGCATTTTACCGTTTAGGCCGCTTATATCATACGGGAATGGGCGTATCAGTGGACCTTGTTCGAGCTCGCAAACACTACGAAAAAGCAGCTGAACAAGGACATGTCTTGGCTTCATACAACGCGGGCTACATGTATCAATTTGGGTTGGGAGACGCTACGACTAGTTTGTTTGCAACTCCAAAACCTGATTACATTAAAGCGTTCACTTATTATATGCAAGCCGCAAAGGAGAACTACCCTGATGCTTTGTGCAATATAGGCTACCTTTATGAGAAGGGACATGGCGTCATGTTGAGCTTTGAGCAAGCGTTTCACTACTATCAACGTGGCGCAGAAAAAGGCAGCCATCAAGCCCACCAAAACCTAGGTGAATTGTATTTGGATGGAAAGGGCACAAGCGTTGACCTCGACAAAGCATACCACCACTTTGATATTGCACGTAAAGGCGGCATTAGCGAGTCTCAAGAATACATCAATATGGTAGAGGAGAGGAGAAGTAAAGCAAATTATCCAATGCTTGCTGGCTATGGTGTCCCTAACAACAACAGCAGTGATTATGTGACCAGAGAAGAGCATCAAAGAGTAGTTCAAGAAAAGGACGAGAAGATTGCTACTTTGATGGAGCAAGTGAAATTGCAGCAAACACAAATTGATTCATTGATGAAGAAGCTGTTCCCAGCCTGAAACACGTATACAGGTTTCTGGATTGTAATCACCCATAATCAATAGCGCATACAAATACAACCTATTTCATTTATACTTATTTAATGTAATAAAAATCGATATCTACTAGGTAAATTACACTAGGGTTTATGCTCACAACAGCAGGTGCAATTTTGGATAGGAGTGACAATTATCATTTGGATGAGCAATTCCCAACGATTCAATCTTTGTATAAAGTATAAAAATGCGCAACAGAAGTAAACCAAGTATCTAGTTCAAGTTTTTGTACTCTTTGGTATGCAGTTCCCTTCTTGTGAGCGTACGGAAGCAATCATGATATGCATGGTTCTACATTTGCGAGCCAAAATCAATTTGATCTACGCATAAAATTTTCTCACTCGAAATGGGAATTTTTGTTCAATTTTCGACTTCTTTGATCTATTTTATCAGATTCTTTAAATAAAGCAATACAATTGCCCTACAAAAAAAATTTTTTTATCAGATTTGACTATGTAAACAGTGCTAATCATACCATCCTCCCTTAAGTGTCCCTGGTGGTAGGGCGAAGCGGTAGAACTTCAGCATGCTAACTGGAGGATCCCGGTTCAAATCTCAGTGAACGCATGTTGGTGATTATTTTGACTTCCGTACTGATGTCCTCGTTTGGTGTTTGTGCTCTCATCCAGTATCTTTGTATGACAAGTTAGCATGATTGTATTGGATCTAGGTGTCGCACCTTTGAGCAAAGGTGTCAGTAAGCACATGCTAGGTGAAAGAGACTGTTTGGCGCTATTCTGGAGGTCCAAAACGGCGTTTAGGACGAGAAAATACGACTCAAAAGCATCCAAATTTCGCTGTAATGTGCATAGTTTTGGCTAATAAGTGGTAATGCCAGTATGATATCTACCTGAATAGGAGTTGTTTCCGTTGATACCAACATAGAGCATTGTGGAAAAGACATATTTGCAATGACAGGTGCATTATGGAAGAATTTTACATATCGATAACGAGTTAAAAAGTCAAAGTTCGATGGATTATATAGGATGAGAGCCATACCTTGTCAACATACTTAATTTAAGGTACTCTTATATCGTAATCCGGACGCAGCCGCGCTATCCTAAAGCTCATGAACTATTGATCATACTGCGAGAAAGCGAGAACCCACTTCTAATCTAGCGTAATGTCTGTATAAGATGGAATAAACTGTCATGAAGTAAAATGCACAATGGTATATAATAGAGCCACTGTATTTGCATACATTTGAGTATGTTTGCACTAGTCGATCTATCTCGCTACGCTCCATATCGGTGTCGCCCTGTGGGCTCTCGTCAAAGACACTTTAAATCAGATATAATAAAATTTCGGTATATCAAGTAGATTTTAAACAATTTATTATTAGTAAAAGAAAATAAGAAAGGCTATATTAAAGCCACCAGGAGGAGGAGAGAAGGTATCTCCCTCAGCATCCTTTTTGCTTACACTGATATCAAACGAAGCCTATTATTGGTGCAATGTGAAAGAAAATCCAAATTTTATGCAACATTTGTACACCACAATCTCCATTTTCTGATAATAGAATTGTCATATCATTCCCTGCTGCCGATGCTCTTAATAAGATGGCGACATAAAGCTGGTCATAAATAAACACAGGACTTGTGTAAGGCCTACAGCGACTTTTTGAGGTATTGTCATTGCAAAAGACTCCTCTATTAGGCAAAGCTCCCCAAAGAATGTATTTGCGCTAAGTAACTGTCCTTTCAATTCCATGATCCCCATTTAATCAACATCGCAATTACCATTGTCATCAACAGAAAGGCATTTAGGTCAGCCAGCAGCAAGCCGCCGCCAAAATCAGTTAAAACTCAGTTTGTTTTTTTCTGTTTAAGATTGGACATATTTTGTCTTTTTTCGACTTCTTTAATTTATCTTGTGATATTCGACTATATGAAATATGGTTTTCAGACGACGCTTCATAATACATTTTTGGGGCACTTTTCAAGGCGCTTCCAATGGTGATAACTGTAATAAGTGCTTTGACTGAATTTATTGAGAAATTTGGTAAAATATGAGATGAGGTTTTTAGCGAAAATAGCCATATTTTGCATATGAAAACCTCATAAAAGTGGTTTCAGAGGTTGCTTTGGATCGATAGGGACATTTTGATTCAATATCATAACATAATAAATGTTCAGTACTTTTGCACTTTACAATCCTAATATGGAACCTGAGTTTCAAGGCATCTATCAGACCTGGCTCATATGAGAATAATGATTTTACAATCAATCAACAAAAACCACTGTAATTTCTACCCTCTTTCCTCTGCTCAATGCTGTCAATGTTTTATTTGAGCGACGTCTCAGAGCCTCAGAGATTTCACTACTTACTGCAGACATTTTATGCAACCCATGCATCGTCAATGTCCAGACTAACGTTATTAAATATAGAATGCAATAAAATGTCATTATGAACGATATAGAATGCAATAAAATATCATTGTAAACGATAGTGCTATGACCTTCCACCTACTTTCTATACGCTTCAAGGGCATTTACTACTGTATTGCCTTATGAAAAGGGCATGAGTTTTCCAGTTGGCCCCACCAGCCAAAATTAATTCAAACCCAGAATCATAGTCTGTTCCAGATTGGACAAATTTTGATGATTCTGGACTCGATCGAGCTATTTTTGCAGATTCGACTAAGTGAAGTATGATAATCACCCCATGCTTCCTTAAACTTTCCTGGAGTACTTTTCAAGGCGCTTCCAATGGTACCAAGTTATATAGATGTTTTGAATTTACTTATTGAATGATTTGTAAAAATATGAAAAGAGATTTATGGCCAAAATGTCGAAATTTTACATATCAAAGTCCCACAAAGATAATTTCAGAGGTTGCTTTGGATTGATAGAAACATTTTGATTCAAGATATACCATAGTAAAAGTCTCCATTATCAAGATGAAAAATGCGATCGTTTGATTTTCGATGAAAACCATGAGGGATACCTCATGCTTTTTGGTCGATTTTTGACCATGTTTTTTTGGTCCCCAAAAAGTCGAGCAAAAGTGTCAGAAAGTAACTGCCAGATGAAAGCAACCATTTGGGGCTATTCTGACGATCTAAAACGGCCTTGAACGCAAGAAAATTCAGCTCAAATGCACTCATACTTTGCTGTATTAGGGACACTAAGGACTAAAAAGTGGGAATACCAGTATGCTGCTTGCCCGTATATGAAGTAGCTACGTGTATATGGATGTAGAACATCACATAAGAATCAGATCCACAGATAATATGAAGGGTTACTATGTGTAAGTGGAGGGTCAAAATGAAAGTAGCAGTATTTTGATAAAATACGCAAGAGCAATCAGTAGCACGAGCTGCCGCTGCGCAGGTTGGTTCTCTACCTTCGCTACGCTTCGGTGAGAACCATCCGAAGCATAAACACTCATATGATTAGTGATTATATATCAATCAACAATCAGGGTTCCTCTTCTAACATTTTAGCTCTATTAATTTTGGGATATTAGCCAAAGGCCCGCGGCAGCGCGAGCCGTTTGAACGTAGGTTGGTTTCCACCGAAGCGAAGCGTAGGTCAGGAAACCACCCGAAGTGCTGAAAGGCTCGTATACCATAGTAAAAGTCTTTATTTTCAAGGTGAAAAATGCAATCGTTTGATTTTTGATGAAAACCATGAGGGGTACCTCATGCTTTTTGGTCGATTTTTGGCCATGTTTTTTTGATCCTCAAAAAGTTGAGCAAAGATGTCAGGAAGTTGCTATTATTCAAGTACAATTGTTTGGCGCCATTCCGATGGCTCATAAAGATCTACGTGTCAAGATACGAAGGCTTGAAAGCTGTCAATTTTGGTTATGTTTTGCTTTATTATAGAGTTTTTTTTTTTACACGGCATGAATCACATTTTTAGTAGCTGAAGTTTTCTGGAAGGGAAGTTCTGTAGCTTGAGCAATATTTAATTTGAATAGGAGGCATATTGATTTTGGTAAATTTAATTCATGCGAATTTTGATGCGCTATGTTGCTGGTAAGCTTATTAACAATGGAAATGAAAACCCGAATTTGCTGCTTAGATACTATGGTTTTGCACCTTTGTTTCGCTACGGTAACCCCCCCCCCCCGCAAATCAATGCTATCAAGTGTTGAATGAGACGAGTTATGTTCTTCTCCAAACCCTCTTCCAATTGCCGGCTTTGCTGGTGGTTTTATTCGCCTTGTACGGCACACAATTCTATAAAATTTTGAAAGGGTATGATTGGCTTGTCTACTTTTTTGAATGTTTTACAGTATATAGTGAAAGTGAAGATGAGGGTTAAGGCTGCAGAACCTGTTGCCTGATTAGAAGAGCGTCCATTTGTAGCTATTTTGATGGTTGACTGACTTGTCTTGCCGATCATCATGTTCTGGAGAGGCATGCTTGCATGAAATGATGCCTATCTTACATATTGGTTTCACTGCAATCAACAGGATATGAGTGAATTAGTGATCAAATCAAAAGTTACACAACAATACCATCGTCAGTAACAAGTACGACATGGTGCAGACTCTTAAACATTTCAAAAAGCACATCCTAGCTAAAGTGAATGCGTGCCGACCAAAGGATGGGAGGCGACACAACAATAGATGCCGTATTAACTAGTTCAGGTAATGCTGAGCGAGAAGAACATCAAGAGCAAATTTCGGCACTTTAATGAGGTCCAATATTGTGGTGATAACTAGATAGAGCTTAAATTAACCAGAGACCTGAAATGGAAACCTGTCTTGCTTTGCTTGATGGCCAAATTAAAAGTTGCCCAAGAACATCAACAAATTTTTTACAGCGACTAGTGCACAAGCATACAAGCACACACACACACACACCACATTAATTCTATTTGCCCCTTTTTCTTTTTTATCCTTTTCTTTTCTCCACAATACTCTCTTCATCCCTTTCAACTCAAAACACAATATGGCGACAGCAATAGAAGAGGAGCTCATATTAGACTGGACTACAGCCATCGAGGCACTCGACCTGATATCTATTCAAGAGATATTTGACATGCAACCTGAATTATTGTGGACACCGTTACAACCTCTGGCACACCTTGAGAATGATTTCTCTCATTTCATAAACAAGCTGGAAGATTTCAAGTTACTGGGCACATCGATACGTCCAGTGTATGCACTTCATCACATCTTGTTTGATTACGGATTAGAAGGAGACGAGTGGGCCCCTGAGCGTATTGAATTGGTGGATTTCATTCTAAAGGTTTGTTGTTTGACATGCTAGAGAATTTTGCAAGCACATGTGCTAAGTAACATGCAACGATAGCACACCAAAAGAAACGAGCTCAATACATGTCTGTGGGGCAAAGAGCAGAACACAGTAATGCACCTTGCGTACTTGATCAATCAGCCAGAGTTGACGCAACAATTGATGGATAAAGGTGCCTTGACCAATATACCAAACAAATCCGGACATTTGCCCACCAAGCAAACCACGGGTGGGGACGATGCTACAAATACCAACGCTGGAGTTACACCAGAAAATGATGTGAACTCAACAGCGACATCAGCACCACCAGCATCTGACAAGCCAACAAAAGAAGATACGCAACCAGAAGTGAAACTCTTGATCAGCAAATCAAAAGCAGCAGCAGTTAATAAGGAACGCATCCCTGCTAATGCATCAGACCGATTCAAGCGATTGCGTGAATTAGCAGAATCACCCAACGCCAACAGCAGCAAGCCCATTTCTGAAAGACAGAATTCAACGCGCCGCTATTTCCGCCCTGGGCACCTAGAGGAAAGAAGGCGTCGAGTGCTCAGTGAAGAAGAGGAAGCAGAATTGGAAAAACAACGACTCAAGAGACAGAAAGAAGTGGAGATGCTTGCACAGCGATCTGCTGTCAAAAACAACCCACTGTTCAGAAAGTTTGAGGAGCAAACACAGGGCCAACAGCAGCAACAAGGAAAGCCTGTCATTTCAGCTGTTTCTGCCATTCGTGATAGAAAAAAACTGTTGGGCGCTGCAGATCAGATCCGTCGTAGCTCTCGAGTGATCAATTCGCTAAAGGACCGATCCTACGTTTCGGGAAGTGTGTTTCGTCAACAATCAGATACTGCTGCAGGGCCGAATAACAATGAAAATGAACTAAAGGTGCCTACTTTGGCTCAGCTAAGAGCTGGGTCGTCAGCACCAACAACATCGATTTCTAGAGAAACATCGCCTAATGTGAGCGACAATGAGGAGGAAGGAGCAGTGGAGCCACTAAAAAACAAATCAGAGTCTAGCAAATCGCCCATTGAGGACAAGCACGCAATCACTACGCCAACCAAGGAAAATATCAGTTTGACTACTGACGCAGTAAACAATCCACCTGAAACTGAAACCTCTGCAGTAAACAATGAAACCAAGGCTGACAGCTTAGCAGTAACTAAGGAAGAGCCGTCAGTCAAGAGCTCCAAGGAGGATGTCAAACTTGATACACCTGTATCAAAAGTAGCCAGCAATGCAAATAACGCAGCAACCGCGACAAAGACAGCCGAAAATGACATTGAGGCACTATCTGTTGGCAAATTATCCCTTGCAAACAAAGAAGTCAAATCAACCAGTGCAGCCACAGATACTGTTGGCTCTAGCAAAGTGAAGCAAATCGTCAATGTGCATGAACATTTGAATGACGAGGAAGCTATTGAAATTTACTCTACTGGCAAAGTCTTTTCAGTATGGAAGAAGAATGAATATGGCGAGTTGGTAGAAGAAAAGCAGGAAAAGTCGATCGTCAATAAGGAAGCGGCGTCAAAAGGTGAGCTTCTGTTGGCGGGAAGAGTATAAAGTAATGACTAACGTATAAAACCTGTAGTCATCGACGAGTCTATTGATAACTTTATTGACAGATCTGTTAGCAAGCCCATTGACAAAGCTATTGACAAGCCCACCATTGATAAATCCGCCGACAAATCTATCAAAAAATCCATCGACAACCCTACTGAAAAGCCTACTGACAGATCTATCGATAAATCTATTGGAATATCTATAGACAAATCGACTGCATTTAGTGATGGTAACAATAAGATTTTGAAGCCATCGCTGCCTGCAAAGAGCAAATCTAGGCCTACGAGTAGAGCGATCTCTGCAAAGAAAGAAGCTCATTCGGATACCACAAGTTCTGCTGTGCCTAATTCCGACAAAGATCGACAAGGCTCTACGGATAAAGAGAAGATGACAGAGCCTAATTTGGCAGGTTCCAGATCAATCAACCATGTTAGTAACACTCCCGAGGTACAAGAGGAGCAACAATTAATGAGCATGCCAAGAGATGCGTCCACGAAAGAGCATCGCCGTGTATCACAAGATGATATTGTAGATCATACGCTCCCAATTGCACTGACATCGGTGTCACTCTCAACAGTGGCCCACGAAGAAAAATCACGCGAGAACAAAGAAGAGCACAAGGATCAGCAGAAGGTGGAAAACAATGCTATGATGGAAGAATTTTCAGCTACTACATTCACCGTATCTGCTGTACCTAATACACCTACCACATCAATTGCATCTACTACGCCTACTACACCTACTGCACCTTCTACACCTATTACACCTACTACAACTACATACCAGGAGGATCTCTCACTCGCTACGAAATCAACGACAATAATAGACCGTAAATTAGGTTTGTATCTTTAATTTACAAAAAAGGAAAAATTATATGATTAACAGTTGTTCCTTTAGACACTTTTAATAATCGCCTTAAAATTAATACAACTACAGCTAGTACTACAAGCAGTGATGATGAGGATGATCAAGATCAAGATTCAGCGACAACACCTACGCTAGCCAATCCTCAACCAGAGCAACAAAAGCAGCTTGACGCTTTGTTGAATCAGAGAGACAACTTTGAATTTCACGATGATACCAACCAAATAGACAATAGAACCTCCTACTGCTCTGACACCAACGAAACAAGCATTCTTAGAAGTTTTAATATGCAACAAGAAGAACATTTTGATCAATGGACACAAGATAACCGTAAGAGTGCCACTGCTGCTGCTGCGAAGAAACGACAGAGCGGTAGTCAGAGAAACTACTGGTCTACAGGCATTCAAATGGTAGACGCTGCTGCCGCTGCTAAAAAGAGAGAATCTGTTGCTAGCAGTGTGGCTGCTCAATCCATGAGCGAGACAGGCAGTGAACAGTGGTTTGATCCTGACGATGACTGGACGGTGGACTCTAGAAGACAATCCCAGATGAAAGCAAACAGACAGAGTGATTCCTCCAACGATTCCAGCGCATTTTCTTACAAACACTCTGATTTGACTGAAAATACAAGATTAGAGGACGATGATGATGATCAGAATAGCGACGAATACAGCTATTACAAACAGCAAGTGCGATATGACCACATTACGAGCCAATCTCAACAAGAGCACGTACATTATGATGGTAATGACGATGAAAATGACAAGCAACAAAGACAAGAGAGCTATTACTCGACTGATGGACATGCTATTCCGTCAAGATTTGATGGCAGAGAATCTGTGATTGATGTGCTGCCTCCATCTTTGCGTTCAGTATCTAATGATGGCCAAGAAGACAATGACTATACCACCAGCTTACATTCAATGCCCCCACAGCCAAGCACGCAAAATGCTCAACCACGTCAGCTGCACACGACAACACTCTCTAACAATGCTATTGCTACTGCAACTATTGATCGTCATAGCGACAGTGAAAAAGAAGACTATTATTCCACAAATCTACATGCGAAATCTGCCGATACAGAGACAAGCTCTCGTCAACTGAACACTACTGCAATTCCTCATCCTATAATAGCTACAGCAGTGATAGAGCACGCTAGTGATGGCGATGATATAACAAAGTCTCCAGTGCAGTCAACCTTGCCGAATCATAGTGAGGCTCATCAAGTACATGGTACAGCTGCATCTCCAATTATCATGTCTCATGGATCAGCGCATGTAGATGATGCTATCCAGGACGACTACTATTCCACAAATCTACACACAAGTCCTTCACAGCAAGGCCAAGCCCCCACCACGCATGACAGCCACCAAGATGTAGACGATAGTTACTATTCTACTCATTTACATACAAACAGAGAACCAACAGTAGACGCACCACCGCGCCAGTTGACTACGGCAACAGCCACTACGTCCACAGCATCGCTTGGTCACAACGAGGAGGACGACTACTACTCTACCATGTTGCATACAAAGCCATCATCGCCTTCTAATCGTACGGAGGCAAAAGGAATGAGCAGCTATTATCAACACAATGACGACAACGACCAAGATGATCACGAACAAGAGGGAGAGATAACCGTGTTTATGAATCATCAGTTCCATCAGTCATCTGAACAAGTAGTAGCTCACAATCAATCCATGAACTCATTGCATTCAAGCACCAGTGAACCAGCACCGCAACGAGACTTTCTCTCTGTCAAAACAGAGATTCACGATAACGACGATACGTATTCACTCTACAAGGTACCATCTCGCACTGTCGATATTGCTGATGCAGGGACTGTACAGGCATCTGTGCCTCACGACCCCAATCATCCTCGCGTTGAAGATATCTCTCATTACATGAACGCACTGCCTGTTCTTGGTAGCAACAGCAGAGATGTAGGTGGATCCGTATTTGATCTTGATCAGCAGCAAGATGCCATTGTCAAGCGAGCCATTGCCACCAAAGATCAGGCGCAATTGGACACGGAAGCAGCGCTGCCAACCACAGAGCTGAACCCTATTCGGGGCATCCCTAACGCGCACGAAGTCAATGAGCATTTCATGAGCAACATGCAAGCAATAGAGGAAGGCAAAATCTCCATGTCGTCCATGGAAGCCAGTCAGTATGGCAAAATGTATATTGGGGTCAGTGGGGCCCATCATATGCTGCTACCTCTGCCCAAGGAAATCACCTATGTTCGCTGTGTTATCAGTGATGGAGAATACGAATACATGTCGCGCTACGAGATACTGGGACACCAGATTCTGATGGACTACGAGTGCGTTATAGATACCAAGCCTGGCATGATTATCACCGTCTCTTTGCATGTTCGACCCGACTATCATGTAAAGCCAAGGACAGGCTGGAGTCGCTGGTTTACATCCATTCGTAAGCAAAAGGAGCATCTCAGTGGCTACGTGCATCCGGATGATGGTGCTATTGGACAAACTCGATTTGCAGTGGATCATATGGTGCCGGGATGCTACAAAAAGACATATGAGGCTCATTTCGACTGCTTCAACTCCTGGTATGCCCGAACAAACAGAGAGCGTGCGAGAAGAGAGCAGTTTGGAGACGAGGAAGACTTTCTCAAGATTGTGGGTAAACTGAATGTAGAGATGCTGTATCTGCCTGTGTCTAATCCCTCTGTGGTAAGTGTGTGCCATATGCATTATGGAGGGTTGCACGTGTGTTAACAGATTTACTGTATGTGTAGCAAGTGCCAAGAAGTTTGCGTGAATGCGACTTGACATTGAAGATTCGCCAGTGGCACGATACATGCTGGCAAAGTGGCTACCTGACCACCAGATGCCAAGGAAACAAGGTAACTTGGATAAATTAATATGATTGCAGTTTGGTTACTCAAAGTGTACATTTTAGATTTGGGAAAGACACTTTTATCGGTTAATTGGCAGTCAATTAATTGGCTATACAAGTGAAGACAACGGGAGTGATCGACAGGTCTGGGATCACTACAATATAGCGGACGTCTTGAAATTAAGTGCGGCAGCGGACAAGGTCATCATCACGCTGATGGAAGAAGATACCTCCAAAGTGTTTACAGATTCCATTCACTCATCAGACACAAAGGGGTTCTTTAGATTGACGTTTTCCGACTATTATTTGGATTGCGTCAGTGATGATTTGGATGACAGTGAGGAATGGGTCAGGACGCTGAAATCAATGATTGGGAGGGTTCCACTAAGGTTACCATTTTCAGATTGAAAATAAAAATATATGATTTTGTCTCACACCATTATAGTCTCCATTTGACACTTTATTAATACAAATTGAACATGTTGGGCGATCCTTTATGTTTCAAATGAATGAAAACTAAAAAAAAAAGAACCCCATTTCCAGGGTGAAATAGACGCTGTTTGAGCAGTGAGTGAAAGCGATTGCCCTGAAAAAGCCATTGTAATGATATTCGGACAGATCGGCGGCCTACAGCAATGTGGTCATCAGCTTGGAAAGATAGCAATGGAAAGTGGGTTAAATGGAGTTTGTTTTTTTCTGGATAGGATGAACCAGTTGGAAGTTATCCGTTTTTACACATTTGAATGTTTCTAGACCCAAAACTGCAATCTGTTTAAAAAGAGCAGGTATTTTATCTCACTTCTTTCTTTTCTTTCCATTTTACATCACTTTTTCTTTTTCCTACTGAACTCGCCCCATCATGAACAGAAGATTCTACATACTGACGCTGATTTCGCTCTTATGCTGTTTGTTGATCTTCACATTATATCCGTCATTGAGGCAATCATCCGGAGCCTTTGCATCGACATCACACACCTCCAGAGATGAAAGGAACTCGGTCTTCAAGATATTCAATAGAAAGGGTGCATTGGCCACAATGTTATGTGACCCTAATATGGTAAAATTTTGTTGTGAACACAGAAATCATCAAGTGTAACTCACATCCTCCACAATACAGATGGAAGCAACCTTGGTCTCAATCTACTCGCTCAATACTGCCTTTGCAAAGAAGCCTTCTAGTAAAACCGATGTTATTGTGCTTATTCCTGAATCCATTCGATTTGAGCAGCAAGACATCCACCGTCTGGAAAAGCTTGGCGCACATGTCATTCGAGTAAGGTCTACTCACTGATAGAATCATATGAAAAACCACTGATTCCTTTATTTAGACTGCATTTCCTCAATCAATCTCACATCAAGACGATGATGCTTGTAATACAATTATCAATTTGTGGGCTTTGTTTGATTATCAAAAGATTGTTTACTTTACACCTGATGTTGTATTTGATAATGTATGTCATATATACGACAGCTTGCTGAAAAATTTTAAAGCGCTATTCTAACCTTCTTCATAATTTTAGAATGTCGATCAGTTATTCAACTACTTGCCCGGTTCAGCCTTATCTCTGAATGATGACCAAGATACCCCACTCTTTGTACTAGAGCCAAACCCACATTTATTCGAGAGTCTTGTTAGACACTACCGAAAGGCATCTGCAGGCAACTATTCTCTCCCTGAATTACTGCAAGACTCATATTTCGAATACAAGTCGAGAATCCCACCCAAAGAGATTGCAAATGTAAGAACGCGGATGTTGAGCAGACAGGAACCGTATATTGACACCATCATCCCTATAGAGCCTTCATGTGTATTCTGCTCCCATGAAGCCCTGGAATTTTCATGCCTACAGTGATATCGATTGGAAGAAGCATTATGATCCTGTAGGCTTCTATAAATGGCGCCGTATCAGTAATGACGTTAGACATCTGCTTGATCCTTGTAAGAAAGCTGCCCCCCCCCCAACAAAAAAATGTAAATTTAGTAACATTTCTTTTTTTTTTTATATATCTATAGCTGCTACAAAAGATTGGGTAAATGAGGCAAGACAGCGTATGGTCTGCGATTCCTATTTAGAATCAGTTACAAATGTCAATCACTTCCCTGTCCACGATAAGTTCTCTGTCATGATCAGCACTTACAACCCTGAGCGTATCGAGCATCTCTCACTGATTATCCGACATCTACTCAAGTCTGATCAAGTGCACACCGTGTTTATAACATGGCACAATCCAGCTTTGCAAGTACCTGCTTCATTGTATCAGGATATCAGCGAAAACGACTACGAACGAGTCAAGGTGCTGGGTCAAACTTTTGATTCCTTAAACAATCGTTTCAACCCTGTTGATGAATTAAAGACCGACGCTGTGTATATCATGGATGATGATATTTATGTCGACTTGGAAGATTTAGAGTTCACGTTCTCTGTAAGTGGCTATGGATTCTATTTGTATGATTTTATTGACTAATCCTGAATAGGTATGGCGTTCTCGTAAAGATAGCGTTGTAGGTCATTTTCCTCGGTTGCATACTTATGATTCCATCACAAAAGACGCCACCTACAAGTTGATTGGAAAAGCTCCTTATAGCATCATTTTAACAAAGAGTATGTTTATCAGATCAGACTATTTGTTCAGTTATACTTGGTAAGGTTTCAAATGTCAGTATACAGGCCTGATGATAGCTGACATTTTGATTAGTTTGCTCGAACCCAAGTTGCATCAACTCGTTGATAGTCAACTGAATTGTGAAGACCTTGGTTTTTCAATGATGGTCTCTGGCATGAGCCATGCTGCATCCACATTCGTTCGTCCAAAGCAACACATGGAGGATTTCGGCCTCAAACAGGGCATTAGCACTAACACAGCCCATATGCCTGCCCGTGCTGATTGCATCTCTGATTTCATTACATTGTTCTGGGACTCAAAGGACCCTCTGGTCAACTCTTATGATATTGCAGCACCATTTGCTAAACCTCAAATTCGTGTGGGTAATTGGGATAGAATTGAAAAGACCATCCTGGGCTGATTTCCATGCCACCTCCAAGCATTTTCTTCACACACATTTGTAATTTACACATTATAACCTTCCCCTTTTTTTTCGACAAAACAAATCTGGATTTGTGTTTCCCTTCTTTTCCTTTTCATCTGATTTTTGCATTATTATATAATAACTATTGTAATAAAATTCCAAGCACTAGAGTGTAAATATGACCTGGATAATTCTCTTTTATTATGGCTGAGCTTCTTTGTTGTCGTTTGTAACATTGTCCTGCTAGCTGTCCTTGACGGTATGAGTTAACCAGGAGTTTGTGTTGAAAAGCTGATGCCATCCGAGATGAGGCTCGATGTGGAAGCACAGTTGCTCATAATACATAAAGCATGCAACTGAAACTTACAATACGATGCACAGTACAATATTCTGCGTATGATAATATGAACGAACTGGAATGAACTTGCGATGCTGGCTTAGGTCACGCTCTCACATTTGTCATTTGGAGGAGCATTTGGAAGCGTTTTATTAAAAATAAAGCTATCCGAAATATATATATGGGCAAGAAAAGTAGAGCGAGATAGTTACGCTAAGATATAATACACTTTTATTGGCAATCTTTTTCATATTATTACCTTAAAAAAACATTGATTGTCTTCATCAAAAAGACATTTGGGCGGCCAATCCTCATTGAATCTTCGATTAATTTTTATCGTTCAAGATTGGCCAAATTTGACCACTCTTCGACTTGATCGATCTATTTTACGAGATTCGACTATATAAGCTGTGTTGATCATCAGATATTTCCTTAAGCTTTCTTGAAGTACTTCTCAAGACGTATCTACTAGTGTTAATTAAAAGGAGTGGTTTGAATAAATTTATTGAGAGATCTCAGCAAATACAAAATGAGGGTTTTGGCAAAAATATTGAGATTTCACATATAGAGATCTCAAACACAAAGTTTCAGAGGCTGCCTAGAGTCTGTAGTAACATTTTGATGTAATATATACCTTAGTAAAAGTCTTCATTTTTGAGATCAAAAACGCGATCGTTTGATTTTCGATGAAAACTATGAGGGG
The DNA here is from genome assembly GCF_035048745.1 of Mucor velutinosus. Taxonomy (NCBI): domain Eukaryota; kingdom Fungi; phylum Mucoromycota; class Mucoromycetes; order Mucorales; family Mucoraceae; genus Mucor; species Mucor velutinosus. Next base: position 723,982 of record NW_027041921.1, read on the forward strand.
TACCTCATGCTTTTTGGTTGATTTTTTGGCGATGTTTTTTTCGTCCCCAAAAAGTTGAGCAAAGGTGTCAGTAAGCATATGCTAGGTGAAAGAGACTGTTTGGCGCTATTCTGGCGGTCCAAAACGGCGTTTAGGGCGAGAAAATACGACTCAAAAGCATCCAAATTTCGCTACAAAGTGCATAGTCTTGGCCAATAATAAGTGGTAACGCCAGTATGCTATCTATCTGGATACGAGCTGTTTCCATTGATACCAACATAGAACATGTTAATAGAGACAGATCCATAGTCACCGATTGATGATGAACAGTTTTCACATGAAAGGAGTAGGCTAAAGATGATTTAATGGCCATCAGTAGACTGTAATTCAGCAGATATATATTAGATGCTGGTGCGATATAGTAAATTTATTGGATGTGCACTGCCAGCGATAAGGTCGTTGGTTTCAATGGGTCTACATTGGCTTATACAAAGAAATGGTTAATGCAATGCAAAGCTAAGCATGAATTGCCCTTCGAATCGCTGAAAGAATGCTGGTGGCCTGCCTACGTTTCAGGATAAGATCCTTGAGTTCGGTAATACACTGGCCACTACCAGCATCTCGCTGTGTCAATAGTTTCGATACACAAGAAGCTTCAACATACGCCATACAAGCCCAATGAGCAACATAATTCATGAGATGTAGACATACCATAATGCCGGACATCTAAACGATGAAATGCACTTTCGGAAGATCAAACTTGGCAGGACTAGGCAAGCATATGCCATTGTTGCCTCTAGATGATCACACTTCTTGCATTATTATAAGCATATCATGAATCAATTAAGTTATTGACTGCAAATCGAGAATTTGAGCTGTACATTTACTATATCTTTTAGATAGTTATAGCGTTAGGTGACGTATGAACATGTTGTACTAAAGATCTTCGCCGTTTCAATGAAGTTCTTCCATCTCCATACTGATTCGGCTGGATTTACCAATCAATGACACTAGGTCCGGCTACAAAAAAAGGTTGTGATACCATTGTGAAGTGTGTGTGATGTGTGGTCTGGGGGTAGCAGGGATAAATATCATCATATCAGACAATTTTGTATATTTTTGTTTTTTTTTTCTTTCAAGACATCTTATTCACTTTGTGTATAGTCTATAATCATATCTTAAGGATGGCACCTGTTCAAAGCACTGAAAAAGCATCTTCCGTTACATTGGATAAGATCAAAAAGTCATTCGAAGACAAGGACTGGAAGTTTTACTGCGCTGTCGCTGCTGGTTTGACCCTTGCAGGCGCTGGTGCTTACTACCTTACTTCAGGTAGTAGCAAGAAGGGTAAGAAAAAGCCTATATCCAAGAGAGAAGGTAAGCTTTTTAGGTCGCCCGAGTCAGTTTATTGAGCGTGTATCTCATGAACGACCACTGTTAATTAGTTGAAAAGGAGACAACCAGCACCACATCTTCTGGAAAAGCCCCTGTCACCCCGGCTACTGCTACCACACCAGCTGAAAATGCTACCACTACCACCACTACCACCACTACTACCGAAACCACCACTACCACCACTGCCCCTGATTATGCCACTTTATCCGAGGCTGAAATTGCTGCTTTAACCGACGAGGTATGTAGACATGCCACATTTTCAGAGACGCACACATCAATCAATTGAAATCTTGTTGAACATAGCAACGTGCTGAAGCTGCTCAATCTCTCAAGACAAAGGGTAACGCCAAGTTCAGTGGCAAATCTTATGAAGAAGCTGCTGAATTGTATACTTTGGCTCTCAAATACAAGGCAGATCCCATCTTTTTCTCCAACCGTGCTGCTTGTTATGCCAATTTAGGTTTCAATGATCGCGTTATTGAGGATTGCAATGAAGCTCTGCGCTTGGATCCCGTCTACGTCAAGGCATTGAACAGACGTGCTCATGCATTGGAGAAGAAGGGCGATTTGGAAAACTCTCTCTATGGTAAGCAGTGATGAAGAGGAAGAAGAGGAGCGTGTCGCCAGACTGACTGATGCTTGTGGTGTTAGATTTCACCTGTGTCTGTATCCTCGATGCTTTCAAGAATGATGCTGCTAGTAAGGCCATGGAACGTGTTTTAAAGCTTGTTTCAGAAAACAGAGCCAAGGAAATTATGAAGGTAAGTAGTCTTCATAGGCACTACGGAGCTTGATGTTGATGTCTTGCGTGTACAGACCAAGAAGCCTCGTTTGCCTTCTCCTACTTTTGTCAGTGCCTATCTTGACTCTTTCCGTCCTGGTAAGGCGCATACATTGATGGTACCCTGGGAATCAGTGATTAACAGAGTGCAATTGTAGTTGTTCAAGATTTAGCCAGTATCCCTGATGAGGAGACTGGCGATGCTTATTATGCAAAGGCTTATCGTGCTATTGCCGAGAAGGATTACAGCGGTGCTTTGGAAGCATGTGAAAAGGCTGTCGAGTTGGGTTGTTCCAAGACTTATCAAGCTTATGCATTGAATTTGATGGGTACCTTTGCTTTCTTGAAGGGTAACACAGCTGATGCATTGACTTGGTTCAACAAGGCTATTGAGGCTGATCCCAAGTATGTTCAAAGTTACATTAAGCGTTCTAGCATTTACATGGAACAAGGTATGTGTTTTTTTTTGCGTGCGTGTGTGTGTAAGACACAATGGATGAGATATTGATCCTGTGTACTTATTAGGTGATGTGGAGACTACATTCAAGCAGTTTGAAGATGCCGTCGCCATCAACCCCAGTGATCCTGATATTTATTACCACAGAGGTCAAGTCAACTATATCAGTGGCAACTACGACGCTGCTGCCAAGGATTATAGCGAAAGCATCAAGTTGGATGATTCCTTTGTGTACGCTCACATTCAACTCGGTGTCGTTCAATACAAGCTCGGTTCTATTTCCTCATCCATGTCTACTTTCAACAACACGCTCAAAAAGTTTGCCAACAGCACTGATGTTCACAACTACTATGGTGAGCTTTTGGTAGATCAACAAAAATTGCCCGAGGCCATTGACATGTTTGGCAAGGCCATGACCTTGGACCCCAAGAATCCTCTTCCCTATATCAACAAGGCCATGTTAATGTATCAAGTGATGGGTAACATTGAAGAAGCTACTCAATTATGTCAAAGCGCTTTAGAAGTTGATCCTGCTTGTGATGCCGCTGTTGCATCTCTTGCTCAAATCCTCTTGGAACAAGGCAAACCCGAAGAAGCTCTCAAGTACTATGAAATGGCCATCAATTTAGCCAGAACTGAAGCTGAATTGGAGCATGCCATCTCTTACGTGGAAGCTACCAAGACTCAAACTCGATTTGCCAATGATTTCCCTGATGCCGCTGCTAAATTGAAGGCATTGAGAGGTTAAAAAACATAAAATTTAGAAAATGCGTTGTATATTACTTTCGATTCTGATCAAACAATAAAAAAAAAAAACTGTTGTATGTGCCTGATAAACGCATGCAAAATGGTCCTCGCCTTGTCTTACATGGCGCCTCCTTTTTTGATTTATTACTTGCTTACCAAAATGTCCTGTTTTTTTTAGCGCGGCACTGCTCCCACTTGCTGGTTCAATACGATTTGCTTTTGAGCTTCGTTTGATGCCAATCGATACAGAACTGTGATGTCCTTCAGCTTCATATAACCAACACAGAACGCCTGTATCTCAATAAAGTAGTCTTTCATCGCGATAATATTCCTTTCCACCAGCGATTGAACAAATCGAGCCACCTACGCAGTGACTACATGAGCCGACAGGAGCAATTTGTATGGAGCTCATCAAGCCTTACCAATTTCACTTTTCGGTCTCGTTTCGGCTTTTCATCACAAGATCGAATACTCTTGGAAATAAAGTAGTGCAAAAATTCTTGCGATACGTGAATGTTGTTGATGAGCGCATGATGGACCACCTCTATGGAATTGAGTGTGATGGGTGCTTCCAGTATCGCTTGCAAGTATGCACTGGCAAGATCCTTTCTCAGTAACAGTGGCACGATACTTAATGCAAGAAACTGGTTCAAATCGATCAGGCTCGGTAGTAGGTGTGGTGGGATGTAGTCTGTTAACGGGTAATCTGACAGTCGTTCGTTTCGCAGTGTCTGATGGGTTCATTAGCGCCATGTCGTTCACTCGTATGCTTGCTTACCTCATTCTCTGCCAACGAAAGTATCCGACAGCATGCATCAGACAACAGCTGTTTGGTCTGCTCATTCAAGATGACTATATCGCTATATTTGTTTCAGCATAAACATGTTGGGCTGGGCCTTTTTCACTTACGGATCATCAATTAATCGTGCTACTTTTAACCGCAAAGAGTCCACCAAACTTTGATTCATTTGAATCGCTGGTAATTTACTGTCAGGCGCATTCCAGACATCTTGCGGTAAGTCGTCGCCAATCTACACACTGTTAGTAAACAGCCCATATCGTCCCCTTATCATCGACGCAACTCACGCGGGACAATGTTTCCTCTAGAATGCAGTACACAAAATGCTGTTCAGCAGACTTGTCAGGCAATTCTTCCAACAGTTGTAGAAAGAATGTTAAAAAGGGGTTGTTTTCTAAAGGTGCAGTTGCATAGCAGCTGTACAATACGTATAAAATGGCTAATCTAGTCGACGGCGCCTAGTTGTAGATACTTTAGTACCTCATTCTGCTCATGATGCGTGTTGCTGCTTGATAGTTTACTCGAGTACGGTCAAAGCTGAGGAAGAGAATACACGCTGCAGTGAAGCAATCTTGTTGATTAGATTCTTGTTTTGAAAGAAATTGAGCGTATATTTCAGAAAAGGTTTCTGTCATGATTGTAAAATGGTGGAAAATGAAAAAGAAGGGGGGAAACGAATTCTTTATTGTGCGTGTGTGTATGTGCCTTATTAATAAGCTGTTCTTCTCAAACATGATAGGGTGATGAATAGGATCAAGCCAGTGCTTGAATGCTGTTGGCAGATTCCCTGAGAAGACGTCGTTGAACCTTACCCGATGATGTACGAGGGAGCGACTCCACAATAACGATGCCTGCATGCACTCGCTTCTTTTTAGGCAATTGTCTGTCAGAGAAGGCTTGCAATTCATCAATTAATTCATGCGTAGATGGCTCACCATCCACCAGCATCACGTAGGCACGAGGGAATTCGGCAGCCACATCTGGTTGATAGACACCCACAACTGCACAGTCTGCCACCTTGGGATGCTTCAGAAGTACGCCCTCTATCTCACCTGGGTAAATCTGAGTGCCATAGTACTTCATGAGATCCTTCAAGCGATCACAAAAGAAAAACACGCCGTTTTCATTGCATTTAAACAAATCGCCTGTATGGAAAAAGCCTTCTGGGTCGATGATGCTTTCCGAGCTTCTGTAGTACCCGGGTGTTAATGTAGGGCCCTTGATCAAGAGCTCTCCAACTTGGCCCACAGCTACATCTTGTCCATCTTCATCCACTATTCTCGCTGTAAATCTGCTGTTCAACATGCCAATACCAGCCAGGCCTACTGATATTTCAGGGGTCGTAGCGAACAAACCAAGTACTTCAGTCAGACCGTACATATTCAGGACGACAATGCCAAGTTGCTTATGAGCTTTTAAAATGACATTTTGCTTCAACAGAGCCCCTGAACAGCCAATTATCTTTAGAGATGAGATATCATATTCCTTGACAATACTGTCCTTCATCAACGACGACACCACGTAGGGCGCGCAAGTAATAAAGCTAGGCTTGTATTTCTCGATTGCAGCGCACAAGTTGCGGAATGAGTAGTGGTTGAGCAGGTAGTTTGTGTATCCATAGTACGGTGCCATGAGCAGGATGCTCACAAGGGATGTCGAGTGATTAAAGTCCAGATAAGAGACCACCACAGCAGATGTATCGATATTTGACTTGAATGCACTATAGAGCAGATTGTTCTGTGTTCTGATAACCGCTTTCTTTCGGCCTGTTGTGCCTGAGGTGAAATATAGCACTGCTGGGTCGTTTTGCATCTGCTCGGCAGTAAACATCAACGGTTCAGCCTCTTGATTGTCTCTGAGAAGGGTGTCATTCACTGCACGAACGCCTTGAACCTCAGTATCGCCGAATATGACAATGTTTGACTTATCAATGCCTGCTTCTCTGGCAGCCAGAAGTGCCCTGTCTATGACATCGACATGAGTGATCATATACTTTGCTTGTACGGTCCTGATATCATAGACGATATCCTCGACCATCGATGTATAATGCAAAGGAGCAGCAATAGCGCCTATGCCATTGTGAGTAGGGGGTCTCTCTTCTTGAGTTTGTAAAAACTTACCAGCACAGATAATACCATGTACAATGGAGACATAATCAATGTGGTTTGGTGAGCAAATAGCAACAACATCCGATCTTTGCACATCAAATACACGCTTGAGACCAGCAGCTGCAACGAGTATCTGCTTCTTCAGTTGTCCGTGAGTGAGTGTTTTATAAGGAGCTTCAATGTCAACAAGGATAGGCTTGTCTGATGGTACGCTTGTGTTGTTTCCCAGTAGAACATGATACAAACTATTGCCATCAGGGATCACAGGAGGAGCTATTTTGGATGTATAGAGCATGATTGTGGGTAAAGAGCATGAAAAAAGCGGCTTTAGCATCGATGTATTTTATAAGCAGCGTCTTGCATATCTATTTATGCAAGTTGGCTATACGTTGCATGCACCGTTTGGTGATCATCATTACAAAGTTAGAAGCACTGATGTCATGTGAATGTGATGTTTACAAGAAGAAGCTCATGTAAAAGTGTATGATGCTCAGTATTTGCCTAACACATCGGCTTTGCGTAGTTTTACATAACAACCTTAGAATGAACATCTTAGATAGCATATTTACGCTTATGCAAGTATCAGTGATCGCCGCAGAATAGCCACTGATATTAGCTGATAATCTTGCATGCCTGCGAACATCTGCTCTCTACTAGTTTAAGCATTCTGATCAGATGAATGCCAGAAACTCTTACTGGAAAGCAATATGTACCCAGAGAAATGATGTACATTACTGCAGCATTATCAAACGAACAACCAAATCAATACGGATATATAGCATTCTCAGTTGTTGTAACTTAAAGTGAGTGACATTGCAGCGATATTTGATGCAGTCGCAGAATTGACCTGAATGGACCTCACCAAGTATTATCTCATCCCGTATTCAATTTCAAAGAACTACTTCAAAATCAACGACAAGACCTCGTATCATCATTATATATACGAGTGCTTATGCTTGGGGTGGCTCTCTACCTTCGCTTCGTTTCGGTGAGACCCAACCTGCGCAGCAGCAACTCGTGCTATTGATTGCTCTTGCGCACCTTATCGAAATACTGCTACGCTCATTTTGGCCCTCCACTTGCACATGAAAACCCTTCATATTATTTGTGGATCTAATTCTTATGTGATTCTCTACATCCTTATACACGTAGCTACTTCATATATGGGCAAGCAGCATACTGGTATTGCCCTTTCTAGTCCTTAGTGCCCCTGATACAGCAAAATCCGAGTGGATTTGAGCTGCGTTTTCTTGCGTTCAAGGCCGTTTAAGATCGTCAGAATAGCACCAAACAACTGCTCTCATCTGGCAGTTACTTCCTGACACCGTTGTTCAACTTTTTGGGGATCAAAAAAACATGGCCAAAATTCGACCAAAAAGCATGAGGGATACCTCATGGTTTTCATCAAAAATCAAACGATCGCATTTTTGACCTTGATATTGAAGACTTTTACTATGGAATATATAAGATCCAAATGTTTCTATCAATCTAACGCAACCTCTGAAATCGTCTTTGTGGGACTTTGATATGTAAAATTTCGACATTTTGGCCAGAAACCTCATTTCATATTTTTATAAGTTGCTCAATAAGTTCAGTCAAAGTATTTTTTTACAATTAGTACTATTGGAAGCGCCTTGAAAAGCACTTCAAAAATGTATTAGAAAACATAGGGTAATTATCACAGTTTATATAGTCGAATGCCACAAAATAGATTAAAGAAGTCGAAAAAAGACAAAATCTGTCCAATCTTGAACAGAAAAAAAACAAACTGAGTTTCAACTGATTTTGGCGGCGGCTTGCTGCTGGCTGATCTAAAAGCCTTTCTGTTGATGACAATGGTAATTGCGATGCTGATTAAATGGGGATCATGGAATTGAAAGGACAGTTACTTAGCGCAAATACATTTTTTGGGGAGCTTTGCCTAATAAAGGAGTCTTTTGCAATGACAATATCTCAAAAAGTCGCTGTAGGCCTTACACAAGTCCTGTGTTTATTTATGACCAGCTTTATGTCGCCATCTTATTAAGAGCATCGGCAGCAGTGAATGATATGACAATTTTATTATCAGAAAATGGAGATTGTGGTGTACAAATGCTACATAAAATTTGAATTTTCTTTCATATCGTCTCAATAATAGACTTCGTTTGATATCAGTGTAAGCAAAAAGGATGCTGAGGGAGATACCTCCTCTTCTCCTCCTGAAGGCTCTAATATAACCTTTCTTTTACTAATAGTTGGTTGTTTAAAATCTACTTTATATACCAAAATTTTATTATATCTGATTTAAAATGTCTTCAGCGACGACGCCGACATCGAGCGTAGCGAGATAGATCGGCTAGTGAGAATGCATACTACAGTGTTGCATTAAGGGTTTTGAAGGATGCTGTAATTCAAAAGCGTAACGATCAAGCTATTCAGATCAGTGTGTTACAACCAATGACAGATGCTGGAATGCAGGTTTCCGGACATGAACCGGACTATTCACTATCAAATGAAAGCTTCTTGGGGTGTGGAGATGGGCGAGAGAGGTAGAGAGGGTGATGTTGAGGGGGGGAGCAAGAGGAGAGTAGAGCTGTCGCAGAAAAAAATCAAGCATATAGACAAAGAATGGTAAATTTTAGTTCTCCCTCTTTTTACTTCGATATCGTCAGACAACACCATGGTAGGATACATTTTGCACTGTACATTATCCTATAAGAGATGAAAGAGAGATGGATTGATTGCACTATACGACGGATGATTGAATGGATGGATGATGTGATGTGGATTTTTTTTTTTATGTGTGTAAGAGTGATGATGGAAGGGATGTACCACACGCTTGCTCAGTATTGGCAGGATTCAGACTATGGCAGCCTATTCAGCTTGTAAACCGCCTTCAACAACGACTGGTACACCTGTTCATCTCTACGACATCTTTTATATAGGACTAGTGTACTACTGCATGATTCACTATATGTGTGTACATGTATAACTCATTCACAATCGACCGTTTTTCTAGAGCGCCGAAGAACAGAAGGTGACCAAGAACCCTATGCGTAACCTCCAGATCGAGAAGCTTGTTCTCAACATCTGTGTTGGTGAATCCGGTGATAGACTTACTCGTGCTGCCAAGGTTTTGGAACAATTGACTGGTCAAACTCCTGTTTACTCCAAGGCCCGTTACACTGTCCGTACTTTCTCTATTCGTCGTAACGAAAAGATCTCTGTTCATGTTACTGTCCGTGGTCCCAAGGCCGAGGAAATTCTTGAACGTGGTTTGAAGGTCAAGGAATACGAACTCAAGGCTCGTAACTTTTCTCAAACCGGTAACTTTGGTTTCGGTATTGATGAACATATCGATTTGGGTATCAAGTACGATCCCTCCATTGGTATCTATGGTATGGATTACTACATTGTTATGGGTCGTCCTGGCAACCGTGTCTCTCGCAGAAAGCACTGCAAGGCCAAGGTTGGTGTCAAGCACCAAATCAAGAAGGAGGAAGCCATGGAATGGTTCAAGCAACGTTTCGACGGTGTCATCTCCTACAAGGCTTAAATGCAGTTTCTTTTAAATCAATAAAATTTAAATGAGCTATTTGGTTATTCCTCTACCAGTTTACTTATGCAGCAAATGAGTGGCATGGCAAAGCGCATTTGATCAACGATGGGCAAAACAGTGTAACATTTATAGTGCAATTAAATTGGTATCACATTTCTGTTTTTGTTTGTGCCGTTTTCCCTTGGTCTCCCCAGCGTCCTTGATATTCTCACGACGTTTTATATGATAGAAATGCATGGACACAGCAATCCTAGGTACCAGAGTAATGTCTACAAGCACAGGAGATAGTCTACACTCTTGTTATCAAGGGCCGCAATGTGCCATCTACCACACATCTCTTGCAATAGATCTGTGACGATAATAGGGGCCAATCAGCCCATTTGCAATCTTCAGGGTGGTGTATCACCGAATTGATACCCATCTCCCTTCCCCCTTTCTATAAATTTTTTTTTCTTTCTTGTTTTATTCAAAAAAAAAACAGTTTTTGAACAAAAAGGAACCTTTATAAACCTTTTGGGTGCATTATTCTGTGAAATAACACCCTGTAAACCACATAGTTGAATTCTGTCCAGTAATCTCAATTTCGTTTTGACTATTAAAGCTAAAAATGACCGTTTCTATCATCAACAACACCAACACCACCACTTTGAAAAGCAATGCTTCCAACAAGACCACCATGTACAAGCAATGTCCCCCTCTCTATCTCAATTCACCACTCACCCAAGATCACTGCCGCCAGGGCCCTCTCAAGGCTGCCATTCAGTCGGATTTTCGCCTGGAAAATCCCCTCCAACCGCCCTAATACGAATAGAGAACAACAACACCACCTTTGAAAATTGCTGCTCTACTATTCATGATAACTACTCCCCGGATAACTCAATTCAATCGCTTCCTCGTAACATTACATCTCCTGGTATAAGCAAGTCAACATCGTTGCGCTTTATGCCTTACAAGAAACCTAGTGCTGCTGCTGCTGCAAAGGCCAAGGAAAATGATCAAGATCTCGCTCTGTTTGGTCCTGTGCCCTCAGCGGATTCGTTTTCCTTGGCTTTCACCTCGGCTGCAACATCTGGTCCTGTTACACCACCTCCACCTATTACTCGTGAAGGTGATTTGACAGAGCTTGTGCTGGATGATGAGATGGTATTCCAAGAACTTGATTGTATCACTAATTCTCTGCACCTTCCCTACTCTCCACCTCTATCTCCTACTATTACTACTACCTCTAATTCCTCCTCCTCTCTCGATGATGATCTCATGGGCGATGATTTCATTCTTTTTCCCTGATCAATAAAGTCTATGTAATCCTCTCTCTCTCTCTTTTTATTCCTCTTTTGGGTCGATGACAGCTACATTCTTGACGACAGATTTGATTTCATCAACAGTGTCTAGTAAAGACTGAGCGCTTTTTACTGCCTGTTTTCTAGCTTGACGAGCATTCAGGTTATCTGGCCCACAAGCGAATCCATCTAAATCAAACAAAACATGCATCAGCTGCTCACCAAGGTATGCTCCCATGTAAATTTGCTTCTTCTTCTCCTTGTCCGTCTTGGTAGGTTGGTTCAAAAACTCTTTTACTGTCTTTTCGTACTTTCTAACTTGAGGTGTGATGTCCTTGTCTATTTTATCTTGAATCTTTTGCAATTGCTCCAACAACACTGCTTCGCCTTGCAATTCTGGAGTTGATACGGCTGGTGGTGTTGGTGCTGGCGATGGTTGTGCTGCAGCAGATGCTGTGGGCGTTGATCGGTTGGGAAGAGGAGGAGGAGGAGGACCACGTTGAGTCTGTTTGTTGCTGGGCATTTCTTTGTGGTGATTATGGCCATGATGGTGATGAGGCTTCTCCTAGTTTTGCAATGTGTCAATCCTACGCGTGTAGACTAACATCATGTTACATACCTCCCGAGAAGCAGATTTTTTATGCTTAGTAACCTTTAAAGTAACATAACAACCAGGTCGAAGACCGTACACGCTCAAAGGCATATCGTCATTATTCATTAAGGCTATCGCTCACTGTCAGTGTACTGCCACTGCCGCCACAATCGTAGCATTGCTCACCTCCAAAGGCATTAATTTTCATGTCTCTGGGACTGATACCTGTAATGCGTTCACAGATTTGCTTGAGCTCTTTCACTGTAGTTTGCTCCAATTCTTTGACGCTGGGAAACTCGACAGGAAATCGTTTACCATTCCATTTTATCTCCAAGCTGGCCGACATTTCAGTGTATATTTGATATCAAGGAAAAAGGTGTTTTGCACATTCGAAGCCTATTTAAGCCAGTTTCACCATCAATGCCCGACACAATTCACTCACAAGGGTGGCTTTTGGCGGCTATTCAACAGTTTGCTCGATAATCTTGACCCATGCTACACTACATGCTTGATGCATGATCTCTACCTTTGACGCGTGGGGCTGTAGAGGGATCATCGATGATATGAAGCACCAAAGGCTGGAAATGATGCATATTGTAAGTTTTTTTTTTTGAAATGTTACACGCCTTGGATGTATATTGCCAAAGTAACATTTCACTGGTTGCATTGACAAGTAGCAAGTGTAAACCGTAGCTATCTAAATCAATGTCAAGTAGTTCATAATGTCAAACAATACTCTACCTTTGCGATTATGGAGGTTTCTTTGCAGCATCTCTGCTGAAATCCAAAATTGTCGCACAATCCTGGTGAATCAAGCACAACTGCATAAGGCTCGAACACTTGTTCCTGAACACAATAGCGTAGAGTAGGGAAAGAAGATTTATTAAAATTAAAGTGGATATATTACAAGAAAAAATAATATAAAGAGATGGAGTTTTGCCTGCCAAGCATGAAATTCCACTGTTATGATTGACCATTTCGTAGGGAATATATATACAAAGGCGAGTTATATCATTCACTGAGCTGACGATCCCTTCTTAAAATCGTAAGAATCCAACAAGTCGTCTTTCCTTCCAGGATCAAATGTCACCGATTCGAAAGAGTCATCAAATGTAACCGGATTCAATTGAGGATCATCTTCAAGGCTCTTTCCTGGACCAGTGAACCATTTGCGAGCGCGGAAGTAGTAGTAACTGACAGACCAAAGCATGACAAACACAAAGATAACAGAAGCATAGTTCATGTTATCAGCAGTGACAGGATACTGCGTAGGACACACAAAAAGAATAGATGTAAAGAGGATCCAGAAACAGCTAATAAAGTTGACAACATCAGAAAAGGGACCAAGATGGAAGGGACCGCGCTTAAAGGTTTTGCGAGCTACAGTCAAACGAAGAGCAATGGGAATAAAATAGGCAAGAGATGAAGCAATAGTGTTAATAGATACAATGGCATTGAAGGCTGTTTCATTAACAATGTAGAGCAGACCAACAACAGCAGCAAATATGATATTAGCCCACACAGCATACACAGGTGTTTGAGTAGACTTGTTAATGACACTCAACCAGCGACTGAATGGAGTAGCACCATCACGAGCAAAGGCATAGATCATGCGGGAACTACCCAGCGTCAGAGCAGAACCAGAAAAGAACATGGCGCCCATGATGATTACAGTGAAAACCACGGTCCATCTATAGCCAACACCGTCCAAAAATACTTGAGTCATTTGAGGACTCATGGTTGTCTCCACAATTTGGCGTTGGAAGTCTTGGACACAGAAGTTCACAGAGAGCATAAAAACAAAACCAGTGATGGCAGCAGCACCGATAGCGTAGAGAATACCACGGGGAGCACTGCGAGCAGCATCGCGGGTCTCTTCAGACATATGAGCAGCACTGTCAAAACCAGAGAGGGTATATTGAGATTGTAAAAGACCGATCAAAAATGCATAAGAATTCGAGGAGAATCCAGTGAGGTTTTCGAATTGAGTGAAAACAAATTTGGCACTTGGCTTATTAGGCGTCAATACGAGAGCGACAATGATAATAAGCAGCGTGCCAACCAGATGCCAGTACAAGGAGGTTTGGTTGAAGAAACCATTGTACTTGACATGCATGGAGTTGATGACACCATGCACAAACAAGATGACCAGAAAGATGCCGTACTGCCAGTAAATACCAGCATCGTAATCAGGGTTGGTGATACCAATCACAGAGGACATGAACTGAGCCAGGCCAAGATCGGCAGAGGTGATGGCGACAGTCAGACCAAGCCAGTTACACCAGCCTGTCAACCAGCACATGATAGGCACCCATTCAGGAGGAGCGAGACGAGAAACCCAAATGTAGAGGCCACCAGTAACAGGATACGCAGAGCAGATCTCAGCGAGAGACAAGCCTACACCAAATGTGAAGACAGAGACCAAGATCCAGCCCCAGATGATGGCAATGGATCCGCCAGACATCATGGCATCACCCCACATGGGAGTCAGACCAGACAGAATAGAGCAGCAGCCAAATGCAATTGAGAAATTGGAGATGGTAGACATGGTCTTGTTCATCTCCTGCTTGTAGCCAAACGAAGCCAGGATTTCCTCTTCAGTAGCGAATCGGGGGATGTTGGCAGCGGCCTCCTCGACTTGATTGTATTGAACGAGATCTTCGTCGTTGTTGCTATGGTGATTGACCTTGTGGATCATTGTTGCAAGTTTGTTGTTTATAATTTCGGTTTTTACCAAAGAAAAAAAAACGATATGTGTGTTGACTAATCCAAAAAAAAACAAAAATGATGATGATTTTTGTTATTTATTTTCTAGTGCGTCGACTTTTGCAAGTTTAGAGAGAGTGCGACTTTTTATGATTTTTTTTTTTTTTCACCAAAGGTTAAAAAATTCAAACGTTTACTTTGAACAAAAAATACTCTCTCCTGGTTAGATTTGATGAGTGTTGTCTTTTTTGTGTTGTATGAATAAACAAAAAAAGGGGTAGTCGTTCGAAAGAGAAGAAGCTGGTCGGTTTTTTCATTTTTTATATATAAAATTTTTCATTGACAGGTATGCAGTGATAGGCCAAGTTTTCTTTGGTTTGTATAGTTGGAACCAGTCTTTTTAGGTTGCAAAGATATAAGCGGCGATACCGGCTCAAGGATGCGTTAGTGTACACTGCATGCGCAACGGGACAATCACTAGTAACATTGGGTTATTGTAATGCCATGAGAATCACCCAACATGGGATGGGCATTTGGGTCAATTTCATGGCCATCAATGCAGTCTCACAGTGCAAAATTCGCTCAAGGGGTTTCTCCATTCAAATGAGGCTGATCAAACAATGATCGGATATCGCGCATTACCCAAAGGATCAAATGTGATGTCAATTCAACTGATCTTTAACCATTAGCCTGGTTTTACTTTCATTACACGATGGCTAAACAAGCAGGTGTTGTTTTGACATCAGTTCAGGGTCTTTTGTTTACAAACAAGGTATTACAATGTGTAACAGTAGCAAGGATCTGATATGGATATGTAAGTATTTGCGCTTAGCAATGCACTTTTAAGGTTCAATTGAGATACTTTTCAATCACGCAGTAAATAAGCGTCTGCTGTATTCTTTATAGAAAGGATACAACTTCCGATTTCGAGACATTTGGTAGTTCAGGTTCTTTGCGTAAGAGCGTTTTAGCGTTTGACATCGGAGATCAACTCTGTCAATTGTCATTCTGTATAGTGCGGAGATATGGTTGCATTTCGTCTCAAATGTGCTTTATACAGACTTCGTCTATGGCTTTCTATTGACATTAATCTGTTTGAGCACTATATAATGAGAACAGCTTCACCTTGAAAGTACATTTCGTTGCTCAATAAGCTAATTTGCTGACGTTCCAGTCATACTATGTTGAGAAATGCTCGCGCAAATGTTGTAATCCTGCCAAATCATAAGGTGCCTTGAGGAAAATCAATTGCATTTGCAACCAAACGGCTCCAATGGATCAAACCGATAGTTGTATACGCTTGCTGAAACGACAAATTTATTGTGTACTCGCTAGTACATACAATGTGTATATCCCATGTTGTAATATAGTAATATAAACCTAAAAACAATGGAGCGCATACAAATCATGCAAATATTCAGGGTCTTTTCTTGTATTCTCAATGAGCAAAGCCTCGGGTAAGTGATGGTCTTTATGCATCCCATCCATTTACGTATATTGCTGCTAGCCGATCTATCTCGCTACGCTCAATGTCGGCGTCGTCGCTGAAGACATTATAAATCAGATATCATAAAATTTTGGTATATCAAGTAGACTTTAAACAACCAATTATTAGTTAGTAAAAGAAAAGTTATATTAAAGTCACCAGGAGAAGAAGAGGAGGTATCTCCCTCAGCATCCTTTTTGCTTACACAACTGCCATTTTCTGATAATAGAATTGTCATATCGTTTGCTGTCATTGATGCTTTTGATAAGATGGCGACATAAAGCTGGTCATAAGTAAATAAAGGACTTGTGTAAGATCTACAGCGACTTTTTTTGAGATATTGTCATTGCAAAAGACAACTCCATGAGGAGAAGCTCACCCAAAAAAACTTATTTGCGCTAAGCAACTGTCCTTTCAATTCCGTGATCCCCATTTAATCAGTATCGCAATCATTCATTGTCATCAACAGAAAAGGCGTTTAGGCCAGCCAGCAGCAATGCCTCTGCCGCCGCCAAAATCAATTGAAACTCAGTTTATTTTTTTCTGTTCAAGATTGGACAGATTTTGTCTTTTTTCGACTTCTTTAATTTATCTTATGATATTCGACTATATGAAATATGGTTTTCAGACGATGCTTCATAATACATATTTGGAGCACTTTTCAAGGCGCTTCCAGTGGTGATAACTGTCATAAGTGTTTTGACTGAAGTTATTGAGAAATTTGGTAAAATATGAGATGAGGTTTTTAGCGAAAATAGTCATATTTTGCATATGAAAACCTCATAAAAGTGGTTTCAGAGGTTGCTTTGGATCGATAGAAACATTTTGATTCAATATATACCATAGTAAAAGTCTTTATTTTCAAGGTGAAAAATGCAATCGTTTGATTTTTGATGAAAACCATGAGGGGTACCTCATGCTTTTTGGTCGATTTTTGGCCATGTTTTTTTGATCCTCAAAAAGTTGAGCAAAGGTGTCAGGAAGTTGCTATTACTCAAGTACAATTGTTTGGCGCCATTCCGGTGGCTCATAAAGGTCTACAAGTCAAGATACGAAGGCTTGAAAGCTGTCAATTTTGGTTATGTATTGCTTTGTTATAGAGTTTTTTACACGGCATGAATCACATCTTTGGTAGATGCAATTAAGCCCTCATATAGATCAATGTTACCAAGTGTCGAATTAGGCGCCTTATTACCATGGTTTTGCGCCTTTGCTTGTCTACGATAAAACCCCCCTATAAATCAATGCTATCAAGTGTTGAATTAGACGCGTTATGTTCTTCTCCAAAACCCTCTCCCCATTGCTGGTGGTTTTATTCACCTTGTTCGGCACCCAATTCTATAAAATTTTGAAAGGATATGATTTGTTTGTCTACTTTTTTTTTTCATAGTTTTCCAGTATATATATTTTAGACTAGCCAATCCATCTCGCTACGCTCGATGACGACGTGGCCCTGCGGGCTCTCACCGAAGGCATTTCAAATTAGAAGAGATAGTAAAACTCTGCAATAAAAGTACATTTTAAACAATGACTATATTAGGCATGAAGCTTGATATAAACGTCAGAACTTTGGAGGTACAAATCAATATTTTTTATAAAGCATTTACGTTATATTATTATAAGACTTCTGGTTTACTACATCCTCCGTCCGAGTCGCATTTTCTGGCGGCAGAACTGTGATACCATTTGCAGATGTTGCTCTCGAGATGGCAACATTGAGTTGGCCATGTGTGAAAACAGGACTCCTGAGGTCTACAGCGACTTTTCTAAGGGATCGCCCCTGAGACTTGTTGATTGTCATCGCAAAAGACATTTTTACAGGGAACTGTTTCCTAGTCAAAATAAATGGCAATGTACCAGGCAATGTTGATAATGTAAAGCGAGGAATCAACTCTATTACATCTGATCTTCCAAGAATTTTAACCTTCAGTACATATTGTCCAATCTGCTGTATAATAAGCCTTGTATCATTGCATAGGCCTCTCTCGGGGTTGATGTTTCTTAGGAGCATGACAGGAAGACCTACTTTCAACTCCAAAACTGCTGGCGGCAGCCCTGAAGGTGAAAGAGTTTGTAGGTACTCTGAAGGATAGGCTTGCGTCTCCGTGTTGGTCAGATCAGGCTGAGCTGTGTCAGCAGAGTACAGAGTGACCTTTTCCCTAATCACGTTCTCCATCACCTTGCTGTTAATAGCATCAACGTTGACGTTCTTTGAACAGAGAATAGCTCTTTCCTTGAAGAAATCACTATTTTGCAGAGGACACTGCAGAACATGCTGAGGATAGATATCTTCAATGAACTGATCAAGATCAGTCATCTGCCTCAAAAAAGAGGGCAAAGCAATGCTGCCAATCATGGATGGTTCATACGACATTTTTCCTATCCAATCTGCAAATTGCCTATCTGTGTCATTGGAGTTGGCAAGTCTCATATTCTCAGTCAGGCTCAGCTTTTGTAGTCTGGGCAACAACCTTGAGGACATCAACGAAGCAGCAACGATTTCAGGACGGCCACCTTGTTTCACGACAGGAGAAATTTGAGCAAAATCGCCACCAAGAACAACAGGAATACCACCAAAGAGGACACGTTCACCACAACTGCAGATGCCTCGCAGTGTTCTATCAAGAGCTTCAAAGCAATATCGATGCTGCATTGGCACTTCATCCCAAATTATCAATGCTGTCTCTCGAATGAGATCAGCAAGGTCATCGTTCTTCTTGATCGCACACACAGACTGCTCGTGGATGTTGAGTGGAATGGCAAAGCGAGAGTGCGACGTACGCCCACCAGGAAGTAGCAAAGCAGCAATGCCAGAGGAGGCAACACAGAGAACAATTTTTCCCTGGCTTCTATCAAAATGACAAAGAGTATTGTAAATGAAAGTTTTGCCAGTGCCAGCTGGACCTTGCAAAAAGACATGTGAGCTGTTGGCGTTGCTGTTGATGGAGGAGGTGATGGTCTCACATACATGCTTCTGGGTAGCGTTCATTTGAGCGTACTTTTGCTGGTACGAAAAGGCTTCTTGATCTTGTTAGATTTAGATTAATCAAGTCAATATCATTTGAAAACTAATAATAAGGATGCTCCTAGTACAGCGTCTCTACATGAAGCTGTTTTAATACGAGTCCGATAATTGGGCCCTTCTGAGTATTAAGCAGCTAAACATGTATGCAATTGAGCTCATATAGACACTCTCCTGTTCTCATGCTGGATTATTACAAGTGAGGCCAAGAAAAAACCAAAAGACAGTAAATCAAGGGTCTAGGCTGTATATTATACATCTAGTCTTCATTGGTTTCGCATGGGATATCCTATATTCATGTCAATGTATAGAATCCTACATCTGACGAATAGCAATCCGATAATTTATAGAGTGTAAACCATCACCTCCATTCGTAATGTCTACATAAAGATGGGTGTTACATGTATTGTATCGTTTATGCAAGATGATTGCTAGGAAAAAAAAAAAAACATTATCATTTCTTAGTCTTGGCTTCTCAGCGAGAATAGAACAAAAAGGAGAGATTATCATGGAAAAGAAAAGGGGGCGCTTGCTTGAATCTCGTTTACAACAGAGAAACTTGGAAGAAAATAAAGGGGTTTTTATATATATTTTAGTTTTAAAGATGCTGGTGATAATTTTGATGAAGGGGAACTCATCGCTATCGTTTTTTGATATATAAACATGCTAAATCATCTTGGCTGGTTTCTCTTCCTCTCTTTTTGTTATTCTACATTTACACAAAATGGCAGATTCAATGTCTTACCACAGATCAAAAATGTCGCCTGCTCGTATCGTGGATGACTCTCAAAAGGTTGGAGGAAGAGGTGTGAGAAGAGAATCTTCCACTGCTACTCTTTTGACTCGGGAACAGCAACTTAAAGAAGAGATTGCAAGACTACGAAGAGAAGAGCAGGAGCTGAGAGAGAAGGATCATTGGGTCAAGCAAAACATTGTTGCTGTCAGAGAAAAGATGGCAGCCGAAAGAAGACCTTATTAGCAATGTACATACATTACTCATCCACTTTAGCAGCACATTGCACTGAAACCAAACTATACATACAGAATCTAGTGGATTGATAGAAAGAAAATAAATGGGTTTTACTGTAACATGTTGCTTATGTAAGGGTTCGATACCAGTTCATCAAAAAGGCCTCGCCAAGCCCAATGCTTGTTAAGAGCCAGTCGGAAATCACCTTTTTGGCAATTTTCAATCTTTTTTTAAATATCAGCATTATCATTCGTTCTCTGTTTCCCTTCCTTTTCTCTATATTTCAATCTATACACTGTAAGCATCAGCACTCATTGACAACAGTTCTCCCAAATAACAAGCTGCCCTGAATCAAAACACCTGAATAAATGGCACAAAACGGTATTAGTCCTGAAGCGAGATACATGCGACAAGAGAAGCTAGGTGAAGGAACCTATGCAACGGTCTTCAAGGGCAAGAGCAGGATCACTGGCGAGATTGTAGCACTGAAAGAGATTCATTTGGATGCAGAGGAAGGTGCCCCTTCTACAGCTATTCGTGAGATTTCCCTCATGAAGGAACTCAAGCACCCCAACATTCTTCGACTAATTGATGTGATCCATACTGAAAGTAAACTAATGCTCGTTTTTGAATTCATGGACCAAGATCTCAAGAAATTTATGGACGCCAATGCAAAAGCGACTCACGGTGCTCTTGGCACCTCCACCATCAAATCATTTATGTATCAACTGTTGAAAGGTATCGCTTATTGCCATGAAAATCGAGTGCTGCATCGTGATCTGAAACCACAGAATCTGTTGATCAACAAGCATGGCGAATTAAAGCTGGGTGATTTTGGACTAGCGAGAGCGTTTGGCATTCCTGTCAACACCTTTTCAAACGAAGTAGTAACGCTCTGGTATAGAGCACCAGATGTGTTGCTAGGCTCTCGCACGTATTCTACTTCAATTGACATATGGGCGGCTGGCTGTATCATGGCTGAGATGTACACCGGCAGACCCTTATTTCCAGGCACCACCAACGTAGATCAGCTGCAAAAGATATTTCGTATGATGGGCACGCCAACAGAGCAAACATGGCCAGGCATCACTCAGTTACCAGAATACAAGCAACCGCAGGAAAGGTACGCCCACCAGAGCATTGGCCAAACGTTACCCAACATTGATGCACATGGCATCGATCTATTAAATCGCATGTTGCAATACCAGCCTCAATTAAGAATATCAGCCAAAGATGCTTTAAATCATAGCTATTTCTCAGACTTGATCTATTAATGACAAAATAAAGCAGAAAGCACTACTACTACACACAAGTCTTTTTTAATTATAAAATATATACTAATTTTTTTTTGCCCTTCTCCTCTTTTACTCTCCAAGTTGAGGTCCCTTTAATGAAGTTCTACCGGCACGCATCATTTCATCGACTAGTAAGAGATTGCTTGCAATGACAGAGCATGAGTGGAGCATATGGCGATGTACGCGGTAGTTGTTCCAAACACCTTCGAGCTTGGGATCCATAGTCTCGCCCGTCTTTAAATCAACACCCACAATGTGGCCATCCATGTGTTCGTCTTGTAAGGCGACAATGACATCTTGTGCGTCAAAGCCAGCGTTTTGTGCAAGCACTTTGGGAATAACCATCATGGCGTCAGCAAATGCTTGTACACCCATCTTGGCACGACCCTTCACCTCCTTTTTATATTGAACTAAATGTTGAGAGAGGGCGACTTCGAAAGCACCGCCACCAGCGACAACAGATTTATCTTCAATGGCATTCTTGACAGCACGGAGACCATCACGCACAGCGTCATTGATTTGAGCAATGGTATGAGGGTTGGGGCCCTTGATCAAAATGGTGACACTGTAAGGATCTTTGACATCCTCAACAAACGTATATTTATCTTCGCCCAAGACTTGCTCGTACACATTGCCAGCATAACCGAGCACCTCCGGAGTCAAATCATCGACAGAGTTTTGAGCAATACCGCCACACACCAATTGAAGACGTTCCATGTTTCTTCTCTTGGCTCTGCGAAGAGCCAAAATACCGTTCTTGGCCAGAATATCGAGCGAAAGGGGATCAATGCCCTTTTGGTTGATGATAACAAATCCACGGCCAGCATTTTCACCACTGCAGACTTCGTTCTTGAATTCAACCAAGCGACGCACCTTGTCGTCGACATGTTTACGTTCGCTTTCGACCAATTTATCACGCTGTTCAGGGGTAGAGTAGAAGAAGCCAGAGTTGATTTCAGACTTTTCGTATTCCAAACTAACATTCAAAGTCAAAACAAAGGCGTCCTTGATCTTCTTGGGCATATCAGGGTGACGAGCACCGTGATCCATGACGAGACCACGGATCAATTTGGATTCGGTTTCTGAGCGATGCTGCATCTTCATAATCTCAACCATGTGGAGATCAATGGGTTGTCCTTCACGGCGAATAGCCAACACGGCATCGACAACAGCTTCAGTCAACGTGTCGGCTAAAGCGCGATGCACCTTGGTGCGAAGCGATGTGCGGGCGACTGATACAAGCAATTCACGGTCGATTTCAGCGTCGGTTGTCTTGAAGTCTTCCAAAAACTACCCTCCTCACACATCAGCGTCTAGTGTCATACAAACAAACAAAAAAAAAAAGCAAAACTTACCTTGAGAGCTTCCTTTTTAGCGAGATCATAACCTTCAGTAATGACACGAGGATGAAGACCTTCAGAGATATAACGCTCGGCTTGCTTCAACAGTTCACCGACCAACAAGACGATAGAAGTAGTACCATCGCCAGTGATTTCATCTTGAGCAGTAGCAGCTTTAGCAATCATGGCAGCAGTAGGATGTTGAATTTGCTAAATGACAAAGCATGTTAGTTACCCATATAAATATCGCAATCTCAGGGTTTTCAATTACCATTTCACTCAACAAGACCTTGCCATCCTTGGTGAGTTTGATACCGCCTGCACCATCCACCAGCCTACATGGCATGGATTAGCATATACAATGACATGTGGAACGCGCTTCTGCTGCCTCGTGTGCCTACTTACATTTTGATGGTACCTCTAGGGCCCAAGTTGGACTTGAGTACATCTTGCAGACCGATGGCAGCAGTGATGTTGAGCTGGAGTGCTTGACCACGTCTAGCAACATCCGAGTTGGGATTGATCATTTTCAGGGCAGAGGAAGACCTGATGTGTGCAAAGAGAAACAGTCAATACAATGTATGATCTCGCATGCCTTTTGTAGTAGGCAACTTACATCTTTCTATAGAATCAAGTGATTTTTTCACGAAAAGAAAAGAAAAGAAAAGAGGAAGGCTGTCAAAGAGAAAGAAGGAGAGTGAAGGTTAAAGATCTTTTTTTTTTTTTAATGAAAAAAAAAAAATCTCTTTCATTCGTTCAAAATCCAACGCGTGCGGCACCTCTTGTTGTGGAAGTTTATATTGATAGATGTACGTCACTTAAATATAGGCAATGTATATATAAAGAGCGAATCAAACAGTGGATTGCTTCCCTTGAACAGTATTTCATTCAATGGCAAACAACAACAGCATATTCGTCCCGCAGACATTCAATGGTGCAAGGATGGTCAATGTCACAAAGCGCACGCCCACTTCATCCTCCACATCCTTAGAGGCAACCGCTGCTACTACCGTATCACATCCTGCTCCAGATGCCACTGCTGCCACCAACGATGCCCCTTCCAGCGAGCCCAAGAAAGACAGCAAGCCTGACACCAATGCAGTGGATGCTTCTCCCAAAGCCAAAGTCATTGCCATCAAGCCGTATGCATCCTCCCAGTCAGTCATTGATACACGGACTAAATCCTCACATACCAGCCGTACATCCATACCCACATCTTCATCGTCATCCAAGGCTCCCATCGTGCCATCTCCAGCTGCAGAGCAGCAGCCGCAAGCAACACCCATACCAGTTCAGCCCCGAGTCTCGCCACAGCAGCAAATCATGCATCCCCATATCATTATACAGCCCAGTTTTCCTGGCCCTTATGATGTGGTTGGGTACGAGAGAGTGTGGTCTGAAGCCAATGTCGCCGTTTTGATTCAACTGCATCGCAAACACTACAACGGTGTGACATCTATGGACATGGATCAACAGAATGCGGCCTGGACTGCACTCACATCTGAATACAACGCCATTACAGCAGACAATCGTAGCACACCAGCATTGATCAAAAAGTGGGGGAAACTCATGGCGAAATACAATGCAGAGAGAGCCTTTCTCATCATGCCTCGACCTCAAGGACTGCAGCAGCCCGTACCCACTGTCTCTTATTGGAACCATTTTCAATACATGGACAGCTATTTGAGCCATGTGCCTATTCCCGAGAATTGCATTCTCAAGCGTAAACGTAGAGAAAGAGACAATGAGGAGAGCGACTCGTCTGACCAGATAACAGCAGCAACTACATTTCACACCAAACGACTTTGTGCGATGGATCTCAACATGAAGCTCTTGGAAACACAACGTGTGTTTATGGAAAAGACGCTGGATAAGCAAAACACACAGATAGAGATGATGAAGGCAAATGCTGAATCCATGCACAAGATGAACATGAAGTTTGTAAATATATGTGAAAAGGCGTGCACAAGGAGCCAGACAAACGAAGAGCGTTACCTGAACCTATTAGAGAAATGCCTCGTCCTAAACAACAAGGATTACAGCAAAAAAAACGTGGCATCAGCAGTAATCTCTGAACTACAACAACAGACAAAAGGAGCATCACCTAGACCAGAATCACCCACGTTATCTACCTATTCATCCGCATCCTCTGAACTGGCCAAAGCGGTCCAAGAGTAGCAGTAGCAGTGCCATCCCCCCACTAATAAACAACCGTATTTATGAAAGCAATGGTGGTTTATTCTGTATAAATTTAGGATTGACACAACACAGCAGTGGCTTCTGCACAGTCGCCTGAATAGATACCGTTATTCAGCTGCATGATAAGACAGGTATTACCACGCAGCGAGTAGTTGTCTCCATTCCATGATCCAATAATGAGCTTATTGCCCGTCATGTCAACCACATATTGCAGATTTCGAGTTACTGCTTGATAGCCGGCTGATGTGACACCGCCAATGTTGGTTTGACTCTTTCGACAGCTCATAGTTGCTTGAGCAAGACTGTTGCCGTTCTTGTTGACTACATGGTAGTTTCGACCCTCGACATTGAATCGATGAAGTATATCGGTGCTTGATGGCTGTTGTTCAGTGGGTAGCTTTTCATCAATAAAAGGTGCGAGATCAGAAATGGTCTCGATTTCAGGCAAGATTTCTTGGATAAATGGGGTTGCTGCCTCTGTTGTTGTAACGGAAGATGGAGGAGGAGGAGGAGGAGAAGAAGAAGAAGAAGAAGAGGGCGTATCTCCAGTTGTTGTTATAGTCTGACTTGGCGCAGGCGTTGTGGGTGTTGTATCAGAAGGAGGGTTCTGTGTGGGTATAGGACTTCCAGCTCTCGTGGTAATAGATGTGTCAGACGTAGTAGGCGAGATACTTGATGGAGATACGCTTGTGGTCATGACAGTGAGTGTGGTATCGATACGTAGTGGTGGAGACCTGTTTGTAGTTGCAGGAGTAGACGAGATGGAGGGTTTTGGACGAGGATCTACTGGAATAGATTGCTGTATCAATGTATTAGAGACTCTCTACTCTACTTGACATCTTTTGTCTGCAAACAAACCTTGCCCCAGAATCCACAAATGGCTACATTTGCCTTTTGACATATTTGATGTGCTCTAGGGTAATGAGTAATGCGATTACCGCTGATCATAATCGTAAGCATTCCTGCAATATCTGCGACATGATTCTACTATACTTACGGAAGCACTTGGATACAGCCAATGCCGTTGCCTGATCATGGTACGGAAATTTATTGTCTGATCTACCGTGATAGCACAGCACACAACTTACCTCCTTCATTCTCCTCCAAGCCCAAGTGATTCTACAAATGACGACAATGAGCATTCTCATCTACCATGCTGCTCGATGTAAATGCCTACCAAATAATACGTCTGCCCAGCCAGCAGAAATCCAGAGGAGGTCAATACAGTAGCAGCATTGTCCATCAACGTCAATCGTGCCATATCGCCTCGATTTGAGGATTGAGTGACAATCTGAGCGCCACAGTTAAAGTAACAGGCTTCCTGAGGGCCCAGTGGGTTACTATTGTTACTGACTTGAGCCAATGCAAATGTATAATCGATGCCTCGCATCTTGGAGGTTCCCAGACACTGCTGCTGTGAATGCAAGACAAACTGTGAAAGAACTAAAAATGCCGAGAATTTCAAGCTTGAATAAAGCATATTTCAGTTGAATGAGAAAGATAAAGATGAAATCAGGCAACAAGACTCAATGAATTTATACAAGACTCTCAACGTAGCATTCTTGGATATCGCAACAACAACAATCCGACTAGTTTATTTAGAATGAATTGACCACATCCTTCTTTGTCACCTTGCCCATTGCATTTTTAGGCAGTTCATCAACAATCTTTAGTAATGCAGGCACTTTGTAGACTGCCACTCGCTTCTTCATGGCATTTCTCATTGTAGCCAAGTTAAGATCCTAATTTCATGGCTGTCTGTCAGTACACTTCACACTGTAATATCACATCAAAGTATCACACATTGCAGTACCTTTCCATTTTCTAAAACGACAGCAGCTGCAACTTTTTGACCCCATTCAGGATCAGGAATACCAACAACAGCTACGTCTTGAATGCCTAAATCGCAGGATAGTAATTCTCTTTCTATTTCTAATGCGCTCACTTTCTCTCCACCAGTCTACAACATATATGAGTTACCTAGCCTAGCTATTGTCTCTTTCAACATACCTTGAGAATATCTATGCTGTTTCTGCCCATGATTTGAAAATATCCATGATGCCCCACTCTCTGAGCAACATCGCCAGTAATAAACCAGCCATCCTCGGTGAATTCCTTTTTAGTAGCATCAGGGCGTCCCCAATACTCCTTGAACACAGTTTTGCCGCGAATTTGCAGCATGCCAGGAACATTTCTTGCCTCAGTAACATCCTCATTTGTCTCTGCAGAAATGATTCTGGCTTCAACGCCAGGTAAAGGAATGCCCACCGTGCCTTGTACTCGCTCCCAAATCACATATTCTTGACTGAGTGCCATACCAATCTCGGTCATGCCATAACGCTCTAGTAAGACCTGACCCTCACTCAGTTTTCTCCAATCGTTTCTCAAGGTTGTTGGCAAAGAAGCGGAACCTGACACCATGAATCTGAATTGCTTGCATGCTGTTGTCAAGACAGCCTGTGTTTCCCTATCTTGCGTCTTGTAGAATTGCTGGAGTTTTGAATACACCGTAGGCACGCTCATAAACACGCTGAGGCGAGGCAACTCTGTGTTTGCCCAACGAGCCCACACCTGAGTAGTATCAAACTTTTGGTGCATTTCAACTGTGGCGCCAATCCATAATGGACAGATGAGCGCATTGACAATGCCATGGATATGATGCAGAGGGAGGATATGGTGCAAGCGATCCTCGGATGTCCAATACCAGGCCGTTACTAACACAGATGCTTGGGCATCAATGACAGAATGCGTAGAGACAGCACCTTTGGGTTTGCCTGTTGTGCCACTGGTGTAGATGATGAGAGCACCCGCATCAAAATCAGCATCGAATAATGCAATGTCGGGTCGGCTGAGGCTATCCACGTTAGTCATGGCGATAAAGCTGTCATCGTCTTTGATTATGCTTGGTAGTTTGGTGGCATTGGATAGTTCAGAAATACGATCAGCGAATACAGGATGACCAAGGATAAATGATGCTTGAGAATCTTGCAATGTGTAGATTTGTTCCGGTGCAGGATGCGTGGTACACAGTGGTACAGCGATACCTCCAGCAGCCCAAATTGCTAACAACGCTACAACGTAAGGGAATCCACTAGGACATAAGATGGCTATTCTCTCTTGGTCTAATGAGCTACGGTAGCAAGTTAATTGGTGTATTCATTTTCTCTGCAATAGTAGCGGAATTACCTTTTGCCCTTCAATAATTCAAGGCGTAATTTGCTTGCAGCATGAATCAACTCAAGGTAAGTGAAGCTCTTTTGCAGGCGAATATCGACAATGGCAACTCCATTTTGGTTGGCGGCATTCTCCACCATGTGTTTAAATAAAGGGAAATTAGGCACGCTAAGTTCTGTCATTTTTTCCCCAAGAAGTTTAGATGAAAGAAAAGGAAATTAATCGGGTAAACGAAAGGACATCAGCCTAAATCACAACGTTTTTCATCAACCGAGCACTGAGATTCTGAGATCAATCAACAAAACCCTATCCTTGAAGATGATGATTGATCCAAGTGCATAAATTCTATCCCACTGGTGTGTAATGATGCTACGCTTTGTAGCTTTCGGCTATCATACAAAATTCCTCTACCAAGAACCTGTAAGTGGAAATCTGGCCGTTCTACGATGCTTTACGTCTCGATCTCTCGAAACCATTCATATACGGGCAATCAGCATACCTGTATTGGCTCTTATTACTCAAAAGGATGCAAACCACAGCCAAAATTGCATGCATTCAAACCGCAATGTCTCGTCTTAGGAGCCGTTTTAGAGTGCCAGAATAGCACCAAGCAATCACTCGCATCTAGTAGCTACTTGCTGAGACCCTTGCTCAACTTTTTTGGGATCATCAAAAATTGACTCCAAACCATGAGGTATCCCTCATGATTTTCATCAAAAATTAGACAATCGCGTTTTTCATCGCAAAAATGAAGATTTTTGCTATGGCATATATTAGATCAAAATGTTTCTTTCGATCCAAAGCAACCCCTAAAACTTTGTTTATGAGACTTTTGTATACAAAACCTCGACATTCTGGCCAAAACTCTTATCTCGTATTTTCTTAGGTTACTCGATAAGTTTTTTTCAAAACACTTGCTTTAGTTGGCACCATTGGATGCGCCTTGAAAAGTGCTTTTAGAAAGTTTAAGAAACCATTGAATGATCATCCTATTTTATATAATCGAACCTTGCAAAATATATCAATCAAGTCGCAATTTGATTAAAAATCAACGAATTGAAGCAGAATATCGAACAGAGTTACAGCCAGTCTTGGCTGCTGCGTAGCATGTCTTTCTCATGAAGACAATCGACGTTCTTGAAGGGAATTGCAAAGTAAAGGACACTAAAGAATAATTATACTATTGAATTTTACTGGTGCTTCTCATTTAAATATCTGATAGAATTAAACCGTTGCAAAATATCTTTCCAATTTCGAATTTTTGTGTGAAATACAAAATTAGCTAGTTTCCTCAAGGTTCCCTATTCTTGAAGTAATCCCTGATAACTTGCCACCATCTTTGGCATTGAAATGCCTGTATCTTTATATAACAAAAGTGGATTTTGAAAGATATGTATCTGCATAAGATGATCTACAAAATGCTCAATGTTAGTCCCTTACGTTGGACGATATGCAACTGAATCTGTAGGCGACTACGACTATGAATGCTACTTTAATACTGACATCGTTTGTATGTTATGCGCATCAAACATCTTGGAAATGCTGCTTATGAATAAGCTGTATAGTCGCGTTTTTCTTTGCGAGGATTTTTAGACCACATATTAGCAGAATCTGCCGTACTTGATATACGCCATTTACAACCATGCTTGTTTTGATATATTCAATTAGGCTATCTTGTATGCACCAAGGTGGGAAGGGCTAAGTGATCTACAGCAACTATTATGGTGATTGTAACGCTCAGTTGCAAATAATCTCTATTGCATCTGCTTTAGCCAATGTGTCCCGTTCTGAAGTAGCCTTGTGTACCCCGTAAACATCATTATAAACAAGCTTCCAAGTCAAGCTTTTGTATAAACATTCAAAATAACATTTTGCCCTGCGAATTGATTCATTGCTGTACTGCAATTGCAGTGTTTGTTTAACATTGTGTATACATGCGTGTTACCCTGCATAGCGTTATTCCTTTTCCGAATTTAGGCTTTGCATTTGTGCTTTTCAAAGTATGCTGTAGTATGTAGGACGCTATTCCCATTCCATCAATATAAACTGCTAGATATCCGGCGAACACTGGAGTTTTCCCGACGCTTCCGTCATTGACATAGTATATCTATTGATATAAAAACACACTGTTATTAGTCTTTGCTAAATAGCTCCGAAAACTGCAAAGTCTTGGATATTTGGGGCTTATTGGTTTCTAAACAGCAAGTAGATAAACATAATAATTAAAAAAAAACATAGTTTACACAAAAATAAAGTAATCTATTATACATTAGCAAAGGGATAGAATGGCACAGCAGCAACAGACAACGCCATGCTTCGTTTGAAGTTATTCAAATCTTGAATAACAATGCAATCTTTGGGTAAATTGGCATGATCTCGCTTGGACAAACCACTGGGACCTTGGTTCAACTTCAACAGGACTTGATCAATGTCGTCTTGGTTCAAGTGAATGGAATCCTTGAGAAATTCAACCAGACCAGACTCTGTCTGAATGGACTTGTCCTTGACTTTGCTCTTCAAGTCTTCCTCAGATTCCTCTTTTTTGTTGATCAAACCAAGATAGGCCAGGACAGGGTATAGCTGATCTACCGTAATATTGTCCTCTCTTTCTTTTTCAATTGCTGGTGGTTTCTGTGATTGAAGATGTACAGAGATGGTGCTTGCTTGAGATGAGCTCGGTAGAATGAATTTGTCGTAGAATTCAATCAGGGACTCTTTAGTAATCGTCTTCAATTCCTCAACATCTGTTCGGATTTCATCAAATTCGTAATATCCAGATTCTATGTCTGCCCAGTACTTGTTTCCCTCCTCCCATAGATTCTTGTGCTTTTCCAACTTCTCGGCGGTCAAAGACTCCACTTGAGATTGATAGTCCTTTTCACTCATGTCTGCAATGATGTCTCTGAGTGACTCCAAGAATTCAAGCACTCGGTTTTCAAGATACGTGGGATCACGTTCGCTTTGGATGATCAAGCGGAAGGCCAATTGACTCAACTGACGGCGAATACCACTGAATACTAAGTAACCCAATTGTTCTCTTGTACGAAGCTGATTGAAACAAGGCTCCTGTGCAATTTGAGCTATCATGCTGAGGCGGTTTCGAAGCGGAATGTCTTTTACATCACATATTTGACTATTGTAATTGATGGCCGAATTCAAATCATCCTTGTCTCGCACAGGTAAAGCATACACAAACTTGGTGCCTGTAGGCAAAAGAATAGATCGTTCTCCAATGAACTGGCTAGGCATTAATGGGCGAGGCTGCAACACCTTCAACATGCGATCAAAAATACCGACGACCCGATCTTGTTCCAATGTGCCATGGACCAAACTTTCAATGTGCAAGTTGGAAAAGATGGTAGGAATAAAACCTTGCACATCCTCCATATGAATATCCTTGATTTCAGCCAAGAAATCATCACATGTCCAGCGCTTTTCACAGAGTGCGTAGGTCATGTAGTAAGCAGAGTGTTGATAGGGTGCTTCCAAAAAGAAATTTTCGTAGCTACGAGTAAGTTCGTCCTTGAAAATGTCGAATCTGTCGCTTTCGATCTGGAGATTTTTCATCTTGTCAATGACTTTTTCCAGCAATAACGGTAATTTGTCGCTGTAACCACCGACATGAAGCTTGATTGAGGTGTCAGTCAATGTAAACTATGGGCAGATAAAAGGTTACTTACAGTGATGCCCTTTGGCTCTTGGTTGAGATAGTAGATCAAGCCAGCAACTTCGGCGTCATAAGAGTATTCCGACAGTGAATCAGTCAATAGGTTTATATACAATCTAGAGGAATAGCATTTGAGTAAGAATCCCTAATCGCACAATAGCCACACTTACTCTAAAATGACAGAGTTACGAGGAGTAGCATAAAACAAAGGATTCTTAAAGAATATCCACATATTTGTCTTGGGAACCCAGAAAGTGTCATCCTTCTTGTACCAAATGCGAGTAATAGTTGTATCTTGAATCAATTCAGGCTGGCTCTTCTTGGTTGGTACCTCAGTAATATGCACATCCAGATTCGAAGGGATGAATTCATTAATGGCAGGCAAAGAAAAATCATCATTCATTGATAAATGTGCCAATCTCTACAATGCGTGTCTGTCAGTCTCCATCGTGCGGCCAGAATCCCTCCAAAAGCGGCAATACTTACATCTGTCAGCTCTTGACTGATGGGCAATACTTCGTAATCTGTTGAATACCACTTCTCCACCTTGGTAGGCTGCACACCATTGGGGAATTCTTGACAGGCCAACGTCAGACGAAAATTGTCAGTGTTCAAAAGAGCCAAATGCTGGTTTACCAAGACAGGATCGTATTTTCTCAGCAACGCGCTTCCACTGATGGTCCATTGAGGTGGTAAGTTTTCTTGCATTTGTTGCGCCAGGACTGAAGTGTATTGAGAAGGAGGACATTTCTCAGAAAACTTGAATTCCATCTCTGCCAATGTCTTGATTTCATCAAATATCCACTTCTTTACCCCATTCTCCTTGATCATCTCGATGTATTCAAAAATAGCAACCACGACATCCTCATAATGAGCCAAACCTTGTTCCGTCAAATCAACACTGATGTGGAAAAATCCAAATCCAGTGCCATTGAAACACATGCCCGAGCTTAAATAGGTAGCCCAGTTCTTTTTTTTGAGAGACGACAGAATGGATCCAGGGCCTTCATGACCTGTCAAATGAGAAATGTAGTTTGCAGGCTGTAGAGAAGTGATGAGGACCTGAAAATTTGTACAAATGCTCAATAACTTACCTGGCTCTGATAGTATGGAATTTGATCTGGGAACGGAAAGGTCACATCCAATGTGCGATTCTTCTTGACCGACTTTACAAAGATTTGCTTCATGATTTCATTCTTGGTCAATGGATGTCCAGGGAAAGAGGGCACTGGTATATTTTTGTTAGTGACGCTAGAGAACTTTTCAACAACCCATTCAGTCAACTGATCCAGTGATTCTTTGAGAGACAACGTTAATGTGTGCATAATCTGGCATTGTATACATAGAGAGTGCATACCTTTGCCAATAACGGTCAGCTTCATGATGTTTGCAGAGTAGTAAGTATCATGAAATTTGAGCAGCTCCTGACGAATATCAAGGCCCAACTTTTTGGGATTCTCCATCAATGTCTCCAGATTACCGGTTTCAAACAGATGCCATGGATGATTTGGATTACTGAGACACTTTTCTACCTGAGCAATGCGCCAGCAGTCTGACTGCAGATTCTTTTTGTGTTCTGAATCAACAGCTCTCAGTTCTCTGTCTGTGCAACTTTCGGAGAAGAGGGGATCAATGAAAAAGTGTGAAAAACGATCCAATGCTCCTTCCAGCCATTGATGTCCCACTTCAAAAAAGTAATTTGTGTTTTCTGTGCCAGTAAAAGCATTCGCATGACCTAATGCATTTTCTTTAGTAAACAAGGGATTGCTCGCAGTAGCAACGCTTACCTGAATGCTCTGAGAGATAGCTGTAGTAATCATTCTCTTTGGGATATTTCTTGGTGCCCATAAATAACAGATGCTCGCAAAAATGAGCTAAACCTTGCAAGTTTTCCTAAAATACCACAGATCAATTGATTGCTAGATCATAAGCTACACCATGCTTACCGGATCACTCAAACTGCCGACATGCACATCCAAAGCAGCACTTGCACGATCAGTCTGTGGGTCACTAATGATCAGAACTTCCAACTGATTCAACAGTCTAATTAGACGATATTCACGGTCATCGTTTGCAGGTTTCTCCAGCGGCTTTGTATAGAACGAATATGCCTGACAATTTTGCCAATCGACATCATTGTTTACTATGGCAGACACCATCTAAATGATTTTGTAAAAGAAGAAGAGTAAGAAGGAAAAGAGGACACAGCGACGGAGTCACACGTTTTTATTTGTTTGCCTTACTCTATGTTGATGAAAAGAGGTCAAATGAGCCACATCATCTTTCGAAAATAATTCAGGAACGAGTTAGTGCACTAGTTGAAATCGTGTGTGAGTGTGTGAGTATGGACTGTAGATCACCTCGAATAGCCTTGTCAAACATCCCACTCCTTATTCTTTCTTTTCGTCACAAACATGATCATACCATCTGATTTCGTTGATGACTTGATTAGAGTAACCTATTATGCTCATGAGAAAATACTTCGTCTCGGTCCTTGCACTGCGCTTGGACCAATTTGTTGCTGAATATTGCCAGGTTTGGTACAACCATTACAACTTACTAATGACTTGATTTTTTAACATTACTCTAAAGTTTTTATATATAAAAATCTCTTAAACTTCATTTCTTTCGCTATGCTATACAATACAAGGTTTAAACTCCATTTTGTTGCATTACTTGTGTAAACAAGATGTGTGTCTGCATGCAAATGTGGGGTCAGGCAACACTTATTCGACTGTATATGTACACTCGCATATGGATATATAGAGAAATTACAATACATATCCATAACTTCTGTCAACTCTACATTAACATGCATACCTCGAGTTTTTAAATATGTTTAATTAGTTTAAATAGTTTTACAACATATTTACAGATATCCTAATGGTTTTTTTTGGGGCTTGTGAAGATGGTGTTTTATCCTTATTGATACATGTGTTGGTGCCCAGATGATGCCACATTCTTAAAATATCATGTTTAATGGCTCACAGCATTCTCATTTCATATTCTGTTAGCTTGTGTTGAAATATCTGCTGACGACTCAATGATCCTACATCCTCAATCTAAGGAAAGCTATATATACCAAAAGTTAGCGGGTTTTCTCTTTCTTGGTTTTTCTGTGTTCGCTACACATGTGATGGCCATAAACATGTGCCTCTTCCTTAAAGATTCAAAAATGTCAAATCCAATCCACTATCATTAAATGATGGCATTGCCTACTTTAAACTTGGCCCTACATGCATCACGTACATATACGCAAACATTCTCAATACCGACCAAAAGTCAAACGAGGTGTTAATTCTTATGAGCACCTCAGATCGGATTCGGCAATGATTACACAAGTACATGACAGCGTATCTGTAGCACGTCGCAAGTACGAATACAAGAATAAGTCTATAGCGCCATCCATCCTAAACACAAAATTTGTTTGTACCTGGGACCACGAACAAAACAAAAACTGTCTGATATCTCGTTTATACTCTCTTCCATCTGTCGTGATAATACTACAAGTAATAAGATAAACAAATTAAAAGACAATGTTTATTAAATTTGACAGTTGCTAGCTCTAGCATTTATACTATTTGGTCTGTACTGTGTAACAAAATATGTAAATAGCTACGACACATACAATCCTACCATTACATCCGCAACCACCTAAAGAAATCACAAGAACCAACAAAAAGGTGGCAGCCGCCCTGAATCAAACTTATGAACTTTTCCGTTATTAAAAGATGCCTTGTCCGTTCAACCACTCAATACTCTTTCTTAATTTTTCATTATTACGTTATAAAGACGGCAAGCAAATGTCTATAAAAAACTAAAAACCAGGTAATTTTTTTCAATAGTAACCATTGTCCTCAGTCCATAATAATAAGCTTGTACATAATTTAAATGCGCATCGAATGGTATCACTCCTGATAATTATCCCATGGTTTCAGTTCAAACAATCCTTTTTAATTATAAGACATTCTGAGGGTTTTGAAAGGAAGCCATCTGATAAATCTCTACCAACTTACGTATAGTAATAGTTATTGGGTAGACCTAAAACTGACCTATCTTTTGCGGCCTTATTTGAAGCTACAGCACCGGTTCTCATGGCACTACAGCACCCAATAGGTCAGCCCCTAGCAAATTATTGTCCAAAAACGATCGCTCAAGGCTAACTTTTGCTACAGTGGCGCATATAAAATTCTTTTTGCGCATTGCTATTACTTATACCACGCCCTAAATTTATTTTATGGACTTGAGCACCACATAGATGCTTCTGTGAAGTTATTAGAAAAAAACGTGATTTTGCCACTGTAAACTTCAATTTAAGGGTCAAAAACCAATTTTTGAAAGGAAGCATTGCAGATGATCAAACAAGGTCTCATTTTGTAAAGCAAGCAAAGAGAAACAAAATTTAATTAATACAAAAGCCAGGTTAAGTTGACAGTTAATCAAGAAATAGCGTCCAAACACTGTTCTTTTCTATATTGGTTTCGCTACAGTTCCCTCACTAAATTAATTGACAACCAATGTAGCGACTGAGAATTCCTCTAGATGTTTAGCAACCCCTCAAAGTAAGCATTTAATAACCTTGATATAAACGCTCTAGCATCAACATGGAGCTTGGAATAGCTGTTACTCCATTTTTGTAAAATGCGCAGCATAGCTTTAAACCTTTTTGTCAACGCAGCAAAGTAAATTGTTACTGCAGTGAAATCAGGTTTGAATACAAAAAAAAATAAAGCAATAGTAAAATACAATAGAAATCAACTGTATTTTATTTGTGTATAAAATGAACTGAAGATCCTGGAATTGAGTAAAAAAAAAAGAAGAGTATTTATACATTTGTGATGAATTCGTAATAATAAGTCGATGATAATAATCAGTTGTCAACTGTATCTAAAACGATAGCAAAGAGCTTCTTTATTACAGGGCATCTAGCTTGCTTAAATATGGTAGATCCCTGGTCAATGACTACTACGTTGAGATGGTATATAAATAGCAGGCCACTGGGGCCTTATGGATTGTTGGTATAGCTTGTTGAGAGGCCACCTAAGTAGATATGTTTCATGTAGTGTAGGTGGATCTCGATATCTTGACATTGGGGAGATTGAATGTATTGTAGTTCCTGAGGCACCTGTGCACACACAATTGACTGGACTTGTAAACATAGATGTGATGTGATACGATAAACATCATCTATGCTGCTACACTGTAAAAGGTGGCTTGAGGAGAAAGTGAATGTAGCCTAAGATGCATGCTTGTATGCAACAATTTGCAACTAGCTTGTAGGATTAGTGATGCTAGAGAGCAATAGGTTCTGCTATTGCGATATCTGGCAAATTTTGTTGATGTTTGATTTAAAGTGGTAATCAATGCAAGAGCACTGGTCATAAGGGTCGATTTGAGTAACCTTGATGAGCTTGGGTGAGCTATCGTCATAGCATGATTTAATGTGACCTTGATGGTTTAAAGTGTGATGTTTGTTATTGAAGTATGGAACCCTTTATCTGGGATATTGTGCAACTATGGCAGCAGGGCATAGTTGTCATATTTGAATATGCTTGTTATTGATTTGATTTTATTTGGATAAAGATAACGTCTCTTATTACGACCATCATGAGTGTAATTGAATACACTGTAATCAGGAGTGATTCATTCACACGATGTGCGATATAAGCGTGTATCTTTACTTTAGTATGTTTAAATGGTTGTTGATATACATTTGAACGCTTTTATTAATAGATCCAAATAGCATGAATTTGAATGAGTGCTATTTGATGAATTTCGGTTTTCAATCAAGTTGCGTTTGGGTGGCTATTTCATTACATTTATGGAAACAAAGCACACTCCAGTAGCTTTGATATTTGCAGAAAAAACTGGCAATGAGTGCAATTTGGCAGAACACTGGAACGTTTTTTTTCGCGCACTGTAAAACTTTCCTTGCATAAATATATTTAAATGACATTCCTCACGTCGAACTATTATGCAATGGATGCTAGATTAAACGCTTGCACCTTAGCATACTCTTAAAGAAGAAAGCTTTAAATTGTACCTATTTCGCTACCTTTTTATTACAAATATAAATTTATTAAGATGAAAGCTCAATAGGAGATCAGCTAGCTGGAATCCTTCGGTCTCTGAACTTCTGAGCCAATCAAATCGCTAAAAAACTCCGCTAACCTAAAAAAAATTTGCGAGGGTTTCCCCCTGTTTTGATGTGAGGCAAAATTTTAAGCGCCGCTATAATAGCAATATAGCCGCTGCAATCATCAAATTTCCCCCAGGTGCTAGAGCATGCCTTACTTACACCACCTAGCTTTAAATCCTGTCATTGAGACCATCAATCATCACTAAAGTAAGTAGCGATAACCAAGTGGAGGCAGCCTATCCACCTCCTAGCCTCGGATAGAGTCTTGTTGAGCTTCGGCGATAGGCACATCCACACAACGTAAAGAGGTATGCTTCAAAAGAAACACAATAATAAAAGAAGCGAACATGATAATACTATAGAAGTATAGTAGTAGTATATGTAGGCAAAAGAAAAAAAGAATGCTCACACGAAGTGAGCCAAAGGAAAGTATGTTATGTATAAAATATTAAAAATGTTCACGTTATTATATTTTTGTTATTGCAACAAAAATACATACATGAGCAATGTGCATGATAACAGCCTGATGATGTAAAAGAACACAAATGCGCACAATTGCAGGAGCAACAGTAGCACCAGTATAAGTATGTAATACAACATGAAGACCAATGCTGTTTTCATGTGAAGCGACAAAGGCAACACAAACAACAATCCACGGTTATATAACAAAGTATCACAAGGGTAATACAATTATAATATATCAGTGTATCATGCTTGTTGTTCGTAAATACGAAGCAACAACATTGCAAGTATTTGTTGAGCTGATCATATCACAGTCAACCAAAACGAAAGAAAAAAAAAGCGCAACAAGGCAAACATTACGAATGCATTATCACGATAAAGCAAGCAATAATATAAACGTTCAAAGAAGATTTATATCATTGCGACCAGAAGAAAGAAGGTACTTACCACTTACCACCACCGTAGATAGACCATAGGATACGCAATCACCGAATATAGACCAGAGAACGAGCACGCAACTAACACAGTAGAGCAGGAAAGACCATATTAGCAGCAGCAGCAGCAACACCAGCACCATAGACAAACTAAAGAACGAATGCCATCAGTAGAGAACAGACAAAGACCAAAGAAGTTACTAACTGCTTATCGGCATCGCAGATAGACCAGAGGATATGCAATCACCAGATATAGGCCAGAGAACGAGCATGCACCTAGCACAGTAGACCAGGAAAGACCATATTAGCAGCAGCAGCAGCAGCAGCAACACCAGCATCATAAACAAACCGAGGAACGAACGCCACCAGCAGAGACCAGACAATGGCCAAAGAAGTAATCACCAGACATGATAAACCAAAGAATCAGGCAGCAGAGATGACAGAGAAGTAACGGCAGCAGCACTCACTCAAGCAAGCAAGAAATTATTAAAACCTAATAAACAAACTAAATTAGTGTTAATTCTACGCCTTCCGGTGCTCGTTATCAAATGGTACCTAATATATTCCATTTCAAAGAAGCAGTATCAAGTTCTTCCAACAGTACAAGAAAGATTTATCGGTGCTAGAGTGTTATTATCAATCAAACGATGTCCAAAACCACCATGGTTTGATACTAAAACGCGTTTTGCAAAAAGGGTAAAAAACGGGTCCATGAAAAAACGAGAGAGCACTTTATCCGACGTCACGACCAGTAGATTTAGTCTCAGTCTTGTATGGTAGCAGCAGTAATTGCGGCAATTTAATTTGAAGTTGTGCAGTGGTATTTTCGTGTTCAAACTTGACTTGATCTCACATCCTTTAAACGTTTTTGCTAAATTTGACTATGAAAGCTGTCGTTGTCATACCCAACTTTCTAATATACCTCTAGAGGGCAAAAGAAGCCGCATCGAATGATACTGGTTACTCTCAGCTTTTAA
This sequence comes from Mucor velutinosus, assembly GCF_035048745.1. Classification (NCBI taxonomy): domain Eukaryota; kingdom Fungi; phylum Mucoromycota; class Mucoromycetes; order Mucorales; family Mucoraceae; genus Mucor; species Mucor velutinosus. The sequence continues at coordinate 763,529 of NW_027041921.1, forward strand.
ACCAAAAATAATGAGCAATTTCCAAAAATATGAAAACAGGTTTTCTGAGAATATGTCAAAATTTAGCATATAAAAGTCTCATGCAAAGAGTTTCCAATGTTGCATTCCATCTCTACGATCAATTTGATATCATATGTATCTTAGAAAAAATCTTTATTTTTGGGGTGAAAAATGCGATCGTTTGATTTTCAAGAATTTTCCGTTGCTAATACTCATGGAAAAACGATGATTTTCATGAATTTGCAAAAACCTAAAAAATTTTGAGATAAAGCATCAGGAAGTAAAGCGTGGCCAAGAGGAGGTGTGTGGTGCTATTCCAAGCGCTCAAAACGCTTTGTGGCATGAATTATCCATGCTTGAAAATGGCTAGATTTGAACAGAATTCGACCTATAAGTAAGGCGTTATAGGTTGCATTGCCAAACCAGTAGATAAATCACATTTCTACTTGACGATCCAGACGTTCTGCATTGTATGGAACTCGATTCCTCGGTAATAGACGCTTTTATTCTAATTCTAAGGCTCAGATCTGTCTTTTGAGATGCGCTATTATAGTAAGTTGAAGAGTGGAACAACGTCAGTATTACACAACAAATTGGGATCCAACAACTTGCTCGGATTGGGGGAGATGCTCGGTTGGTCAGTAGGTCACTTTTGATGGTCGTCCACAACAGAGAAACCATGCTGTTTAGCGGTAAAGGTAGATTTAAAATCTATCCATGATGTTGGGCAATCACAGTGAAGAAAAAAGGGTTAATAACGAACATGCTGAGTTGGTGTCAGCATGGTAGGGGAACAAACAACGAAATTTTGCATCAAAGTCGAGCAAATAGAGATTCGTGATACCTACAACAAGCCCTATGACAAAAGAGTCATATCAACAAACTGTAATGAAATTAGGTTTTAATGGTTTTACGGAGCTACAGCACTGCTGAAAGGTATAATTTCTGCTATTTTTCAGCTTCAGAATATTCGTTGATAGTTTATAGATATATATATACGTTCATTTAGCATTGAGAAGACCACAAAAAGAATAGGAATTCAGTACTTCTCACGTAATCTTTTTTGAATCTTATGTCCATTTTCTATTTCTGTATTTTGGATCAAATGTTAACAATACTCCCAAAAAGTTGTCTGCTGCTACAGAAAGTAGTACCTGATGTACCATTTTCAAACAGAATCTGTAATTGCGAAGAAATACTCAACTCATGGACAGACCACATCAGATCATAAACTTTGACATGAAACTGGATCCAGTGACTACGATCCCACTTATATATGGCATGTTCAGGATAATAGATTGGATCTATTATCCTATCATCCCACTTATCCTCATATCGAGTCCTCCCTCAATAGTTGAAATAGTATATAAACCCTTTTCTTTCCAATTAGGTACCAGGTCCTCTTGGTACCAAATGTTCTGCTGCCAACCATGCTCCTAGAGCAAAATCTTGCGAGGAAAACAATAGTATAGTTGAATCCTTGATTGCATGGTGATTTGTTGGTTTGAAACGGCTGATTTTCGAAAAAAAAAAAAGAAGCCAATTTTGAGCAGTGGCCTACTGCTTGTATAGAACCTGTTGGAAACTATTAGCTACTAGTGATTACGAGTCGTAGATTAATGGATTAGGTGTTGGGAAACGCTGTATTGAAAATCGCTTGGGCAAATCTTCCTTAGTTGTGGTTTGGCAAAGGGTCAAAGGTTTGATGTGCATAATAGGAAAAAGGGTGAGCGGCTGCTCCCAGCCCAATGTTGATGCTAGGGCATTTAGGTCAAAGCCATTTTATGTCTACTTTGAGGTGTTGCTAAACATCTAGAGGAATTCTCAGTCGCAACATTGGTGGTCAAAGAATTAAGTGAGGGAACTGTAGCGAAACCAATATAAAAAAGAACAATGTTTGGACACTATTTCTCGATCAACTGTCAACTCAACCTGACTTCTGTATTAATTGAATTTTGTTTCTCTTTGCTAGCTTTACAAAATGAGACTTTGTTTGGGCGTCTACGATATGTTCTTTCAAAAATCGGTTTTTGACCCTCAAATAACAGTTTACAGTAGCGACAAAATACGTTTTCCTTTAATAACAATAGAAACTATATAGGCCACTGTAGTAAAAGTTAGCTTGAAGCAATCAATTTTTGGCGGCTGATCTGGGGCTGACCTTTTCGTCAGCGTAGCTCCATGAAAACTGGTGCTACGGCTTCGATTAAGGCCTAAAGCTATGGTAACATTGGACCTACGCAATGAATGGCTGGCACAAGCAAAATTTCACAGATTTGTACAGACTTTTTTGTTTTTGAAAACCCTCAAATTATCAGATTCATTTGTGTACAAGCTGTGAGATTCGTTTTATGAGTAGTATCATTCGATGTGCATTTAAATTCTATTCAAACTTATTATGGAATGAGGATAATGGTTAGTATAGATTCTGACATGATTAAACGATAGAAGGGTGCAAGCATGCATTTTCCTACTGCTGTAAAGCCAACAAAAGCACTCGGTATTCGAATCATGCAAAATTCGTACAATAGCAACTCTGCGAAACAGACATCGACCATTCTACACCATCAATAGTAAAACCAACTCAAAAAGGCGGTCTGGATGACTTGATGTTTGGTTTTCGATCCAACAGGAATATACTGCTATGTGATGTCAAGCTGCTTCTTGGCATGTTTCATTTATATTACTTTGCTGTGGTCATCTCTTTCCAAACATGTCAAATGAAATTTGGAAACGGTCAATTTGATAAAGTCTAGAACAGGGAAATGAATTGCGAATCTTTTTCTTTCTTTGTACTATTTCATTATACTCATGGCACAGGTTAAGACGAAGAATCATCCTCGATTCCATCCAGATGATGATTCAAGCGAACCACCACCTATCTTTGGCAATTTCTTTGAAGGCTGGTCAGGCTTTTTCTCAAACAACAACAATCAAGACAAGCAAGTAGCATCTCCTCAAGCTATCAGCAACCAGCAACAGCAGCAAGACTATGAGAGTGATCGCTGTTCCACGCTAAGCAGCCAGACAGCAAGTACAAGCACGCGTGCCTCGCTCATTCTTCGTGACGAATCTATGTCACCAAGACGAAAGAATAGCGTGCAACTAGGGCGACAAGTGATGAGCGAATTATTAGACAACGACAATGTTTCCAATGCCATTCAGATACTACAGCAAGCACTTGATCATCTACAAATGACTCGTACAGAAGGAGAGGATAAAGGGGATGTTTCCAAGATATACTCGCAGATCATTAAATCACTCTGCGATCCCAATATTGCTTGCATTGTAGATGAAATGTCGAAAAAGGATAGCAAAGTGCCCGATATCCAGGAATCTGTCTTGTGGCGATTATTCACCAAAGTGGTCGAGTCAGGCTACGTTCTTGAGGCAAGTGGCATGTATGTATTGTAGACCTATGGATTTTAACAGCAGTGCCATCTATAGAGAGACGCTCATTTAGCGGTCGTCAACACACTCATAGAAAGAAACCACAAATCGCTTGCACTTCAAGCCATGTATGCGCTCCCTAGACGGGAATGGGACACAGCATGCTATCGAACAGCTGTACTGCTTCATCTTTTGCAAGATCCAAAGCAGAGTCAAGAAGCACAGGGTCTGTTATCTGATTATGGTAAACCTTATTTAGAGATTGCAAATCCCATTGCGCCCAATGATCTCCCGCCCATTCGGATGGAAATGCCCTTGATGCATGAAGTGACTGAGCAAGATCAGTTTCAACTATGGATATTTTATCAGTCTGCACTCAGTACGAGCGATAAGGAATGGCATAATACAAAGTTGGCCTATGAAAAGCTACGGCAAGAGAACATGGAAGCGATTCAACAGCATGAAGAAGAAGGCGACGGCGCCAAAGATTGGGCAATGACTCAGTTACAGATCGAGACCAAGAAGCAGCAGGTGGACCGCATCAGCACAGACAATGACAATACCATGATATTTGTTGCTGTCAGCAACAGTCAGTTTGAGTACGGATGGCAGGTGTACCAGGCCATGGGAGATGCTGTCAATGATGCTACGCCCTGTATTGTAATGCATCTCTGCTGGGTAGCATTTCGACAGATCCCTATAGCCGATATCTCGAGACGCACTTACTGGGAGAATCGAGCATGGTCCGTGTACTCTCGGTTCATGTGCTCTGAATACCTGCACCCCGAGGAAAATGAAGCGCCGGGATTCTTGCACGATATCTTGTCCATTGCAGCCAACAGCCCCGAGATTGTGATTGACAGAAAAGCACGCTACACCAAGGCAATGAGCATCTACAGCCTGCTGGTTCGACTGCATTTCGACAAGCTTCTGTGCGATGACCGTGTTCTGGAGCCTATTCTGTGCACACTGCTGTACGAGTGCAAAGGATCGCCTGCCAACATTGTCACGATGAGCAACAAAGGTTTTGAAATCTGGAATCGCAAGTTGGAAATAGCGCATTCGAGCGTCAGAACGTCGTATTCAATGCTTTGGGGCCTATTGGTTCTTGCTTTGAAATCTGGCCAAGCAGATCTGGATAAAGTTCTTGTACAACTGCTGGAAAAGGACATGAATGACGTTCCATCCTCCCTGATAGCCATCATACAGACCATCCATGATCAGACTATGTGTAGTAGCTGCTACTTTTTTGACTATATGTTCCACTGCATTAAATTCACAGACTCGACAGAGGAGACCAACGCCATCCTGGTGGACAAGCTTGGTTTTGTGTACCATGGCGAGCCCAAGCAAGGATTTTTGGACAAACAGCCCGTCTGGCGCACCAACATCAATGAAATGCAGGCCACCAGCATTTCCATGGCAGTGAAAATGGGAGTTGCCAAGCAGGAAGAGCTGGTTCCAAAGCAAATGTATTATTCCACTAAAAAGGCAAAGGCGCTTCTTCGTCACTGTTTGAAGAGATCAGAACTAAAGAGCTTCACGTGAGGTTGCTTATACACCTTCAAGTAGTACACATTGTTGATATATATATATATATATATTCACACAGCAGCAATAAATTTTTTCTTTTCCCCCCTCCCCCCCTCTCTCTCTTTTCTTTTTTTTCCTTTCTTCTTTCCTTCAGTCATAGTATGGGTAACAACATTTCGAAAAAGAGAAAAGATAATAGACCCAGTATTGTGCGATCTGAAGTGCCAGACAATGAGATATCCAATGCCACAGCCACATCAGTCAACTCGATTCTTGTCAATTCAAGCATCCAACGAAACAACAAGCCAACATCCATACCAGCAGCTCAAAACGCCTTTGCGGATCAACAGCAGCAACAGCAGCCTATATCACCACCATTGCATAGCCCCATTGCAGATAATCAGCTCACATTTACATCACAAAATCAGCTCACAGCAACATCCATTCGATCTATTGGCTGGAATCTGGACATTGATGAATGCATAAACCGGCTCATGGAGGTGGGCGTCAAGAACAAGATTACAAAATCCATCTGCTTTAGAAATTCAGAGATTGTGGCCATTTGCAGAGCAGCGCAGGAAGTGTTTCTGAGTCAGCCTAGTCTGATCGAACTGAACCCGCCCGTCAAAATTCTGGGTGATATACACGGCCAATTCCATGATTTAATACGCCTCTTTGAAATGGTAAGTGGTTGGAAAGAGAGAGTATGTGTGTGAGGCAAGGAGTCCTGACTTATCCCTCTTTTTGCGATGCTAGGGTGGGTTTCCTCCTGATTCAAATTATCTCTTCCTGGGCGACTATGTGGACAGAGGAAAGCAGAGTTTAGAGACGATACTGCTGCTGTTTTGTTTCAAGATCAAGTATCCTGAAAACTTCTTTTTGCTACGAGGCAATCACGAGTGTGCCAACGTCACTCGAGTGTATGGATTTTACGACGAATGCAAGCGTAGAACAAACACCAAAGTGTGGAAGACATTTGTGGATGTATTCAATACACTGCCTATTGCAGCGTTGGTAGCAGGAAAGATATTCTGTGTTCATGGCGGTCTCAGTCCTTCGCTACACACCATGGACGATGTACGAAATATCATGCGACCCACCGACGTGCCTGAATACGGGCTCTTGAACGACTTGCTGTGGTCGGATCCATCCGACACAGCCATTGAATGGGAGGACAATGAGCGAGGCGTGTCTTACTGCTTTGGCAAAAAGATTGTAAATGAGTTTTTGGCAAAGCATGATTTGGATCTCGTGTGCAGAGCTCATATGGTGGTGGAAGATGGATATCAATTCTTTAACGAGAGGACATTGGTTACCGTGTTCAGTGCGCCCAACTACTGTGGTGAATTTGACAATTTTGGAGCCATCATGAGCATAAACGAGGAGCTGCTATGTAGTTTTGAGCTGCTAACACCTATGGAACACCCTTCAGCTGCCAAAGTACAGGAAGCCCAAAAGAACAAAGGCCGTCGACCAAGGTAAGTAAAAGTGTACTTGACGTGGCCACAGCACTGTAAACTAATTTCTCTCTCATGATGTAGTCCTCCTATGATTGATCCTGCAACTGTACCTGAAGAGCATGAAGATGCGCAGTCAACACCTACTCCATAGCTGACCTGATACCTTTTTTTTTTTGACATACATCTACATAAATATACAGTTACGATCAGAACACGTGCATCTACTACAATGTACATGCAATGTGCCATGAAAGAAGCGTATATTGCAAAGTGCGTGGAGACACATTTTTATTTTGCTATGTATACATGTGTGCTGTCTTTTTTTTTTTTTTTTTTTTTTTTTTTTCTCACTACATACACTGGTTTTTTTTTTAGAGGATGATTAACAAAATTACATGTACATGAATAATCTTATACAAAAAATGAACTGCTTAGAATGTTTCGTCTTGATTTGGACACGCTTCTGTGGGATGCGTGTCAAATACATCGCAATTGACACAATAGTACTAAGGAAAATGACAGTATTGTGAGTATACATGTTGGTTTGTGTGTGTGTTCATGTCTCCAACTTACAGAATATCTGCTTTCATAAAGGTCATCGTCTTTGCCCAAGATTGTCTTTTGCTTATACGCATTGCATGTCATCACTTCATGGCCATACTCTTCACAGATCTCGCAGTAGATGCTTTCCAACAAGTTGCCATGATCAGATACAGTGTCCATGCTGGTGCTTGTCATGAGAGAAAAGGACCCTGTGGAAGATCTCTTCTGCTGCTGGTGATTTTGCTGTCTGTTGAACAGGAAATACTGCGGTGATGTGGGCGACAAGGGTGCATGAATAGACAACCTTCTATTCTTTTCTTCTTCTTCTCTCAATCGGCCCTCTAGCATACGCACTTTTCGTTTCTCGCATTCAATGGCTTCCTCTAGTTCTGTTTCATTAAACACTTTGTTTTCCACCAACGATTCCAGATCAGATAACTCCTTGTACAGCTTCTGAATTTTGGCTTCCTTGCTCTGCTCCAAGTCTTGATACTTTCTGACTTCTCGGTTTACCTGCAATTTTAGCTGCTCAATCTCGCGTCGGTACATTTTATCGTCGTCCTGCAGAGTCGCACTGGATTCCACCTTCTCGATAGCAAGTAACTCGTCCATCAAACGCATGCATTCGTGCTCTGTTTGCTTTTGCTGCAACGCAAGTCTCTCATTCTCTGATTCCAGTTGGCTGTATTTGGCTAGTAAATCAGCAGACCCTCGTTCTTTTTCAGTGGTGGCTAGTTTTCGCAGTACGTCTGCTAAATCTCGCTGTGTCTTTTCATTGGTAAGCTTGATGCGTTCGTTTTCTTCCTCTAATCTGGCCTGCACTTCCAGCGCTGCATTGGCTTCTTCCATGATGCGCCTCTTGTCTTCGATTTCATGCTCCAATTCAGATCGCAATTGATAGAAATCAGATGAAGAGCACACGGATACACGGTGCAGTCGCTTGATTTCGTCCTTGAGATGACTGATTTCCAGTGTTTGTGCTTTGATGAGCTCGCGTTCCTTGTCCAGTTCAGATGTAGTGAGCTCTAGCTGCGCTTCTAATCGATGTCGCGTGGAATCACCTTCAACAATGGGCGATGCAGTAGAGGGGTACATGAGATCATTTACCATCAGTTGTAATTTGGTTATATGTGCGTCCTTGTTAGTCACTGCGGTTGTATGTTCCGTTTCACGTTGTTCTATAGTAGCCTCAAATGCTTGTATCGTCTTGACATGGGCTTGACGAAGCTCGCTGCATTCGCGCTCGACAATAGCTGCTGCCTCGTCGCGTTCTGTCAACTGTTTGCGTACTTGATCCAGCTGCGCTGCAAAATCACGCTGTGCAGCCTCATGATGTTGCTGCTGTGTTTCGAGCTGCTGCAGCAATGTTCTTACTTGCAAATCCAGTCTCTCAATGACCTTGCTGTGCTGCTTCTCCATTGCCTCTGACATGGATGCTCTGGAGAGTGCAGCATCACGTTCGCTCGTCATTTTGACTAGCTCATGTGTTGCTTGGCTCGAGCTGTCCAACAGCCGTTTTAACTTGGCAATCTCATCGTCCTTTTCTTGCACACGTACAGCATAGCTTTCTTTGGCGCTGACCAAACGCTCCCATGCTGCCTCTTGACCGTCCATTTGCTGCGAAAGTGCTCGTTTTTCTTGTCTTGATTTTTCGAGCAGTGCGTGCATACGCTCTAATTCAATATCGGCACTGAGTCTCTTTTGCTGTTGCTGCTGCTGCTGCTGCTGCTGCTGCGACGGTCGATGATGGTGGTGGTAACAATCTGTGCTACTTGTACTCATGGATGATGATTTTTTCAATGCAGATTTGTTTGTCTTTGTCGATGAGGACATCTTTTTCGTAGCACCGGATGGAGTGCTTCGTGTGGGTAACGGGGCATTGGAAGAACGTGCTGTTGATAGTGTGCGAGCTGATTTACTTGGGTTCAATGGCGCTGTTGCAGTGGTCGCAGATCGATGTCGCTTGGGCGTGCTGCTAATGGATTTACAGGTGGCATTGGTGGATGTAGATGTGCTTGTGGTGGTGGTAGCCGACGCAACAATCATGCTCTTTCGCTTGTTGGCAGTACTGGCGCTGGTGGAGGAGGAATGGCTCTTTTTTGTAGTGGCAATGGCAGTAGTTTTGCTAATGCGAGGCACAATTTTCTTTTTTTGGCTATCTTCCAGGGCAATGACTTTAGCTGCCAAGACAAAAAGACCAGTATTAGGAGCACAGGAGAAGTAGCGAACACTACAAGGGGTTGGAAGAGAGAGAGAGTAAAAGAAAGAAGAAATAAGGGATCAGTTTATCATTGTTTAAATCTGATGTTTGTTTCTTATTTTACCCCTGAATTGATCCATCATTTTTACCAGTGCCTATGATATCCAGCTCGATGCCAACCCAAACACCCTTTTCTTTGAACTTTGTTTCCCCAAAATATCTCACTGTGCCAACAACATGATGACTAGGGACACATACTCTTTGGCCCAGTCTGAAATCATGTTCCTTTTTGTTGTTGCAAACGAAGTCGCCACCCCCACCACCGGTATATTCATCGTCTGGTTGATCTGTGGTATTGGAAAGCGATTGCTTCAAAGGTGGGTTCATCAGTGAACTGTATCGCTTCATGGCAGTGTGGTCTGAGAACCGTTGAATTAAGCTGGATGGCCGCGGCATGGGTGTAGTGGTTGCACGGCTTAACAGGGCTCTGCGATGCATGGGCTCCTCCATTTCGTCGTCTTGTTGTAGTAATAGCCGATGCATTGAATGTGATTTCGATAGGCGAGAAGTAGATTGTTTTATTTGTTTCTTTTTGCTGCCATTGTTTGTTATTGTTTGTGTTGCTTGAATACTGGATGCGGGTAGTGCAATAGACGATGGGCGAGCAATTTTGCTGCTGCTGCTGACATAATGAGGAGAATGATACTGAAGATGGGACATTTGGGTTTGCCGAATGAGAAAAACAAAGAAAGAGGGAAAAGAGAGATGCTAAAATTATACATGAATAAGAGAAAGCATATATCACATACATTGGCTCTGTATGTGTGTGATAGAAAGAGAGAATCAGCTGAAATAGGAGCATAATGCATAGCGTCTATATGCAATTCACTGCATATAAGAGCATTTTTGTGTGTGCGTGTGTGTATGTGTGTACCTCTATCTATGTTGTATAGTACAGGCAGCAAGATAACGAGGGGATTATTGACTTGCTAAACATTAGTACACTGCCATGAATCATCAAGATGAAGGCATTGTAAAGCTAATGTATGTAGTCATTCATTCGCTTAAGAAGCATGACCTTGAATCAATTCATCGTTCTCCATCCAAATTGATTTAATTTTTGGTGTACTACTGTGAGATGGTTTTGTTGCGTTAGAAAGGCGTAATCAAGTGAAATGCGTTTACATACAAACCTATTAACATACTTTTTCTTCTTGACAAACTTGCAATATTATTTATAGTGATTGACTATACAACGTGAGGTTTCATCAGCTTATTATGATTTCCCTAATTGCAAATCATCTTGAAATTTGGACTGCAAGAAAAAAAATGGTCTAGATGGCTTCATGGTTGCATTCACTCAAAAGTGTATATCCACCATCTTGACAACTAGTTGCTATGCATAATCAGCGTATTGAATTTTAAACTCTGAATGTAGCACAACAATGCAACACTGCCCTTGTTTGCTTTTCAGTGTCACAGTGATAGCATTGCTTATAATAAGGAGTATGTTTAGATTGTATGCTTGAGGTTCTCTTCCAATTACAGCGCAATTTTGTAAAGGTTAAAGACCATTGTGGTACGCCCATCGAGTGATTACAAAGCCGCAGTTTTACCATTGACTCAACCTTTTGTAAGAGCACAACATCATTGATCTGCTTCCATCAGAGGGCTATCAGTAATCAAATGTATATGCAAAGACGCACTACAGCTCACAACCAGCGCCTAAATGTGGTGCATACGAGTAATTTGTACACAGTGGCACGTCAATTTCTAGTTGACACATCAATTTCATCTAGAAACAAAGTGCTTGAATCAAACACGCTGTTCAAAGTGTTCTTATGGCCAATTTCATTGATTTTTTGTAAATAATGGGTGCAGCTTGTGTGTAATGCTTCTTTTTTGATAAAAATTGCTCATTATCTTGTTAATGATGTATCCAGATGTGTGACAACAATGGCACGCATAAAGTCATTGTAGATTAAACAGGATCCTCAGTTGAAAGAGCCCATCATCTGTATAATCGGAACTTGAGACTTTGATAGATCTATCTGATAGGGGCACTCACTTCATGACAACCAGCCTCTACGTCTAATCAAAGTGAAATACTTATATTGGCTATCAAGATGAACCTCAATTAGATTACCAGTGTATCAAGAGAATATTTGTTATAAATCTCGGGAATGACACATGAATTTAAAATCGATATCTTGGTAATCAGAATTTTATCATGCTACTGAGTGAGATGTTTCATCCATGATCTTGTGTGATGTGTGTATATTACGTATCATTGCGATATGTACACATCAGATTACCCATACAAGACGGCTCTCAGCTGAAAATAATGAGAAGAATGAATACCAACTAGCAATGGGTATTCATTGACAACCATTTGAAAGAGTGGATAGCACATGCACATCTTGGCATTTCATCCACAGCTCTCCGTACATGATTTGTATCGAAAGGTAATTTCTGAACCCAACAAAACACCAGCTGTTGATTATCTTTTTAGATCGAGGTCGATCTAACTGTGCAATTCCATCAAGATACATGAGATGTAGATGCTACTGCAAGGGTTCGTTGTCATGGAAACAGCAATGACAAGGAAGAATGAGCCAGTTAACCAGACAAGAGAGGTTTGCTTAATAACGAACCCACAACTCCGGTTTGTTGCTGATGCATTTTTTTTTTTAGGGTTTCACCTACTTTGATGGAAGAGTGAAAAAATGCGTAAAAAAAGTAGCCTTGGGATTTAACACCTTTTCTTTCCATTTTATTTATTTTTTCCAATTTCTTTGTATATACACAACATGATTGACATACAAAAAGAAACAATGTGGCCAACCTCATCCACCAATTCCGCCGCTTCTGCTGCTTCTTCTTCTGCTTCATCATCCACTTCGTCGATGGAGTTTTCAGACAATCGTTCCATTCCACCTGAATTACTGCAATCTCTTAGACAACACTCCTTATTTCAGCGCACAAACAACGAGAGCTTTCTAGAGAGACTTGCCTGTTGCATGCATCTTCGAACATATGGTCCGCGCGATGTGATTATCGTTGAAGGCGAACAGGCCAAAGCCATGTTCTTTCTGCTGCGAGGGTCTGTGGATGTCTGCAGCGCTGATTTCGAACGTATCTATGCAACATTGCCCAAAGGCTCTTGCTTTGGTGAAATTGGTATCCTGTACTCTATGCCTCGTACAGCCACAGTCATTGCAAGCACCAAATGCATCGTTGCAGCCCTCACAGCCGATGAAGTCAAGACCATCCTGCCATTGTATCCAGAAGTCGAGAAGATACTTCGATTTGAAGCCGAAGAGAGACTGACCATGTTGAACAAGAGCAAAAACTTGAGTGTGGCCGATAAAGTCAGCCATAAGCCATTGACTGAACGCAACATTGAAGATCTGACAAGCGCTCGTAATCTGTTGCAAAAGGTAAGGCATATCACACATAATAATGACGTTTCCCAAAGCGTACTTAGATATTTCTCGTTAGATTCCTTATTTCCAGAGCTGTCCAGAGGAGTTTCTGCACTTGATATCACTCAAAGTGGAACCCCGTCATTACTCGCCAAACGACTTGATTCTAAAGAGAGGAGATCAGGGAAAAGAGCTGTTTTTTATCATCAGTGGTAAGCTATTGTTGGGTCCAGCATGTCAGTGTGAAATCTGGATCCTAATAACATGCTCTGTGATAGGCACAGTGGAAGTGGCTAATATGGACACAGCCACATCAGACCCTTTGACCCCAATTGCACGTTTATCCGCAGGTGATTACTTTGGAGACATAGCAGTTCTTTTGAACGCACCACGTGCTGCTGATGCCCGAGCTGTAACCACAATCGAGTTGTATGTGCTGAACAAGTGTGATTTCATTGATGTTATCAGTCGTTTTCCTGAATTACAAAAGCACTTCAGGATGATGGCTGAAAATTCGCTGAATGATCTGAGACTCAAGGCATCGTTGCTGACCAAGGTGGACGCAGAAACAGGTAAGCACAGCGTGTGTCATATTGGCAGTTTAAGAGACTGAGTGCCCTACTTTAAGCAACACCTGCCATACCGCCTGAATCGCCCACGGATACACCACTCGACGGCATTTCATCCACTGTCGCCTATGCAACACCTCCTATCACATTGGACTCAGTATGCAGCACCACCAGTGACCAAGATCCAACTCTGCTACCACCGACCACTGCCAATGTGCTGAAAACCACAGAAACCAGAAGAAGACGAGGCAGTGTAGCTATCTGGTCTGATCCTAACCTGGTGGCACTTGCCAATCGCAACATCAAGGAGCCAGTCAAAGAATCCAAATTGAAAGGGAATGCCGTCATCAGCACTGCAGACCAACAAGACACCACCATGAAGCCTCCTGAGTATGCGGGCGACGGTAGATTTGAGCTGCTCAATCAAGTCGTACTGAGCCGCATCATCAACTGCTTGGATTTCAGCTCCATCCTTCAATTCTCTGCTGTCTCCAAAAAGTGCCGAGAATTTGTGCAAAAGAGTGATGCAGTGATGCAACACGTCGATCTCAGTCATCTCAACAAACGTATCACAGACACTGCCTTGGATCACATCATGGCATTGGTTGCAAGTGAGGATGGTGGTGGTGGTGCTCGCATCAAGGAGCTGAATTTATCGCAGTGCTTTTACATTACAGACGACGGATTCAAGCGACTGATTGAACAGCTACCCAGCTTGGAAACCTTGGATCTCAACTCATGTTGGCTGTTGACAGACAAGAGCTTGGCACTGTTAGCAGCAAGCTGTCCTCAATTGACCCGGCTCGATTTGTCCAACTGCAGAAAGATCAGCGATATCGGCATTTTCAAAATGTTGGATGAAAAGCAGACGCGTGGATTTCCAGAGCTCAAGGAACTCTCGCTCTCTTATTGTAAAAAGTTATCGGATATGACCATGGGCCATTTAGCGGAATTCTGCAGCAACACATTAGAATCACTCAATATACAACGTTGCACTCGTATCACAGATCAAGGATTTGTCAAGTGGGCCGACACTCAGTTTCCTCGACTCAAGTATCTCAACCTCACCGACTGCAGTTTCCTGACAGATCAAGCCATTTCTCACCTGGTATCCGCTGCACCTCAACTGCAAAATCTGTCTCTTAGTTTTTGCTGTGCTCTGTCTGACAATGCCATTGAAGGTCTCATCTCCTTGCCTCATTTGCAAGAACTGGATGCCAGCTTCTGCGGTGCTGCAGTGTCTGATGTCTCCATAAGGGCTCTGCTGAAATCCGGCTCCTTTGATTCCATGAATTCCTTGAATCTGAGAGGCTGCGTGCGCATTACAGACATTTGTATCAAAGCCATTCTGGAATGGGGCCGCTTGAACACCCTCAACATCAGCCAGTGTCCTGGAATCAGCTTGGATGCCAAGCAAATCATCAAAGAATCAGGCAATGTCCATCATCTCGTTGTTTAAATCCCTTTTGTACAAATCATAATTTTGTGTATATATCTTTTTTTTTTTTTTTTCCATATCATGTGTAATAAAAAGCATCACTCTCTCCTTTCTTTCTGTTTTCAGTTTTTATTCTCTAGCCACGCCTTTGGTAATTCAAATTCTACAATTTCAAATGGTGGCAGTAACTGTCCAAATGCTATGATATTACGTGTTGAACGGCGAGATCCTCTTGCACTGGCTACAGCACCAGTGAATACAGCACGCCCAGAGAATGATCGTATTTGCCTTTGTCTCTGTAGCTTCTCTTCTGTCTTGAGCGCTTGTGTAAATTCATCTGATATAGTTGGCGTCTGATCCATGGCGGCCGCTTGATCTGGCTCCTCCTCACTCTTTCCTATGCCCAGTGTCTCGTATCTGTCTAAATGCTCTTGTGCCTCTCTCAGTAAGCTTGTATGTAAATCCTCTAGATATTTCTCCTCTTCCTCCTCGCTCATGTCTTCGTTTTTGTGCGTTCTATGTCGAATCGATGATACAATGGACCGTAACAGATTCTTGTCCATGGTTTTGATGCGTTCCACCAGCTGCTTTTGCTGGTAGTATCCGTGTTTTAGCCGTTCCTTCTCTCGGTTTTTCTGCTTTTTTTCATCCAATTCATGTCTGCGGTGTCTTTTCAGGTAGTATTCGTCGTCTATGATATCGTCGTCTACGATGACGGCCTTCTTAGTCTTTTTAGCGCTTATGATGGGCTCTATCACCTTGACGTGAGGCATGTGTTCAATGATGGATGGTGGCTCCTGTGCTGGGTTTTCATGGTATTCAAAGTGCTGTATGGATGAAGCGTCTGAAGTTACAGTGAGGATTGTTCTCATGTCGAATGTGGGCCCCGTTGTTGCATTCTCTACGATTTTTGGTAAATGAAAGCGATGAATGGCCTGATGTGTGTACGGTGGTGCCAGACTTACTTGATTCCAAGTAGCTCTGCACAGCTTCTGTTAAGAAATTGTGTCTCGTTGGTAATTCTCTCTTGCTTTCCATTCTTTAATTACGGTAGAAAGGAGATGTTGAAAATTTTCTTTTTCTTTTTTTTTTTTTTTTTTTTTTTTTTTTTGTTTTTGCGTCTCATGAAGTAAGTTGGTTCATTTGGCACCCAGATTTCTCTGCCTGTCTACACTCTGTGTGTGTGTGTGTGTAAGCAGATCATAATATATCAAAATGTCAATCATACGAAAAAAAAAAAAAAAGAAAAAGCAGGATTGTCTCTATGAAAAACAACACATCAGAGCTATTTTTTTCTCTGCTCTTCTTTCTTTTTTCGCCTTCATTCTTTCAGCATTGTAAAATCATGTCTGTAGTGCCTTTCCAGATACCAGAAAACCACGGCGTAAGCAGTGATAGTCAAAAGAAAGAAAATCCTGCAGCCTGTGTCTTTGTAGCAAGGTATGTTGGACAGAATCCTTGGGCAACATCTACTCATATCTCAAGCAGCTTAAACAGAGATTTAAAAGATGCTGATCTAAAGACAAGTGTTTACGAGCATTTCCTCAAATGGGGCCCTATCATGAGTGTCAAAGTATTCAAGGATTGGTTGGAACGACCCTACGCATTTGTCCAATATGAGGTATATGCTTATGTAATATATCGAGAGATTCACTCATTAATCATTTTTCACATGGCATGGTCTGTAGGCGGTCGATGATTGTAAACAAGCATTGAGGGAGGCACCCAAGACTTCCATCCATGGTAGACGTATTCGATGTGAGCCTGCTAGAGTCAATCGCTCCATCTGTTTGATCTCGTTGAACCAGCCATTCAGTAAGAAGGTAGGTGCAAATAAAAAAGAGCGGCTATACCCGTTGACTCACTATGACGCTCACAGCATGTGGCCAACATCTTGTCTGAATACGGCGAGATTGAGGATATGAATATACTGCAGCCTCATGGCAAATTCCATTCCATCATCATCAAGTTCAAGTTCAGGGATGATGCCATCAGAGCATACACGGTAAGCTGTCATTTATAGATAATAGCGACGTTCATATCTCTCTCTCACACGACACGTTTAGAAGTTGAAGTTTCCCCAGAAGAACATCATGAATGAACGCTCCCATCAGCAATGGTTTGTAGAGTGGGCAGCTTATCTGAACAATGATAATGTGTATGGCGTCTGTGGTACCACTTGTCGCTTGGATAAACATACCATCTTTATTGGCAACTTGCCCGAGTCCATCAACGAGGAGGATTTGTTTATCAAGTTTACAAAATATGGCCATATTCTGGATATTCACCTGATCCGTAAGCCTGTGTATCGCCACACGTATAAGAAGGTGTTTGCGTTTTTAAAGTACCAAGGCGAAAAGGAGACCAAAGAGGCTATTGATTCAGAGGTATGTATGTCAGTTTGCATGAATGAGTTGCATGTGCTCTAAGCTCCAGTGCGACATAGAACGGTGCTCTTTACAAGGACAAGGTCATTCGTGTTTGCTATCGTCAATATCCCTGCAACAATCATTACAATAACCGCTGCAACTATCAAATAAACAGTACTAGTATGCCGGTACAGTAGTGTGTATAAGGACATATGAATGGGCAATGTCTAAATCTATCCCTATAGTATCTCGGATACAACAACAGCGACAACAACAACAACAACAAAGCATTTAGTAGCATAAATGGTATTGAATACAATAATGGTTATCATAGTAAAGTATACAACAACAAAAAGCACTGGCATTCTATACGTCGTTGAACACTAATCTGCATGTATGCATAGATAATGTATATCCTACGCCACCCTCCAACGGCTATTACGTTGACCCATATTCTACTATCATCTATACAGTCCCCTTTTACAAGTATACATAAAAGGTTTTCCGAAATTGCCTCAACGATTTTATACTTCTAGCATTGTTTCCATCCTAATCTTCTTCAATTATGAATAACCTCAAAAAAGCTGTAACCCAGCGGTAGTCTGATCATGATTTACATTGTTACTCATTGTCTATGCTCGGACGCAAGATTCAACAAGAAGTGAACTATATATGGTTGGCTATGAAAGTTTGTGCTTGTGAATAACGGTGATGGGTTGTGAATCGTATCATCCTGACTGAACAGATGATCGGATCCTTTACAATGGTTGATATTGAATATACAGGATTCGATGTATTGACTTATTTAACAATAAGATGTATTGATGGTTTGGCGATAATGATTTCGTATAAAAAAGATGTGTTTGAATCAATTAGTTATCGTATCTGGTTGCTTTTGAAGCTTTCCTGTTAATATTGCATCTACAGATACAACAGCAGACCCAAGAAACATGGATACATTCGACCAAAAACCATGAGGTACCCCTCATGGTTTTCATCGAAATCCAAATGATCGTATTTTTCACCTTGTTAATGAAGGCTTTTACTATGGCATATATTAATTCAAAATGATGCTATCGATCTAACGTAACTCCTGAAATCGTCTTTGTGAGACCTTGATATGTAAAATCTCGACTTTTTGGCCAGAAACCTCTTTTCACATTTTCGTGAATTGCTTAATAGGTTTACTCAAAACATTTACATTACTTGATACCATTGGATGCGCCTTAAAAAGTACTCCAGGAAAGCTTAAGGAAGCATTTTTTTTTTTTTTTTTTTTTTTTTTTGTAGGGGAGTCGAGCTCCAGGTTTTATTTAAAGTCCTTTAAATGTCATACTGAGTGATAGAAAAGACTGTTGGTGGACCCAATGTCTGCAAAGAAGGGGAATAAGATATTTTTTGAACTAAGTTGGGAAAGAAATCTACTACTAATAAGGTGCGACTCCTAGAGCCAGTACAGTCTTGCGGAAATCGTCAAAATATAGATCATGGATAAGAGCACAAAACACCAAACGAGGACATCAGTACTACGTCAAAAAAATCAAACAACTTGCGTTCACCAGGATTTGAACCGGGATCCTCCCGTTGGCATACGGGAGTTCTACCACTTCGCCCTACCACCAGGGACCAGCTTAAGGAAGCATTTTTTTTTTTTTTTTGTAGGGGAGTCGAGCTCCAAGTTTTATTTAAAGTCCTTAAAATGTCATGCTGAGGGAAAGAAAAGACTGTTGGTGGACCCAATGTCTGCAAAGAAGGGGAATAAGATATTTTTTGAATTAAGTTGGGAAAGAAATCTACTACTAATAAGGTGCGACACCTAGAGCCAATACAGTCTTGCGGAAATCGTCAAAATATAGATCATGGATAAGAGCACAAAACACCAAACGAGGACATCAGTACTACGCCAAAAAAAATCAAACAACTTGCGTTCACCAGGATTTGAACCGGGATCCTCCCGTTGGCATACGGGAGTTTTACCACTTCGCCCTACCACCAGGGGCAGCTTAAGGAAGCATGGGATGATCATCATATTTTACTTAGTCGAATCTGCAAAAATAGTTTAATCGAGTCGAAAATCATCAATATTTGGCCAATCTAAAGTAGACTAAGAATCTGAGGTGAAATTAATTTTGGCTGGTGGGACCGGCTAGCAAATTCAATGTCCATCTAATCATGAAGGCAATACAGTAATAAATGCTTTTGAAGCATATAGAAAGTAGGTAGCAAATCATAACACTATTGTTAATCATGCTATTTTCTTACATTCTATATTTAATAACGTCAGTCTGGACATTGGCGATTCATGGGCTGCATAACATGTCTGCATTAAGTAGGGGAATTTGAATCATAATCAGCATTTGACTCAAAGAGATGGTCAGTTTCATTGAACTGGGTGTTATCAGTAATATCAACTTTGGAACAAATAAACATCAATTCCACCTTCTTTAATATTTCAAACAATATGTCACCTAGGTTTCTATTACGACGTGGTCTTCTCAATGGTCGAGTACGTTCGTTTTGTTGTCTCGATCGCAGCCGTTGACTAAATCTCTGAGGCTCCGGGTCTTCGTTCAAATAAAACGTTGAAAGCATTGAGCAGAGGAAAGACGGTAAAATCAAAAATGGTTTTTGTTAATTGGTTGTAAAATCATTAATCATACGAGCCTTTCGACGCTTCGTGTGGTTTCCTGACCTACGCTTCGCTTCGGTGGAAATCGACCTACGTTCAAACGGCTCGCGCTGCCGCGGGCCCTTGGCTAATACAGTACGTATTGATAAAACCGAGAAAGGTGTGGATGAATCAAAAACTCGTTTTAAGGAGCCTATCCGACCTTGATGTAAAAAGAGGGTATATAATATGATAATAAAAGATAAACGTATTTATTCAGAAATGAATAATTAAAACTACTCAATAGTATCTTCATATATATGTATATTATTAGGGTTACAGTGTGTCTTTATTATACAGGGCAATATTTTTAATTTCTAGCTGTATTTTTTTATCCATCCACAAGGCATATTTTATATTGCCTTTCTCTTGAATCGACCATTGAGAAATAGCGAAAGCTTATCACTTGTGTTATTCAAATGAATCAAGAACTGGGAACCTCATTACTCAACTATTTTTACTATTATCAAGTACAAATACTAATTATTCGTAAATTCGCAGGGTTGATAAGATACTCGACTACCATAACTGTTAGCCATTATATCAAGTTATAGACTCCTATTTCTTTTATATGCATAACACTTCACCTTGAATTATCTTCTTTAGGCCTAGATTTCTTGGTTATCATCTTCCACACAGTGTTGGGTCAAAGCCATAATTTAGTTCTTTATTTACACTAAATACTAAATAGAAATACTTACTGAAAGGAACGTACTCTATATCTACAAGCTAGGCAGCGAAACGCATCAGTATGCCGTCCGTAACAAAATGCTGGCAATAAAGTAAATAAATTGGGAGCATATGCTTAGATGACGTTTCTTCCACAAGGCCTCGGGTCAAAACCAGGACTAAAGATTACAATGCGCAATCCGATACAAAGTATCTCGTTGCGGGGGGGGCATACCAACGTAATCACCTTTGTTATGAGCATTCACCAGGTGTTTAATGAGCTTTTGCTCTTTGATTATATAGATGAGATACGAAAGAAAAAAGAAAAAGTAGATTTTGCAAATAACGCCACATAATCTTTTTAAATAAAGTAATCTTTTTCTCCTGCCCACAAATATACAAAAAACGGGGCCGACTTACATTTACCTTACAGCATTCTTTTGCTACAAACCTCTAAAATTAATTTCACCTCAAATTCTTAGTCTACTTTAGATTGGCCAAATATTGATGATTTTCGACTCGATTAAACTATTTTTGCAGATTCGACTAAGTAAAATATGATGATCATCCCATGCTTCCTTAAGCTTTCCTGGAGTACTTTTTAAGGCGCATCCAATGGTATCAAGTAATGTAAATGTTTTGAGTAAACCTATTGAGCAATTCACGAAAATGTGAAAAGAGGTTTCTGGCCAAAAAGTCGAGATTTTACATATCAAGGTCTCACAAAGACGATTTCAGGAGTTACGTTAGATCGATAGCATCATTTTGAATTAATATATGCCTTAGTAAAAGCCTTCATTATCAAGGTAAAAAATACGATCATTTGGATTTCGATGAAAACCATGAGGGGTACCTCATGCTTTTTGGTCGATTTTTGGCCATCTTTTTTTTTGGTCCCCAAAAAGTTGAGCAAAGGTGTCAGAAAGTAACTGCCAGATGAGAGCAATTGTTTGGTACTATTCTGACGATCTAAAACGGCCTTGAACGCAAGAAAACGCAGTTCAAATGCACTCAGATTTCGCTGTATCAGAGACACTAAGGACTAAAAAGGGGAGATACCAGTATGCTACTTGCCTATATATGAAGTAACTACGTGTATATGGATGTAGAGCATCACATAAGAATCAGATCCACAGATAATATGAAGGATTTTAAGTGCAAGTGGAGGGCCAAAATGAAAGTAGCAGTATTTTGATAAGATATGCCAAGGCAATCGATAGCGTGAGCTACCGCTGCGTAGATTGGTTCTCACCGAAGCGAAGCGAAGATAGAGAGCCATCCGAAACATAAACACTCGTATAATTTAATGGTTTGTTTACTACAATGCTCCATTATGTCTCAAACATATTTTAATGGTATTTTGGCAATTCCTTAAATAGGCACTGACTTATTATTATACAAGAGTAAGTCTGGCTAAGGCTATTTTACCCATCTCCATTATCCAACAAGAGACAAATGGCATTGACGTAAAATTAATATGAGATCGATGTTATTTCATCTCAACTAGTTTAATACGTGCTTTAATTTTGTATGTCTCGGTTTTTCAACATCCAGTTATATCCAAACAATTAAGAGTATGGAGACGATTTCTTATTTTTACTATTATAGTAATAAATCGTGTAGCAAAAGTGGCAGAAGCAGGTTCATTTTCTCTCTTCCTTTGGTAGAAAACAGTAGTTTATTAAGAGTGAAAACTACCAGTAAACATTTCTTTGCCTTAGTGTCTAACGTTATGGATGTTCTTGATAAAAATGACACAAAAGAATTCAATCTGGTCATGGATAATGCTTCAATCCAGCTCTAAAGGACTTGAGCAAGATGTTCAAAGCAGAGGTTATCGTTGCGTGTACTTTTCTCCTTATCCTTAATGTTGAATTCAACTGAGGGATACTGGGCCGATAAAATATACCAAAAATAGTGTACTTGCACATCATACAATAATGTTCACATCAACTTGGTCAAACAATGTTGAAACCAATAAGCACCCGGTATCAGGTAACCCTAGCTTGCCTAAAATGTGAGCGCATTTGAACCTTAATACCCCATTTTTTTTTTTTTTTTTTTTTTTTTTTTTTTTTTGTGTGTTTATACATACACAGATGTCATTGCATCAGCTGCCAACAACACACCTTACTAAATAGACAAACAGTATAATCCTTGCATTGAGATTAGAATGAGGTGATGAGTTCAAAGTAACAACTTGATGGTAAAAAGCAGGTTGATTTCATTTCCAAATGTTACATGAAATGTCGCCCCAACAAAATCGAAATGTCTTACTAGAGTTGAGGGCATAAATCATGATAGCCATGCTCTTTACATCTCTGTATTTTACAGCTGTCATGCACAATTCACTCGTAGCAACAAATCGATTGCTAAATGTAGCACTCGTGAGACAGAGGCTGTTTATGGCTACGTATTAATGGGAGATCATGGACATTTTCACAGGGCAGATGCCCAAGAGTCCTTTGCATGTGATGGCGATATTTAAAGTTGACTTTGTGTCGATATGGCTCGTAGTTTGACTTGTAGCGTCTTTCGACAATAAGCCAAGAGGCATTGCAGCCATTTGATTTATAGATTTCACCAGAAAAAGCTATTGAACAAACGGCACATGCTCCAATTTTGATGATTGTTCCAGTAATTGATGACAATCCAATGACAAACGGGCCAATCACTTTATGGTTAAAGCCATTTATCTTTTTGCGAAACCGACATTTCCGCATATATGTATAAAAACCCTTAAGTTTTACGGACATTTCAATGTTCTTTTTTTGTTCTTCTTTTCCCCCCCAAAATGCGCCAACAAGATCAACATACTCATTCTACCACAAACTGCCCTTTAAGATCCATGGCCTGGATCACTGTGAATGAACAGACAACTGTCACTCATGCTACAGGCGATATCATCACTCTATTAGGGTTTAATCCAGTCGGACAATCATTAGATGACATTTGGCAGCCGTTACAAAAAGACATCTCTCCTTCAGCACCCACACGCCTTGTATCCACCGTCAACGAGAAGGTGCTAGAAATTTGTCAGCATGTGAACAATGATAAAACCTCTGCAAAGCCAACAACCACAACCATCATCTGCACCGATATGACCGAACTGAATCACATGTATACTGCCAGTCGTCAGAAATATAGTCAAGTGGCTATCACTCGGTTAACAATGTATGGTACCATTGATGCCGTATTTCAATCGGATGAGCAAAACACGATACTGGCAGTTGGCCAGCCCATGATGCGATATATCCATTCAGACGATGTGCAACAATTTTGTGCTGGACTGAAACAAGCGACTAAATACAATGTCATTGCTACATTTTGTGTGCGATTTATCGACGATGAAACGTTTGAATTCACTGTCATGGCAATTGAAGATGGGAAAGTGCTCTGCTTGATGAAGCCCTCCTTGGAGAAACAACCAGAACAGCAGAAAATCAGTTGCACCAACAACAGTGTGCTTCGCAACTCTGTGATACAGATCCAGCATCGATTTTGGTACGCCTTGGAGCACGGCATGACATTTATCGCTCGCAATCTAGCAAATAGCTTGATTATGATGATTCAAACTGTTTGGTGCTTTTGGCATGACAACAATAGTAACAACGAAGCTTGCACTTGGTCTGGTCTATTTTCAAGCTCGTCAGAGTATCTTGTAAAGAAGCTGGTGTCCACCACAAAGGAGAGGCCGGAAATTGATACCTTCTGTCACTTGGTGAGCTACATTGGCATATCAAAAACAACCTCAAGGGCTTGGTTTGATTTCACTCTAGATGCAACATCCGAATGGCTTATTCAAAAGGCATTAACAGATACCAACTCTAGTGAAAATGTCGACAGCTTAATCTAGTATAATCCCACCCTTTTTTTATTCTTGCTTCTCTCCTTAATTCAAATTATACACTGCATACTTGTTTATACGCATTTCATTATATAACATACCCATACATCACTATTGTAAAATATAATAATAATATATATATATATATATGTCCTAATTTAAAATCTGCCTCCGCGCTATTTAACAACAAAGGATTAAATTCACTTGCAATTCGTCTGTACGCTTATATAACTTACATTGGCTAAAGCGCTTAGCATACTCTTGGCACCAAATGTCAACATAGTACTCAGCTAAAAATATACAGATTAATTTCAACTATTTCGGTGGAAGATGTAAACAACAACAACAAAAACTGTACCTGACGTGCAGAGGAACCGACCCAGGCTGCTTCATCTAATCTTCTTTTCAAGAATCGCTCAGTCTCGGCATAATTAGGACTGGAATCTTTGGTCATATAAAGATCGGCTGTACTATAAACAGCAGCTAGAGAAGCACGTTTTGTGTACCAGTTCATCTACAGCCAGACTAATTAGCAATTTGCCATTGATTTGCTATCAGATGGACCTACGTCGGGACTTCTATCACCTGCATAGTACCAAATATCATCAGCAATATCTCCCAAATGCTTTAATGACATGGCAACATTGGATGGACGTGCCATGATGGCAAGTGCCTATATCTTGTTTAGCTCCTTGTTGGATTTCGGCTTGTGAGGATGCATAATTTTCTTACCTCGGGCCACTTTTGGATATAGGGTTTGTTCATATCCAAACGAAGTGATGTCAAAATTTGAACTCTCTCATTCATAGATAGGCTATATTCGCAAAAAAAAAATGAGTGTCCCTGTTCAGATGTCCTCTATCTCTATGGCTTGAAGCCGCGCATCAGTATGTCCTGATCCACACAAGTCCATCTTGCGTTTAACACTGAGGGCTCCACTATCAGTTCTGACGTATACACCATGTCTGTTGCATAAATCACAGTCTTAGAGCCCTGAATTCAGCTGATACTCGTGTTGTGTGCGTTGCTGGTTACTGCAAGATGTCCAATGTTGAGCACAACTTTCGAGGCAGGTGTGGTGCGCGGTTCAGAGACAAAGAAAAAAGACTACTGTCTAAACACTTACTTTTGTAAATCGCCACTAATATACTTTTCCTTTGCCAATTGAGCGAATTGTTTGCGTTGTTCAGTGAGATAGGCATCAATCAAACCAGCTTCTCCACCGGGAAACATACCATGAGCCACAGAGGGATAGCCCAAAGAGCGAGCGCCGTGTATTAAACTCTCCATGGACCAGCCATATTGAGCTACAAAAGGCATCGTGGCATACAGCATCTCCAAACGAGGATCTTGCGAAGCAGGTGGTGGCAATGCCTTTTCACTCTTAGGCGCTTCAACTGCTGGAGGTCTAGCAGCTGGCATTAGTCTTTTAGGATGGACGTGATGTGGTAAGCATGACTTACACTGTGGCATCGGAAGCAGAAGCAGCATATGTACGGCGAGCCATTGTTTGCAAACTGACGGCAGGAGCAGCACGCAATGTAACATGACATAAGGCTGGTGTTTGGCGAAGGGATCGAGCGGCAAGAGATCGAATAACAGACATGCTTGTATCTGGTGGAAATGGAACAAAGAGTAAGAAAAAGGTTGTTCACACCGTTATTGTTTATGAATGTAAATCAAACCCCCATCAACGGTCACCGCTGGTGATGAAACCAATGCAGTTTGATGTGAATATGGCATGATTTTCTTACCTTTGCGACGTTGCATTTAGGTGCTTTTCATGACGTTTGAGCCATTTTTAGAGTGGCAACAGTTTCTAAGCTGGAGCACCACTGCCAATGTCATTTTTGATAGCATGCATTAAACAGTACAATAATGAATGCCCTTTTGACAGGTTGCCCTGGCTCAATAATGCTCTTGCCTCTGATTCAAGTACAGATTTCAATTTGCAATGTCCGAAGATGTTACAATTGAAAGCGACTCAATAGTTAAACATGCAATTTCACGCATAATCGCAAAACAAGCGTATCATCGAATGCTCACTACTAGATTTAATACATGTGATGATACTCTACTACATTGGCAACGAGTCTCTTTCTGAGTAAACAACATCCCCATGCTTCCAATGTTGATCACACATCTTAGTGCACTTCCAATGTCCGTCCGGACCGAAATCAAGCGTTGGAGGTTGGGCGATCGAGAGGCAGGAGTGTGGTGTGTGATGGAAATGAACAAGAAGCCTCAAACTTGTAATCCATTTAAAGATTCTCTCTTCTTGGACACAGCCTAACGACCGGTTGCTAGATATAAAAAATGGTAATGCATCCAACACATACACTACGGGAGAAATGGAGACATTAGGTGAAATGGAATCAATGGATAGATATGGGATGGATGTTAGAATTTTAGATGGATGCTGGCAGGAGTGGGGATAAGGATGCATGATTGTGAATTATTTGGGTTCATTGAAAGAGCGAGAGATATAGACATGGCCATTATACAGGACTTCACCAGACGACTAATACCATGCAATCATTAGGGTATCGATCTCAAGAAACACCACGTCAAGAACTCTAACCGTACTGCTCCTAAGTCTGACAATGTCTACTTGGCTTTGCTCGTCAAGGTGAGTTTCTTTTTGCTTGTCCGTTATACAAAGAGTTGATACTAACTACAGCTTAGCTTTACCGTTTCCTCGCTCGTCGTACTGATGCCAACTTCAACAAGGTTGTCTTGAAGCGTCTCTTTATGTCTCGTGTCAACCGTCCTCCCGTCACTGTCTCTCGCATTGTCAAGAACAACAAGGAGGGTAAGACCGTTGTCGTTGTCGGTTCCGTCACTGATGACTCTCGTCTCTTGGATCTTCCCAAGCTCTCTGTCGCTGCTCTTCACTTCACCAAGACTGCCAAGGCTCGTATCTTGAAGGCTGGTGGTGAGGTCTTGACCTTGGATCAATTGGCCCTCCGTGCTCCTACTGGTGCTAACACTATCCTCGTCCGTGGTGCCAAGAACTCTCGTGAGTCTGTCAAGCATTTCGGTATGGGTCCCCATAAGAACAAGAAGCCTTTCGTCCGTTCCAAGGGTCGTAAGTTTGAACGTGCTCGTGGTAAGCGTGCTTCTCGTGGTTTCAAGGTCTAAATTGCATACACATGCTTGTTGCAAAATGGCTGTAGAAATAATGTTATCATTAATATATATAACAAACAAAGAAAGAATAAAAATCGATACATTCAACTCAACTGTGCATTAGTCTCTAGACAGTGGTTTAGATTGGGAAATGAAGAAAGCGGTTTGATTAACATCTCGAGAGTGGCGACGAAAATCATAACACAAGCGTGTTAGAACGAACAAAACACCACATAAGGTGGTCTTAATATTTTATTTGCAATTGATTTCTTGGCCTCAGTTCATTCTATTGTCTAGTACCAAGAGTGTGCATTGATCAAGAACCTAAACTACCACAACAACAACCCAAAGTCCCCTCTTTGTTTTAAAGCAAAACGCTTCTATTCACGAGCAACCACATGAAGGTGTAGGACCTTCTGCTCTCTAACCAGACCCCAATGCCAGCAAAAAGTATACCTGTGTATCAAGAAACGGCGGCCAGTAGAGCAACGCACATATCACTAACAGGAACGAAACCATCGGTGATACGGAACTTTTACAGATATAAATGCCAACAAAGCAATGCATACATCAATAACAAGTATCATGAGCTATTATTGAGACAGATGCTTGCAAGGTAACGCATACATCAATAACAAGAACACGAAATTAGAGAGGAAACCTTTTTTTTTTTTGTCAAATGATGCTGTGATTGTTTATATACGGATAGGACACGGAACACCTAATAATTCGAGCTACCGAGTTATAGATAACCTATGTTCGAGCTGATTTTAAGGTATGGCTTTTGCTAGATGCATCCTTACAGCCATCATCGGCTCACTATTAAACTGTATCATTGTGCTCTAATTTTGCGATATAACAGTGCCATTCGACCTAATATTTTCAGCTGAATACTTGAATGTAATAGCATGTTCTAAATCTAGATTAGTGCATACAATGACTTTACGCCTTTGTATCATAACAAGAATGCGCCTATTGACAAGCAAATGCATGGAGTATAATCAAAATTGACATCTTTCGAGCCTTCATATCTTGACATTTAGACCTTTCTGAGCCACCGGAATAACGCCAAACAATTGCACTCGAGTAGCAGTAACTTCCTGCCACTTTTGCTCAACTTTTTGAGGACCCAAAAAACATGGCCAAAAATCGACCAAAAAGCATGAGGTACCCCTCATGGTTTTCACCGAAAATCAAACGATCGCGTCTTTGACCAAGAAAATGAAGACTTCTACTATGGTATATATTAGATCAAAATGCTCCTCTCAATCCAAAGCAACCCCTGAAACCTTGTCTGTGAAACCTTTATATATAAAATCTCGACAGTTTTATCATAGACATCATTTCGTATTTTTAAGAATAACTCAATAAGTTCATTCAAAAATTTTCTTTTATTTGGTACCATTGGATGCGCAATGAAAAGTACTCTTAGAAAGCTTAAAGAAGTATCCGGCGACCATCACAATTGATATAGTCGAATCTTTGGATAAAGATTTAATCAAATCGAAAAAAGCAAAATTTGGCCAATCTTGGACAAAAAAATTGTTCTGCGTTTAAATAGAATTTGGCGGGCGGCATTGCTGCCTGATCAAAATACCTTTTTGACGATGACAAATGATGATTCGGATGCTGATTCAATGTGGGTCATGAAGTCGAGACGACTATCGCATAACCTGGATACTTTCTTTACTCTTGTTGGGAATTTTCATATCGGGCAACGCCAGCCAGCTTGGCTCATCACCGTCAAAAATATATGTAATGTCAACTTCCTAATCATGATTCTTTGCAACATTTCAACATCATGTGGCATGTAGGCAGTAGTTTTATTGACTCGTTTAAACGAGGCTACTGCTAATGGCTGAAAAACTATTGTTTTGGGATACAATGAGGATATCTTTAAAACTTGTATCAGAATATTCATTGGTTGCGAAGGATGCCTGCGATCTCATTGATAGTAATAAGTATGCCTATCTTTACCAACGATTAGTTCCATCTCATTTGCGGTTGAACCGAATGTGAGAATCTTTGTTGATATGATTTTCAGGCTTGTCGTTCTTCTTCTTCAACCAGGATCTCGTGTGCATGCTTGTCAATCCGGACAAGGGCTTGTTGAGCCTTGTCCAGTGCTCAAGGTTTTAAATCTTATATGCCTCTGACTTCATAGTATTTGAGTATAGTATACAACACATGGGCCATTTCGATGAATAGTTGCCTGATATTGGCAAGAAATATCTTCATATATGCATACAAATAATGCACAGCAAGAACAAACTAAACCTCAAATACTATATATACGTCGCCATAGAAAGAGACAATTGCAATTTTAAATTTGTAGCATTATTCTGTCTTATAAGAATCAATAAGTCTAATATTGCTGTCAAAAGCTATAAGTATGGAACCAGTAGGAGATACATAGAAGTTCTTAGGATAATTCATATCAAGTCTGTTTATAAGTGGGTATCAATCCATAGTTTAAAAACAAATATCACACCACCTCAATCTGTCATGGTTACAACATCAAGTAAGAATATTATAGCGATAGCTCAGTGAAGCCTATCAAGGTTACTAAAATTGACTACCGTTAAGGCCAATGCTCTTGCACTGATTACTTCTTTAAATCAGAAATAAGCAATAATTGCCAGATATCGCAATGACAGCACTTATTGCACTATGCCATCATTAACCCTACCAGGTAACTATAAATGTATAAATACTCTTCTTTTTCTTACTCGCTTCCAGGATCTTCAGTTCATTTTACACACAAATAAAATACAGTTGATTTCTATTGTATTCTATTATTGTTTTATTCTTCTTGAGAAATCTCTTGAATCTGATTTCACTGCAGTTCTCAAGCCACTTTCAAAATGTAGTAACTTAGATGATGTTGGTGGTATCGCATCACATCAATGATGATTACAAGTCCAGTCAATTCCGTGTGCACGGGTGCCTCAGGAACTGCAATAGATTAAATCTCTTCAATGTAATAAAGATGTTGGAACCCACCTACAATATATGAAGCATACCGACTTAGATGATCTCTCAACTAGCTATACCAACATCAATATGGCCCTAGTAGTATGCTATTTATATACTATCTCAACCTAGTGGTCATTAACCAGGAATCTACTACTACCATCATATTTAAGATGAATAGATGATCTGTAATGAAGAAGCTCTTTGCTTTGCTTTAGGTATAGTTCACAGCTGACTGATTTATCGTCTTTATTATTAAGAGCTCATCATACGTAAAAGCAGTGTATTACGTTGTTAAGGTGATGGTACGTATATGCGTTTCCTACTATATAGTAAATTCAAGAGACATCACTCAAATCAAATTGTGCATTAAGTGCCAGATCAGATATCTGCACCGTCTTATACCTTTAACTAAAGAAGGACTTAAATTGTATCTATTTCGCTACCCTTTTATTACAAACATAATATCATGATAAATGACAGACTAATAAGAAATCAACTAGTTGTAGACCATCGATTCCTGAACCTCTGAGCCAATCAAATCGCTTGAAAACTCCGCTGACCTAAAAAAAATTTGCGAGGGTTTCCCCCTGTTTTGAGGTGAGGCAAAATTTTAAGCGCCGCTATAATAGCAATATAGCCGCTGCTATCATCAAATTTCCCCCAGGTGCTAGAGCATGCCTTACTTACACCACTTAGCTTTAAATTCTGGCATTGAGACCCTCAATCATCACTAAAGTACAGTGCGCGAAAAAAACGTTCCAGTGTTTTGCCAATTCGTAGTTTTACACTTACAGCTCTGTCAATTTTTTCCAGTTTTAAAACTAAAGTAAGACTACGAAAGCTTGAGTTTTTAGCCACAAAATTAGCTACTAAAATAATTGATACAGTAGATATTAAGCAAGTGCAACTGACGTAAAGTAAAAAATTTCGATTTCGTAAAATTGGAAATATCGCTTGATGACCTTATTGTTTGTATATATTTCACGAAAATAATCTGAGAGCCGTAATTTTTTATATCAGTTATGTTTAAAATGTTAGTTATCCGAGGAATGCTTAAAAAAGTATAAAGAAGCCTGAGATTTTGGTCTTTTCCCTCATTATATTTTACCATCTTTACTTCATCACTTTTTTTAACATGACACGTCCCATTCCTCAAGAGGTTCAAGGATTTGTCAAGGCTCTTTTCAACCAAGGTTGTTCCCTCCGTGCCATTCAAAAAATCTTCCCAAATTTGTCCGTCAGTGTACTTTCTCGCTATAGGAAGAAGTTTCTTGGTCATTCAAAACATGCCAAACCCGGAAAACGCAGCAAAATCACTACGCAAAATATGAACTACATTGAGAGAAATCTCCGCAATGGTAATTTAAACGGCCCCAAGGGTGTGCAGTGCTACCTTGCTCATATGGGAGTTCAGATGACTTTGAGGAATATACAGTATATACTCAAGCGCAAAGGGTTCAAGGCTAAAAAAAAGGTAAAAGCCAATTTTGTGTCTGCGGAGAACCGGAAAAAACGTTTTGTGTGGGCCAAGAGACATAGACATTTGACTGCGAACGATTGGCGTAAATGGGGATTTTCCGATGAAACCAGGGTCAACATGTGGGGATCTGACGGCGAATCTTTCTACTGGACTGACAGGCCCACTGAGTTGATGCCTCATCAAACTGAGGCTCAAGTTCAGGGAGATGGTGGTGGCGTTGTTTTCTGGGGCATGATAACAGCGGAGGAACCCAGCTATGGTTCCACCATTACCGAAGGAACTGTTAACTCAGAAGTTTATGTTGTAATTCTGGACTCATCTTTGCTAGACACTATCGAGTACTATGGGCTGGACAAGAAAACGTTTAGATTCCAGCAAGATAACGCAAGACCACATACTTCTGGTCCCATTAAAAAATGGTTCACGCATCACGGATTCTCTGTTCAAAATGTCCTTGATTGGCCTCCCCCCAAAGCCCTGACCTAAACCCCATTGAACATGTCTGGCATCAACTAAAACGTCGTTTGAACAAGTACCCTACTAGGGCCACCAACATTTCTGAGTTAGAAGACAGAATTGAACAGGAATGTTATAAATTCACAAAAGAAGACTGTCTTAAATACATAGGCAGCATGCCACGCCGAATCAAAGCGGTTATCAAGAGTAAAGGTGGTCCAACTAAATATTGAGCTTTTTTATAAGATTTAATAAATTCGACTTTTCACTTTTCATTAGGCTACCATTCTTTTTCTAATTACGTGAATAAAGTGCATAATATATCATCTGATAGCCAACTACTTAGGCTATTTATGGAACTAAGAAAACCCCAGTAGCTTTGATATTTGCAGAGAAAACTGGCTATAAGTGCAATTTGGCAAAACACTGGAACGTTTTTTTCGCGCACTGTAAGTAGTGATAACCAAGTGGAGACAGCCTATCTGCGTCCTAGCCTCGGATAGAGTCTCGTTGAGCTTCAGCGATAGGCACATCCACACAACGTAAAAAAGACATGCTTCAAAGAAACATGATAATAATAAAAGAAAGAAAAGAACATACTACTATAGGAGTATAGTAGTACGTAGGCAAAAAAGGGATACTCACACAAAGTGAGTCAAAGAAAAGTATAGCAAACAAAACATCAGAGACGTTCAGAACAACTCGTTGTTGTTGCAACAAAAATCCATACATGAACAATATACATGGTAATAGTCGGATGTAAAGTAACACAACCAACAAAGAAAAAGAAGAAAAAGCAACAAAGTAAACATCATGAATGCATTATCATGAGAAAGGAAGCAATAATACAAACGTTCAAAGAAGTTTTATACCATTGCGACCAGAAGAAAGAAGATACTTACCACTTACCACCACCGTAGATAGACCAGAGGATACGCAATCACCGAATACAGACCAGAGAACGAGCACGCAACAAACGCAGTAGATCTGGAAAGATCATATTAAGAGCAGCAGCAGCAGCAGCAACACCAGCACCATAGACAAACTAAAGAACGAACGCCATCAGTAGAGAACAGACAAAGACCAAAGAAGTTACTAACTGCTTATCGGCATCGCAGATAGACCAGAGGATATGCAATCACCAGATATAGGCCAGAGAACGAGCATGCACCTAGCACAGTAGACCAGGAAAGACCATATTAGCAGCAGCAGCAGCAGCAACACCAGCATCATAAACAAACCGAGGAACGAACGCCACCAGTAGAGACCAGACAATGGCCAAAGAAGTAATCACCAGACATGATAAACCAAAGAATGAGGCAGCAGAGATGACAGAGAAGTAACGGCAGCAGCACTCACTCAAGCAAGCAAGAAATTATTAAAACCTAATAAACAAACTGAATTAGTGTTAATTCTACGCCTTCCAGTGCTCGTTATCAAATGGTACCTAATATATTCCATTTCAAAGAAGCAGTATCAAGTTCTTCCAACAGTACAAGAAAGATTTATCGGTGCTAGAGTGTTATTATCAATCAAACGATGTCCAAAACCACCATGGTTTGATACTAAAACGCGTTTTACAAAAAGGGTGAAAAAACGGGTCCATGAAAAAACGAGAGAGCACCTTATCCGACGTCACGACCAGTAGATTTAGTCTCAGTCTTGTATGGTAGCAGCAGTAATTGCGGCAATTTAATCTGAAATTGTGCAGTGGGTATTTTCGTGTTCAAACTTGACTTGATCTCACATCCTTTAAACGTTTTTGCCTAGCGACAGGGAAATTACAGTTTCAACCTTACTTCGAGCCAGTCTGTAGCCCAGCTCCTTTAGAGGATTCAGTCGTCTCATTTGCTCCTTTGATTGAGCAGTTTCGTCTCCTTGATGATCAACCTCTTGGTAATGTTCAGGCCTCGGCTAAGGCATTTCGTCGGGCTGTCCTTTCGTCTGTGGTCTCTCCTTTGGCATTGCGCAAAATCTCTGCGTCCAGCTGGAAATTTTTTTGGTCCCTGTCTCTTACCACTGTCCAACGTAATGTGATATACCGTCTCATTCTGGGTCGAATTCCTCACCGCCGATTTTTGCATTTTATTATGCCCAAAGTCTTTGAGTCTCCTCTCTGTCCAGTTTGTTTGTCTATGAACGATTCCCCAAGTCACCTCCTCTTTCATTGTCCTTCTAAAGAGAAAGTTTGGCAGGGAGTCATCTTCGAGTTTCTGTGGCCTACCACCTCGATTCTAGATATTAAAGAGGCTCTTCTGCAACTTGATTTCTCCAACGTTTGGTATTGCCAAATTGCTGGAATCAAGCCTTTCCGAATCCTCATCATCACCCTTGGTCAACTGTGGCTTGCCCACATGAGGTTCATCTATGACAATGTTCCTATGGACCATACAGCGATATTGGCCAGTATTCGAACCAGTGTTCGTCAGACCATTGCGGAAGATCAGTGCCATTCCCTCCTGTAATCCAAAGCCAATTATTAGATAGTTTTTTTTTTATATAGTTTAGTTTAGTATATTATTCTTCATATTTTAGCTTATAGTTATCCAATTCTTTATCTAAATTGCACTCGCCTCTTCACTCTGACCTATTACTCTCAGTGTACGCGAATCAATCAATAAACAAAATTTAAAAAAAAATAAACGTTTTTGCTAAATTTGACTATGAAAGCTGTCGTTGTCATACCCAACTTTCTAATACACCTCTAGAGGGCAAAAGAAGCCGCATCGAATGATACTGGTTACTCTTAGCTTTTAAGCCAAAAATAATGAGAAATTTCTAAAAATATGAAAATAGGTTTTCTGTGAATATGTCAAAATTTAGCATATAAAAGTCTCATGTAAAGAGTTTCCAATGTTGCATTCCATCTCTACGATCAATTTGATATCATATGTATCTTAGAAAAAGTCTTTATTTTTGGGGTGATGTTGCATACAAGCATGCATCTTAGGCTACATTCACTTTCTCCTCAAGCCACCTTTTACAGTGTAGCAGCATAGATGATGTTTATCGTATCACATCACATCTACGTTTACAATTCCAGTCAATTGTGTGTGCACAGGCGCCTCAGGAACTACAATACATTCAATCTCCCCAATGTCAAGATACCGAGATCCACCTACACTACATGAAACATATCGACTTAGGTGGCCTCTCAACAAGCTATACCAACAATCCATAAGGCCCCAGTGGCCTGCTATTTATATACCATCTCAACGTAGTAGTCATTGACCAGGGATCTACCATATTTAAGCAAGCTAGATGCCCTGTAATAAAGAAGCTTTTTGCTTTCGTTTTAGATACAGTTGACAACTGATTATTATCATCGACTTATTATTACGAATTCATCAGGTGAAAAATGCGATCGTTTGGTTTTCAAGAATTTTCCCTTGGTATTATTACTCATGGAAAAACGATGATTTTCATGAATTTGCAAAAACCTAAAAATTTTGAGATAAAGCATCAGGAAGTAAAGCGTGGCCAAGAGGAGGTGTGTGGTGCTATTCCAAGCGCTCAAAACGCTTTGTGGCATGAATTATCCATGCTTGAAAATGGCTAGATTTGAACAGAATTCGACCTATAAGTAAGGCGTTATAGGTTGCATTGCCAAACCAGTAGATAAATCACATTTCTACTTGACGATCCAGATATTCAGCATTGTGTGAAGCTCAAGCCTTAAGTGATAGATGCTTTTATTATGACCCTGAGGCATAAATTTTTCTGTTTGAAATGCGCTATTTCAGTAATTTGAGGACTTGAACGTCAATGATATTACGCAACCTTGAATCTAACAACTTGCTCGGATTGAACGAAACGCTCGTTAGGTCAGTAAGGCACTTTTAATGGTCGTCCACAACAGAGATGCCATACCTAGCCAGAAAGCTAGACTTGAAGTCCATCCATATCATAATGTTAGATACTCATGATTCATAAGGAGAAATGGCTGATAGTATTAGACATGCTGAGTCGGTGTCAGCACAATATGTGGAACAAGCAACGAAATCATATATCAAAATTGATTAAACAGAGACTCTTGATACCTACAAACCCTGTGATAAAAGAGTCGACATCTGGAAACTGTAATGAAATCGAGTTTAAATGGATTCACGGAGCTACACTACCGAAAAGGCAAATGATCCAAAATCAATCGCCCAAACGCTAATTTTTGCTACAGTAGTGGCGCATATAAGCTTTCTGTTGTGCGTTAACCAACAT
This sequence comes from Mucor velutinosus, assembly GCF_035048745.1. Classification (NCBI taxonomy): domain Eukaryota; kingdom Fungi; phylum Mucoromycota; class Mucoromycetes; order Mucorales; family Mucoraceae; genus Mucor; species Mucor velutinosus. Next base: position 799,896 of record NW_027041921.1, read on the forward strand.
TAGTCCATAATACATACCCTGCATTTATTCTATAGACTTGAGCGCCGTATGGACGCTTTTGTGTTATTGTTACTGAAGAAAGACGTATTTTTGCCATGCCAAACTCCATTTTTGAAAGAAAGTATCGCAGTAGGTATCCAATCGATGCCTCATTTTGTAGAGCAAACATAGGTGAACAGAATTCAATATATGAGAGGACGTGTTTAGTTGGCAGTTGAATAAAGAATAGTGCTTAAACACTGTTCTTTGTTAATATATTGGTTACTTTACACTTTACTGTCTTAATAATTTGACAGCCAATGTAACGACTGAAAACCTGTTTATATTTCTGACACTACTTCCCAAAAGAGGGTACATTATGACCTTGTAATAAAGCATTTAACTTTGCTAAAACGCGTGAAAAAGCTGTGCCTCCTTACTAGTTGTTACTAGTTGTTACTAGTAGTACCATAATGCGCAGCACAAGTTTGACCCTTTGTTAAACAAACGATAACGAAGCTTGATATGATCATGCGGTTTTGACTACAATGTTTTCCAATACCTTATCCATCAGTATCCTACTTATAATCGGCAGGTCTTACATGAGAAAGGTAACTGAGCAAAGACGCTCTCAAAGTGATTGAAGTTTCAATACCAATATACGTGGCAGGTATATTACCATTCTACTACTTAGGATGTAATATAGAGGTGTACCACTCGAGCGATGATCTCGTCTGATGCTGCGCCTCGTTCATTTGCCTATCATTTAAACCGGATATCCAGTGTTTAATGAGCTTTTGACTACAGCATACTATAGCCTTACATCACCTTCATTTAAGGTAGCTTGCAGTATTTGAGACGCAAAGTCGATTCCTGGCTCTTATCTATGTGTGCACATCAGATATCCCTAATTTCTGTCTAATACTTTGAAGCAAATGCATTGAACGTGGGCTAGCTTATATTTTCAGTGCCTTTTTTGAATCTTTATATATTGGAGGATCTCAAACAAAAGATGATAACTCTGGATACCTAATGAGCCTTTTCTATTCCGTTCATACATGACCATACGTATGTATGACATATCTTCAGGCAAAGGGAAGGAAAATTACCATCTACGGCCATCATGCTTAAAACCTAGATCAATAAGATTCGTCTGCGATTGATCCCATTTGAAGTTTGTAATCCTCACCAGATGAGCGTATCCACTACGTGTACCAAGAGAGAATCCATGTCTTACATGAGCGCAAAAAAATAAGCAGGCTTACTTTGTTCAAGTTATATTGTCTATCATTCGCGGCCTAATCGATATCATCCATGGTGCAAGAAAATCAAAGGATTATATGGCGACGAAACCCCTCCTTAAGCTTGTTACCAGACAAGCCGATCTGCACCACATATGAAACACTAAATGAAATCTTCATGATCAATAACTGCCTTTTTTCATCCACATGAGACAAATGAAAACTGGGGTTCAAAATTTCTCGGCTTGTTGGCCAATGACATAGTTTAGGTACCTTTAAATGATTTGTGAGTTACACCAAATATGGGTGGAAAAAATGGTGGCTGCTGTCAATTATATTTCTTGGACATTATAAATACTCGATGCTTCCTTTTTATATGTAAAAAATCTTCTTTCTCTTTTTTTTATTCTTTTTTCGCATTTCACAAAAATCTAGAATAATGGTGCGTACAACGTTACGTAAGAAGATTGTCATTGTAGGCGATGGTGCTTGTGGAAAAACAAGTTTGTTGATAGTATATCAAAACGGCAAATTTCCAGAGGTAATGTTTACTCATATGTGCCTCGAAATTCTCTAAAGCAGCAGACAGAAATATCTACCAACAGTATTCGAGAATTACATTTCTCGGGTTGACTTGGATAACAAGCCCGTTGAGCTTGCTTTGTGGGATACAGCAGGTCAAGAAGATTACGACAGACTACGTCCTCTCTCTTATTTTGAAACAGATGTCGTGGTTATATGCTTTGCAGTGGATAACATGAACTCGTATCAAAATGTCAGGGACAAGGTACACACTCGAACCGGTTAACTGACTCGTACATTTCACTAAACAAACGAAAATCATCTAGTGGTTACCTGAAGTGAAGCACTATTGTGGAAATAACGTATCATTAGTTTTAGTGGGGCTTAAAATTGATTTACGAACGGATTCAAGCGTCACCATTAGCCATCAGCAGGTATAATGAAAACCAACGGCTTTCTCTTTCATCAAAACTATCAGATGTTTAATATTCTATACATGATTAGGGTCTGAAATTAGCGAAAGAAATAGGAGCTAAATACGGAGAGTGTAGTGCAAAGGCAAATATCAATGTCAAGGATGTGATTAAACTCGCAGCTCAAGTAGCCGTTAAACCAAGAAAGAAATTGTTGAGAAAAAGGCAATTCCAATGTAATATATTGTGATTGCACTCTACAGCCTTCTTCCAACCCCTGTTCGAACCGCTTTCGATACATGAATTACCATGTGCACTGACAGCTCTTATAGTGCCCTCTAGAAACCAATTAATTATAAACAAATGCCATCTCTACCATAGATACCGTTCCAGTAAATGACACTACTATCCCCTCTTCTCATACTCTCCACTACCTACTCATCTAAGCTGATCTACACAATCAAATAAAATGAAAAACGCCTATATCAATTTATTGCAATCAGTTATACCAACTCTCCACCAGATTCAATGTGATACCATCCACACGCTTTATGGTAACACTCTTTTTTTTTTAGTGTTTCGTTGTAAACAAATGGTTTAAAGTAATCCGGGATTGCATCCGACACCCGAGAAAGCTACCATTTTTGTTTTGTTCAAGGAGCTTTGATTGACAAAATCCATGAGCTGCTTAGACGCAATACATCCATTGTAATGCACATGATATCACATCATGTCACTTATCATGCAGAAAATCAAGCACATTCTTAAATGGGGGGGGAGAGCGAAGCAAATCAGGCACACACACACAAACACACACTACAAAAGCGGAGTGAAGAAAGTGCTACAACAAAGACAATCAAATTGCATGTAACAACAACAACAACAACAACAACAACAACAACAACAACAACAACAACAACAACAACAACAACAACAACAGCAGCACTATGTAGGGCATTTGCAGGCAGGCAGGCAGGCAGGTTAATTTCGATTTATTGAAAGCATATAATACAAGGGAGAATTAGTAGATTATCATATTAAGCAAGAAAAGAAAAGTGGTGAATTAGAGGCAACAGGTTGATTGTGTTGGGATATATTATACATTAAATGTTGGTGGTGGTAGTCGTAGTATTATGAGTAGTGGCATTCGGGGGTGTATCATTGTCAGTAGTTGGTGCAGCGTTTGCTGCGACCAAGGATAACCGAATCGCCTCCATAACGAGTATATCTTCCAAATCAACATTAGCAAATGTATCGTAGATTGTATGCGTGCTCTCCTGTGATGAATATCTCTCTAGGTTGTAAGATGAGGATGATCTTCTTGCTGATCTCGAGCCTCTCTCTCCATTATTCAATTGAACGCGTCTTCGGCGGGTGGTACCAACAGCAGAAGATCTTCTCTCCTCCAGCATTTCCTCCCATCTAGGTCTGATCGTGTCTATAGCGAGCATGGGTTGAGCATGTGTTCCATCATCCTCATGTGCAATCCACCTACCGACGAGCACCACATCCGGATCATCTCGATCCAGTCTCCATTTTCTTCTTGGGTTCTTTTCCTCTGTATTATTAAACAGATCCAGTCTTCTTTTCTTGAAAGCCGTATAATGCTTACTCCATTCTGGTGGAATGTACAATACTCCCAGGTCTGGTTGTACACAAAAGGGACAAACAGCAGGTACAAGCGGAGACGATGAAGATCTTCGGAGCTGTAGAAAGCACTCTGTGCAAATCGATTTATCACAGCATCTCGTCCTGTTCATTCTAGAAGGATAGTACTATAGAGCGCATACGTTGAATCAGTACATTGATTGATAAAATGCCTCTGATGTCTCACACTCACCAAGAAGCAGATGGGACATTCAGTCTCATAGGAAAGCTTTTTGTAGTTGGAGCAAGGTTCAATCAAACCTGCGCATGGCCAGCGTCAGAGATTCACATGTCAATTGGTGTCGAGGAGCAGAATGAGCTTACCTGTGTAGAAAGGAGCTAATTGGCCCTTCCTGATTAAATGGCGAACAATGTTGATATCATAATCGTTATCTGCCGTGTAGATACCCTGCGGTATCAATGACCCATGGTCGACAGATGTGAGATGAGTTGTATTTACAACTTTGGAACAGGCGTGTCCCATAAATTCCTTGAGTTTGTTAATTTTGTAGTATGAAAGAGAGAGATAAAAAAAAAAAAAAAAAAAAAAAAGATCAAGAGATCAACTGTGAGAATGCAGAGAAAAAGAGAGAGAGAGAGAGAGAGAGAGAGAGAAGCAAATAGAGTTTCCTGTTCTTGTGTTCAAAATCTTAACCATTTGCACACCCATATGAAGAACAATAAAAATAGAGACCCAATGACTTGCAATAGTCACAGTGATGGATGATTCCATTCTCTACACATGGTATCATCATTGATCGTATCGCTAAACAAGCTACAGATGAATTGCACCTGATGCTTTATATTGAAATATGTTACATTTTGCCATTTCCTCTCTCTTTCTCTTTCTCTCTCTCTCTCTCGCTCCCTTCTTGTTGGATCTTTCAATAAGGTAACGTATGAGATGTATCGGGGGAAGAAGGGATTCATATCATCCAATGGCATTCGGAAGGAAATGCGCACAACCAAAAGCCTCATGTAGTCCAAAAATACCACTTGCGGGGAAAATCCATTAAAATTAATAAGGGGAAGGGTGTGTTGTGTAATGAGAAGTGAGTGAAAAGGCTATTTCGCTCTTTTTCCTTGTTTTCCTCTTTTTCCTTCTCTTCTTATCATTAAAAATGTCGACTGTTTCATCTAACAAGAACAAACCTGGTAGACCACCAAGCTCGCTAAGCACCAATTTAGCTGCAATCCAATCTTCTGAATCTGATATGCTATCTGTATCCAGTAGACAACGGCAATCCAAGAAGGATGAGGTATGTTGCTATCAAGAAATGCCAACTTCAGTCCATTGCTTACGGCAAACTACTGCTTTTCTAGGCCATCCGTAAGAAAATCGAACAGGAATTGATGAAGAAGAGGGGTGGCTCTACACGTATCAAGCAAACCAAGAAAATCGCAGGTACAGTATCTGCTCTCCGGCCTGCTCAGGCACTTACTGTGAGGGAGACCATTCTCGTCATTGAGGCTGCTCAATTGATGGCAGCAAAGAGAAGCGACTGTGTATTGGTGGTAGATGATGAGGAGCATCTAAGCGGTATTTTCACTGCAAAGGATTTGGCTTATCGAGTCGTTGCAGATAACTTGGATGCAAGGTACATTTCACGATACAGCATCACAGCATTTCGATTCTAACTGTTGATATACCTACTAGAGCAACTACCGTGGCTGATATCATGACTAAGAACCCAATGTGTGTCACTGCTGATACATCTGCGCAAGATGCTTTGAATTTAATGGTATCCCGTGGTTTCCGTCATTTGGTAAAGTATTTAGGGGAAAAAAAAATCATTCGATTTAATATCACTCACAAACAAATAGCCTGTTTGCAATGAAGAAGGTGATATTTTTGGCTTGCTCGATATCACCAAATGCATTTATGAGGCATTGCACAAAATGGAAAAGGCTTACGGATCTTCACGCAAGCTGTACGATGCATTGGAGGGTGTGGAACGTGAATGGGCAAATAGTCCTGTGCAGTTTGTGCAATACATGGAGGCATTGAGGGATAAAATGTCCTGCCCTGATCTAACTACGGTGCTTGATCAAGCAGGCCCTGTTCAAGTCAATGTCAAAGCTCAGGTTCGAGAAGTCGCTAAATTGATGAAGGAATACCATACTACCGCAGTTCTGGTCATGGATCACGGAGGTTTAGCTGGTATCTTTACTGTAAGTGCCTTGATCCAATGATGTGCATGAGATGTGTGTTTTCTGATCCGCCCTATGCTGTGTAGTCCAAAGACATTGTATTGCGAGTCATTGCTGCTGGCCTTGCTCCTGATAACTGCTCTGTTGTGCGTGTCATGACGCCTCATCCAGACACAGCACTCCCATCAACAAGTATTCTGGATGCTCTCAAGAAAATGCATGGTAATTATAACATTTGGTAATTTACCGCGTGATTATTTTTTTTTTTTTAAAAAAAAAAATCTTTTATTTAATCAGATGGCCATTACTTGAATTTACCTGTATTGGATGAAGACAGGAATATTGTAGGCTTGATTGATGTTCTTAGACTGACATATGCTACTCTTGAACAGGTAACGTTGTGGAAGAGACAGCGTACTGCACAGTGATATTAACATTCATGTAGATCAACAGCATTGAAGGTAATCAAGGGGATGGTGGTAAATTCTGGAGTAGCATTGCGGCAGGTGATCATACAGAGACCGAGTCAGCCATCTCTGATTCACTTTCTCAAGCTGCTAATTCGCACATGTTTCAACCCTCCTCGCCTCAATACGAGCACTCTGCTCGCTTGTCCTCAATCTCGCCCATGCCCGGCCATGCTCCTACTTATACTGGTCTAGGTTATGCTGCTGAACTCACTCCTGCAGATTCAGCCTCAGTAGTTCACGACGACAATCATTCAACCGTTTCCTCTCACATCAACAACACCTTCTCTTTTAAATTCAACTATGGTAACAAAACGCATCGACTTCGCCATGATAGCAGCAACTTTCAAGGTTTGCTAGAGGCCATCCAACAAAAGATCATGGTCGAGCATTTGTCAATTTCACAATCCTACATTGCTGTTGGCAGAGAGAGCGATAAGCATGATGAAGACTGGCTCACAGTGGCCTATTTGGATGATGAAAACGACCAGGTCCTGATGACTTGTGATTCTGATCTGGCTGATGCTGTGCAAATTGCCAGAAAATCAGGACTAGATCGTGTGCGTTTGTTTGTCCATGATTCGCTTGCTGATGCTGTTGCAGAACAACAAAAGTTGCAAAAAAAGCAGCAGGAAGAGGAGCTGGCAAACTCGAGTCAATTCATGATAGATGCGCCCGCAAGCCAACCTACGACATTGGGCCACTTGTTGGCAGCCACCTCACCTGTAGCAGAAAACAGAAAATTGGAAGATTTGAGCGAGGTTGCAGAAACAGACAAGGAGGAAGACGATGAAGAAGAGGATGAGCCAGTGATTAAGAACAAAAAGTCGAGATCACTGTCTTCCTCACACACAATGAAGAAGAGAGACATTGCTGCTGAATACAACTTACCTATTCCTCAAGACATGCTGTTGCCTGCAGCCATTACATTCTTGGGTGTCGTAATTCTAGGTGTATTTACCATTTCCAAACTGACAGGTGGTTCAAATACCCGTTATTAATTTCTAAAGTGAACAACGAAAACATAGAATTAGACATGTATAAATGACACCCCTCCACTCATTTACCCCTCCTCGCGCATAGTTACCATTCAATATTAATAGTATCCCCATTCCTTATTTGCAATAAACTTAATATTCGAGACCTGAATTGGATGGAATTTAGGCAATAGCTCTGCCTATACCAACTGCAATGCCGAGTGGCATGCATAAGCTCGCCCGACATTTTGTACAAAAATTAAGTGGAAACAGCAAGATGGGTAAAAACTGAAAAAAAAAAAAAGTCTAAAGCTACTGTCGGAATTGACTATCCAATGCCAGCTTGTGGCTCATGTTATAATAAGCAGCAAACAGTTATATACGAAGGTATCTTGGTTTGTACGAATTTGAATCATGGTGCATTCTTGGAAATGGACTTGATCTCAACAGTACCAACAACAGAAAAACCAAGGACAGCCATCGAATGAGCCATTTCGAAGCATTGTGCATCGATTGAATTAGAGATATCACCCCTCTGTTGCACGTCTTGTTTTATAGTGTGCTACTGTAACGACAATTCCTGATACGGTTTACTGACCTAGGCTTTGGGAATACGATAAAGAACTGATCCAAGATGAACGCCACATTCATCAAATTAGCATCCGCATCAGGGCTAATCTAAGCATGCTTTGCGATTATACTATACAACATTTCACGACTTTATAGAGATGCCTATCGGCCTTTGCGATGCTCTGGTCTTCCCAATTATTATAGCATAGCTGAATTCAAGTCATCTTTTCGTACATCTTTAAATGGTTAAGCTACTTTGCCTGTGTCTCTCTTCTCCATCTCGAAGCGTGTATCAAATTTTACTTGTTTAGGGCATCGATATTGTTTACCAGAACGGTACAACAACAAAAGCGAGTTAAAAACAGGCTCTAACCTTGAGTAAAATCACAAATATTGTCACCCAACAAACACGCTCTGAATTCAACATTTTCGAGTTGTAAAACGAATATGCAACCTACGCATCTTGCAACTTTTGAAACTCTAAATTTACACGTATATATTAGGCTAAGAATGGAGCATTTTTCTCCTTCACCAGTCCATATATAAGCTTGTCGATGGGATGGGAGATGCAGGCTGTCACGCACTGACATTTCTCATCAACTTTCTTGATTTTAGTACGAAAAGCTTCTCAGTACATAATATAAAAAAGATCACTTTTCTCACTATAAAACTTGTTTCATCCTCATGTCCCTTCCTATTCTGATAAATCTAGCCCCTTGTATCTGTAAATTCATATGATAATGTGTCTCTATTTCTTTACCAAATGTGGTATCCCGTTCAGGCAACTAAAAATGGCGGGCTCCATCAATCAATTAAGGTTTTCCTCTTTCTCTCTAACATTATTGTCAGTAGTCATTCTTGAATAAGTCTTTCCGTATCCCGGAAACGACTCAGGGTGTGATGCTAGAAATTGTTGTTGATTTAGTTAGGCATTATATAATAGAAAAAGCCACTTGTAAACCAAATCAATTTATATACAAAGACATTGTATGTAAACATAACAGATATATAGTCAATACTCTTTTCATAGCTTGGTTCCTCTTCCTCTTCCTCTCTCTCTTCCTATTTATATTAACTATTTGAATATAAACTCTCTCTCTCTCTCTCTCTCTCTCTCCCTTCACCACATCAGTCCCTTTACAGTATCCTTACAGCAAATTAAACATTTATCAGAAAAACTTTTAAAAACAACAAAAAAAAAATACATATAAATTCACAAAAAAAAATAAAGAACCACAATGACACTATCTCAACTGCAATTGCCTCCAACAACAAAATTACCTGCCATCAAACTGCCTTCATTAGTCTATTCAACAAGAGATGAATGGGCGTTCAACAGCAATCAGCAAATGATAAGCTGCTATCAGGCATCGCATATCGCTCAAACCCACATGTCAACAGACATCTTACTACCGCCTATCCTACCAACAGCTTCTGCTGCAAGTAGCTATTCACCACCGCCTACTAGTCTGCCTGACTCACCTCCGTATTCATCCTGCTCGTCTCTATCTGTTTCATCGCTGCCTTCATCTCCCGATACAGTGCCTGACACATCTTTTAGTCCATGCCATGTTCCACAGCATCATACATCAACATCAACAAAAACTACAAGGAAGAAGGGATGTTCCATTGAATCACTTCTCAACTCGGGATCAGAACTTCTTGCTCTGGAAAGGGAAGATCAGCGCAATAGACTGTCTTCTATCCCTCCAAAAACAAATCCATTGACACTTCAAAAGAAAAAGATCGACAAAAGAAAACGAGCTGCAGCCTTACCCTATTTCAGCAACAAAAAACAACCAGCATTGGATGATAATCGAAATACAAAAGGATTGCGACTCTTTTCCAAGCAAGTCTGCGATAAAGTAGCTAAAAGAGGTGTTACTACTTACAATGAAGTGGCAGACGAACTGGCAGCCGAGATACAGCAAAAGAGCACTGTACCTGTAGATCAGAAAAACATTCGCAGACGCGTCTATGATGCTCTCAATGTCCTGATGGCTATGGAAATCATTACCAAAGATCGTAAACAGATCAAATGGTTAGGCTTACATCATCATCAACAACAATTCGCCCCACTTGAGCAACATGACGCTGCTGCTTCTCTGGACATCAAACAGACGATACTTGAACAAGAAATCCAGCAGGAAGAATCGCGTCAACAGCAACTGCTTGAGTCTATCCAAAAATCAAAACACGACTTGAATACAGCATTTGAAGATTTTGCCCGATTAGAAAAACTGGTCAAACGAAATCAACAACAACAACAAACAGAACAACAAACCCAAGTCGTTCATTTACCCTTTTTCATGGTATCGTCCAATGAAAACATTCACACACATTGGAATCATAGCAAAGAAGCAGTTTTGTACTCTAATTCAAATTGCAGCGTTCATCAAGACATGGACATCCTGGCTAAATTGTGGCCATCGTTATCCAAAACTCCCAATGTCGTCTCCTAAGTAAATTCGCTCGCTTGTTTGTCAATCATTTCATTTATCTTTATTATGTCACATACCCTTCCTTATACCCATTTCTTTCTCTACAGTTCCAAATTCACTACTATATATATATACACACACACACACACACACACACAAAAAAAAACATGCCATTTATTTCACATCTTATTTGTATCAACATTTCCACCTTCCCCATCATTTAAATGACTTATTTGTATGCCACTACTTCCATTTCTTTCTTCTTTAGTATCCAGAATAACATTGTAAACAACCAATAAAGTCTATGTAATTTAACTATAAAAAACTGCGTTAAACAAACAACATTTCTGCCATTTTTCATTGCTGTTACCATTGGGAAAATCTTGTCTTGTTTACATATCAGCGGCAGCAGGCATACACAGTCAACATGACGTATCATTATTGAGCAATCATCCTACACAAGCACTTGCAGGAAAGGCACACTAAACTATTCTGGCATGAAGCAAGGAGCAAGTGCGCTTAAGTATTGATCATCCTTGCGAACGATCAACATCGAGCATGCACGGAACTTTTTAAAAAGTAGTCAGATAACCATTTTTCTACTTCATCTTCTTAATGCAGCACTTTTAAAAAACACTATGAAATACGTTAGCCACTTCTTCATGGCTACAGCCGTATTTATGGCTCAAGCAAACGGGCAAAGCGGCCTTGGTAAATGTCAAGAGGAACATCAAAAGGCGCCCCATATGAATGTAATTGGCGCTCTTGTACTAAAATGTGATGTCGACGGCACTTATAGCTTGAAACAGTGTAGTGGTTCAACTGAATACTGTCATTGTGTACATCCTACAACTGATGAAACAATCTCTAAACCTGTTAGAGGTGAGCCGCCACGTTAAATCCCTGTAATAACTGAATAATAAACTTGTCATAGTCCCAAACCGGCAGTGTAATGCTGTTTGCCTAAACAAAAACTGTGTCATTCAAAGAGTATCATATGTGTTTTATTCCAGTAGACAGAGAAGCTCAGTAAGGTGTTTTTAAAGGGCTCGCTATTGGGTTGAAGACCCCATAAAGGTGCATCGGCAAGAAGGTCGACGTTTTTGCTTCAATGAAAATCACGGAGCAGCATAACGAGCTCAATCGTCTTTCCTGTGCGGCCTCATCCCTGTATTTTGGGGATTCATTTTTGATGAACAAATGTTGAGGACTCCATTTTGATATTCTATGATAATGCATTGGATCTGCTTCATTTCGGTCAATCACCAAGCTCAGTGCACAAATAGATCTGTTTTGGCAGAAATCGCGTTCGAGAAATTGGTAGCTAGGCAGTCAAGGTTCAATGCATTGAAGTTCAAAGTGAGGCTGTTTGTTCTGAACCATGACAGGTCTGAAACCGCTGTTTTGTAACTTGGTGTCTGACAGTTACGGTTGAGCTCAACAAACATCTCGTGGTGTACAGTAAAGCCATCGCCGAGTTCAATGTATTTTAGGGGCAATCCAACCGCAAGCAGCGCGCTGTATAGCTTTTGGTACCCAAGTCTTGACATCCCTTGATGCACTGCAAAAAAATCTAAGCGGAAACTGTTTCTGTTGCGAATCATACCATCAAGAGGAGGCATTGCCAAGGTCGAGGACCATAACATTCTCGCAATACGTCAGGATGTTTAAAGAAAAGGCTGCAAGAAGTAGAACAAAATAATTTTAGCTTACTGCTATATGATATATCAAATTTTGCATTCGCTGCGATCAGTATCAATAAAGCTTCTCATTTGTCAAGCTTAATTTGGCATATAGTCTTTTTGCAAGCACAATGACATACAAGCACCAGACTTCAAGCTTAATGGCGACTATATGAGAGCCTCTAGATCTTGGGTGTCTCTCTACCTTTATCTCGCTCCGTTAGTTTCATGTGGCGTTCGGTCGACTTTGTCCATTATTTCATTCCAATACTGTAAGGTTCATCAAAAATTCTACTAATTAAGCTTTTTTGGATTCACACTAATATATGAGAGTCTTTTATAGCTGTGAACCTAAATCCTCTGCAGTGTTCCACGTCTGTATCAATAAAAACACTTTGAAAAAAAAGGCACACTTCATACTTGCAATGGCCATTATTACTCAAAACATTGCAAATCGCAGCAAAATTTGGGCGTATTCGAACAGTGATTTCTCGTGTTAGAAGTTGTTTTAGACGTCCAGAATAGCACCAAAGCACTGCTTTCATCTATCATTAACTCACTGACACCATTGCTCAACTTTTTGGGATCAAAACAACATGACCAAAAATCGGCCTCCAACCATGAGGGGGGTACCTCATGGAAAAACGACAATAATCAAACAATCACGTTTTTGACCCCAAAAAATGAAGACTTTTATTATGGTATCTATTAGTGCAAAATGTCTCCCTCAATTCAATGCAACCCCTGAAAGCACGTTTGCTAGACCCTCATATGCAAAATCTCGACAAATCTGCCAAAAACCTTATTTCAAACTTTCATGGATTGCTCGATAAGTTTCTTCAAAACACCCATTTCAATTATCACCGTTGGATGCGCCTCAAAAAGTGCTCTTAACAAGCTTAAGAATGTACAAGATGGTCATGACACTTTGTATAGTCGAATCAAGCAAAAGATCTTTTTTTTTAAAAAAAAAGTGCTTATTGATTGAGCCGCGTACACTAGGAGTAATGGGTCGAAGTGAAGAGGCGGGTGCAATAGAGAAGAAATACTATAAGAACATAAAATACTAACTAATCTAATCTAATCTAAAGAACTATCTAAACTATCTAACTACAAGAGGGAATGGATTTGGTCCTCTTCCACTGTCTGGTGAACAGTGGAGCGGATATTTCTCCAGAATCGCCTCAGGGACAAGCACAAATCGCATATGGGCTAGCCATATTTGAGACAGGGTGATGAGTAGGATTCTGTATGGACGGATGCCTTTGACTTGGGAGTACCAGATATCCGAAAAGTCCAGGGACAGAAGAGCCTCTTTGATGTCAGTGATAGTCGTGGTGGGCCAAAGGAATTCGAAAATGACGCCTTGCCATACCTTTACTTTGGATGAAGCAAAAGATCAATTGAGTCGATTTTGATCAAAAATCGACGAATCAAACGATAAGCACTACGGAGATTCAAACGGGATATTGATGCTTCAGGCTTTGCGCCATTATGATGGCTCATATAAAATCACCTTTGTCATCACTAGAATATTGCGGTAGCATTCAACAAATACATCGAGAGTCAAATCAAATACATCGTCAATTTCTATAAGCACCCTTTTTGCAAGGGCAATCTGATTTCAGCTGGATCACAATTATGCTATCCAACATCGTGATCCGATTCCATGTTTCTTGATAAAGCTAATTTTATACCAAGGACTATATCAGAACAACAATAAAAATGTTCTATGTAATTCATGCGCTTCTCAAGCAATAAAAGGGGCGCATCACCAGGGTTACATTACATCTTTCACATTTAAATAGTATGCATTGAAAGATAGATTGCATTGATTGATCCGTTCTCGAAGGTATTTAAGCTCTCCAGTTTGGCCAGTGTCTTTCTTTTCTCTCTTCCAGATCAAACTTTCATTCAATATGAAGTACTCCAGTATCCTACTCATGATTATGGCTATCTTTCTGGTTCAAGCAAATGGACAAGGAGCCCTTACCAAGTGTCAAGCAGAACGCCAGCAAGCACTCAATCTTCATGTGATTGGCAATTACATCCCACAATGTCAGTCCAACGGAAGCTACAGTCCAAGACAATGTTATGGATCTACAGGTTACTGCGTTTGTGTTAACACAAGCACCGGTGAAGCCATCTCAGAGCCCGTAGGACCTACAGAAGATCCCGGTAAATTGCCTTGTTAAATGAACTCTACATAAATAAAGTCGTGGTAGCTCAAGAAGCAGCAAACATGCTGTTTGGCAACTAAAACTACGCCTCTACAAATTGGTGGAAATACCATAGAGCCCCACACTCTAAGAATTTCTGTCCTAGGAAGTGTCTGTGCAATAGGCTATTCAGCTCTTATGGTAATCACTGGAATGCGTCAAGAATGATCTCTGAAAGTCAATGGACATTCCTGCTAGTATTTCGTCAAACGCACAAATTCGTTTTAGAGCCTCAATGCTATATTAGTGTGCACTTCATTATGTTGTCATTTGGATTGAGTGAGCGACCACGGGATGTGCTAACGCAGCTACGAATTACAACTGAGATGACCCTTCAATTTCAAGCTTGCACTTATGTAAGCATTATCTTTTCCATCAGAACAAGACGCAGATTCCTGGGTAGAGATGTAACAAAACAATGCCTTTCCAATCAATGGCAATGTGGGACTTGTGGCACCACAGAGATCTATTTCTAGCAAGCGTTGATTGGAGATGGGTAGAAAAATACAGAAAAAACCATGATGCCATCATGATGACCGGGTCTAAAAGTGAGATTGATATACACTAAAATTATAAGGGGCGTTTGACATGGAACACACACCGAATGATCAGCATAATATGAATCCAAGATGCCAAATGGCATGTTTCAAGATGTTTGCATTGTAGCTTTCTACTCTATCAAGATGCACACATAAAATTTTCCATTTGTCTCCCTTGTGAAACATATAATGCGCGACCACCTGGCTATTTTGAATCTCCATAGAAAGAAGTGGAAGAAGGATAGAAGATCCCTCTGAGATTAGCGTGAATACCAAGTTTGGGACCGTGCGGATGATGTAAGAGATTACGAGCAAATGTTGTTGTGTAACTGATGAGAGATGGTATAGGATTTGATTCAAGTAATCAACAAAAAATAAATGTTTTTTCCCTGAAAATACGATACAGAAAAAAAAAAAAAAAAAAAAAAAAGACATGATATTGTTCATGTTGTTGTATCGGCCATAAACATCCCAGTTTCGGAAAGACGCAATCAGACTAAAGAAACAGGGCAAAGAAAGCCATGATGCTAGTTGGATTTGCCGGCGGAGTGTTGTTGGGTTGGATAGTGTTGAAAAGCGAAAATTTCCATTCTCCTGTATGGGAAATCAAATCTATATAAATGGCCTTTGTCTTCGCTTTCTCTCGCTTTTTTTTTTCTTTCTTTTTTCTAGTACCTTATCGATCTTCATCTTCTCTTTTTCAAAATGTCCTTTGCTAGAAAGCCCTCTGCTGTTGGTAACGAGCGCCACCACCCTCATACTCTCTCCACTCTTGTAAGTACTTTTTGAAAAACACGTAAAAATCATGCTGACTGACATGACATATGATAAGGATTTCCAAGGTGCTAGCTCTGCTGCTGCTGCCAAGGCCATGAAATCTGAATTGGCCAACTTGGCTTCTCAAATCCAAAATGAAGAAGAGCGCAAGGTAAGATAAGCGTTTGAATGCCTCCAGCATGTCATCATTGACATTTGTCTAGTATTTCACTCAAGAAATGGACGGCTTCTACATGCTCTTTACTCGTTATTTGGACGAAAAGTCCAAGGGAAAGAAGTTGTAAGTATCATTTTCTGTTGGGGAGACACTTTCACTGCGTGTGAGTGTGAGGGCATGGATGATGTTTATTTATTTGTTACTCTTTAGGGATTGGGAAAAGATCCAGACTCCTTCTTCCGAGCAAATTGTTCCTTACGCTAGTATTCCCGAAGTAACTGATACCGCTGATCTCGAAAAGTTGGCTGTCCTCAAGCTGAACGGTGGGTTGGGTACAACCATGGGTTGTGTTGGCCCCAAGTCTGCCATTGAAGTACGCGACGGCATGACCTTTTTGGACTTGAGTGTTCGTCAAATCGAGGTAAGCGTGCTTTTATATATCAGCGAGTCAAATTTCATCGTATTGACACGCCTGTATGGTCTCTAGTACTTGAACAAGAAGAACGATGTCAGCGTCCCCTTCATCCTCATGAACTCGTTCAATACCGATGATGATACCAAGCGTATTGTCCAAAAGTATGCCACCCACAATGTGGATATCATTACTTTCAACCAATCTCGCCATCCTCGTATCAAGAAGGAATCCATGCTGCCTGTTCCTCGTTCTCCCGCTTCCCCCATTGAACAATGGTAAGTAGTCTCTTGATTGTGTAACTTCCTACAAAAGTATTTCGAATTGGGGTTTCTAACACGATACACAAAATATAGGTATCCTCCTGGTCACGGTGATTTGTACGAGTCCATCTACAACTCTGGTCTTTTGGATCAATTGATTGCTCAAGGCAAAGAATACCTCTTTGTCTCCAATGTCGATAACTTGGGTGCCACTGTTGATCTCAACATCCTCCACCACATGGTCGACTCTGGCGCAGAGTTCATTATGGAAGTTACTGACAAGACCAAGGCTGATATCAAGGGTGGTACCCTCGTTGATGATGATGGTCATATCCGTCTTTTGGAAATTGCTCAAGTTCCCGATGAACATGTCGAGGATTTCAAGTCTGTAAAGAAGTTCAAGATCTTCAACACCAACAACTTGTGGGTTAACTTGAAGGCTATCAAGCGTGTTATGGACGAAGAGGCTATGGACTTGGAAATCATTGTTAACAACAAGACTACGCCTCAAGGTGAGAAGGTCATTCAACTCGAAACTGCTGTCGGTGCTGCCATCAAGCATTTCAAGAACGCTCATGGTGTCAATGTGCCCAGAACGCGTTTCTTGCCTGTCAAGTCTACTTCTGATTTGTTCTTGGTTACCTCCAACTTGTACTCTCTTATTCACGGCCGTCTTGTGGTCAACCCTGACCGTATGTTCAGCAATGTCCCTCTTGTCAAGTTGGGTGATCACTTCAAGAAGGTCAATGACTTTTTGACGCGTTTCAAGACCATTCCTCAAATCTTAGAGTTGGATCACTTGACTGTCACTGGTGATGTCTGCTTTGGCTCCAAGGTTGAGCTTCGTGGCACTGTCATTATCGTTGCCAACCACGGTGAACACATTGATATTCCTTCTGGTACCATCTTGGAGAACAAGGTTGTTACCGGTTGTTTGCGTATTCTCGATCATTAAGTATTTTATTCCCATTTTTTTCTTCTCATTCACCACAGAATCCCTCCTCTTGTCTTAAATAATGTAATCTCATCATAAAACATCTGCATCTCCTTTTCGTTTTGAAAAAATAAAATCAATTCCACCTTTATTTTGTCTATGAATCCATGCTCTTTTGAATCTTTTGCAGTAACACATCCATTTGCGATGCCATTTTGGGCTGGCCCTTCTTTGTTCTTGCCAGCATTTTGCTTCTCTGCTCGCTTCTTTCTTTGTAATACTCTTTGCGAGCCTTCTTTTCCTCTTTGAACCTCTTTTGACGCTCCTCCTTTTCATTCAATGATTCCTTTTTAAGTTTCTCACGTTCTTCTAATTGTGCTTTGAACGGGTTGGGTTTGAGTGCTTTTGTTGACCGCTGCTTTTTTCGAGAGGGTTCTTCGTTGTCGCTGTCTTCTTCTTCAGATGAGGACTTGTCCAAGTCAAACTCTTCCTCCTCCTCCTCCTCCTCCTCCTCAACTTGCTCTCGCTCTAATTCAACCACGTTTCCATCTTTATCAATTGTACGCTCAGCACCAAAAATCTAGTTGACATGTCAGCATTCAGGCCATTTCCTCAAAGATCAGGCCTCATTTACCTCTTTGACGTAGTCGGGTGTATCATCTTTTGAATCTTTGTTGAGTTCCTTGTAGTATTGGCTTTTGACTTGGGCCTTGTGTATAAGATCGTATTTTCTTTTTTGCTCTACATCAAATTGAACCATGTCAGTGCCATCATCTCATGATGCAGAGTGTCGATAGTCTTACGTTTTCTTTGTAATGGCGTTAATGGCTTTCTAGGTTTTTTCGTTTGTGGTTTAGGAGGCATCTTGAGTGTAAATGTTGTATTCGAAAAAAGAAAAATTTAGAAGGATGAACCAAATGGAAAGCCAGTCGTTTCATGCGACATGAATTGCACTACAAGCCACCAATAAGCTTGACATTTGGTCTCTAGCACCATACTAAAAACACATTCCATTACTCGAGCATTTTCTTTAAAGTGTTGATGCTTTCATGTCAGAATTGTGTATAGAACATTCAACGCTACTACCAGCAATCCACTTTGATAGGAAAATTTATTCATATCGACCATTCTCTGCAGACATCAGCTCAATATCTGCGAAATCAGTGGCCATACTTTTTGCATCATGCGTGATATATATCACATAGATAACCAAGGCTGATATAAGCGATGAAACCACAAAGATAATGTCTGACCAGCGTTTAAAGTAGTCGAACTCCACAGACTGCAGTGACGACGAGACCAAATATCTATGCAAATTTGATTGATTAGTACTCCCGTTTCATCATACAAATGCAACTACTGTACCTGTATTCTGGCGGTAAGCTCATCTGCATCATCAACACCGAACTCAGAAAGTACATGCCCATCATATGAGCCACAAACAACAAGATATTGCTTGCAGAAAAAGTGACTTTAAGCATAAACACTTGAAGGACTCGAGTTAAAAGCTTCAGGAACCCTCTTACAGATCCAAACACAATGATACCTGCAAACCAAAAGCTAAGCTGTTGCGACCAGAACACTGGATCAATCTTGAAATCCATATTGTTTCTATCCAAATGGCTCATCATTACGGATAGCATTTTTGTGATGGGATCAGAGCTGCCAGAGCGCTGCAGCAATACGTTGATCGTCGTCTGTGTAATCATTAGTCCTTGTCAAATAGTGTTGGCTCAGCGGCGCCTACCACAATCAGTTTATAGATACAGTATATAGCGAATATTTTGTCTACTACACCCCAGATGCGTCCCTTCCAAGTCTGCGAGAATCTACTTTTGGCCCTGCCACGCTCCAATTCATCCAAATCAGATTTCATATTGACAGCTAACCCTTCCAATTGCTCAATTTCAGTCTGCAGCAGCCTAATTTCTGCATTCATGTTGGTAACCTTTACTAACAAAAGCCCATGCACATACCATTGTCGTCAGAGCCTGTTATCGATGATACCATACGCGCGAAAAATCCATCGTCGGATGTAGATGCCTTCTTCTTGTCTGATGCGTCCTCTTGACTCTGCATTTTCTCCAACAAGACCCTTTTGCCTTGGATCATGTCCTCTGTCTGCTGATAGGCGTGTTCTGCCACTTTGAAATCTTGTTCGCTGACATGTCTCTTGTATGAGGACCAAGTTGTAAATGGCGTGTTGACCACACCAAATCCAGATAATACAGAGATCAAAGTGATCCCAATGACACTGATACGAATAATGCCGAGTTCAATCCATGATGTCGTTGCTAATCGCCTTTTAGTACGTTTTGCGCGTGCGGAGATTGCATTAGCATGATGATCGTTTTTACCTAGTGCTGTGTGTTGCTCAATCTGACTGAACAAATAGAGATAAACAATCCAGAGACTAGTTGTCAGATACATGGATGATTTTGATTTCCATCCTACGTTGCGTTAGCTCAAGAAGACACCCTTTTTGGCGTGACAAACCTACCTCTTGTAGTATGTAGGAAAGCATACAGTTGAAACCAAGGTATAGCGACAATGACAAGCAGCAGTAGTAGGTCGAGATTCAGCTTCCAATACTGTGAGCGTGCTCTGTTTTCGAGCGTGCAAGATGCTCAATTAGTTCTGACGAGAGCTTGTGTACAAGACATGAATGCTGGCTTACGTATTGGAGAAGAGGTTGATAATTTCACTAAACACAAGCAGAAACAGAGTGCAAGAGCTACTGAGTGTCAGCGAAAATAGCAGATGTGGTATATACAGCGGATGTTTGAGCGCCATCGGCGAGGGTGCTTTGTAGTCATTGAATAGGAGCTTTGCGACTCGAGTTGATCCAACTGTTAACAAAATGACTTGAATCGAAATGAAGATAACCGTATCAAAAGCAGCCATTTATAGTAAAAAGACGGGAAAAGAGGAGAAAAAGGGTGTGGAACATGTATGAAATTTTATCCTATTTATTTTGTATCCCAAATACCACCTTTTTATACAAGTATTTACATTCGTTGTTGCTGTCTCCATTCTACATAATCATCAAAAAGAACAGGCCCTATCAGATGCAGAAACGTTGAAAACCAGGTATTTTTTTTTTAAAAAAAAACACGCACACACATCCACTTACATGAGGAGGAGCTATCGTAATTTGCAAGATCTTCAGGAACTGCTATGCAGAAGTCGAGTAAACTTGACCATTGGTCCTTGTTGACCACTTTGACAGGTTTCTTTTCCTATGCAAGACAGATGCCAATGGGTAAGCATATGCCAGATTGGCAAACTCTAGGAAACTTACTTGAATGAATTGTGTGAAGGATGTGATGATGGGGTATGTGTGTTCCAGCAAGATATGCCAAAGAGCAATTGCCATCTGCACACACACACACACACACACGTTAGAACAGCAGAAACAGACAGTTGAATGGCCCTGTAACTTACCTCTACTTCCATACTCTTTTGACTTGCTGATTTGACATAATTGAAAGTGAACAGGTATAACTGCTTGAATTGAAGAGGGTCCTGAGATACCTGCAATTCCCACTCCTGTAACGTTTTTTTGAAATCTGCTGGCGTTGTAGAGCTATGTGTCGTCCATGTTAGCACAATAGACTGAGATGATGTATCAGCGATCTCACCCAGTCGATTCCATTGTTTTGATCCACTGTTCCTTTGTGATATATCCCATCGTAGTTCCCCCCATCTTCCAGCCGACAATGATAGGAATGGCCTAAACAAAAATGCGTCAAAAATTGTTCATTCCTTGAACGCTCTCTCATTCATTAGGCAATATCAACCTACACTTTCGAGAGAAACGCCCAGATCCTCAAAGAGTTTTTGACAGCCATCAGGTGGTATAATGTCGGCATCGTCTTTGTCTGCATACTGTTGGAACCATTTGGTACGTTTATCCAACTCTGCTTTTTGCTGCTCATATTGATTTAGTTGTGTGTAATACAGGATCTACTCGTTTTGAGGATGCACTTACTTGAGCTGTGCTATACAATGTATAGAGTGTGTTGAATGAAAACGTCAATCGAGAAATACAAAGGTGCAAAAACCAAACTGAATGACTGACTACTTACGCTTGTTTCTTCTTTTGTATCTTTACTTTTCTGGGATACAAGGCAGCATCGCTTGCAGGAGCTTTGCGTTTAGGTGGCATTGTAAGTACTGTTGTGCTGTTTGTTTTGCGTGCAATGGAAAGGAGAAAAAAGAAAGACTGTCTTGCAGTATAATTGAAAGATCAAAATTATAGCGTGGATAAAACAGGACATGACGCCTCTACGGGCACCAGAAGTGTGTTGTGCCCCGCGTTGTGCGGATGTGAATTAGAGGTTTGCTGTTGCAGTGGCATTTCATTTCATTCACTCAGTGGAAAGTGATTTGAATGTTCTTTAGGCTTCCATCGCTAATCAAGCACATGGGTTTCAAATATAATAGAGTACAGTACAAGTAAAAAAAAAAAAAAAAAAAAAAAAAGAGAGCTTTGTTATTGAATATAAAGATGACTAGTAAGACTATTGAAAGCACATTAACGGTGTTTCTTTTGGGATGCGCCATTAGACTCTCTAATTTGTTGCAAGGTATTATAGACACGTTTAGCCAATGCAAATATATCACCGTCCTCAGCATCCTCCTCTCCTATTTCCATCTTTGGTTTTTGTCCTTCGTTGATAATTCGCTTGATGGACTCTGTGATTGTGTCAGAATTTGCTATCAAATTTAATAATCGTTCATCGCCACCATCCAAAAATTGTTCAATTGTCCAGACACCGATATGCTGAAACGCAATATCTTGTTCCTCAGATAAGAATTGGATCAAGAATTTCTCGAGACCACCAAGTGGTAAGTCCCAGGCCTTGACAAAAGGTGTGTAGTCCTTGACTATATGTTGCAAAAAAAAAAAAAAAAAAGCGTTGAGAAAACGCAGTGGATCAACAAGAGAATGCATGCATCCAGCTTACCTTTTGAACTAAGATTTCCAATAGCAGCAGCAGAGTTACCTTCCACTTCCATGTTGGAGCTTGATGTCAATTCCACCAACACCTCCAAAATGCCCATGCTTAATAATCTTTGCTTTAAATCATCGCTGAGAGCCAACACAGCAATAGCAGCCGTCATTTCTGTCTGAACACTGGCAGGCACCTTGTTGATCAGTGTCTTGATACGCTCCACAGCACCAGCTTCCACAATGGCTCGTTTATTGCGCTCGGAACTTGCAGCAAGATTTCGCAGAGTGGAGATGGCATGACACTGAATTTCTTCATTGTCGTCGTAGGCCAATAATTCAATGAGAGGATTCACGAAACCACCATCGATGATGGGAGATTCGTTAGCAGGATGAATGGATATATTACGGATGCATGCAACGGAGGATAAAATAAGTGGTAAGAAGGAGGATTTTAATAGACGTAAGAGTGGAGGAAGGCCCTTGCAACGAACGATTTCCAGTTGGTATTTCTCTATAAATCAGAAGCATGAGAAGACATTTTGTTTGGTTTTTATGCTATTACCGTCCGACGCAAGATTTCTTAAAGCAAGTGCAGCTTGACATTGCACTTTTAAGCTCTTGGTGTCCATTAATGCGATGAGATATTGTACCAGCCGCGAATCGGTCTGAGCAAGTTTCTTGCGGTTGCCTCCTGCATCGAATCAAGTCGCTTTAGTAACACGCGCCGCTGTATCATTGACATTGTACTGCTTACCATCGACTGCAATGTTGGATAAAGCGGTTGTACAGTAATACTGGACATCTGCGTCTGGTGAGCCGAGTAAGCTGATCAGTACAGGAATAGCGCCTGCATTCACTAGTTGCTGCCTATTTTCCTCTATTGCCATACAAGCATTTTAATCATATTGATCAGCAAGGCTGCCTCTTTTATTTCTCCCCTTACGTGTATGTGTCATGTTCAGTAAGGCGCCTGTAGCATTTCTCTGGACTCTCTGATCTTTGGATTTTGCTAAATCAACCAACAAGCGCAGAGCATCCGACTTTGCGATCTTGGTCTTGTTTTCATCTATTGATCCGCTGAGGTCAGTATACAATGAGACGGATGACGGTATGCAAATTTACCATGAGTGGCAAGGTTCGTAATGCAACCCACTGCGTTGCATTGGACTTCGACGTTTGGAGATCCCATTTGACGGACAAGCTGATCCAGTCCGCCGAGCTTTACAATCAGAAGCTTATTTTCAGCTAGAACTGGTTTAGCGCTTTGATGCTGTTTCCTAAATCAATCAACTTACTGTTTACAGCGAGATTTCCCAAAGCAGCGCTTGCAGCTCGTTGAACTTCGACATCATGAGACTGTAATAAGAACAATATAGGGTCCAAAGTGTCACGGCCAACTTGGCGCACATCTTTCTCGGTGATTTCTGCAAATGCGAGTGCTGCTGATCTTTGCAAGTCTACATTGTCTGAATAGGCCAAAGTTGAAAGTGCTTGTAACGGCTCTCCCTCAAAGAAATTGGTGTCACTGCGATCTATACAAGAGGTGATGTTCAGTCTTGTTCATGTTGCAATAGACTTGTCATCACTGTACTTTCAAGGTATTGCAACAGCTCAGCAATAGCCTCACGCTCGTTCTCTTGCAATAAGGGTTCATAAAGTCCCGTTCTACTGCGCTCTACACATTGTAAACAAATCCACATGTTAGAAATGTGGTTCAACATGCTGGGTTCTATCATCCTGTGTCTTGTTCTTACTTCCAAAGCAGTTTGAGCAACAGCTACTACACGAATTACCCATTTGTTGTAGTTTGTAGTATGATGATCGAGAAGAATAAGAAAAGATTACGAAAGGGAAAGAGGAAAAAGGAAGGAAAAAGAAAAATGTGTGCAAAGGAATCGACGACAAGCAGCTGAAATATGACTGAGATTGATATTACTCGTTCTGGCTGCAATGTGTGTGTGTGTGTGTGTGTGTGTGTGTGTGTGTGTGTGTATATATATATATATGTGTGTCTCCTCTTGCTTTATCTTGGCTGCCTTACATCATTCAGATGCTGTCATGTCTTGCCATGGATTTGATAGTGATAGACCGCCTCAAATTCTTGTCTACTAACAGTAGCCTTCGACTAGTATCAAGATCAGGTATAAAGAAGACTCTCCACATGTCGATATATTCCATTTTTCAATGGGTCTGGATCCCCTTCCCGGTTCATTTTTGGAGGTATGACAATTACTCAATGGTAGGTTTCGGAAGTCCCCAAACGTGTGTGGCAATTGAAATATTGCAACTGTGGTGCATACTCATTGAATGTGTGCAACCTCAAATTGCTTTATGAATAGCATTTGCACGAATTTAATTATACAGAAAAGACTCTCAATAGGCATGATGATGTATTCAGCTGTCAAAAAGTCTCAGCTGTCAACACTACACTAGCTGCGACACATGGTTTTCGCCAAGATGGATAAAATGCCAATGACAGCAATAAGAGCAATTGCCCTCCTATCTGAGCATTGGATGTACTGAATGTAAATCCAATGATAAATACGGCTTTCGAGTAAATGAATTGCACACAAATCCTAGTAACGAGGTGAGGGCACACTTGACCATTTGTGAATTGGCTGTTGGAATGAAGCTCAATTCATCTACAAATGCTCTGGTTGTTGCTGCTCAGGTTCGTTGTGTTGTCCTCTTGCAAGATGAACTGTCCAATGAACACCTCGCATGCGTGCTTGCTGAAAGATGCCTATGAATGTCTCGAGAGTACCTGGAATGTATAAAATAAACAACTCGCCTTACGGATCTTGTTATATAATCTGATGATTCGCTCCAAGATGAAATATCATGTCCCACAACAGATGATTGTATGGATACAATAGCACTCTGGGAATGGCGATGGCACTGCACTGCTGCCAGAAAGACGCTCATCATGCAACACTGCCAATAAGGGTATGCTAATGTAGTTTTTTTTATTTGCACATAAGAGAAATTAAAAGGGGTTTCAAAGGGGTTGGATGGATGTAATGTATTTGCTTGTAATGAATGAATAAGATTAATCTTCCTTTGCTGCTGTTGCTGTTGTTGTTGTTGCTGTTGCTGTTGATGGTGCTGATGCTTTTGAATTCACAGATGCCTTTTTGCTCTTCTTTTCCTTGACTGGGTCAAATCCGTACAATGGAATGAAACTCTCGACAATACCGACATCTTCGAATAAGTTGGGGAAAATCCAGAATCCACGAGGCAAAACAGGATATGTAATAACATAGAGAATGAGACGCACAATGGCGATACCGAAAAAGACACCAACCAAACAGAGAATAGCAATACTGAGATACCAAACACCCAATCTCAAGAAATTAGGCCACAGAGGGAAGAGCACACCTGCCAGCACCACAGCCACCAAAGCAGCAGCACCCATATACAACTTGACCTGCGAACCCTCCCAGATCCACATGTAATAACCATCTTCTTTCACTTCTTGAACAGGGTTGGGCTGCAAGATACGAGGAGAGCCCTTGCCGCCAATAGACTCGCCACGGTCAACACGTAAAATGAATCCAAACTTACCCAAATCATTCAACACATTGAATGCCTCTTCACGGGTTGTAGGTGCCTTGTCGCCCTTGGTGACCTTGGCGTAGTTCTCTTTCAAAATGGCGTCGATTCCTCTCTTTCCTTTGAAATACTCGAATCGTTTACCGTTGAATACACCTTGTCTAGCCTTCAAGCCAGATTTCTTTTCATCCTTGAGGTAATTGGCAGTGTTCTTGTAGATGGCAGGAGCCTTGTTGGCGTCATTGACTTGGATCGTTTGTTGATGACCGCCGCCAGAGGGTCCATGATTGCAGCCGGGTCCATGTTGATGACTCATTTTAGAAGGTGTGTATAAGAAGGAGAAGAAGAAGAAGAAGGAAAAATGGCGAAAACGTAAATCCCCTCTTTGATGTCCCATTTTATTAACACATTTTTAGCCCAATCAAAAGTGGACAAACATCTAGTTCTTTTTTAATTTACTCGATGGATTTGAAGAGGAGGAAGGTGGTGCCATTGGTCTAAACGCAAATTTGGTTCTAATATGTTGATGGGTGAGAATGATGACTTTTTTTTTTTTTTTTTTTTTTCTTTGTTTGGCATACTTACTTGCAAGTAGAGCACACAGGAGACCATTTACAAAAAACTAGAAAGATCGGATTAGCCGCTGTTATAGATCACGTTTTGGCATATACTTGCTTGATAAACACACAGAGCAGACAAATCCAATGTCCACAATCTTCTTGTGACAAAAGCACGCAGCTCGAAAATCCACTTGGTCTTGGCTAGGCAAGTTGAGATAGTTGCGAGAATACCTGTCAGGTAAAAATGCCATCATCAAATACTCTAGTAATGCCTGTCGATTTTCCATTTTGACATAAACACCTCCTGTAATGTTGGACGCCTGCTGTAAAAAGGCTGTTTCCTCTCCAAAAACCTTGCATACATCCAAGGGAATGCTGGCCTTTTGTGCCGAGAAAATGCAGTTCATCAGTGGGATATATTGATACGCTGAATCTGGAGATACTGATAAGACTAATATTCTCGGCTTGATGTGGCCCTCGTCATCTAACTTTGTGACACGATTGATGTAGCATAATGCCATTGACAGAGCACCGGTGATGGTAGGTGAAGCGCCCATGTCCTTGTTCAGAAAACTGGCATCTGTGCTCGACAGTAGTTTCTGCAGGTTGGATACAATCTGGTCTGTGACAATCTGAAAGTGGGGATACATGTTGGCATTGCGTCGGTTGCCATTGTTGCTTGTGGTGGCTTCTTCATTGTCTGCTAGTGGATACAGGATTTTACTAAGAAGGGATGGCGGTTGAGTAGATCAGCACTATGTATACTACGGTGAACACCATGCACTCACCTTTGTCCAACATGGCTTGCTATCACTACTACTTTGTTGTTGTATTTCAGTGCTAAGTGTGCATTGATAAAAACCAGCACTTGGCTCAATGCATTGTCTAGCGTCAGTGGCACTTGGGCATTGGACGAGTCTTCCCAAGCAAATGGATTTGTATCAATGATAATCACCAACAAATTTGAGTCATCTGCACACGCAATATTCACATTAATGCTCGTTTCAGAGGCTTTTTGCAAGGGGATATGTACCTTCACTTAAGGACACGTCTTTCATTTGCAAGTAGAGTAGAGATTGAAAGAGAAAAAAGCTCGAAATAATTTTTTTTGTAGGCAGATTGGAGTTCAAATACGCCATCCCATCATGCCTTCTTCATTCTCTCTTTGCCAGTATAGCGTAGTAAAGACACTTTTCTTGTCCGCAGTGAATTCAAAAGAAGCTAGAGAGCGCTCGCCTACCTACCAGAGATGTTCAGGCTTTGCCACAGCATATAGACCCAATGAATAGCATCTACTTGATCGCCAACCAACATGTGTGCCATGCAAAGTCGCTCTATGGATATAAATTAGCTCTTCTTCTGGACGGCCTGATCTCTCGCTACACTCTACCTCAACAGATAGGTTATATTGTGTTCAAATGCTGCATAGTAGCTATAGCGGCATGCTTTGTTCGTTATTGAGCTTGGGATCAAACGAGGTAGACATGACCAACGTAGTAGTGTCGCTGTGACGAGAAAGAAGGAGCAAATTTAAGCTTCGCTCAATTCTGGAAGCAATTTAATTTGATCTTCTTTCATATTCCATATACTTGAACAAAAGATGGATGACCCCAACGCTGACACCGAGTGGTAATACCAACAATGGCCTTGCATGTGTGCGCTCATTGCGAAATGTTCTAAATTTCATTCGTTTCAGGAATGATATCTTACGCGCCAAGGGTATCTTGCCACCCAAAGACGAGAAGAAAGATGACGAGCTCGAGGATGCCTTTGTAGATATGGTCAGAGCCAGACAAACCAAGCTGGATAGTCTCGACAATAAGGATCTTGATGAATTGGACGAGTTGGAGGATTTGGAAGATGATCAGGTGTTGAATGAATACAGGTACAGTGCGAGTGTCAGAGAGACGAGGAAGCTTTGTTGTATATTCATACGGAAATAGACACAAGCGTATGATGGAAATGCAAGCACAGGCTGCCAAGGAAAAGTTTGGTGAAGTCAAGGAGATCTCGAAGCCTGACTTTATCAAGGAAGTGACAGAGGCAAGCAAGGAATGCTATGTGGTGGTTCATTTGTACAAGGACTAGTAAAGTAGTATAATTGGAGAGAGCGGGGAAGAGACATTGACAGCTATTTGTGAATAGCATTCCTGCCTGCAAGTTGATGAACCGTTGCTTATCTGAACTGGCTCTTCAATTCAAGGCAACCAAGTTTGTCCGCATTGTAGCCGATATGTGTATACCAAACTATCCTGACATGAACGTACCTACTTTGTTGGTGTATGGCGAGGGCGATATCAAGGCTAATCTAGTGGGTGCTATCCAGTTTGGTGGCATGAAAATGACCGCCAAGAGTAAGTGAAATATACAGTTGAAGAAGGGATTGTGATTGACATGTGGGATAGGTCTCCGCGCTATTTTGGCACAATATGGTGCTGTCCCTGCTGAGAAAGTGGCAGACGAGGACGATAGAAACCAAGAGCCTAAAAAGACCATTTACCAATCAAGAGCCACTGCTGCTCTGAGTGATGATGACGATGAGAGCGATACAGATGATAGAGGATACTATTAGAAATATATGTTTGTTGAATTTACCCAAAAATATCAGCGTACAAGTCTCGTATCAATGACATGTACACATAAAGCTGGTCATAAGTAAAATACAGGACTTGTGTAAGATCTACAGCGACTTTTTTTTTTTTGACATATTGTCATTGCAAAAGACACCTTCATGAGGCAACGCTCCCCAAAAAAATCATTTGCGCTAAGCAACTGTCCTTTCAATTCCATGACCCCCCATTTAATCAGCGTCGCAATCACCATTGTCATCAACAGAAAGGCATTTAGGTCAGCCAGCAGCAATGCCACCACCAAAATTGATTCAAACTCAGTTTATTTTTTTCTGTTCAAGATTGGACAGATCTTGTCTTTTCTCGACTTCTTTAATTTATTTCAAGATATTCGACTATGTACATTGTGATAATCATCCGATGCTTCCCAATGCATTCTTAATGTACTGTTCAAGACGCTTCCAATGGTATTAATTGTAATAAGTGTTTTGACTGAAATTACTGAGCAATTTAATAAAGTTTGAAATGAGGTTTTTAGCGAAAATAGCCCTATTTTGCATATGAAAACCTCATAAACGTGGTTTCAGAGGTTGCTTTGGATCAAGAGAAACATTTTGATTCAATATATACTATAGTAAAAGTTTTCATTTTCAAGGTGAAAAACGCGATCCTTTGATTTTCGATGAAAACCATGAGGTACCCCTCATGCTTTTTGGTCGATTTTTGGCTATGTTTTTTAGGTCTTCAAAAAGTTGAGCAAATGTGTCAAGAAGTTACTACTACTCAAGTACAATTGTTTGGCGTTATTCCGGTGATTCAGAAAGGTCTACATGTCAAGATATGAAGGCTTGAAAGCTGTCAAATTTGGTTATGCATTGCTTTATAGAGTTTATTTACACGGCATGAATCATATCTCTGGTAACTGAAGTCTTCTGGAAGGGCTGTTCTGCAGCCTGTGCAATTTCTAATTTGAATAGAAGGCATATTGATTTTGTTAAGATTAATTCATGCAAATTTTGACGCATTATGTTGCTGGCAAGCTTATAAACAATTAGATACTATGGTTTTGCGTCTTTGCGTCGCTACAATCAAGCCCTCGTATAGATCAATGCTATCAAATACTGGATTGGATGCTTAGTTGTCATAGGTTTGCGTCTTTGCGTCGCTGCGATCAAGCCCTCATATAGATCAATGTTACCAAGTGTTGGATTGGCCGCCTTATTACCAAGGCTTTGCACTTTCGATTTGTTACGGTAAAATCCCCCTATAAATCAATGCTATCAAGTGTTGGATTAGACACATTATGTTCGTCCCCAAAACTCCCTCCCCATTGCCGGCTTTGCCGGTGGTTTTATTCACCTTGTACGGCATACAATTCTTTAAAATTTTGAAAGGATAGGATTTCTACTTTTTTTTTGAATGTTTTACAGTATTTATAGTGAAGATGGCCTTCAGAAATAGTGACTCCAAACCACAGATCAATGATGATATATTTGCCTTTGAGATGCTCTTATGAGGACATTGATTACTTACTTGAAGATGTAAATACAGAGAAACATTGCGTATGTATTACAATCAAATGTGTTAAACGCCACCGAATTCAAATGCTTGAAGACGTTAATATCTTGACTTGTAGACCATTTTGAGCCACCAGAATGACACCAAATAATTATACTCAAGTAGCAGTAACTTCTTGACGCCTTTGCTCAATATTTTAGGGACCCAAAAAAGATCGCAAAAAATCGCTTCCAAACCATGAGGGGTACCTCATGGTATTTGACAAAAATCAAACGATCGTATTTTTCACCTTGAAAATGAAGACTTTTACTACGGTGTATATTATATTAAAATGCTTCTCTAGATCCAAAGCAACCCCTGAAACCACTTTTGTAGGGCTTTCATACGCAAAATCTCAACATTTTGGCCAGAAACCTCATTTCATATTTTCAAGAATTGCTCATCAAATTTTTTCAAGACATTTATTTTAACTAGCATCATCAGATGCATCTTGAAAAGTTTCTCTAGAAAGCTTAAGGGAGCATTGAATGAACATCCCATTTTTATAGTCGAATATGACAAAAATAAGTCGATCAAGTCGCAATGTTATCAAAAATCAACAAATTGGGACAGAATGTCAATCGGACCTCTAACCGATTTTGGCAACTGCAAAATGTATTCTCATGAAAACAATCGATGTTTATGAAGCTCATAAGAAGGGAGTTGCGAATTGCTGGTGGTGTAGTTTATATTAGCTAAATTTCGTAAATATGTTTGTGCCATTTTATTTTTGATGGACATAATTCGTGGAAAATGCTTATTCAAAGTGTGGGCCCTCAATGCAAAACTGTCGCCTAATGGTCTCAAAATGGAATACGATATTTCAATCAAGGGTTAATCCAACAGCCATCAAAATACTGCAACCAAGTGTGGAGAGTTCCAGTGAAATTGGAAGTCTCTCAACATCATCTGATTCTAAGCTTCTCTCAAGTCGCTAAAAAAAACAATCTGCCTTCAATCGCTTTTTACGATTGCTCATCCATGCGGGCCTTCACATTGGATGCCTACGTATATTACAAATACCTACAAGTGACTAGCTTAAAACATATTCTCCACTCGCATATTACATAAAACCCTTAAAGCATCGACTTGTCTATTACACTTTTCTTTTGCTGAAACGTTAGAACAATGAGTTCAAAACGAAACTATGCTTCCAGCAGCAATGGCGGTGGATACAGCAACAGAAACCATGCTAGAGGACAAAATAGAGATAAAAGTCAACGGCCATTACAGAAATCATATGGTAAATTCGCTCCTTTGTTATCCATGATCAAATAGCTATTAACCTACGCATCCATAAAAGCAGAGCCCAACTTATCAAACGAGACTCGAGCAGTTCAATTACTGAGACGCATATTCAACGATGACGACGATTCCCTCTTTTCACGTCGAATTGGCAACGCGAATCAGCTCCTCAAGATGCTGGAAGAGTCGAGAAGCACCATTTCAGACTCGCTTGAATTTCGACAGGAACAAAAGCAATTGCTAGACATTTGCGTATACGATGAAGGGCTTCGACGTATTGTAGAGTTCACAAAAGCGCCGCCAGCATTGAGAAACACCATGCTAAAGATTGTATCGGGGCTCGCTTGTTATACGAGACTGGATCTTGCTTTGAGCTGGATCTTTGATAGACTCTCTGTCTGGGAGACGTCTGCCAATGATGCCAACAAGGATCGAGAGTGGAAGAAATGGTTGTTGAGATTGCTAAAGCAGGCAAGTGAGATGAAAAATGGAGGGGAGGGGCTGTTTAATCATGCTGCAACAAAGCGTAGATCTTGATAGATTCGGCTGCAGATCAATACACATACAAGCAAACAGTGGAGATGTCACCTATGATCTTGGCCAGCATCATTTCGTTTCTGGACACAATGGATTCATCAGACTATCTTCCAACTGTGGTAGAGATTCTTGTCTATTTCTCAGAGAACTATCAAAATATATTTGGACAGAGATTTAATGTAAAAATCAAGCGTTACATAGGATCATGTGCAGACACTAATCGGCATGCAACATAGGATATCATTGACTTGCTAGTAGGATGGAATATGGACCCTGAGCTATTGGAACCAAAGAGAGCAA
Source organism: Mucor velutinosus (assembly GCF_035048745.1). Taxonomy (NCBI): domain Eukaryota; kingdom Fungi; phylum Mucoromycota; class Mucoromycetes; order Mucorales; family Mucoraceae; genus Mucor; species Mucor velutinosus. The sequence goes on from NW_027041921.1 coordinate 832,565, forward strand.
TCATCGTTTCTTCCTACTCGAAATTCAGTGTATTCTGGGCTGGCTATTTACCGTTTGCAGTGGAATTGTTAAATCACTTTTTGACCGACATGCAGACCCTGATCCGCGAATTGACGAGCACACATACACCGGAAGCACAGACCAGGAAGTGGGCAGCATGTACTAGTCTATTAAGGTAAATCTAGGTGGCAGCATGTGTTTGTTTATAGCAGTTGTAGATTAAGCTGTGTTGATTAGCTGCTTCCACGCTATTCTAGATACCATCTTACCACTGATTACCACTACTACCCCCAGCAATTATCACAACTATCAAGCGTTCAACAAGCTACTGCCAGGGCTTTTGGATTTGGCTGTCAAAGCACAGCAAGCCAAGCCTGGCGATCAATGGACTCAGTCCGTCAACACATTGCTGCTCTTACTGATCTCATACGAACCCGCCAAATACCGAGCCTACCAATACCAATTATACCTTTATTTGTTTGGATACCAACACAAGCAAGCGTTTTCATACAGCAGTAGCGAGGACTGTCAGCATTACCTTGATTTGCTTTTACGAGTAAGTTGGAATGTTGCTATGCTGGACGTAGGATCCATGCTAACAGAGGTGTTAGTTTATCAATTATTGGGGCCAAGACATTGACGAGCAGATTGTGTATCAGTTGCTGGACGTTCCATCATCACCGCTGTACAAGATACGAAGCCATTATGCCCATCACAGTCGATTGAAAAATGGACTTTTGTTGCTATTGCGGTTTCTTATCCGAGTGCCTGTATCCGACCACAGTCGAAATCAGCTAAACCACCAACTCATTGCAAAGCTAGAAGAGCACCAGCGCCCACTCAAACAGCAACATGGCATGAATGGTAGTAAAAACATGCTTCAGCGTACGATGGCCTTGATTGATCAGAACGATGGCTCTATTGCATTGCCGATTCCTGCTGACACACTCGCCAAACAAGTGGATGACGAGCAGATCCAGGATGCCCTTTTCTTCAACTATCTGTTACTCGACACAGCAGCAGTATGGCCTATATTGCGCTTTGAAAACTCCTTGATCTCGCTTGAAATGCTGTGTATCGCTTGGCAGAGCAAGTGCAATGATGTGTTTGATTCTTGCTTTCAGCTATTGAAGAACTTTTGGGCAAGGTAAGTGAAATGATGTGTTTGTGGGTAATGACAATGATAATTCCAACCAAGCGTATTCCTAGTTTGCATTATATGCTGGAAGACGAATATGCCGTAGAGATGATTACCTGCTTGGTTGCTGATTTGCTAGACCATTGGAAAGAATTGAGTTTACAGACACGCCAATCTGCGTGCCATTTTGTCAAGGCTATTCTGCTCGAGTTGTATGATACCGAAAACTTCCATTTAGATGTGCATACGCTGTTTAAGCCCGTTATCTCTGGGTTCCTCCATGCTGCTGGTAAGGGTAACACGTAGATGCTGTGCTCTGTGGCGATTTATACTTTTCTTTATAGGCAAGGAAAAGAACAGCGGTACAAAGCAGCTTATTCTCCAGCTTGTTACCTATTACTGCCAAGTATTTGGATCCGCTGAAATCATAGACTTCATTCTGGAGCATGTACAACGCAGCATCAACAATCCATACAGCACGGTGCAACGCGCAAGTAAAGACCTGCTGACCACTTTAAATCCATTCATGATATCTGAAGTCAACAAGTTTGACGACTACACGACAGCCTTTATCCAAAGTATCATGATGGCCACACCACACACGGGGTCATTCAGGCCTGTTCATTACGAAATTGCCATGAAGCATCTAGGTATGTCAAAGCATTTGCTGGGTGGTAGTGAAGCACACGAGGATGACGCCAGTCAGCCCCTTTCAGCAGACAAGGAAAATTCGTCAGGTTGGGCTAGACGCCTGTTGCATCACTGTGATACCGTCAACAACATGAAGCACGTCAGTCTCTTTGCCGAACTAAAGGAAGACATGGAACTTGGATGTATCGTTGACTTGATCAATAACAGTGAGCCATTGTTGTGTTATTGGGCCATGTGGGAGTCAGCCAGGTATTGTATGCTCTCTCGTTTGCGCACGCCGTTTGGTGGTCCACAGCAGACTTTTGCAGCATTCGAGCGTATGCTGCAAACCTTGCTATCAAATGCCGAATCGAAAAACTGGTAAGTCAGTTGTGCACTGATGATGCCACACACATCTGATAGAATGGACTTAGTGATGGCGATAAGAACATGGACCATTTACGACACTTGCTGCTCTTGCTGGACCGACTGGAGCTTCAGATATCCAATGCGACCGATGGCTGCGCTACTGCATCTCTGCCTGCGGTGCCTCGATCCAGTCTGATTTTCTTTAGGACCAACAAAAAGACATGCCACGATTACTTTTTGAGAATCAGGCCCTCCATGATTGCCGGTGCTAAGATTGTCAGAAACGATCATTTACTCATCACACACGCAACCCAAATTCTAAAGGAACTAGAGTCTGCTGTTCCATCCACAGATGTATCAAATTACTTTAAGCAAATCAATGGCTACTTGTGTGATTTAGGTAGGATCTACAAGGTGTAATCTAGCGCTCAGAACTAACGCCGTTTGTAGTGGAAGCATGTATCCGAGAAAAATACATGGATTTGATCTATGGTATGCAGGCTTGGTACAAAAAACTGATTAGAAGAGTGCAGCACGCCCATCCTCAAAGTCAATTGAGTTTTGAGGGCTTGATCGGCCCAGCAAAGGGAAGCTCTGAAGAAAGCGCCTCGAGCAATGTTACCTGGTTTCAAGTAGCAGCTCAGTTTGCATCAGTAAGTTGCTGTGATCTATAAGCATGCAATGTGTGGTTGACTCATTCTGCTCTAGGGTCGCGATGAAGCAGCCATCAAAGCTTTGACCAGCCTCAAATCATTGGTGAGTCGAGATGAATTTGGCATTCTGGATATGCTTGATCGCCAATTGATCCACTTCTACACCTGTTTGGAAGATTACGACTCGCTACAAAAAGCACTGGATAGCGGATCCACAGTGATTGATGACTTCATCTGCGAGAGTCTACGTGCTTTCAATGCCGGCAATCAAGCTTCTGCAAAAGAGCAGGAAGAGGCTATCAAGAATGTCAAGGCATTTATCACCAATGCTCCACTGGAATCATGCCTCGAATTGTCTCGTCTCGACACGTTTAGGCATTGGCTCGTATCGTCATCCTCAACCACTACTAGTGCAGATGATTCACTGCACATTGGCATCACCACTCGCTTGACGGGAAGAATACTTCAAGTGCTCAAGGATGGTATCTTTAGCAACATTTCAAGCTTGTTGGAGCTGCAACTTGTCCAATCTGATTGGGAAAACCTGATTGCCAGCGCTAAAGATTGGCTCTACATGACCTCTGGCAACGTGTCCAATTTCCATCATTTACCTCCTGAAACAAAGCACTGGGCAAGATTATCCACGTATTTCGAAAGGCTGTATACACACAACAATGCATTTGAGCACGCTGAAGTAAGTCAGTGTTTGGGTTTCATCCAACTGCATGCTGCCAAGGTAGCACGTCGTCAAGGCAACACCCTGCTCGCCGAAAATCTCGTCAACAAGGCTGTCCGTGTTCCCGATACCGAGTATCTGGCACTGTATGAACGTACAAAGATCCTGTTTGCTCAAGGCGAATATGCGCATGCCATGAAAACTGCCAATAGCGTCTTGATGCATGTGACATCTGCTCCTGGATATGAAGAGTTGAAGAGCAAAACCTATCTTAAAGTGGCCCGATACCTCAAGAACTGTCCTGATACTCAAGTGGAGGGCTTGTTGCACCAATTGGATGCTAGTCTGGTCAAGATGCAAGCAACTGATTTGCAATCGGCTGTGGAAGTGTCTATTGATGATGCGCTTGAAAAGTCTATTGAAAACAACACCATAGACGGAAGACCCTGGTTTGATTATGCCACGCATTACTACAAGCAAGGCTGGCGTATCTTGGATGATATCACAAAACCGGATGTGTCTATGCCAGCTGTTCTTTGGGCCAAAAAGAAAATGCAAAGTGTATTAAGTGATGCTGTAAAAGACACCTCGATAGATAGCACGCAAGTTGAAAAGGTAAGACGATACCAAAGGACTCAATTTGAATTGGACACTCATCTGTCTATCTGTAGTCCATTTTTGCCCTGTTGCTAAAGTATTCCAGTGCTGTGGGCGACAAGGAATTATCAGATTCCGATGCATTGAACTCTGATTTGAAGCAACTGATACCCTTTCTGGAATCCAGCAGCCAAGCGATTATTGTGGACACTATGAACGTAGTGCAGCAAATGATCATTGGCAAGTTTTATGCTTCTGCGCAAGCGTATTTCCGCTATCTATCACTCGACATTCATAACCAGCAACACGTAAGCTTGCCATCTTTTGTGTCAGTTCTGCATACTAATACCTCTGTGAATAGTCTGATAGGAGTGCCAATATCAGTTCCACATCCATGATCATCACAGCAACTCTTCGTCTATTGCGAATTCTGACGAAATACGGCAAAGCACTGCAGTCGCTGTTTACCAAGCACATTGAGATGGTGCGTGTTGACTTGTGGAAGCCAGTGATCCCACAGCTGTTTGCTCAATTGAACCATCCCAATGACTTTGTGCGTCAAATCATCGGAAAGCTAATCAGCCGCATTTGTGATGAGTATCCTCGCGAAATTGTGTATGATGTGATTGTGAATTCGACTTCTTCAAAGACAAACCGCGAAACAAAGCAGAGTCTGGACGCCATTGCCAATCGCATGATGGATAGAAACGAGCTGTTGTGGGTCTCGACACGACGCATGGCAGAGGAATTAGAGAAAATCACTGTACTGCTGGAAGAAAGATGGCTCAACAAGATTGCTTCCTTACAGTTCGATGTCATGCAACAGTTTACCAAGCTAGATCAAGAGTCTGAACGTCTGCAAAAGTCCAGCATGGATCCAGCTGAACAGGAAACAAGCTTTTTGAAACTGTATGATAACATGATGAAGTTTGTCATTACTTCCATTGACAAGTTCTTGATGGAGACGGCTTATGACTCTGTTGTGGCCACTCCTCACGAGCAATGGTTTCAAAAATCATACGGTAAACAGTTGACTCAGGCTTGCAATCTACTTCAAAGGCCTACTTCAATGAAAAACTATCGTCAAGGCTGGGAATGCTTTCAGCAGGTAAGCGCAATATAAAGACAGGTTGAAAACGATGCTCATACTTTCTGGCCCTGTAGTTTCATCGTCAACTCATGGTTGAAACTCACAAGGTGCGTATTCTGGAGCTCTCTCAAGTATCGCCCTACCTTCATAACATGAAGGACACGCCTATTGGCATTCCTGGTCAGAATGAAACGCAAGAATCCTGCTTTATTGATTCATTTGGCTCCAGTGTCATTGTATTGCCCACAAAAACCAAACCCAAGAAACTCGACTTGAAGGGCACAGACGGCAAAAAGTACTCCTACTTATTCAAGGGCCTGGAAGACCTTCATCTGGATGAACGCATCATGCAATTACTGACAACAACCAATGGTTTATTGAGTGAAAACGGAGCCACGGCGCTTCGTGGTATGCGAGCCAGAACATATGCTGTTATTCCCTTGAGCGACCATTCAGGCATGATTCAATGGGTGAATGATGCTACCCCATTCTTTGCGTTATTCAAGAAATGGCAAAAGAGAGAATCCACTGCGCACATGCTCTTGAACAATGATAAGCCCAACGAAGCTTACCTGCAGAGTCTGATGCAGAGACCTACTGAACAATTCACAGCCAAGGTGGCATCCTTCCTCCAATCGGCTGGATTGCGCGTAACCGCCAATAGAAGGTACTGGCCCAAAGAAGTGCTCAAAAAGGTGTATCTGGAACTGGTCAAGGAAACGCCTGGTGATTTGCTTCAGAAAGAGATCTACTACTCAAGTGCCACTGCTACTGAATGGTTCAAAAAGAGTACCTCCTTTGCCCGTTCGTTGGCTGTTACCTCCATGATTGGCTATATCATTGGTCTGGGCGATCGACATTTGGACAACATGCTGGTGGACTTCCGTTCTGGTGAGGTGATTCATATTGACTACAATGTCTGCTTTGAAAAAGGCAAACGACTTCGTGTGCCAGAGTTGGTGCCGTATCGTTTGACTCAGAATCTGTACGGTGCATTGGGTATCACCGGTGTCGATGGACAGTTTAAGGCGGCTGCAGAAGAGACGTTGCGGGTACTCCGAAAGCACAAAGAGGTCTTGATCACTTTACTGGACGCATTTGTATATGATCCTCTTGTTGACTGGGAGAGCGAAGCCATGGAAGCAGGCCATAGGCAAATGATGGAATTGCAAGCCAATCTCAGTCTGGTTGCTACGCGTGTCATCAAGAAGCAGGCAGAGCAAGACAAGGAACGGAAGATTATATTGGGAAGTCTTTCAGGCTTGAGGCACAATCTACACCAATGGCAAGAATCCATGTTGATCGAGGCAGAGACATTGAATGCTGAGGATGCTAGTGATGAAGAAGAGCAGAGTCTAGAGCATGATGCTGTGATGTCTTCTGCGACCATTGAAGGCGAAGATGCCACATTTCTGGGCAGGCTTCCCCTGTATCTGCTTCGTGAAGTTAAGTCTCATCTGACCAATGTGTATTCTCTGGTAAGAGACTCTCGATTACCAGCAGAAGGTATCGCACCTATTTTGGAATCCATCATCATTATTGAAACAGACGCAGACAATGAACTACGCCCAGCCCAAAACAGTGCAAAGGTAAGTGAGCGTTGAATAGACGCCAACTGGTATTGATTCTGTTGAATAGACTGCCTTGGATGCCATTACACTGATCACAGCCGAGCTCAAGAAGTTTGACAAGCAACTGATCGAAAAGACAAACTACGAATCAGAATGGACGTACAGTCAATTGTTGAATTTCATCAGCATCCTGTCGAAATCTGTGCAGGATTACTTTACGGCATTGAAAACATTGGAAGAGTTTGGTCCCGATAGCGTGAAAAATAGCTCATCTTCCAATGCTGTGGAGGAAGAAGAGTCTAGCCATGCTGCTGAAGACGACAAAACCACGCACCAGCAAATATCGCAGGGTCCATGTAAGTGTTCTCAACAGATCTGAAAATAGAAAGTAGTATTCACATGCCATTCGTTGCAGATGTCATTAAACCTGCATCAAGCAATCATGTTACAAAGATCATGAAAAGAATTAGATCCAAGCTTGAAGGCGCTGATTTTGGAGTTCAGCACAAGATGAATGTCTCTGAACAAGTGGCAAGATCGATAGAGCAAGCTACATCTGTTGATAATCTGTGTATGATGTATGAAGGTTGGACGAGTTGGGTATAGGAAAGAAGCTGTTGACTGTACATATCATTCGCTACTGCCGCCATGACATCTTATAAGAGCTTTTACATTGCATTGGGAGGAAAAGAGAAGAACACGCCCAAAAACAAAGAATGGCTTTCATGAGAGGAGTGCTGAATTGGTGTTGAGGTATCTCCACTGCTTAGCTTAAGTGATACATGATTTGATTCAAATAAACTAGTATATAAAATCACTTTAGTGGTTGTCGAGTGTGATGGCATCATGTTTCTGTCATCAGTCTTGCTGAAATCAATTTGACTGAGATAATCCTGATCCGACGCCAGTTGAGATATCGTAAAAGATAACCTGTTATCAGTCCTCTAGCGACGTACTCCTGATTGCGTATCGAAAATTGCTCTATTGCCATCATGGCATAGATTTGGGGTATTTATAACTTACACAAGCGGCAAGGTGCCCTCAGGTAAAACGACCGGATCACTTTTCCATTAAAATTCGAATCTCCTCTACCCTTTCTTTCCCCCCCCCCCCCAAAAAAAAAGTTTAGAAATCAGGAACATTGTACTAATGCTGCTTACATACAATCATATGGAAACGAGAAAATTGGATGCTCGAGTCAAATACGGCATGTAGCATAGTTATTTTCAAGGTGGAATACTGACAATCTAAAAGGCCCGGATTCATCTCCTGTTATGAAGAGGTGTATAAAAATTTAGAGTTTTTTCTGTACCATCAAATGCATTACCCCTTTTTTTCATGTGTCAAAACAGATAGCACATGCATCAAATCAAGCTGTTCAAATGCTTTTCAAATGGGAAAAAACACGTGAAAATACAAAAAGAAGAGATAGTATTGTAAGCATGTTCATCATGTATAAAAAAAAGCATTCTTTTCTTTTGATTTCTTCATCTGATGAATTACAAATCCTCTACAGCTACAGCTACAACTACAACAACTACAATAAACCATCGAATGACACATCCCATGAAATTGACTGAGTCATATCCTACATCGATGCACAGCAACGCCAGCAGTCCCTCTACATGGCAGCAATTAGTAGTTGGGGCTGGCTCAGCAGCAGGATCTACAGCAGCCGTTGTGAGCGAGGAATCAATGAAATGCTTGCGATATTGTGTTAGCTGGCTACAGTACGCTATTCGGCATTTGGGACAGCAGATGAGTTTGCTCAGAGGTTTTCTTGTATCGCTTGCAACGACTTCGAGCTCACAGCAACAACAGCAGCCTATGATTTTAGCTACGATCAAAAGGGATATGGTATCTACATTAAGAAAAGTGATTGATATCATCACATGTTATGCCAGTAATGCTTTACCGTATCAAGCAAAAGCAACCATTCGAGGCACGATATTGAATTTACCAAGCAGATGGGTACGTTCGCGTTGCAATCAGTCGCAGTTGATGAAGCTAAACATAAGTTCATAGGCGTTGTTGTATGATGAGACAAATACTGCAAACGATGATATGATACCGCAACAAGCAAATCCCAATGAATCGTATAAGCAAGAAGACGTTGCGCTTCGTTTGTTGGCTTTCGGTCAAGAATCCAGTGATATGTTGACTTCAATTCATACAGTCATTGACGATACTATACAACGAGCAGAGAGCTGGTTAGAGAGATTGCGCTTGATAAATCCCATGTCTTCTCTGTCCACTGCACCGTCCTCCTCTGCAATGCCTCATCAGTTACCTTCCTTATCTATAAATCAACACAAATCCAAGGAAGAATTCAGCAACAATAATGAAGATGAAAATTTCTACAATGTGCTATTGCCACCAATCCTTAATCTGCATATATCGTCTTCCTCGTCGACGGTAGCAACAACCACCTCAAAAAATTAAACATAGTACTATATACATTTAAACAAATAGCTTAATTCCATTCTAATTAAAAAATCTAATACCCATGCATACATAGTTCCATGTGCTTATGCGTACAAGTACTTGCACAACAAAAAACATGCTACACTATTAATCTTAATTTACAGTATGTGATCAAAACTCACATTGACAATAATCCATTAAATCCAGTATTTGTAACCAAATCTAACCAATTTCGTCATATATACGGTTATTCAAATGCGTTCGTGCGAAATAGTACTTGTAATTTATACTTTATAATAGAATTTACACCATTGGGTACCATATCATCTGATGTACTAGATCAGTGTTCCATAAAGATTCGATTCTCAAAATTTGCCGCAGAAAAAGCTGTATAACAGATGCATCAGTGTTGCATTTACAGGACCAAATGCTCGGATCAGAACCACAAATCAAAAGTTCTCGTTAAAAAAATATATATATAGCATCGAAATTCCCACTTTGGCTACAGATTGTCTTCAAGAAACAAACCAAGGGATTAATACTGAACTATCCAGTAGCGAACTGATAAACAAAGCTATCTACCCGACTCAATTCCCGAAGTCAATGCTGTCCTTTTGGCAAAAAAAAACAACAGAAACAAGCTAATTTCACTGCTGCAATCCGAAATAAATAGCCATCATAGATCATGTTTTTAAAGTCATAGAGGTGAATATACCTAACTTTGGGAGACTGACTTGAGAAGAAATAGGCAAGGTGAAGGCTCGCTGTTCTCGAATCAAAGGTTTCAACCATCTTGAGTATCTGTTCGTAGCTTGATATTCCGCCTTGGCAAAAAACCATAAACCTGCAACGCCTCGTGTTCAAATACACTATCAAATTTTCAGGTTCTACGATTACATATAATGTGGCAGGGCAGAAATATCTGAATTTGATCCTTGCATAATCAAATCCTCCTCCTCAGTGTGTTTTTTTTTTTGGCAATTGGATCCAAACACTTCTCCGTATCCAAATATTTGAAACTTGGTACTAATGACCATTTATCAACATGCAAAGTACTTATTGATAACTTAAAACCAGCAAGTTACTATGGCCCTTTTCATACGCTCCGATTTTTAAAATGCTTGGTCAAATGCATACATGTGTGGTGTACACATGAGAAAGCTCGACGGAGATTCAATTTCTATTGTTCTGAATGATGATCCATGGGATTCCGAAATCTACCGACCTTAAAAGTACGCGTTTCTTGATAGTAACCACCCCTTCAAACTTATATGAAACTTGTAGAGAATTCAAAGGAGAACACAATGGTGCCCATATCCAGTCTCTGGTGTACATTGTTCACTAGATATTTGGTACGATTGTTTTTGCAATTTTTTGACTGTTTTCTAAAGATTAATCAGTATCTGTCATCAAAGCATTTTGTTAAGCATTACTAAGGCCAAAGAATTTCCTATCGAATGAGCTATTGCTTGAAGCTCTGGCGTAACTCTATCGTGAAATATTGAAAATATTGTCCTGACCAAAAAATCGTCGCCAAATTTTTTTACTTGCTATCACAGGCAGATTTTGAAGGAAAATCCATGATTTTGCATGATACTCTTTTTTGACCATATCTCGACACATACTCACTAGATTCACACAGAACAAAGACCATTCGATAGCTCTATGTTATATCCATTATAATATAAGGGTTTTAAGTGCCAGATGTGCGTTCCCTTTATAAATTTGCTCAAAATCATATATTTTATGAGCTACAAGCAGGGGATATTCAATTTTTTTTATTTATCTATAATAACCATACCATCGTATAGAGAATTGAAAAAGAAACAAAAGCTACTAAGCTTTAGGCTCGGGTTCATTTAGTAAAATCCTGAGGTACAGCCCTTTGAAAATTGATCATTTCTACAATTTTTTTTTTATTACTCATCCACATCGTCCTAAACTTGGATGCATTTAAGTCGTGTTTTCTCGTATTGGAGGCCGTTTTAGATCACCAGGGTAATGCCAAACAGTTGTTCTCATCTAGGAATTACTTACTGACGCCTTTGGTCAACGTTTTTGAGGTTGTTGCCAGAAATTGCCTTCAAACCACGAGGGGTACCTCTTGATTTTTGTCAAAAATTAGACGATCGCGTTTTTGACTTCAAAACTGAGACCTTTACAGTAGCATATATTAAAGCAAAATGATTGTATCGATTCAGGGCAGTACCTAAAACCACTTTTATATGACTTTCATACAAAAAATCTTTACATTTTTACCAAAAACATGATTTGATATTTTCCAAAGTTGCTCAGTAACTCGAGTTAAAAAGGCATCTTTTAATTAGCACCATTAGATGCGCATTGAAAAATACCCCAAAAGTGCAGTAGGAAGTGTTTTTTTTTTGTAGGGGAGGCGAGCTCCAGTTTTTATTTAAAGTCCTGTAAATGTCGCTATAAAACACATATATTAAGCGAAGCGCAAATAAATATTAGCGGTTGCAGGCAATGACGACAATGCCTTTCTCATAAAGGTAATCGAAGTATCTGAAGCTGTAATAAGGAGAGGAACACATTAAAAGGCACTGTAGCATAGCCTGGCTTCTACATCCTGCTTCTCTGTGAACGTTAATCACTGCAGACTGCTCTTTCAAAGGTAAACTATCCACTGGATTAGCGTACGATTCTCACCAAGCGCTAGCGAGATCAGACGGCTGGTACAACATTTGTACGGCAATAACTCTGTATAGTAAATCTTCGTTCGCATATTCCTTCTGTCCAGAAACAAAGACACCAAACTCTCGCCTTCCATATCAAACAGCTCTTTGTAGGTGACATTAACGCTGCCAAGAGATGCTACATTTCAAGCAATGACAGAGAAATATTTCTATTATGCCATGACTATTCGCATACATCGAAAACATAGTGAAAAGCCCTGACATCTCGTGCACACTCCACGTGGAATTCTGACATGGGGCGATCTGGTAATATGCCATGTCTCCAGCTGCATAATGTATTAAAAGTGTTACACACAGCTGTCAGATGGCAGATAAACACAGTGCTAATTCCAATCAAACTGGCATACATGCAATACCCATCAAGTCATGAAACATTGAAATAAGCTTCTTTGCAGGTAGTGCATTCAGTTCAATGGCATTTCATCTTTTCACATTGCCGAGTCGAAAGAAAAAGGCATTTCTTTTATTTTTCTTGCATTGGATGACAAAGGTCAATGTTGTATGCCGTATATTTTAAACAATTTTGCCAACACTTCTTGAGGAATTTCATCTGGCCAGGATTTCAGCAAGTCAAACAATCGTTGAATCACTAAATACAGACATGTCATTTATCCTGCATTCATCTCCTAAAAAAAAAAAAAAAAAAAAACCTACCTTGTTGATGTTTCTTGTCTAAAAACATGATCAACATATCAATTCTTGGCACTCGTGAAAGTCCCCAAAGCACATTATAGACATCTGTAGGTGTCTTTTCTTTTGTATATCGTGCGTCCACAAAATCAAGCATTTTTTCAAATTGGTCAGACTCAAGCGAAGACTTGAAGATGGCTGGATAGTCCCTGGGTGGGATGACTTGAAAGTATTGGTATAAAACATCGTCTCCTCTGCCCTTGTACGTCTTCCAATCTCTCTCAAATTCAAAATTAGTGCGAGGACAAGTAAATTTCAATGGCACTGATGGTGGTTTTGTGCTGGTGGTGGTTTGAACGGGTGGAGTCACGGCCTTCTTTGCTGGCGCGTCTACTTTTTGAACAGGTTCAGGCGTTAATGTCGGCTTATTGGAAGGGTCAGCTTTTTTGACGTTGGGTGTGGATGTGGGAGATGCGGGTTCTTTCTTTAGCGATGTGGGCTGCTCGACCATCTTTGATTTTGTATATGCTCCATCTATCACATTAATGGGTAATCTACGCTTTTGTTCCACAGGCTCAGGCTAACAGAAAAAGATCAGGCTCACGTATTAATCAGAATCCTGAAAAAAAAAAAAAAAAAAAAAAAAAAATACCTTTCTTGATTTGAGCTTCTCCACAGGTTTGACAGCAGGCAATTTGTTCAACTCATCCAAAAGTGATTTATTACTGGGTTCAATCGTCAAACCAGTTTCAAAGTCTAGATTGTTTGTATGTGAGTTCATCAATACATCATGGATCATTTGTTGCCGTTAAACCTTTTCTAGCTTCATTCATTCTCCCCAATTCACGTAATGCAATACCACGTCTCCACAGCGCCTTTACATTCTTGGGTTGCAACTGAAGGCCCCTTGAACAATCCTTCTCTGCCTCCAGGAAGCTGCAAGCAAAGCATGTCAGTCTCTAACCGCCTCACATAGCCTAATCACCCCAATGTTACCTGTTTGTTTTGAGATAGGCCATGGCACGATTGACAAAGTAAACAGGCACAGTGGGATCCAAATCAATGGCTTTTCCATAATGTAGAATAGCGTTCTTGTAATCTTTTTTACCAAAGTACTCATTGCCCTGAACATGTTGATTTGAGTGTATGTCAAGAATGTGTGTATGTGTATCGTCGCGATGGACACACGTACCTTGGCTTTCTCGGCCTCTGCTTTTCCAGCTCTTGATTGAGGTGTTGTGGATGTCTAATTTAAAAAAAGTGCATGTTGGTGATGTATCATAGCATTGCCTAAATGCAAAGGTGTACCTTGCTGGTGTTGGATAACTTATCGATACCTGCAGGCTTTACATTGTCGACAAGAATTTCAGTTGACTTTCTCACAGGAGGCAAGGCCTAATAATAATATAGAATTTAATATGTCTAGACTCGAATTCATGCTTTATTTCTTAATCTAGTACTTGGTCATGAACAGGCTTTCTTCTAAGCAGCGCCTCATCTTTCTTGTGGATATCCGTCTGCCAATTCAAGAGATCTTTCCACAATGCTTCGTTTGCCATTTGATGGGTTTATTCTCGAAAAAGCAAAAAGAAAAAGTGTGCGTGGTAATTTAAGCTCTGTTTCTCCTTTCCTGACCAATGACAAGCCACTGGTAGCATCTCTTCTTACTACAGGATGCCTTATAACGGAAATGCCGATGAGTCTATACTATCCAACCTTTGGTAACTCAACACTAAAAAAAAAAAAAATATCTCCTCATCAAACATAGAATTCTTCCTTCTCTTTTTCTCTCTTTTTTTTTTGCTGTTTTTATCGATCATGGTTACATTACCCACTTTTGATCCTGATACCAAACATGATGTCCATGCACCTGCATCCACTTATTACACGACTGGCGATAATGCAAGACAAAGAACTAGAACTTATACGGTAGGTGGAGCAAAAAATCGGTTGCTCTGATTATGCAGCCAACATCTATTTTCCTTTAGAAAAGTCGCCTAGACTTGCAGGCCAGTGGCAACAATCTCGAAGGCACTCGTAGACGTCGTGCTTCTCATGGTAACAGTGTGCAAAATGACAGGGCTTGTCATTTAAAGAGAAACTTATACTGTATCTATAGACGACAAGAACAAAGCACGCCGTTTTTTGATTGATGTAGAAGAGACACAGCGCAAGATTCTGGAGCAAGAAGACACGGATGGCGATTTCCAAATCACTATCAACGATTTGGGCCCTAAAACCATGTCTTTGGGCACGGCTGATTCGGGCGGATACCGCAAAATTGATATTCGTGGTACCTACATGTTGTCCAACTTGTTGCAGGAACTGGCGCTGGCCAACGATTACGGACGAAAGCATATTGTACTAGACGAAGCTCGTCTCAACGAGAACCCTGTGGATCGTCTGTCTCGCATGATCAAGTTTAACTTTTGGGATGGTCTTACCCGTCGCATTGATTCAGACTCATTGGAAGTAATTTGTCCTGATCCCAAGAACAGATCGTCTAACAAGAACCCTCGCATCTACGTGCCATACAACGACAAGGAAGCCTACGACTTTTACACGCAAGTGAGCCACGTACGCAAGCACTTGAATCTGGAAGTAGTGTACCTGCCTGAGAAGATCACGGCGGAATACACCAAGAGCATCAATGATCGTCCGGGCCTCTTGACGCTGGCTATGCGTAAAACAAAAGACGAGCAAGGCAACGATACCTATGTTGGAGAGCCCTTTGTTGTGCCAGGTGGACGATTCAACGAAATGTATGGTTGGGACTCTTATTTTTCAGCATTGGGGCTACTGGAAGATGGTCGCACCGAGTTGGCTCGCAGCATGGTGGAGAATTTCGCCTATCAAATCAAGCATTACGGCAAAATCCTCAACGCCAATCGCTCCTACTATCTGTCTCGCTCTCAGCCGCCCTTTTTGACTGACATGACACTCAAGGTCTTTGAGCGTCTGCACCCTCAAGATGAAAAGGAAAACAAGGCATGGTTAAGACGCATTCTCAAATCTGCCATCAAAGAGTATTGGGAGGTGTGGATGTCTGAGCCCAGATTGGACAAGAAGACCATGCTGTCAAGGTATCGACCTGATGGTTCTGGTATTCCTCCCGAAACAGAGGCCTCGCATTTTGTACATATCATTGAGCCCTTTGCAGAGAAACACGGCCTCACTGTAGACGAATTCAACCAGAAATATAATGACGGTATCATCAAGGAACCCGAGTTGGACGAGTACTTTTTGCATGATAGAGCAGTGCGTGAATCCGGACATGACACCACGTATCGATTTGAAAAGGTTTGCGCCAATTTGGCCACTATCGACTTGAATTCGCTGCTATACAAGTATGAAATGGACATTGCTGATGCTATGGTAGACTATTTGGACGATGATTTAGAGGATTTCGATGGTGTCAAGCAGAGCGCTGAAGACTGGATGGAGAGAGCAAAGCAAAGACGGGAGCGCATTGACAAGTATTTGTGGAACGAAAAGGAGTCCCTCTATTTCGACTATGACACTGTCAAGGAAGAACAGATTACCTACGAGAGTGTCACTTCATTTTGGGCGCTCTGGGCTGGTTGTGCCAGTGATCATCAAGCGCAAGAGATGGTCAAGCATTCACTGTCCAAATTCGAAGTAATGGGTGGTTTGGTCTCTGGTACCGAAGAGTCGCGTGGTGTTACATCGCTTGAAAGACCTAACCGGCAATGGGATTTCCCATTCGGATGGAGTCCTCATCAAATGCTGACTTGGGTTGGTCTAGACAAATACGGCATGAGAGATACAGCTGCCAGATTGGCTTACCGTTGGTTGTTTACGTGAGTTATGATAGTTCGTACATGTTATACAATTGGATCTAACGCTTATCATCGTGTATAGTATCACCAAGGGCTTTGTCGATTTTAATGGTGTTGTGCCCGAAAAATTCGATGTCGTCAGTCTATCCCATAAAGTAGAGGTGGAATACGGTAATGTGGGCACAGACTTCAAATGCGTTCCTCGAGAAGGTTTTGGCTGGATGAACGCCTCGTATCAAGTGGGTCTCAGCTACTTGACGACTCAAATGCGTCGTGCCTTAGGTGCTTGCACACTGCCTGATTTGCTGTTTGAAAAGGCAATGATCCGCGAACATCGTATGCTGGGTATGACGCCTGAAGAAGAAGAGGCTGCCATGCTTCGTCGTCGCACATCCACTTTGGCTGCCAGAGCCATTACGCGCAATGGTAGCATCAGTGCTGCTGTTACTCGTATTTCTTTGTCGGATGGCTCCAGCAATGCCACTTCTTTTTAGTAATAAATATCCAGTTTTGCAGTGATTTGATATATAATAGAAAGCATTCATGCAATGTCGATGAACACACCATTTTACGCCAGTCACCAAAAGGTGCATTTGAATTTCAAGCCTTGGATGCAAGTGCTGTCTTTCTCTTTTTCTCTTTAATTCATCACCAAATGGACTCGAACAAGAACAAGGTAAAGACAGCTCTGTTTTGCGTGCTCGCATCCACAGGCTTATACGTAGCGAAATAGGCATTAGTGCGAGGCATCCCAACACCTCCAGTATTCGATTCTGCACCCAACGTCCATGCCGGTATCCCCATTCCTTCTTTCTCAAGTGCACCTGACTTCTCAGCAACAAGCCGTCAAGGTAAGATTCATGTTCGAGCCTTTTTTCTCGCCAAAAGATAGACTGACGACTCTTAAAGGCAGGCCATCTCGACGTGAGCAATCATCCTCGCCTGACAATTATGAAGCAAGACATCATCACACATCATCGACACACCGCAGTAGCTCTCGTCGCCATGATCGTTCTCGTTCTCCATCTCGTCGTCATAGATCCCGTTCACCCCATAGAGGCAGTAGCAACAGACATAGGCATAGATCCCGTTCACCATCACATCACAGTAGCAGCCGTCGCCATGAGGTAAATATGCAGTGTCAATCGCATTTTGACATGAGGCTAAAACATCTATCAGAGATCATCATCACATCGCCATCGAAAGAAATCACCAGAGATTGTACACACTGGCACGCTGAACACGGGCATGACGTTTGTGATGGATAGAAGAGGAGATGCCGATAACTTGAGGTATGGAGGCAATCACATCTATTCAATACCAGAGTACAAGAGACGAGGAGGAGGAAGAGTGGTGGGATTACCGCTTGACAATCGCATTGATAACTCGGTTACCAAGGCAGGCCAAGTGTCTCTTATTGATCGATTCGATAAAAAGCCCTCGAGATACACAGATTCAAATTATGCTTGGAAAGAACTAGATAAGAGCCTCAAAAGGTAGGCTGTATGTCATGGTTGGAAATGAATACATGGACTTAGTAGCAAGTGCAGGATTCGCATCAAGCCAAAACACGACACACCAGATCCATTCGCATCACATGCAGACACCATTCCATTTGACAATCACCTCAGCAAACATGTATTAGAGAACGAAACCTACGCAAGTAGTGGAGTTGATTATCGATCATTAGAAGGAAATAAAGTGAAGCCAAGACAGCTAGATGAGGAAGAAGACGAGGAGGAGGGCGAAAGTTTCAACGATCATATACGTCAAAGAACTATTGATTTTAATCGCAAATTGGATCAGCAACCAGATAATGTGCAACTGTGGTTAGATTTTATTCGATTTCAAGATGAAGCAGCAGCAGGATTGGATCCCTCCATCACAACCACTTCTGCCAGCAGCAATAAATCCAGCTTGAACGAAGTCAAGTTGAGCATCTTTGAAAAGGCTTTGGATCACAACCCCACAGACGAAGAGCTGATTTATGAATACCTGACGTGTGGAGCAGAGACATGGGAGACACTGAAATTGCTGAGAGAATGGGACAAGATGCTGAAGCAACATCCAGACTCAATTCGACTGTGGGCTGAATACATCAACCTGCGCCAAACCAACTTTGCAAGTTTCTCTTACACTCAATGTGTCAAGGTTTTTGAAGATGCCTTATCCACATTGAAGCGACAAGCCCACCGATGCAAACAGGACGATGTGGAGCGACGACAAGACATTGAATCGTTGATGGTGTACATTTTACTTCGAGCTTGCTTGTTTATCAAGCAGTCTGGATACCAAGAAAAGGCATTTGCCATCATCCAAGCTGCAGTGGAATTCAACTTGTATCAGCCTGTTAATTTCACCATGAAGCAGCACTCGCTTGAAGAGAAAGTCAATGCATTTGTGGAGTTTTGGGACAGTGAAGTATTGCGGTTTGGTGAGGCAGGTGCTCTCGGATGGTGTGAATACTTTCGAGCTACAGACAACAGAGAGGAGATACTAGACACTGCATTGGATAAACCACCTACCAACGACAATGATGATGATAACGACATGCTGTCCTTGCAGGACTGGCTTGCTGCTGAAATGGAAAGCGAGCAAAAGAACCGCCTACCATTGCGTATGAATCAAGCTGAGGATGACAGTGTAGATGAGGATCCATACCGCATTATTCTATCCGATGATATCACTTCATTTTTGTTTGACACAACGACAGAAGATGCTCGCCAAAGCTTGATCTACAGCGTGCTCGTCTTTATGGGCTTGCCGTACACACCACCTCATGTTGGCACCAACACGCACTTTTTTACCGACACGTTTACGCACAACGAAATGGCACTGAACCACTTTTGGCCTAGCAAACCGAGCACAACAAAGCATCTTGTGTGGTACGTTGCTGGTGTCCCCATGAATCCTGAAGAGACCGCTTCCGAGGTGAACCCTTACTATATACCAAGCTCTTATCCTGTGGGTTTGAATGAATTGTTTGCTAAACCAGGCAACTGGTTTAAATGTGCAGGAAAAGAATACATACAGTGCGACGTGGACGAGGCATTTACAAGGTACGCATTTGTCTATCAACATTGCTTGTGAGGTCTGCTTACTGATCATTTTGGATTAGAACCGTGTTTCAACAATTACTAGCTGTCGAGAAATCAGAGCACTTGACGATATGTTACTTGGCATTTGAATCCAGTTGTGGTCAAAAACCGTAAGTTGCATGAATCATACTGCTTCTCAATATCTAACAAATTATATTCTCAGGGGTCGTCGATTAGCCAAGTCGTTATTGAAGGACCAGAGAACGAGCCTGACTTTGTGGAATGCCTATGCGCAAATGGAAAAAAGCCATGATCGTATGGATGAGGTAAGCCATCGCCATGATATAGTCAAAATGCCCCCCTAATAACCTTTATTGCATCATACACGATAGGCACGAAAGGTGTATTTGACTGCCTTGTCCATGTATCACACATTTCCAGAACATGAGCAAAGAAACGCACCTATCCTATACCACATGTTTGCCAAGCTGGAATTGGAGAACAACAGACCTCAAGAAGCACTCAAGATTTTAGCATCCATGTCCAGTAATGAACCCTACAGTAAGCATATGAAATGAAAAAAAGGGGGTATTGCAGACAAACTGATTTTCCTTTATTTTAGATGATCAAACGCCACCCCCAACGTCAACGTTAATTCTAAAAACCAGAGAGGTGTGATATTACAAATGAAGGGAGAGCTCTATTAAACTGACACTTGTGTATCTAGTACTTTACTCAGAAACTAGCGCAACTATCCACGTTATCGCAATCGCAATCAGAGAGACCCATTGCTATTAATATGGTAGCATGCTGTGGCTTATTTGAGTACTTGTCGAGTGGGTTGGACAGTGCATGCCTTGTGTATCAACGTGCGCTTGATTACATCAAAGAGCGTCAAGCAGAGCGAGGATATGAATCAGAGATGGTGTGGATTGATTACGCCACCCTGCTTTACAGTCATGCCACTACCAGCACTAGTTACAAACCGGGTTTATTACGACAAGCCATGGAGCAAGCGCTTACACTGTTTCCCAATAACACCATCTTTCTCGGCTTCTACATTTGGAACGAATCCAAAACCAAGATATTCAATCGAGTGCAGCATTTACTGAATGATGCGGTCAAGAAGTAGGGAGAGTGAGCGGGGTGATGCGTGTGGGCAAGATGACTGATATCACTGTGTTATGAAATAGGGACTCCAATGTTATTTTATGGCTCTCTGCCATCTATAGTGAATTGCACAAGTATACGCCATACCATGTCAACTCTGTCAGAGACTATTTTGAGAGATCGACGCAGGACACTCGTACAAGATCATCTATTTTGCTGTGGAAGTGCTATATTCAGTTTGAGTTGATGCAAGATAACACTCAAAAGGCTCGCAGCTTATTTTATCGTTCAGTTCGCGAGTGTCCGTGGTCCAAAGGTAAGCTGGCCAGTTGCTGTGTTGAATGAGGTGTCTGGCTGACATGAGATGGTTAGAATTGTACATGCTCGGGGTCAAGTCGTTTGGCGCCAACATGGATGAAAAGGAAGCCAACGAACTGATCAGCTTGATGATGGAGAAAGAGATCCGACTTCGCATTCCTATTGACGATGAGATGTTGACATGATGATAAATGTTGCCAAATAAACAAGCTGCTGGATTACATCAATACAGATTATGGGAGGTGCTACCTTTTATGTGTATAAATAAAGCGAGCATGAAAAAAATAAACACTTTCATTCTTTCTCACTCTTTGCTCTTTGCCGTAGAGAAATGAAACGTAGAAACACAATTGATAGTTTGCATGTCAATTGGCCCATTGTTCAATACTATTACACACACAACAATGGCAGCTGCGATGACATTTTGATCCAACATAAATCATTCGACACACCAAGACAAATCCATCACAATCAACCAAACCACTACAATAACCGTCGCAGGACGTTTCCCTTGGAGAAACCAGTTCCTGGAGGAAAGCTTCATCATCATCCTCAGAATCGTCGGCATAGTCATAAAATCCAAATCGTGACACCAACCCCCATTGTCCGTCGAGGGTCATCCTATCAAAATCAGCAACAGCAACAGCAGCAAAAACAGAAAAAGAAGAGAGAGACACTGGCTAACATCATATACAACCTATCACGAAGTAACAGTAGCACATTGACCAGTGGCAACATTTCCTCCACGATGAATCATGATGATACCCCCCGCGTGGACTCAGACTTGGACATCAAATGGGAGACAATCAGACAATACAACCCGCAGTTGGACAATGAAAAGATACTAGAGCAAGTCAGCCAAGATGAAGATGAAAGCTATTCATATGATTTGACATCTCAGGAACAAAGCAATCATGTGGCGGCAGTGGCTATGAATGATGGCAGTAACAACAGTAGTAGCGATGACAGTAATGGATTATTTCTTCCTGCTGGACAGGAGGAAAGTGGTGCCACTGGGTCAAGCGATGCAATGAGCATTCAAATGGATGCAGCAACCAACAGCCATGAGATGCCAGCCACGACAGCGATTGCACTCAAGACTGAATTACCTACTGCTATTACGCTCGTGCCCATGTCAAACATTGTCGACCATACAGACATGTTTCTCTTTTTATTTGGCTTCATCATGTTCCCTCTCTGGTGGATTGGCACATGGCGGTTCTTTATGCAATCAGACAAGACGTTTCTTCACAAGCAGCAAAGAGCCTTTCAGATAGTGAACTGTTGTATGGCACTGGCCAGCCTTTTATTAACCGGATTGATTATTGGTTTAGTTACTGTTTGGGCATAGAGCTTAAATCAGTTTTGATCTCTTTGATATCTTACACATGACCGTGAGACAATTTTTGTACCTTTTTTAATTTTTTTTTTTCCATCACTCACCATCTCACTACGCTATTTGCTTTTACTTTCCTCTCTCTCTTCTTATTACAATAAAACAAAATGTTGCGCTTTCAATCCACGTTTTCTCTTTCAAAAATTGCAGCAAGAGCCTCATTGAAGAATCAGGTTTGAATCATGCATCATAACACAGAAGAAATGCTAATAATGGCCGCAATTTACACTATAGATGTTAAAGAGAAACTATTCAAGAGCTGTAGTCTCTCCTTATTCCACTGATTTCGTAAAGATCGTCGAGGTCGGCCCAAGAGATGGTCTTCAAAACGAAAAGACTCTTGTCCCTGCTCAAGTTAAAATCGAATTGATCGAGAGATTAGCGAATAACGGCTTGTCAGTTGTGGAGGCCACTAGTTTTGTTAGTCCTAAATGGGTTCCTCAGGTAAGACACACTGCAGCAGTCTCAGTTACAAATTTGAAGACTGACACACACTTCCACAATGCCAGATGGGTGATAACAAGCAAGTATTGACCTCTATCAAGAAGAAGCCCGGTGTCTTTTACCCTGTCTTGACTCCAAACCTCAAGGGATTAGAAGGTGCTGTTGCTGCCGGAGCTGAGGAAGTCGCTCTTTTCACTGCTGTAACAGAATCATTCAACCGCAAAAATACAAACTGCTCCACAGAAGAATCACTTGTACGAGCCAAGGATGTTTTGAAAAAGGCATTGGATCAAAATTTGCGTGTGAGAGGTTATCTTTCATGTGTATTAGGCTGTCCCTACGAAGGCAAGGTCAATCCTGAAAAGGTGGCTGAATTAGCTAAAGAATTGTATGATGCTGGATGTTATGAGATCAGTTTGGGTGATACCATTGGTGTTGGTACCGCTGGTTCCATGGCTACTTTATTGGAGCATGTCCTCAAGGTTGTTCCTATTGAAGCTGTCGCTGTGCATTGTCATGATACCTATGGTCAAGCACTGGCTAATATCCTAAAGGCATTGGAGTATGGTGTTCGAGTCGTTGATAGCTCCGTTGCTGGTCTTGGTGGCTGTCCTTATGCTCCTGGCGCCAAGGGAAACGTGGCTACGGAGGATGTTGTTTACATGTTGAATGGCTTGGGTTTAAAGACCGGTGTTGACTTGGATGCTCTCATTGATACTGGTGATTGGATCTCTGAGCAATTGGGTAGACCTACCAATTCAAGAGCTGCTGCTGCATTGATCACTGCTCGTAAGAGAAGACAAGAGCTGGAAAAGGCTGCTTGTGTAGATTCGAAGGCTGCAAAGCTTTAAATTTATGAAATAAACTATTTGTATTACTAGAGAAGCACATCAAGATATATTGAGCATATTGGGAGACTAGAAGCTATCATCAAGATAAATTTGCTGATCCTAACTTTTAACTGAACATTATACCTAGATCCAAGCTTTAAAGTTTGGGCCATAATATACGTCTTTAGTGGGCAATGATGAACGTCCACTACGGATCCAGGTGGGTCCATGAAGTCTGCTTCCAATTTTACAGAAAGGTAGGCTACCGAGGGAGGTTCATGGGGTACAGTTTCAACATTTCGCCCTTTTCTGCTTAGGTCTCTCTCCTTTTTACTTGTTTTTATAAGGCTAGAGGTTACTATGGCCCCTTGAGTTGAATGCAAGAGCCTTGTGTTGGTTATTGTTACGTTTGGCGCAGAGAAAGTCGAAACCACTTGGTGAATAACTTGCTTCGTTGTGGTATGGCAAAGGTTTGAAGCTGTGCTGTTGAGCATTTTAGCCAGCTTTGAGTAATGAGCTTCATACGAGAGCCTGTTAATTACGAGAGATTACGCGTAATATATCGATGGACCAGATATTGGAAAAGGCTGTAGTCAAAACCCCTTGATCATTAGATGCTTCACATTTGATAGTACGATCTGCCTTGGCTAATTTACTATCTCTTTTCAAACTCTTTTATCAGAACTATACACATCACTACCGACTAGCCTGTAACAGTACGTAGTGGCAAGAAAGTGGATATTACGATTCGTAACAATGTTAAGCTATAAAAACATAAATTCTTGAAAGCAAAAACTAACCTAGATGCTACACACACTACATCCAAAATGTAAAATTTTAAAAAATGTTGTCCGGCTTACCTGATTCGAACAGGTGACCTAAAGATGACAGATTCACTACAGTCTTCCGCTCTACCAACTGAGCTAAAGCCGGATGGATGCTTGAATGGCTCACTTGGTTAGAGCTTCATGCGGAAGCAGTGAGTATGCCGAGAGGTCGTGGGTTCGAATCCCACCTTCGCATCCATATTTTCCGCCTTTCTAACCTGGCATGTTACTCGGTACTTGCGCTTGCACGTTTAGGTGTGCTGCGGTGCGTCTGGCCGGTTTCTACCTTGAGTCCTGTTCGTCTCCCCCGTCTTGCGGCGCGGCCATTGCCATTCCTCCCTCTGTTTCTCCTCCTCTCTGGTGGGTTTTGATGCCGTTTACTTTATTGGTCCCCTCCCTTTAGCAGCTTCCCTCAACCTTTAATTTAAACATGCTTTTTCCCGCCGAATCACTGTTAGTCTTGCAACATATGATCATACCGATTCCGCAGTTGACTACAATTGTAAATAAATAAAAATCCAATATTAAACTGAGCTAAAGCCGGGAGGCATCTCTTCCCGTTTTTCGACACTTTTTGCCACCCTCTTTGGAAAAAGTATCCTGAAAACCACAAAAAACGTAATATCTCATCATCCAGTACTCCAATCCACTCGAAATTGTACCAGTATACTTGCATCCATCAACAGTTTATTGTGTTATAATTTCAGAATTGTCGTACACCTGTTTCATATTTTTTCGAATTGTTGGAATTTCAAAAAATATTCAACGCCATGGACACCAATCTACAAGCTCTGGATATGAGTCACTTTCCAGCGATACTGCAACAAATCCAGCAACAACTTACTTTGGTAACAGAGAAAGTTAACAAGCATGAGGACCTCCTTACACGTTTGGCTGCTTTGGAACAAGAAAACAAGGATCTGAAAAAAATTTTACAAGGCAAGGACCTGGTTATTCAAAAATTACAACAAGGTCCAGTTACTAGTCACACCACTTCTCCTGGTTCGGGTCGACCCAAGGGGGGCGAAAGTTCCTCTATCCCAGTGTCTCCAAAGCCTCTCAAGGAAGCTCCTAATTTCGCCCAAATCGCTACTGCTGCTGCTCACAAGCCTGATCCTAAGAAAAAAGACAAAAAACGTCTTGCTGCTGGTCGTGCCTTTACCACTCCTGCTACCAAAGGTGTCCAGGGCTATCAATATGTATATATTGGTAGATCCCGAAAGATCCAACGTTCTGAAGTGCGTAAGCATCTAGCTAATGCTAGTGTTGATCTGGGTCGTGTCTTGGATATCTGCTTTCCTGCCTCCCATATTATTGGTGTTCTGTTGCACGTTCAATACGTTGAGGAATTTACTGCTTTATTGACCAAGGCTAAGGGTGAACTGTTTCCTGCTTTTGATCCATTGGACCCCAGCAATATTGCTGATCCCAAGTACGCCAGCCTCTCTGATGATGATCGTCATGCTCTGATCCACCAATTTACTGAAGCTCGCTGCCTGCAAACTTTGTCCTTCCTCCGCCCACTTAATGTTAGTGGTGTCGGTAAGTACTTTATACAGAAAGGTTGGATCTGCGATGAAAGTCTCTCTGTTGCCGTTGCTCAGGCCGTTGAACGCTTTGCTAAGAAGGAGCCCAAAAAGGCTGATTTCCTGTTCCGTCGCAAGCTGAACTCTGATTCCCAGGACAAGGCTGGATCTGATAGTGATATGTCTGATGTGGATCAATAATGAGTTCCTTCTCTGCCCCATCTATACTGCCTAATAGTGTTAATGTGCCTGTCTCCCCGGTTTTCGTCTCTCTTTCACTCTGGAATGCCAATGGTCTTCGCCAATCAACAGTCCATGATGTTCTCTCTCATGTACTGGATACTCAGGTTCTGCTGGTTACTGAAACTTGGCTTACATCTGGCTCTTTTCCAACAAACTGGTCTCAATTCCATCTCTATGGTTCAAAAGTACCTGGTGCTTTCAATCGTGGTTCTGGTGGTGTCACTGCCTTTGTCTCTCCTTCCTGTCCCTTCACTGTCTCCCAACTACCTTCTTATAATCCGCACACTCTGTCTCTAAAGGTTGGCACCCTTACGGTTCATTGTGTTTACTTTCCTCCACCCTTATCATCTGATAAGGTGCTCTCGGCCCTTAGTTCACTACCTATGACTAGGGATACTATCCTCTGTGGCGATTTCAATGCTCGGTTGGGTTCTCTCACTGGTGACGCTATCTCCAATGCTCGTGGTAATGCTCTCAAACCTTGGTTTGATGAACATTGCTTGTCTGTGCTCAATGCGTCTTTGGCTTTTGGCGTTACGACGTATTCTTCTTTTCGGCAGCAGCAAGAATTGAGTAGTGTCATTGATTTGTTTTTGACAAATATTGGTGATGTTGCGTTGGTGAATCCTCAACTGGTGGTTGAGTCTGATCTGTCTCTTGGTTCTGACCATCGATTGATGTCACTTACTTTCGGGTATGTGCCACCTCTCGATGACACTGTGGCTCCTGGTGATTCTGTTCTGGCTCCTCGGCGTCAATGGAAGCTCTCAAAATTGACGAAAGAGAAGCCTTTGGGCTTACTCCGTGAATCCTTTCGATCTTCTGTTGCTCCTCTGGTTGGTACTCTTTCTGGTTTGGTGTCTGCTCCTCCTGGTGTTCGTCCGGATATTGATGCACTCAACGATTCTTTGAATCAATGTTTGTATGAATCTCTGGATAGTTCTATTGGTGTAAAATCTGGTCGTCCTGGCCATTGGAAGAAGTACTGGACACAAGAAATTCAGGATGCTGTTACTGCACGCGATCGCTCATATAGTCAATGGAGGCATGCCTTTGGTATTGCCAAAATTGAAAAATGGTTCTTATACAAAGTTGCTCATCGCAAGTTTCGTTCCCTGGTACAAGCTGCAAAGCGAAGGTCCTGGCAACAATTTTGTACTGCCCTGGAGTGTGATTTCTCAAAAGCTACTGCTGCTATTAAGCGCATCAAGCGTAATAAAGAATCCTCTCCTACGTACAGCCACCCTGATGGTCCTGCTGCTTCTGTCTCTGCTATGGGTTCTCATCTCGCCTCGGTGTATGATGGCTCTCTGCTTGCCACTGCTACTCGTCCTGCTGCTCCTCCCACCTTTGACTCTGTTCTGCTTTTCTGTGTGCCTGTGGACATGTCACTGTTTGATGTTGATACTTTAGTATCTCATATTCGACGGCTCCCAACACATAAAGCTCCTGGTCCAGATCATATCAAGGCTGAGATGCTCAAGTCCTTGGTCTCTGAGATTGCTCCTGTCTTGTCGTTGCTCTTCAAGTTGTGCTATCAATGGTCGTATACTCCTGCTCTCTGGCGCCAAGCCCAAGTCTTTCCCATTTTCAAGAAAGGTGATGCTTCTGATCCCGCCAACTATAGGCCTATTTCTCTGACTTCTGTTGTGCGCAAACTGTTTGAGTTCTCTCTCATGCCTGAGCTGGATGCCCATTCTCCTGCCCTTGACATTGCCCAAGGTGGTTTCCGCCCTCAACGTAGTCCTCTGGATCAAGCCCTCTGCTTGCATGACTTGATGCATGATTACTTTGTTGCGCACCGTCGTCGTCCTGTCGTCGCTTTCTTGGATATCAAGTCAGCATATGACACAGTCGATCGTCGTGTTATCTGTGTGGAATACATCCACTATGATCTGCATTCCGACAGTTCATCCAGTTACTAGATTTAGATATAAACTGTATGTACGCTGGATTAGATCACTACGGCCCAACTGATGTTCTCACAGAACATGGATGTGCTCTTTTGGGAACATCGATGTTCTCATGAGCACATTGATGTTCTCATTTGAGAAGGTGTAGTTTTCCACATGAATAAAATGGTTTGAATAGCTAAACTATAAAACTGTAGGCCACTACGGCCCAACTGATGTTCTCACAGAATATCGATGCGCTCTTTTGGGAACATCGATGTTCTCGTGAGCACCTCGATGTTCCCATATCAGAACATTTGGCTTTACACTGTGAAGATAGTTATCAGATATGCGCTTTTAAATGGTATGGTCAGACTTTTTGAGTTCTTTTGTTTATTTTTCGTACCGAACGCCAATTCGTAGCATCATTATCTACGAAGTTAGAAGCCTCCAAACTTGCTCAATTTGAAACAAATCAGGAGAAAAAATCACGTGACCCGAGTTTCTGGTTACTTTGAGTCGCTATGTCAAAGTGGTAATATTCCTGACTAACAAACTGAAGGTCGCCAGTTCGAATCCGAGCAAACTCGTTTTTTCTTCGTTGGACGTTAACCTTGCTGGGTTAATTATGCTTTTCTCAAAATGCTTTGATGGTCAGTGATGCGGATCCTTTTCTTTTATTATTTTTTTTTATAATTATTTTGCGCATGCCTTCATGGACAACAAAGCTGTAAGAGGTATACAAGTATGATTAATGAATGTAGCTATGTATTGTATTGACAAATGTATTATCTTTTATTTCGTAGCCTCAAGTGGGTAGTTTTACGCGAAAGCAAAAAAAAAAATCTGTATGCGATTTCAATCCTCGTTAAAGGTTGCGAATATCGCCAGCATCGATCGACATATCTTGTTCAAACGCATGGTAGTTTGCAATGACGCTAAAGTGCAAGTCGTTATCCAAAGATTTCACCAATCCCACTTGCATCTCAACATCGTCAATAGAAATGACAGCATACTTGGGATCAATCACTCTCGGCACCCTTCTTGCAATTTGTTGTTCGACAGGCTCATTCATACGAACAAAAGGGACAGACCTGTCGTGAGAAGCAACACCATGATTTTTCATGGTTTCAACGAAAGCCAAAAAGTAGGTCGACCCATCATAGACATGTTGGAAAAAGAATATCACTCGCGAAACAAACCAACAGGAGACAGGGTGGTTAAGTCGATTGAGGCGAGTTGACCTAAACATGACCAGATGGTTGCTTCTACGAAACTCATGCATCTTCTCTCTGTATATTTCTGATCCTATGGCAGTAGAACCGATTAGAGCACGATGGGCAACCTTGATGGTCATTGACAATGGACTGTTCAGCCTTTGAAGTAAGAATATCTTGCAATAGTATTTCGACAAAGCACGCTTGAATCTTGCAATTGGAACACCATGGAGTTCAGCACGATCAGTACCATCGAAGCCAAAATGATGATCCAAATTTGTCTCTTCTTGATCAGGTTCCCACAACTGTGAGCTTGTTAGAGATTCTGGATGATTGAGGTATGTGGTGGATGCATATGGCTGCGGTCGAATGCCTTGGAGGAACTCATTTGAGTCGAAGATCCTTTTCAGCTGGTTTCTGATTGCAACAATTTCAATCAAGTTGGAAGATTGCTTGCCTGTCCTTGACTTGCCAGTTATCAAATCACCAAACTTTCCAATGCTTCTGTAAAATGGATGATGTTGTTATGTAAGTAACTGGATGTGTGTGATAAACATAGCATGTATAGATGACTAACCGTTCTTGACTTCGTGAGGAGTAGGCTACAATTGGCCCCATTTCTCTTATCATCCACACTACATGTGTAAGCTGATGCATTACGGGACGGAAGACCGAAAGTGACAAGCACATGGCATCTCTCTGAGCTTTGCAGTAGTCAATGAAGAAGTCAATGCATTCATCAATCTCTGCCAACCTAGACTCAGTGAACTCCCATTGCAATGCAAGACAGACGCCTCTAACCAGCTTCATGATTGCTTTCCTAGCCTGTGGACTGGCTAATTCTGGGACAAAGAGAGTAGGTATGATGGTCTATTTCAAATCAGAATAATCAGATCCTAATTCACGCCTTACATGTGTACGTTTGCAGATTACAGTGGATCTGATCTTACCAGCAAATTATCAAGATAGTCAACACTGCGGGTGCCTCGTAGCTTCTCCACCAGATTCAAAAAGCTTCCATCAAATGCAACTGGTATATGTGATCTTGTGTCCTCAATTGCTTTGCCAATCTCGAACAGCCGTTGCTTTGGAATGAAAAATGGATAATTTTCTCGCTCCAATTCACCATCTGGATATGTGTAGAAGAACTTTGTGTTGTTCGGAGACAGGTCGACAGTGAGCATCTCGAAGAGTTCTGAACCAACACCTCGTGCTAATGTATGCATTTCTTCGAATCCAAAGCATTGGGGTGCAATGCATGACGATAGCTGATTGAAAAGGCTGACACCGTTGAATCCAAGGTTGGACTCAGCCCTCTCGTAATCTTCATTCGTACGCATGCTTCCAGCATTTGGAAAGTACATTCCATGGCTGCGATTATCAGGGTGCATGCCACGCGAAAGACACCAACGACAGCCATACTCAGATGCATGATGAGCACACTTGCTCCAGTCAAACACGGCTAGAATAAAGCAGGTAGGTAAATCAATTTCATGTTAGCCATTGTGGATGCTGATTAGTTGCTTTATCAATCAGGATATTTACCTGGAGTATCACCACCACAAATTAGAGGATGAACCTTCAAACGAATTGGCCCAGCATCATTTGTTTCGACTACCATTCCATACGTAGAAAGCCACTGGAGCTCTGCCAAGATGATGGAAATGAACGAGTCAAATGATTTGGGCTTCTTTTTTCCTGGAAAGATACAAAGCTCGTGCGTGTACTCCTCCTTGTAACGCTTGTGTGGATCGTAATTGAACACCATCAGATGAATAATTGTGAATAGCCGATCACCTCTCTTTTCAACTACAAAGCCATCATTCATGATCGCAACTGCGATATCCAGGTCATTTGTGAAATGCGTATTCTTGATGGACTTGTACGTGGCGCCGTCAAATACGTCAGCAATGATAACATCGGATGGATTCTCTTCAAGGTCTCTGTTGTCGTAGGCATGTCGGTACCGAAGCTCCTCTCTCGTTATTGGATTCGCAACTAATCGTGATACGATGTCTCCAATTGACATGACTTTCATTGTTGACAGGGCTCGATGATCTCCCCGTGCATCGTATCTTTCATGGGAACAAATATTACAAATTGTCTCCTCGTCGTCTACTTCCAATGCGTACAGCTTGCAGCCATTGATACACACATCATATTCATGGGATGTCAACGATGATTGGCGCTGAAGCATGCTTTGCACACGAGGGCCATGCATGATCTCCGGATTGCTTTCTATCAGTTCATGGGGGGAGGATCGGAAGCTGGTGAGTTATTGTATAAATGACATGTCATTGCAATGCGAATTACCTCGACTAATTTTTTCTGTATCTCTCAAAACAGTGTTCATCAACCTGACCAACTTTCTGTATGCATCCCGTGGTATAGCAAAATCATTGACGATATCATACAGCTCAATCGAAACCAGTTCTGTGGTTGTATATGTATTTTGGTTGATGTCTTCGAGGGATCTGCAATCGTAGAAGCAAGCCTGATCTTCTGCATCTGGGTCGACTACTCCAACTGTCTTGTATTTGACATTTAGCAAATCAAATTCAAGCCCTGGTTCTTCTGGATTGTCTCCTGTTATCGCATGTGTGGAATCCGCTATTGTGAGTATATACATCTACTTTAGCGCTGCAATTCCTTACCATTATTATCGACAATAGGCAGCAGATCAGCAGCACCCGGCGTCTGTTCAAAGCCTGCGTAGTCATAATCAGCATCGTCAGCAGCAGGAATCATTTCTTCAATATCACTCATGGCATCATCATCATGCAGCTGGTTTGCATGATCTGAATTGGCTGTGACTAGCGCACTGGGGGGAGATTGTGGCTGTATCAGCGTTGTTTCCACTGGAGGTTGCTCTTCCATTTCAACATCTTGATCTTCATTCAAAATGGGAGCACGACAGTTTCGGCGATGGTTGCGTAGAGCACGGGCACTGTCAAAGCTGGTATAGCAATTTGTACAGAAGGATGGCTCTGTTTCTCGTGATATACGGATTGAGAATGACATGTTTGGAGAAACCAAGAAAAATAGGCAAGTAAAAACAAATTTCAAGTGGCAGCTTTATATACTAATTCAAGTTTTATTTGCGCTCGCCAACAAATGCGTTTATCATCGTTTACAAGCAAGTGATACGTAGTCTTGCATATAACGTTTGGTAACTCAAAGTCCAAGATCAAGTAAGGAACGTGTTTCCTATGATGTGATATGTCGCCTCAGGCTACTTCTACGTCATTTCACTTTCAACATCATGTCAAATCGAGTGGTATTCACTGTGCACATATGCTTATACTATGGGCGTACAATGAGGTCAGCATTACTTGCATGAAGCCTGTGAACCGAATGACGTTCAACAACGTGGTGGTGTGTGCGCAACGAGATATACGGTACAACACAACTCTGAACATATCTTTTCTTTGCTTACTAAACTTTTATTATCAGCGCGAACCATGAACAACAACAACAACAACAACAACAACGCTGCCAGCATTGACTTCACCGCAAGACTCTTGCAAGAAATGATGGCAATGAGATCCGAAATCAGCCAACAAGGCGTACAACTGAACGTCTTGAATGATGGATTTCGACAGCAATTCATGTCGCCATTGGAAGACGCAGGCAGCGATTTGGCAACAAGAAGCATCCTGGATCCCACTTACAGAAGCCAGGTACTATCAAACAGCAACAGAAGAGGTCCTCGGGTAATTGAAGCAAACCCTACCGGCAGGGCCAGAGCTTCTCCTGTGGAGAGATACAACGCAATGCTCCAGCATCTACACAAACTATGCAATGGGGCATCTGTACCCGATTTGACACCAGGGCAGCTCAAATCGCGCAGGGAGAAGCTCCACCGCACAGCAAAGAGGGTCTTGGAGGCTATACTGGTGATGCATCCGAATATCTCGCATTGGAATGCCCTGGACCATGTGCAGGATGAACAGGTATATTACAGCCTGGCACTGGAGGAGCAGGCCCTGCAACGGGACAATCTCATGATTTGTCTCTGCAAGAAGCAGTGGTGTGCCAGGTTGTTGCTCTCCCAGGCCTTCAAAGCAAATAGAGCAAGCAGAAACCGAGCTGCTGCTGCTGATGCTGCTGCCAATGTTGCCAATGCTGCCAATGCTGCTGCCAATGTGTCTTTGCAAGAAAACGAGGCAAGAAGCCATCTTCTGGTAAGTAGCTCCTATTATTTGTTTTGGCCATGGCTAACATCTAAGTATTGGAAACATTTCAAATGCTTTTAGGAGACTGAATCAGCAATTGTTGGAGACAGTGATATTGCCCAGCTTGCTCAAACTGCCGGTGTTGGTAATGCTGAGGATGATGACAACCTTAGTACTACTAGCAATATGTAATGGTGTGTGCGTTTGTGAGATCTTGTATATTTCATCCAAAATAAAATTACTTTGCTTTTGTACATTTGATGCTGCCTTGCTCTATTGGGATTTGAGATGATGGATTAGCTGCGATGCCACATTTAAAATCACATTTGATAGGTCACTTCAGCTTAAAAAGTTACTTGATTTGGTTACATCAGTCTGATACTGTGCATGATTAGAGCGTGTTTCTATATTTTTAGATCGAAACTTTGTATATTTAGGTCATCCCTTGAGAAAAAAGTGCTTTTGTTTCTCTTTTTTCTTCATTTTTCATCTATTTTCACTTTAATTCTATCAGCATAAGAGACATGTGCTCTGTAGCAGCAAGAAGAAGAGGCAGCATTTACCGTCCATGGCTTTAAAGGTGGAGGCTAGGTTTCAATGCCATTGAAGAAGGAATACCATTTCAAATGTGCGCCGTGGGAAGCTTCATATCCCTGCCATAGTA
Organism: Mucor velutinosus; assembly: GCF_035048745.1. Taxonomy (NCBI): domain Eukaryota; kingdom Fungi; phylum Mucoromycota; class Mucoromycetes; order Mucorales; family Mucoraceae; genus Mucor; species Mucor velutinosus. The sequence continues at coordinate 866,540 of NW_027041921.1, forward strand.
TCCAGGATGGAATCTTCATTTACATCCTTTCGAAACAACAAATTTATGGTATGTCCAATGCTTCTTGCCATATAAAAGCTAACAAATATCTTGTAGAAATGTAAAGGCGACTTTGCCAGGTCAATTTCGATGTCGCAAGTATGCCATTTGGTTAACCGTTTCCCTCCATCCTGCTGGTTCCATTTATCTGCTTTCTTGCTATCACTGTTCAAGTAGTAAGTCATCTTTTGCTGCATCATCAGGAAAAATCAGTCGTTACTCACCTGATAAGTTAACTAGTGCCAGCGTCGAGTGGGTCTGGCGGGTTTGGCTTGATAACTGAGCACATCTCTTGCATACTTTATGGATCCCCTTTTGCATCCAGTGAACAATGGCAGATGCTTCATAGTTGAATGATGCGGTCTATACATCTGATTCTTCTGACGGCATAAGACGCATTAACATTCGTTCGATGTTTTCTTTTCAAGAATGTCTGCTCCCAATGAGTCGCTGCCTGGTGGTGTGCTGTACTTTCTATCTGTCTTGTGAAAGAGGTATTGTAGTCATTACGCCTTTGCTGGAACGCTTTACTAACTTGATTCAGTTCACATCTTTGCTGATAGGTACATGCACATCTTTGATATTATGCTGGCTTTTGTACAATTCGTTGCTCTACATGGAACACTGTTGATGGCTTCAACCTTTTCATTCTATGCTCTCTCTGGATCTCGCCTGGAAACATCACTTTTATATTGCCCTAAAAACTGATAATATTGGGAAACACGAAACAGTTCATACTGATCCAGGCTATTATTCTCAATTATCTTTGACTCTACTATAGCCTACAGCATGACCATTACCACTACAAGGCTTTACTATTGCACGTTTTTGGCACGTAGCCTTCGTTTACCCATTAAAATTAACCAATAATAAATGTATAAATATTTAAACCACAATTTCTGAGCCAATGAAAGCTGCCAATATTTAAACCACGAATTATGGGCCAATAAAAGCTACAAATATTTAAGCTGATTCAGACCTTCAATGATCCCATTTCAGCTCATCGATAGGTTCATGCGCGATCATGAATGTTCTCATTTGAGAACATGGATTTGCTCATTTAAGAACATCGATATTTTGATTTGAGAACATCGATGCGCTCATAAACAGCTACATTTGCTCTTATTTAAGAACATGGATGTGCTCATATGGGAACATCTCGGATGTTCTTATGAGAACATCGGCCGACTTATAATAGATCTTTAGGAACGCCGATGTTCCCATATGAGAGCATTTTCCACTTTTTGGGAACATCGATGCTCTCGAATGAGAACATAAAATAGATTCTTATATGAGCACCTCGATGTTCTCATGAGAACATCAGTTGGGCCGTAGTGTAGGCAACAGAGAGACTTTTATTATCTGTAAGATTCATAAAATTACTAAACGTATTATAAATTGCACGAGAAAATGGCAATTTAAAGTTACCTAATAACTACTTATTAAAGTAAAAGAATATATTTCGATAAGATATTCGGGTAGTTTAGTGGGAAGAACGTCAGACCCACAACCTGTCGGTTGTGTGTTCGACCCCGGTAGGAGCATTCTTTTTTTTTCAAATTTGTGAAAATCGATGTGCTCATATAAGAATATGAATGTGCTCACATGGGAACATTTCGGATGTTCTCATAAGAACATCGGCCGACTTATAATAGATCTTTAGGAACGCCGATGTTCCCATATGAGAGCATTTTTCACCTTTCGGGAACATCGATGTGCTCATTTGGGAACATCAAATAGATTCTCATATGAGCACATCGATGTTCTCATGAGAACATCAGTTGGGCCGTAGTGGATGTACGATATCGATTTATACTATAAGAAGATATGGACTTCAGATACGCTAGTACTATAAGATTCATACTATATAAGATATAGGCTATAGATGGCACCACGGACATGGATGGCACTATAGACTTATACTTGTATTCCGACATTGACTACGGATGTTTACCATATCTGGATAGGCACCAAGATTAATGCAATATGAGCTTGTTGCTTCAGATGTGCACTTCATGATCCACGCTATAAGACACATGCTTATATCCGTGATACTAGCTACAGATACTTTATGTACTACAGACTTGTACTATATATGAGACATGCTATAAACATGCATACGATATGCTATAGACATGCCATATATCCAGATACATGCTAAAGATGTATGCTTAGCGATATATACTCAGATATGTACTATTAATATAGACTAAGTAGACTGTACCTATCGGATACTTGCTACTAGATCGATATTAATTATCCTTATAGAAAGGATAGATCAGGGTACTTCGGATGAGAGTCTAATTATTCATCCAGACAGAGCTAAATCATGATTAGCTTGCTGGAGTTGTCTTTTAGCATGATTAGACATTAGTTGATCTGAGTTGACTTATTTGTTAATCTAATTAATAGAACTTTTATCCATTGTTATAGTATATAAGAAGGATCATCTACCTGGCCAGTAGAGAGACTTCAGTTTACTTTACACCTGTCAGTTTGATAATAAAATATACCTTTATCAAGTTGACATTACTGTTTTTTTATTCTTTTTTTTCCGTGAATTTTAGTCTATCAAGCCTCAAATTCCACAATCTGGTCTGCTTTGGCTGGTTCTAGTCTTCCTCGTGCTGTTCTGGGTCTGTTGATCAACATGTTTGATGATGTGTCTGTTTCTGTCTTGATTGCTAATCACAACTCGGTTGCTTTCTCTCCTGTTACTGGTGTTCTGCAAGGCTCAGTGCTCAGTCCCCACTTGTACTCGTTGTATATCAATTCTTTACCGAGTCTTTTGCGTTCTGGTGCTACTGGTGCTACTATGCTGCCTGTGCCTGGTGCTGATGCTCCTATTGCTATCAATAGTCTCCTGTTCGCTGATGATGTGGCTGTCTTTGGTTCAAAGTCTGAGGTTCAGCGTATGTTGGATCTTGCTGCTGGTCATTCTGTCTCTCTTGGATATAGGTGGAAGCCTTCCAAATGTGCTGTGCTTGGTACTGCTGCTGCTCTTGCTGGCTCTCCTCTGGTACTATACAATGAAGCTCTGCCTGTCGTTGACGAATTTACATACCTTGGTATGCCATTCCGATACAAAGGCCTGCATGCTCCTGGTATTCTGTCTCTGCGTTCTGCTGGTGCTGTCAAGACCATGGTTCTGTTAAACTCTGTTGGTGTCAACCGCAATGGTTTCTCTTTGCTGCTCTCCTCTCGCCTGTACAGGACATTTATTCGTCCTAAGCTTGAATATGGTCTGGCTATCTCCCATCTCTCTGCTCGTGATTTTACTGCTATGGATACTTTGCAAAACCGACTTGTTGGCATGTTTGTGGGTAGTACTTGGGTCAATGTCGCCAAGCACATTACCTGTCTCCCCAGTATCAAACATCGCTACAATGTCCTGGCTACCCGTTTTGCTCTGCGTGCTGATACTCTGCCTGACGATTGTCTGCTGGTTCTGCTTCGTGCCCATTTGCACTATACAAGGTTGGATCGTTTTATATGTGAAAACCCTCTGTATCAGTCGCTGCCTGACCCTGTTCCTTCTTCTGCTGGCTTGCGCACTACCTTTGCTGCCTATTGGCAAGATCAGGTTGATCTCCAGCTCTCTGCTGCTACTGTCACTGGTCGTCATACTTTGCTTCGTGCTTGTCGTCCTGACACCATGAGGCCTGATCCCATACTTTACCTGCCTCTTGGTCGTATTGCTCGAAGTCGTTTGGTCCGTTGGCGCCTTGGTCGTTTCACAAACATGCGAGAGGAGTGCCCATGTATGTCACCTGCAGGTGTTCACATCTCTCGTGATCACTTTTTGTACTGTCGTGCTCTTGATCCTGACTTGATCGATGCCTTGCCGCCTGCTCCACCTGGTGTGCACCGTATTGGCCATGCTCTTAATTGCCTGCCAACCACTGCCTCTGCTGGTCTTCCTGCTTACTGGTCTGCTCTACTGAACCTACTGTATGCTATCGATTGCCTTGTGCATCCTCTGGCTGTCATTGCTCCGGATCCAGATCCAGCGTCTCTTTGGTACTCTCGTACTGGTTGATCTGACAGGGATGAACATGTTCCATTGTTGTTTTCTACGTGCGGCTCCTCGGTGGTAAGTCATTATCAAAGTTCCCATCCGTTGGTTGTCCCTCGAGATCCTCAATGTGAGCATCACTAGTCTCCATGTCCTGCACTCTTGTCACTGCATTTTTTGTCCTTTTGAAAGTGCTCTGGAGGATTTTTTTAGTTACTTGTTCTATATTTGTTCTTGAAATTAGGCTATGCTCCCATCGAGTGCCCACTAAATTTCATATAAATAAAAACCAATCTTAAACTGAGCTAAAGCCGGGACTTTTTGCCACCCTCTCCGTAAAAAGTTTCCTTAAAATCACGAAAAACGCTATTTTCCCAACAATCAGCAACTCAATCAACTCCAAAACTATACCAGTATACTTGCCTTTAGTCTCTGTCTATTGTGTTATAGTTTCAAGTTTATTGAACATCTCCTTCATATTTTTTTGGATCTTCAACAATTTCTAAAAAAATAATCAGCAATATGCCCGAGTTTCAGCACCCAACTGATATGAATCAGGTTACTGTTATCATGCAACAGTTACAACAACAACTTGCCTCTCTCTCTGAACGTGTTAATCAACATGATGGTATTTTGGCTCGTCTCGATGCTTTGGAAAAGGAAAACCAAGCCTTGAAAAAAATTTTACACGACAAGGATCTGGTCATTGAAAAATTGCAAGCCACGTCACAGGATTCTGTTACAAGCACCCCATCAAAGGGGCATCTGGATCCACCACCTCTGCTACTGCCACCACTGATTCTGGTACTATTAGCTATTCTGCTATAGCTAAGAAGGCTGCACATCGCCCTGATCCAACTAAAGCTGCTAAGAGAAAGTTGGCTGCTGGTCGTCTCTTCAAAACGTCTGCTGCTAAGGGTCCCCAAGGATATCAATATGTATATATTGGTAGATCTGGTAAGATCTTACGCTCTGAAATTCGACGCACTCTCAAGGCCATTGGGGTGGATACGTCTCGTATCCTCGACATCAACTTCCCTGCCTCCGAAGCTATTGGTATTCTCCTGCATACCCAATATGTTGCTGAATTCTTGGCTCTGCTCCGTGCAAGTGAATCGGAAATATTGGAGGATTTTGACCCGTTGAATCCTGCTAATATTGCCGACCCACAATACGATGCCTACTCTGAACACGATCGAATGGATCTTATTGCTGAGATGGTCAATGCTCGCAGCGTAGATGCTCTGTCCCACATCCGCCCACTGAATGTGAGTAGTGTTGGCCGTTGGTTCCTGGATCTTGGATGGATAGTGTTGAGGATATAGATCATCTCTGAGAGGCAAATGCATTAAGCGTCGTTTATTACATAAGAGGATCTGAGAATGAGCTGAGATGCATAGTAGAAGTGAGAGGTCTTTATTCAAGCAGCACGAAGGAACATGAGTGGTGCCATCAAATGGCTAATCTATATCCTGGTTCCTAGAGAGTGGTAGCCTATGGTCTTTCGTCCCTGGAAGTGGGTTTCAATTCCGACAAATGTTCTTCCGTCAAAGCTATTAGGAAGAACATTCTATCCTGGATCATCTTTGTTGTTTATCCTTGACTGGTGGTTCATGAGTTCTGATGCAGCACATCCTTGTTACTGGTTCAAGGCTTATACAATTATCCCGCATGTGGAATTTGAGGCTTTACAGACTAAAATTCACGGAAAAAAAAGAATAAAAAGACAGTAATGTCAACTTGATAAAGGTATATTTTATTATCAAACTGACAGGTGTAAAGTAAACTGAAGTCTCTCTACTGGCCAGGTAGATGATCCTTCTTATATACTATAACAATGGATAAAAGTTCTATTAATTAGATTAACAAATAAGTCAACTCAGATCAACTAATGTCTAATCATGCTAAAAGACAACTCCAGCAAGCTAATCATGATTTAGCTCTGTCTGGATGAATAATTAGACTCTCATCCGAAGTACCCTGATCTATCCTTTCTATAAGGATAATTAATATCGATCTAGTAGCATGTATCCGATAGGTACAGTCTTCTTAGTCTATATTAATAGTACATATCTGAGTGTATATCGCTAAGCATACATCTTTAGCATATATCTGGATATATGGCATGTCTATAGCATATCGTATGCATGTCTATAGCATGTCTCATATATAGTACAAGTCTGTAGTACATAAAGTATCTGTAGCTAGTATCACGGATATAAGCATGTGTCTTATAGCGTGGATCATGAAGTGCACATCTGAAGCAACAAGCTCATATTGCATTAATCTTGGTGCCTATCCAGATATGGTAAACATCCGTAGTCAATGTCGGAATACAAGTATAAGTCTATAGTGCCATCCATGTCCGTGGTGCCATCTATAGCCTATATCTTATATAGTATGAATCTTATAGTACTAGCGTATCTGAAGTCCATATCTTCTTATAGTATAAATCGATATCGTACATCTAATCCAGCGTACATACAGTTTATATCTAAATCTAGTAACTGGATGAACTGTCGGAATGCAGATCATAGTGGATGTATTCCACACCGCATTCAAGATCAAGGTCCTATTGCTGCGGCACTGTCAAATAACTATAAATACCTTTGATATCTACACTAGTTTTGATCCCTATTCAATCTTGGAATAACATAATAAATATATTCAGTTCTAATTGTATTCACTCTGTCTATATTTCGTTATTTTAAACAACTATTTCATTACATTTATGAAAACAAAGCACACTCCAGTAGCTTTGATATTTGCAGAGAAAACTGGCAATAAGTGCAATTTGGCAAAACACTGGAACGTTTTTTTCGCGCACTGTATAACTTTCCTTGAATAAATATATTTAAATGACATTCCTCACGTCGAACTATTATGCAATGGATGCTAGATTAAACGCTTGCACCTTAGCATACTCTTAAATAAAGAAGGAAGCTTTAAATTGTACCTATTTCGCTACGGTTTTATTACAAATATAAATTTATTAAGATGAAAGCTTAATAGGAGATCAGCTAGCTGGAATCCTTCGGTCTCTGAACTTCTGAGCCAATCAAATCGCTAAAAAACTCCGCTAACCTAAAAAAAAATTTGCGAGGGTTTCCCCCTGTTTTGATGTGAGGCAAAATTTTAAGCGCCGCTATAATAGCAATATAGCCGCTGCTATCATCAAATTTCCCCCAGGTGCTAGAGCATGCCTTACTTACACCACCTAGCTTTAAATCCTGTCATTGAGACCCTCAATCATCACTAAAGTAAGTAGCGATAACCAAGTGGAGGCAGCCTATCCACCTCCTAGCCTCGGATAGAGTCTTGTTGAGCTTCAGCGATAGGCACATCCACACAACGTAAAGAGGTATGCTTCAAAAGAAACACAATAATAAAAGAAGCGAACATAATAATACTATAGAAGTATAGTAGTATATGTAGGCAAAAGAAAAAAAGAATGCTCACACGAAGTGAGCCAAAGGAAAGTATGTTATGTATAAAATATTAAAAATGTTTACGTTATTATATTCTTGTTATTGCAACAAAAATACATACATGAGCAATGTGCATGATAACAGTCTGATGATGTAAAAGAACACAAATGCGCACAATTGCAGGAGCAACAGTAGCACCAGTATAAGTATGTAATACAACATGAAGACCAATGCTGTTTTCATGTGAAGCGACAAAGGCAACACAAACAACAATCCACGGTTATATAACAAAGTATCACAAGGGTAATACAATTATAATATATCAGTGTATCATGCTTGTTGTTCGTAAATACGAAGCAACAACATTGCAAGTATTTGTTGAGCTGATCATATCACAGTCAACCAAAACGAAAGAAAAAAAAAAGCGCAACAAGGCAAACATTACGAATGCATTATCACGATAAAGCAAGCAATAATACAAACGTTCAAAGAAGATTTATATCATTGCGACCAGAAGAAAAAAGATACTTACCACTTACCACCACCGTAGATAGACCATAGGATACGCAATCACCGAATATAGACCAGAGAACGAGCAAGCAACTAACACAGTAGAGCAGGAAAGACCATATTAGCAGCAGCAGCAGCAGTAACACCAGTACCATAGACAAACTAAAGAACGAACGCCATCAGTAGAGAACAGACAAAGACCAAAGAAGTTACTAACTGCTTATCGGCATCGCAGATAGACCAGAGGATATGCAATCAACAGATATAGGCCAGAGAACGAGCATGCACCTAGCACAGTAGACCAGGAAAGACTATATTAGCAGCAGCAGCAGCAGCAGCAACACCAGCATCATAAACAAACCGAGGAACGAACGCCACCAGCAGAGACCAGACAATGGCCAAAGAAGCAATCACCAGACATGATAAACCAAAGAATCAGGCGGCAGAGATGACAGAGAAGTAACGGCAGCAGCACTCACTCAAACAAGCAAGAAATTATTAAAACCTAATAAACAAACTGAATTAGTGTTAATTCTACGCCTTCCAGTGCTCGTTATCAAATGGTACCTAATATATTCCATTCCAAAGAAGCAGTATCAAGTTCTTCCAACAGTACAAGACAGATTTATCGGTGCTAGAGTGTTATTATCAATCAAACGATGTCCAAAAACACCATGGTTTGATACTAAAACGCGTTTTGCAAAAAGGGTAAAAAACGGGTCCATGAAAAAACGAGAGAGCACCTTATCCGACGTCACGACCAGTAGATTTAGTCTCAGTCTTGTATGGTAGCAGCAGTAATTGCGGCAATTTAATTTGAAATTATGCAGTGGTATTTTCGTGTTCAAACTTAACTTGATCTCACATCTTTTAAACGTTTTTGCTAAATTTGACTATGAAGACTGTCGTGTTTACACCAAACTTTCTAATACATCTCTAGAGGACTAAAGAAGCCGCATCGAATGGTGCCAATTTCTTTCAGCTTTCGGACCAAAAATAATGAGCAATTTCCAAAAATATGAAAACAGGTTCTCTGTGAATATGTCAAAATTTAGCATATGAAAGTCTCATAAAAGTAGTCTCCAATGTTGCATTTCATCTTTCTGATTAATTTAATCTAATATGTATCATAGGAAAAGTCTTCACTTTTGACGTGAAAAACGCGATCGTTTGATTTTCAAAAATTTTCCCTTGCTAATACTCATGGAGATACAATGATTTTCATGAATTTGCAATAACCTAAAAAATTTTGAGATAAAGCATCAGGAAGTAAAGCGCAACCAAGGGGAGCTGTTTGGTGTTACTCCAAGCGCACAAAACGTTTTGTGGCATGAGCTATTTGTGTTTGAAAATGGTTAAATTCGGACAGAATTTGACCTATAAGTAAGGTGTTGTAAGTTGCTTGCCAAACCAGTAGGTAAATCACATCTCTACTTGATGATTCAAATATTCAACATTGTACAAAGCTCAAGTCCTAAGTGATAGATGCTTTTATTGTAATTCTGAGGCATAAATATTTCGGTTTGAAACGCATTATTACAGTAATTTGAAGACTTGAGCGTCAATAATATTATGCAAACTTGAATCTAACAACTTGCTCGGACTGAATGAAGCGCTTGTTAGGTCAGCAAGGCACTTTTGATGGTCGTCCATAACAGAAATGCCGTATCTAGCCTTAAAACTAGACTTAAAGTCTATCCAGAGGATGAGTTATCCTAATTCATGTAGTCCCAGAAACAAACAAGCTGTAGCAACAGCCCAATTGGCATACCATTTGTAATGCACAATACATAGATCGAGGAGCTTGATGTCTATATTATTGATGTCGCGTTTTTCAGCAAGGCCTCAAATGCAAACAAAGATCAAGTTTTAACGCAAATTACTACTACGTCAAATCATGAAAACCAATTAAGCTGCCAAGTGAGTTGCTGGTTCCCTCATGGTCGCATGTTCATGTCAATAGATAGCATCTATTGTGCTATCACGCAGTTTTTTTCTTTCAGAGCCTCGTCTTCATTTCACTCCCTTCAATTGTTTGAATAGTACTTGTATTCCTTTAACGTACAATGAACTATACGATGTCCTTGCCTCAAAATGCTAGTATCTTTTGGCTAGGCGCAATGAAGAGTTCCAGAGATAAAATGCTACTGGTTTGGTATATGCTTTTCTTTGAAGACACCCATTAGTTATAGACTAATTGTGAAGGCTAGCATCCATCCTGGCTCTCTGGCCTTGACTTGGATAGCAATAATAGCAATCTGGCGTTTATCCCTTGGGATAGTGACGAAATAAGCAAAGAGACTACATCTTTGTTTACATTTACATCATTGAGCATATTGTTTATTTACATATAGTCAAGACAGAGAACACTGGCTATTGTTGTCTCGAAAAGATATAAAAAAAAAAAAAGTACACGTGCATTATAATTTAATGAAGCTGAATCAGTGCTGCTGAGGCGTATTACTAAATATTCTATCTATAATTGCAACAGCGTTCCAAGGGAAACCTGTAAATACATTTCCACCATGATTGCTTGATGTCTGTTTTAAACTACTGTCGAGTACGTTGGGAGATATAGTTGATTGACGTTTATAATTCTTGGTAGTACGGGTTAATGCGATGGATTTGAGATGATGATGACGATGAGCTATTTGTCGTTGCTCCAAATGGGGAATGTTTGTGTTTGTGTTTGTGTTTGTGTTTGTGTTTGTGGCAGCAGCAGTAACAGCACTGGCGATGGTGGGTACAATGGATGTGGACGTGCTGTGCTGGCTGGCGTCCGATTGAAGTCGAGCAAGTTGTGGATTGACAGGCTTTTGTGGTGGTGAGGATGAGGATGGTGGCGGTAAAGAGTCGAGTTTTTCTATACATCGCATCAGACTCACTCGCATGGGATCCTCGTATCGTTTAATGCATCTATATTCTCTACCAACCATGTCAAATTCTCTGTTCAATTTGTGCATATTGCGAGGATGGACTGGACTGTTCTCATCTTCAACTAATGCTTGTTGCTTTTGTAATAGCAGTTTTTGCTGTGTGCGAGATACATTGGTCATGCTGTTGGAAGATGAGTTGGATCTGCTTTGATTGAATAAAGTGGTGTTTGAAGCAGTGGGTCTCTTGTTAGATGTGAGTGTCATGGTGGGCTCTTCATAAGACGAATTGACAAATTGAGATCGAAGCAGCGGCTTCTTGGTCGTGTTTGTAGTGGTAGATGAATGCTGTTGTTGTGTATCTGTCAATTCAGGATTGCTGTGATGATGTGTGGATGATTTTAAAGGAGATGCAATTGTGGGTAACAGTTCGTTTTTGGGGATAACCAAATTGTTGGCTACTGCATTGAAGGTAATCTCTACAGGCTCAGCAATGTTACTGCTGCTCAACGAAGCAGGATTGCTCGAGAATGTTTTCAATGTTTCTACTGCTTTAGGGGTGGTGGTGGTGGTGGTGGTTGCTGGAGCTATCTCAGAGACACTAATTTTATCACTGGCAGTGGATGCTGTGGATTTCCTTCGAGCCGCTGTAAGATTGCCAAATCCCTTCCTGTCAAAAGACATTTTATGTAATGAGCGCTGCGATTGAGATCGTTTCATTGTAGGTCTGCTATATTCTGTTGTTGAATTGGGTTCGTCATAGTAATCAGCTTCGGTATCAGTGTGATTGGAGCTGTTGGCTCTCACCATTGGAGCGAGTTTGGCTACGTGAACTCGGCCACTTGAGCGTCTCTTGACGTGGTGTCTTACCGGTCTTTTGTGCTGTGCATTGGCAGCCGCTGTGATTGCGGAGGGCGAGGCACTGATGGCTTCTGCTGTCGGTTTTGCAGCCTCATCTTCTCCCATAACGAATTTATTGTTTTCCTTCATAATTTCGCTCAAGGAAAGGAAAAAGAGTGAAAGAAAGAAAAGGAAAAGAGAGGCGGGTTGTTGTGTTTCTCATTGAATAGCCGCGTATTTTTTTCGCATAGTGTGTGTGTGTGTGTGCCGCATTTCTATATGTATGATGGTGCTTTTTATATGTATGCGAGGAGATAAACGCTTAATGCAGTCAGTATCGAAAAATCCCCTTCACCCTTGCGTCCCCCACCCCTCCACCACGTTTGAAATGTTTAGAAAAGATGTTGCTTTGGTCATGTTCAATACATTTGCTTCACTGGCAGGAGCAGCTCCGTTCAATGCTTTTTGTCAAGTGCACAAATGCCGTGTTTTTAGTTGATTTAATGCAATGCTCAATGGTGGTAAATTTCCTCTAGTGATTTGTTGTCGCTTACGCACCAGTCCAGTTTCTTGATCAGCCTAACCAACATGTGAGTCTCTTTGAGACGGTGGTTTGCTTCAACAAACCTACCCATCTTCGATGTCGTAAGTCCATGCATGCACTGTCAATTGCTGACCATTGTTCCATGCGTTTTGCACGATAGTAGAGTGGCAAATATTTTTAGCTGAATTAACAGAATTGAGATCAACAAGCAATCTGATTCTTTCTCGGTCTGATTTTAGCTGTTGCATTTCATCTTGATGAACTAATCCGACATGCTTGAGGCTCGTCTGCATGTCTTCCTCCTCATTGCAACTTACGTCTATAGACATCCTTGATAGAACGAAGCCAGTTGTCAATTAGTCCATACTGCTTATTTCCATATGCTGCTGTGACGCCGCCGCAATTGTAATGGCCTATGAGCAAGTACAGGTTAGGAGGCGTTCAGCTGTATCAAGTATGCATCTCGTACCACACACAATGATGTGCTCCACTTGTAATACTTGGACACTGTATTGTAGCACAGACAGCACGTTCATGTCACTGTGGTTAACAACATTGGCAATGTTTCTATGCACAAAAAGCTCGCCTGGTGGTAACGCTAGAATAACATTTGCTGGTACGCGAGAGTCAGAGCAACCTTGATGGCCATCAGTACGAGCGTAGTGTGTCTTGTACGTTATATGCCATACCAATCCATAGTAGCTTTGGCTCTTGTTTTTGAGCAATGGAGCTGAATATGTGTGGATCTTCTTTCATGACAGCAGCAGCCCATCTTCTGTTGTTGTCCAGTAAGCTGTTCAATGCTTTGTCTTTTGGATCGTATTTCAATAAGCTGGTGCCGGGAATGCATTGATGCTCTTCATCGCCTTCATCGTCAGATGTCGTCAACACGAGTGGTGATAATCCACTCAGTATATCTCGAGTGTAATGTATATTCTCATTGGACATTTTTGTCGTGATGATTGCAAGTTCAAGTAAGATGACCCATGCTTCTCCCTGCTTCAACCATCAATTTATTGGGGGGGGGGGGAGGAAACCCCAAAAATGACTGAAACATTAAGAGATTGACGGCCAAAAAAGCCTGCAATCATCAAGGAGAAGCTGAGAGGTGCATGCCACTGCCCTCATCTCCATATCGCTCGGGCATTCTGCATGTTCGCAGCGACAAATCCCTCTTAAATCTGCGTCATGTACCATTGGCATGTACAGCATTGGAAGGCCATGAATGCCTGATTCAGCCAGGCGAAAACTTTCTCTACTGTGTGACTGATTACCCTTCTTTTTTTGACATGATTTCAATTCAACATTTGAATGAAAAGGAGAAAACTTTTTTTTTATTTGATTTGATCATTCCAAGATGCCTCCAAAAAGAAAGACGACTTCAACGCAGCCCAAGTCCAAGAAGGTAGCCAAAAGTAAGTATTCAACTAGATTCCACAGGGAGAACATGCCTCTGATGCATTGCTATCGTAGCAACAACAATCACAGTGACATCCAAGAGACAGACACGAAGCAAACCCAATGAAGAGCCAGCCATCTTGTTGGAGAAAACCGAGACTGTGGAGACCGAGGCAGTGGATCAAGCGATAGCAGAGACTGTAGAGTCGAATGCAGCCCCATTGAGTGCCATTGCAGCTAGAAGAGCAGCCATCAATGCTGGACTGTACAACCCTGAGCCTGTGGATCACTCTGAAGAGGAATTGGACGACGACGACGATGAGCATTTGCAGCATGCTGCTGAGGGCGCTGATATACAAAGCGTGACAGACGAGGAAGACGAAGCATTGGGAGACGAGCTGGGAGAAGATCGTGTCATGTCACCCATCAGTGGAGCTGCCACACCTAACGAAACATCCACACCACCTCGCCCTTTGACAGCCACGGCGATGGAACCTAGCAAGCCGAAAAACAAAATGTAAGGGACTGCAGTTTGAAGGGAAATGGAGATGAGCCCCACTGACATGTACGCAATCATAGACCTGCATTGATGGATTACAATTCAGTGAGTCGTTTTACACCGACCCAACACAACAGCTGCATCATCAACCAGGAAGAGGACACGTATCTGTTTCTAGGACTGAAGCAAGGGGAACATGTTGTGTTTATGGGCCAAGTGCTGGCAGCACCTTTATACGGATCCATGTCCATTGCAGGAGCAGTGATATCATCTGGAAGGCCCGTGCCGAGAGCAGCAGTAAAAGAGGACTTGCTCGTATCATTCTATCCTGCATTTTCACCACGCACACATTCACTCTTAAGCGTCAGTTCCGAATCCCTGGATACAGCATCTATTCAATCGCACCACAGCCCCGTTGAAATCGACGAATACCTACTAGAAGCAGTATTTGACGAACTCAAGTGCGCTGATTTCGAGAGTATCATTGTGATTAAGGATTTGGAGGGCTCTGGGTTAGAAGATATGTGTGATGCTATCCCATCCTTCAACAAAAACCTGGTCAGACTGACGAAAAAGGAATCCAGTCGTGACACCAGCCTCAGCATCCACCTTTTACCTGGATTTCATCCTATTCTCACACCCACACCAGGCGCCAAGTCGCTTCGCATTGAATCATCCTGGCACACGCGCACCACAATGGCCATCGACAAAGCAACACAGCAAGCAACCAGTCCCTTGGTCAGCGTCGTTTGTGGAGCCAAGGATATGGGTAAATCGTCATATAGCAGGTATTTGATTAACCGTCTTTTGGCCAAATACAACCGCGTGGCCTATCTCGAAACTGACGTCGGACAGAGCGAATTTACACCATCTGGTTTGCTCTCCCTTCATTACATCAGTAACCCTATTCTCGGCCCTCCTTACACCCATCAGCAGCTGGAACCAGAGAGAAGCTTCTATTTTGGGTCCACATCGCCTCGAAGCAACCCTGATTACTACTTGGCATGCATCCATGAGCTAGTAGACCACTGGAGACACGATCAAAAGCAAGTCAGAGATGAGGATCAAAGAGAATGGATTCCTCTGGTAGTGAATACGCAGGGCTGGGTCTCTGGTGTAGGCTATGATTTGCTCATCAGTCAAATACAAAAGATTGAGCCAACAGATGTCTTTGCCATGCGACACCATATGCTCGAGTATAAGAACTTGCATCCTTCATTCAATGTGGACATTCTGCCTTTGCCCAGCACTGAGGCTTTTGTAATAGCCAAAGAGGCACCCACATTGCATTATTTGGACTGTGTGCTACAGGATCCAAACGTGGTTACTTTGGCAGACAGTTTCACCTCCATCCAACAGCGAGACATTACACTGGGCTCTTATTTTCATCAGTCTGGTATGGGCGTGAACCATTGTTTATTGCCTCGTTGGGATTACAAAAAGCACATGATTCATCGCGTTCCTTGGATGGTGGACTGGCGACAGGGCTTAAGTGCCATTTGGGTGATCTACGAGGAAGTCAAGCAGAACGAACTATTGTATGCTTTGAATGGAAGCCTTGTTGGCTTGATTGGCGATGTTGAAGACTACAGACACCAGCCTGGACCTAATAAGAAGTCAGCAGCATTCGAGGACGATACCTTTGTAAGTTTGTTGCCGAGGAAGGATTTTACAGTGTAAGACTAATACTGGCCACTAGACCCCTCCGACATATTTCAATACACAGGACAAGCCAGCACCTAATCCTCAGCTGATGACTTGCCATGGCCTGGCCATTGTTCGATCGATCGATCCCTCTCGCCATGCATTATTACTGCTGACACCACTTCCATCCAGTACATTGGAGAAAGTATCAGGCCTAGTCAAGGGCGAGATTCAGTTGCCGTTGTGGAGCATGCTGGATCAAAAATTAGAAAAGGGACCTGGTGTGGCCAATATACCTTGGAAGAAGGTGCCATACGTTACTCAACAGAGCACAGAAGGCGCTGGTGCCAATGCTCTTCGAGTGAGACGCAATTTGTTGCGTAGATCCCAAGCTTAAAATGTCAAAATAAAGCATGGCATGACGTAGATTTCATCCCAGTATTATGAATGCCAACGAAGAGAGTAAACAACATGGCTGGTTTTGGCTTAAAATGATGTCAGCCATCCTCACGTAGTAAATCCTTGTGCCTGTTACAGATCAAATGTGTCTGATTTACCATCGGCAAGCGAAATTAGCTGGTTTCCTGTACTACAAGCAAATTAAGGGGTAGATAACAAAAAGAAGATGTTGTACAGTTGCATGGATGCGTATTGCGTGGAGATGGCATTGATTTGTAATGCATCAAGGTGTGCGTCTATCCACTCTCAATCGCATGGTCTAGCAAGCCGTTCCGTGCAAGCCGATAAAATGATCACAAAATGTTACATAATAATGCATCGCTTAAACATGTTGGATAATTGACATGTTTGTTCTTTATTTCTAGCATATTTGTTGTTTACTCCAACCAAGAAAAAAAGGAAAGGGGGGGGGGCAGTAATTGATGGACATAAAAAAGAGGTTGCTGTTCGTAATTCCACATAGATATTCTCATATATAACGTATTCTTCTGTTCCATACATGTGGTTCAAAATAGTGCGCTGAAGGCTGCAAACACGTGAAATGGCATTTTAAGGAGTGGGATGGCTAAAGATCCTTAGAGTAGATCGAATGGTTGATAGTTGAGAAAGATTGGCGCATTGGCAGCATCTTGGCTTGTGATAATAGGCGGATAGTAAGATCGTTCTTTACACAGTGATGGCAGCCACTGATGATGGTGGTGGTGTTGCATGGCGGGTGCATGATGTGGATGTGTCTGCGATGGCTGTGCTTGATGATGATGGTAAAAAGGAGAGGCATACCAGTTGTCATCATGCCCGGTGATAACCGTGCCATGGTGCTTTTGATGATTGTCATGTTGCTGTGGCTGTGGTTGTGGATGTTGGTAATGCTGATGATAATCGATCGGGCTATATATCATGTCTTCATCGACGGTTGCAGAGCTCTGCTCAGAGGGTACTGGCGATGCTGGTGTTGCTGAGAGTTCGTCATGGTCACTGCAAGTAGTACTAGCTGCTGCTGCTGCTGCTGCTGCTGCTGCTTCGACTTCTGCTGCGTCCAACTGCTGTTGAAGTAATGTGCCACTTTGTAATATTTCATCCAAGGGTCTCCACGATGAAGTTCTGCCTGCTCGAGGCTTCTTTCCGTTCATCAGCATTTCGTTCAATGGTCTCCACTGTAGATGTGTGCGTTTGGTGCCGGATTCATGCGCCTGTTTTTGATGTTTTGTCATGATGATCTTTCTTGCGAAATACTTGTTGCAACCATCAAATGTGCATTTGTACGGCCTTTTGCCTGTGTGGATACGTCTAATTTAACACGTAACACAAATAGATTATTCTAGTATTAGCGCTGAGTGCTTCCTTTGGATCGAGATGCTATCATTTTTTTTTTTTTTACCTGTGTCTAGCCAGCGAACTGCTATCGCCGAATGTCTTTCCACAGTCTTGGTATTCACATTGGTGTGGTCTTTCGCCTGAATGCGTGCGCAAATGAACTTTTAATGCTGAACGCTACTTTTTGTGATTGTATCTTAGAGATTAGATTGACTCTTTGCATAAATGTAACAAGTTTACAATATTTACCTGAATAAAACTCTTTCCACACTTTGGTTCGTGGCACACATATGGTCTGGTAAAGGAAGGTTAGACACAGTTACATTTATGGTGCGGAGCCCATCGGCAATTTACCTTTCATTGGTGTGGATTCTGACATGCCTAGCCAAGTCGGAGCGTCTGCCTTATACATTGCAAAAGAAAAAAGGGACCCGATTAGCATCGATACCGTTTGGATTTAGCTGTGTAAATTTACCAAAAGATTTTGAACAGCCTGGCAACGTGCATGGATGCGCTTTAGATTCTCCGAGCTGGGTCTCATTGTCGATTAATTCAAGTATTTCCATAGCCTTTGTTGGTTTAATTCACTTGAATACGAATGCTTCAATGTGTGTGTGCTGTTGCTTTTGGATGTTACTGTTTGTTGTCGCTGTAGTCGTGTTATGGATGTATCAAATATGGAATGTAAAATAATGGCTGCTATAGTGAAGAAAGAGAGAAGTGAAAGAAAGGAGAGAGAAGAGCACATTGATCGATAAAATGACTGGAAGCTTTATATTACTTTTTTGGCTACCATCTAAAAGGGTAATTTGCCCTCATCTCTCGGTCCTTTCTTTGCCTTGATTTTTTTGCTCCCCCCCCCCCACCCTCACCTGCTCTCTCCTCCCCTCTAAAAGTCAAAATAGCGCAGATGAATCAATCATAGCATCATGATTTATGCATTGTCGAACAAAGAGAGAATCGTTATCAGCTTGAATTTGGGGGGGGGGAGGAGGAGAGGGGAGGAAGGAGGGGGGAGATGCGATAGTTTATCGACACACAGGGTCCATTATTCATTCATGTCTGCTGCAGGACCGCATGATTTCATGGTAGAGAAAAAAACTTGTATCAAGATCAAAGGTATCACAACCTACTGGATGTTGCCACCACATCATTCTTTAACGTCTCGATCGGCGATGCTAGAAAAAGTTGGCTTTCCTGATAAAGCTATTGTATAGTTCGTGCACTCGTATTAATTAACGTAAATGTGTAATCCATTTAGGCAATTCTTTTGATATTCCATGCGTCTCTAAACTTGCTCCATCTGCTCTCCCCCCCCCTTCTCGGTCTCTGTTATACAAATTAGCCCCCCAAAAGAGGCGTTACAAGTTGCTCCTTCTTTCCCCTTCTTTTGATACATGTACACAATGTACATATAGGACCGGGTTCTCTCAGTCTTGCTTGTATGTTCCAAGAATTAGAAATGCTTTAACCATAAATAATATGGTCATGCTGGTAGCTGAAATCGCACACACGTGCTTTGCGCAAAAGCATCTATTCAAGAGCAAATGCAAGTGAATTATTACCAATTCGATCATGGAAAAAGAGCAAACAAATTCATGCGAAATAGGTAATTTTACATGGATGATATCATTGCTCAAAAGTACATTGATGAACATACATTCGTCCATACGTCTACAGCTCATTTCGACGATCGATCTTTATTTTTTCGACACAAATTGAACCAAGTACTCCACACCTTGTGCTACTTTCGAAACTCAAATTTGCAGTTACACACTTGATTGTCTTTTTAGCCGAGCTAATATATGGACATTGGTGCTCATTAAACCTCAAGTAGGACATTATGATGGATCCCAAGCTATCGGCATGGCGAATAAAGACCAGCTATCCACCCCGTTGACTTGAGAAAGCGCAAAACACATACATTATCTGATTGATTTCATGCGACGAATGCATGCATGCACATGTATGCATTTAAGGAAACAAGATTTTGACAGCTACCAGCAACAAAGACGGGGCGATTACAAATACACAAAACAACATCATGATTACATGTGTACTCTTCACTACGCCGTGTAGTATATTTTTAACCTAAATTTTAATTAATCAGCACAAGAATCCCATTTTTTCTTTTTGTGATATTGTCTAAATTCAATTTGGCATTTGAATGGAATATTCAATTAGAAAACTGTTTTGACAAAACAATCGATCCTGTTTTTTGGCCTATCCACCATGTACCTCCTTCATTCTCCCAATTGATTTATTTTATACATGGCATCTCCATCATGAAGCATCTTTCCAACTGTCGGACGGTGGGCATCTCGAAAGGGGCAATTGGTTGATTTGATTCTAGGCAGCAACATTCGGAGCAAGAGGGTGCGCACGCTTCACAAATATATATAACTTAATTTTATTGGGTTGCTTACTCACTGTAGTGTAATGTTGTATCTAGTATAGCCCTGCTCTAATAAATCATTGAAACCATTCCGCATTCGCCATCTATTGCTGGCATAGAAAGCGGCAAACCCATCATGATTCTAATTTTAGATATATCCTTCAAAAGAATTCATATAATCCTTGAATGGCCAACATCATGTCTACACCTCCAACTTCAAATTGACCCTGCGAGGCACAGTCAAGTATCAGCACTGGGGTGATTTTATCTGTTCTGGCTATCCAATTCCACTAAAGGTTGACAATCACCACCCAGGGTACAGAATGTTGATCGAATTTACGGACGCTGCAAGTGTATATGGATGTTTCCGTCATCTTCTACTAGATCAAAGGCTATCTCTTTTGGCATTGCGCTATGACCTTCAGTGAATCATTATTCACTATGCGCAGATGCGTCATTTGTAGCATTCAACGATGGCCAGTGAGCTGTACAAGGAGCTTTTGTTTGAATGACTAGCAATGCCTATCGAGAAGCACTTGATGTATGAATTTTGCAGGCTTAAATCCTATGCGAGTCTTTACTAACCAGGATAGAGCATCAATCGTGAAACAAGCTGGTATTGCTCCATGTTCAATCATATAATTTAACAGGTATGCAATTTATTGAATAAAAAAAAAAAGAGGTGATGCTATATAATTCGATGAATAGTAATCACAATAAGGTGAAGCTTAGAAATGAAGTATATAGGTTGTATGTGTGATAACAGAAGAATGAATGAAATGGCCAAAAAAAAAAATAAAAATAAAAAATAAAAAGAAAAACGGGGTTGTTGAGGGATATTTGTATGCTTTGATTTTTAATGTTGAGTGTGTATGTATGATTGAGTAGGAGGGGATAAAGGGTGTATAGTATTACGATTATGAATTAGTAGTAAGGTAAGGTTATTTACAAGAAACCTGATTCCTGCAAGAGTCGTGTAATCTTCTCATCATCTCGTTCCCTATAGAGACATTTAATCGCTGTCTATACACATACTGCAACTGAAAACTTACTTGGGCTCTAGCTTCAGGCTTTCTTTTTACAATTGATCTTCGTCACGAGAGCTGTGTAGGTTGTCTTGGATAAAGTTTTGAATTTCTTCGACTGCTCTGTACTGGTATCCCATCGTCTGATACTGCTGAATCTCTCGGATCACTTCAGCAGTTTTAGCGCGCTTTGCAAAGTTGATCAAATCCTTTGATGTTTTTAGAAAGTTTGGATTACCATCTTCAATAAACGTGAGATCCTGGAGGTAGATGCCCAAGAAGGGAATACAGGGAGGGTTCACAGAGTGGATCAAAGCTCTGTACTGATTAAAATTGCGACTTGCTCCCATGAGCTTGCGGATGTGTGCAACAATATGATTTGTGCGAGCACCCACCATTTCCCAGGTTCTTTTGAGGCGACCCACAGCACTATTGTCGAATGCAGACAGAATGGCCATGCAGGTATTAAAGTTGTTAAAGATACGACAACGTTCAGCAACGTTGACCCAGTATTTGATAAGTGCGCTTCTCTTCTTGACCTCAGATTGGCTGAGAATCTCGTCCGACACCCAGGTAGTAACTTGATTGCAGTAGTCAATGGACGCTTGAATGTTACGTGCTACCGGTGTGCGGTGGTCGTCATTAAGTGTAGCATCCCGAGACCAAGCCTTGTCAAGACATTCAACTGGTTTAATTGAGCTGTACAGCTTGAAGTCCATTAGAGTTAATTGACGTGCCATTTCAGTTGTGTCCAGATCAAGCAGACGGAACTTTTTCAAATTTCTTGGTAATATGGGATCAGGGGAATCTTGTTGTTGAGTAATAACCAGCTTTTTGAGATTCTTGCAAGCGTCCTTACGCTTGTGGATCAGTCGTTCTAATTGGTATGCAGAGAAGCTGAGTGTATCCTTGATGCTGGTATTCGTAAAGAACAGCAAGCGATCTAATATCACAGAGTCTTCCTCGTAATAGTATTGCTCCAGCCAAATCTTGAGCACGTTGAATACACGCAGACGAATCAGTTTTTGCTTCTTGGTAACCCAGATTTCCAGTTCCTCGGGTGTTAGATCGGCAGGTGGTTGTATATTATATCTGGCTTCAAGCAATTCCAATAGCTCCATCGAGGTACAGAACGACCGGTAAGTAAGTAAGAAGGTGCTGTTGAAGTTCATATCTAAATAGTCATGCAACGTCATGCGCTCAACAAGTGCACGAAGAGTACCCCCTTTGACACTACCCTCAACGGTGAAGATAATCTCATTGGGACTGTAGTCGTATTGAAGATACCGTTGCTCATCTTCCTGCACGGATGCCGCTGTATTGACACTGGTATTGGGCACTGCCGTGGCGGAGACTTGTCTTGTTGTTGCTGATGCTCCTTGCCCAGGATTTACTCCCCCTTCTGCGGCTGTGGTTGTGGCTATTGTGGGCGATGTAGGTGCCGCATTGCTAGCAGGGGAATTGGCATCAGGCAGATCATCACCAAAGAATTGCTTCAATTTAGCGCTTGTATGCTTGGATTGAGCCTCCGTCAATGTATGAGCTCTGTTCTTCAATGTCTCGCCCATTAATGTAGGTGTGTTTTCAGTTACAGGAGCGGAGGAGCGGTTGTTTACTTTTGTGTTGCTGTTACTGTTGCTTGGTTGCAGCGCTGTGTCTACAGACAATGATTGAGATCGCTTCTTCAAGTCTTCAATAGAAGTTAAAGAAGGGTTTTTAAGGGTCATGGATGAAGACAGACTTAAATCAAAGGATAAATCGTGACTTCCAGTCGAGTTGCGTAGGAAATCACAAAGAGAATTGTCCTTGTCGGTTGAGCCAAGCAAGCTGCTACGATTGCTGGATGTAGTGCCATTGGTGAGCTTGCCTTGCTCCTTCATCAGACGCTTCTTCTCGTTGACCAGATCAGCCATACGATCGCACACCAGTCTGATAGCGTCAATAATGGACTGAGCAGCCTCTTGCATCTCTGAGATGGCCTTTTCCATGGGAACAGTTTCATCCGTCATTGTTTGCATTTTGAAAAAGAGTAGACCCAGGCCGTCATACAGCTTTTGTTTCGCAACTGCCAGCTCCTTCATCAGAGGCGATTGAATGACTCCGTCGAAATCAATGTCTTCAATGATGGACAAGAACTGGCCATTCTGGTTACCAAAGTTTCTATATTGAGTGAACAGTAATACAGCCAAAGAACAGCGGGAGTCGCTATGGCGTGTGAGATTTGCCATGAGTGATTCCATTGATTCTTGCATGCTAGCACCGTAAGCATCCAGGTTGTCGACTAGATCAGATTGCAATTCGTATTTTGCTCGGATGCCTTGATCTACCATGGATCCCGAAGCAGATGAGATGGAGTGTTGCCGTCGGATGGCTGTGGAAGCAGCATCCCATGGTGCAGCAGCATGACTGTTTCGTTCGTCTTGCGGTGAGGATATCAGGTGTGGATCAACGTGGGTTACATCGACAGGTATGCTCTCACATGTGCTGATGAAATTGCGAACAGCCACCAGCAGTTCGTGGCAATCCGTCAGCAGCTTGCTCACATCACTGACAGTGCCATCCGCACACAGTTGGGCTGACAAGACGAGTTTGGACATGGAAGCCATCATGGCACGGTGATGTGATCGGAGGACATTGCTTGTTTTGATATGCAATGATTCCTTGCTGATGGTACCTGAAGCAACCAGCATGAACCTTACAGCTTCCACTACACGAGCAGCGTACTTTTTGTACAAGGATCTCTGTGAGTTCTTTGCAGATCCAATTAAATTATTGATGGACAGGGTGACATGAACCGAGAGCTTATTCCATGTGAGTGTTTCATTACTGTCAAAGTGAGGAGAAGGCTGGAAAGAGTATCCTTTGGTGGATGTTGGGGTGGTAGGCGCTGTAGCTGCTAAAGCCAATCTAGGTTGAGGTTTAGGTGATCCCTGCTGCTGCTGCTGCTGCTGCTGTTCCTACAAAAGGGAGTTACTAAGTTGTTGTGCTCCATTTTGAATTTGACTGAATAACTACCTGCGAATCTGCATGCCATGCAGTCTCGTGAGTTGACAGATTGTAGAAAAATGGGAGGCCTTGAGGTGTGGTGCGCTGGATCCACTATCATATACAATAATGAAAAAAGATTAAGGGGTCAGCTCTGTAGCTCCTTTTCTCTGTCCCTTGTACAAGATCAAAAAGCTTACTTTTCCCTGCTGCTGGAAGTCTTTGAGTGATTGATCAGACGCAATGGATTCTTCAGACGTTGGCATGAAATTCACTTCAAGCACAGAGTCTGATCTCGAGTTGCTGTCAATGGTGGAAGTAGCAGAGTCCTCGTCCGATTCGCCATCGTAATACGAAGCAGTATCATCGTAAGGATAAGTGGACCGCATTTCTCCTGTGAGCGTATTGAAATAATAACTTGCGGATCCATCTTCGCGATTCTGAATTGACCAGTTGGGCGGTAGGGATGTTCGTCTACTGGATTCGTTTCCGTTTGATCCCACTCTGTCGTCAAACAAATCTGTCTGTGCGCTGATTCTTCTGCTGGTGCCCTTGGGCTTCATCGACGTCGGCGACTAAGAGATACGGATGAGTTGCTATAGCATGTAACTCCAATTCAACTATTATGCGTACCACAAGTCCTGTACTACCGTAGTCTTCAATGATTCGAACGTAATTGCTAGGAAACCAACCACGATTCCCATTGCACCTATGTACGCAAACGATGTGAGTTTCTGTGTTGCTGCAGTCTGTTGGTGACTATGTACCATCCATCCCACCAGCCAGACGGTAGCTTGGCTAATACATCTATGTAGTCGCCTTCCTCAAATCGCAATGAAGAAGGGTCGTTTGATTCAAAAGAATAGAGCGCCTGTACTCTACATAACAGAGAAGGTAATGCCATGGAGATATTTATTAATGACGAGTGTGGAAAGCCACTTTCTAATGTAGTGTTTTCTGATAAGGTGGGAATAGACAAGACGAAAAAAAAAGAGAGAGAGAGAGTGAGTGAGAAAGGAAAATAATAGAAAAAAAGAGCAGCAACAAATAAGGCTCTCTCAAAGGGAGGAGAGAAGGAGGGGGGTGGGGGAAGAAGAGCAGAGCATGAAGCCAGCCCAGCCAAAACCTGAGCCAAGTCCGCCTTGAATGAAATTCCCAAGTCATTTGATTGCAACACGTTATCAACACTGTACAGTGCTCCAATCGACAGTTGCATTGGCCTCCTCAATTGCATCAAGGAGTCTTTCTAGGTCACGATGCAGGTTCACTGTGGGCGCATTGACTACAATGCGAAAGAAGTCTGGTTTACCAACCAGAGGTGCGTGATCGACCATAAATTCACCAGACTGATTCACCCTGCGATGGAGCTCTCTTGTTACCATGGATAAGTCAATGTCTTTACCTGCTTCCGCCAGCTGTGGTGGTACAAACCAAAAACAGATCTGTAGGAAAGGGCTTGGATCTTTGACGAGTACAAACGAGCTGCGTTGTTTCACCAGTCGAGTGAATTCCTCCGCTGAAGTCAAGGCTCTGTCTACGCGAGCACCCAATCCTTGCTGGCCGTAGAACTTCCAGGCCAAAAACACCTTGGCAGCATCGGGACGACGACCGCAACCAATGGTGCCCGCTCCCAGATCATAGGGATTACCGTGAAACAGGTAATCGGCTCGCAAAGAGTTGGCTTTGGCAAACAGCAAGTGGCCATGATGGGGTGTGATCAGCATGGAGCACTGCAATGGAACGCCGAGCAGTTTGTGTGGATTCAATGTGAATGTATCTGCCAATTCAGAGCCGTCAAACCAATCTCTCTCTGTCCTTACTTTATCTGAAAAGATGGCAGTGCCTCCCCAAGAACCGTCCACATGAAGCCAGCAATTGTACTTTTTGGCAAGCGCTGATATCTTGCGGATAGGATCAAATGCGCCCAACACTGTTGTTCCAGCTGTTGCGTTGATGAAAAATGGCGTCTCACCCTTTTCGATACTCAGCAACAGCAATCTCTCTAATGTACATGGTGTGTGAATTTATGTCTAAAGCGCCTATAGAATCACCCAATCATTACCTAATTCATCTACTTGCATTCTTCCAATGTCATCCACTGGTACTTTGACTATATTGTCTGTGCCTAACCCCAGGACCTGGGCTGATTTATCAATGCTGTAATGGCTGTGCAGCGAGGTGAATACTGTCAGTTTGCCGTAGCTGGCTGCTGGATTCATGGGTCGTGGAAAGTAGCCCTCTGATTTGATCATTGGGAATAGCTTGTTTCTAGCGGTAACCAGTGCCAATAAATTGGACGCTGAACCGCCTGGACACAATAAACCGCCTGAATTCTATTGCAAAATGTATAAGATGATTGCGTTTTTAGCTTGAATTACAAAGCACCCTACTTCTCCCATATTTAATAATCGTCCTACTGCCTTGGTCACTTCAATCTCCATCAAGGTGAATACGGGTGATACATGGTACACATGAACATTGCTGTTCAATACAGCCAACAGCAGCTCGGAAATAACGCCAATGGGGTTGGTGCCAGCGTACAATTTATCCATAAATCGAGGGTTCCATGAATTGACACTGTATTTAAGTGTTGACTTGATAAGCTCAAATGTGCCTGAATATTGTTGCCATTTAGAAACACACTAAAAACAGATAAATACACACACACACACACACACACACACACCTTCTATACCAGTGCCTTGGGTAGGTAGTGAAAAATCCATGGCCTTGTACAATTGTTCGGGACGTTGAAAGGTGACAACAGGCCCTGTCTCATTTTGACCCTGACGCACATCTGTCAAATGAAAGATGGGTTACTTCTCTTCAAGTAGAGAATTTACATTCTTACATTGGATGACCATCTCTTGCATGAGTGTCAACATTGTGTCAAGTTCAGATGCATTGTCAATGTCCTTGGCAGCTACCATGATCAGGCCTGAAATGAAATCTTATCGGGAGTATTGAAAAAGAGAAAGAGAACAATTTTAATTGGGGTTGATAATAGACTATCTAAAACGTTGAGAGATGTGTGCGCCAATTGAAACGAGGGGATTTGATTTTGGGTGGCAACCATGGGCAATAGGAAAACAGCCTGGGATGAATCTAGTAGTATGCATAAATTTTTATTATTATAGCCCAAGTGCCTCTACTTGAGAGCACGCAATATCACAGGCAAATTGCTTGTTTTGTCATTTGTCTCAAAAAAAGGGGAAACGGATCAATGACAGGCTTGGACTCGCTTTTTTTCAAGGGTAGGTCGCAGTAAACATGATCCTTCAGAATTTAAGCGCCATAATGGACAAAGAATGGACCGTTTAGTGAGATCCATCATCTCAGGATGCTTTGGGTTTGTATAGGCAGATCTAGGATCAACAGTCTGGGCTGTCGTGCCGGCCAGAAGTGTTTTAATCTGATATACTGCTTTTGAGGCAAAAAGATGCGATCAATTGACACTCCATGTTACAGCTTGAGAATAACTCATGGGTGGCCAAACATTGCCAAATCCTACTGTAGCAGCGAAAGAAAGCCATTTAATGTTATCTTGATCATCGTGGTTCACGCTCAAGAGTGTTCAATGCACCACATAGCTCGCATAGTAATTGGATCTTTCTGATAAACCTGAAATTTCACGCTTCAAGAGTTACTGTTGCATGAAAACCTTCCACAAACAATTTGTAAGTGCATATTTGACTCTTTTACGATACAACGTATCTGTATCAACAAAAGCAGCTCATATTCGAGCCTACAGCGTACTCTTATTACTTCTTACCTCTCAAATTTATGCAAACCACAGCGAAATTTGGAAGCACTTGAAGCGTGTTTTCTTGCGCTGGAAGCCGTTTTAGACTGCCAGAATTGTGCAAAATAATTGGTCTCGGCTAGCACTATCTTGCTGATGCTTTTGCTCAACTTTTTTAAGATCTTCGAATATCGACCAAAAACCATGAGCTATCGCTTATGGTTTTTATCGAAAATCAAACGATCGCGTTTTTGACCGCAAAAACAAAGACTTTTGTTATGGTGTATATTACATCAAAATACTTCTCTCGATCCAAGGCATCTCCTGAAATTTTGTTTGTGCGACCTTCATATGTAAAAGCTCGACCTTTTAGCTAAAAACCTGATTTCATATTTTTTAGGATAGCTTAATATCTACAGTCAAAAACCATATTTTAATTAGCATCATCGGATGCGCCTTGAAAAGTACGACAGAGATGTAACAAGAAGTACGGAATGATCAGCACCTTTTACATGGTCAAATCTAGCAAAATAGATTTATGGAGTCGAAATTGAACAAAATTGAACTGATCTGAAGTAGCTGCGCAGCGGAGCGTAAAATACATATTGGCTGGTAAAAGGTGATGATAATGCCTTTCTCATGAAGGCAATCAATGTTTTCGAAGCTATAATGAGGCGGTTGCAAATTTAAGAGCATTATGCTCTAGTTTGGCTCTCCTCTATTTTGTTTCTGTTACAAAACTCGGTATCGGTGAAATCTAGTCAATTTTAACTGCTCTTTCAAAGGCATGCCATCCATTGGGCAGCAAAAGCATTTAGTTGTGCATTAGAGAATGTTGTATAGGTAGAGTAGCTAGGCATAGCGCAAAATGGCAAGAAAATTCTCCATACTACGCGGTTTGGAGCATGTATCAGCTACCCTTCATTGATAACAAGGGACGAAGGGAGATTATCATTTGATTTTACACATTCTCAATCGGCATGTCAATAGCCTAAAGATGCGTAGTAATAGTGTTCATTGAACCACTTTATAGATGAATATGAGACACTCTGGAGCCCATCGGTAGCTGAAGCATGCCAGGGAAATGGTAGCATTCACGGGCCAGCTATCAAATGCTGTATTGCATGATTTATGCTACATTGGAGCAAACAAATGGCAACATGGATTAATAATGCTTTGCAATTTGATTTGTAACAATGGGAAGGTGACTGAATAAACGAGTTTTGCTGTCCTTCAATGGCAACCCCACGCATGGCATAATGCGTTATCCTCATGAGAGTCTTTTGAAAAGGAGCGCAAGTCGACCTTTATTTAGTTTTTGGAAGGCTAAACTATACACTTGGAGCCAGTTGATTTGCCAGATTAAATTTTCTTGTTTTTACTATAAATTTCTCTTCGTATCTCTTTTTCTTCTCTTCTTCTCTTGACTCTATATACCTTCAACATACAAAAATGTCTTTTTTTAAAAAGCTGTTTTTCTTGCTTGTCGCAGTCAATGCAGCATTTCTCGGTTATGATTACTATCAAGGAGGCAACATTGCTTTCAACTTGGTAGAAAACGCCAAACAACTCAACGGCGATAAACTCCATGGTTATTTAGCCGACATCAAATCCACTACACCAGAGAAATTAGCTGGCCATGTTAACAACGCGTTTGCTCAATTGAAAAACATCAACTCTGCCAGTGACATTCTGGCCATCATTCGTGAAAAGACAGCTCCCGTCACTGGTGCTGGCGCTGGCTCTATTGAATGGGATGGCAATGTCGTTGTCTTGACTGATGCCAACTTTAAGAATGTCATTGATGGCTCCAAGCCTGCCCTTGTTGAATTCTATGCACCTTGGTGTGGTCATTGCAAAAACTTGGCTCCCGTCTATGCTCAGTTAGGTGATGCCTTCTCTTCCAGCAAGGATAAGGTTTTGGTTGCAAAGATTGATGCTGATCAACATCGCGATACTGGTGCTTTGTTTGGTGTCCAAGGTTTCCCTACTCTTAAATGGTTCCCTAAGGGTGTTCATTCACCTGAAGGTGTTGAGGATTATAAGGGAGGCCGTGATTTGAACTCTTTGGCTGCCTTCATCAAGGAAAAGTCTGGTGTTGCTCCTCGTATCAAGTCCCAAAAGTCAGATGTTGTCACTTTAACCACGAAAAACTTTCACCAAGTCGCTTTGAACCCCAAGAAGAATGTTCTCGTTGAATTCTATGCTTCATGGTGTGGACACTGCAAGAATCTCGGTAAGTGCTTTCTTTGATTTGCGCGATTGATTGGATATAAACGTTGTTATGATAATAGCACCTATTTGGGAGAAAATTGGTTCCACTTTTGCTAATGAAGAAAACGTAAGTCGCCTGTAACACTTCGCCACTTGTACAACGTCTAATACGTTCATCTAAATAGTGTATCATTGCAAAGATCGATGCTGATGAAGAGAGAGACATCGGTAGCGAATTTGATATTTCTGGCTTCCCTACCATCAAGTTCTTCCCTGCTGGTGAGAGTGAACCTATCCCTTATGAAGGTGGCCGCACTGAAGCTGCTTTTGTCGAATTCCTCAACAAGCATTGCGGTACTCAACGTAAAGTCGGTGGTGGTTTAGAAGCTGTTGCTGGTCGTATCGGTAAATTGGATGAGCTTGCTATTCGTTTCATCAAAAATGCTGGCGAACGCGAAAAGATTCATGCTGAAGCTGTTGAAGCCGCAAAGGAAATTGGTACACGTTATGGTACTTACTATGCCAAGATCATGGAAAAGGTGTTGGCCAACGGTGAAAAGTTCCTTGAAACTGAAAGAGCTCGTCTTGCAAAGATTGCTGGTTCTGAGGATGTTTCTTCTGCCAAATTGGATGATTTCGGTATTCGTCAAAACATTTTGGGTGCTTTTGATAAGAAGGCTTCCCCTGTTAAGAATTAAAAAAAAAAAGTTGTAAATATAATACGCAAGGATTTTATTGTAAATGGCATTTGAATGCACATGAATCGTTTATTTCAATAAAAAGAGAAAAAGACCCTTCAAATGATTTCTGCATTATGTGTATTCGTGTGTATATGAGTTATTGATTCAAGCGTAGATCAAACGGAAAATGTCATTGAAGACGTAGTAAGAACCATTCTCGGGAACCAAGTGGAAGGTTTGGGAGAACATTTGAGGGTTGGTTTCATCATCAATCTGTGCATTTGCACGTATTAGTCACCGCAAAATTTCAACATGGCAAAATCCCGCAGGGAGTGCAAAAGAAAATCACTTACCAAAAGTTGACCAGTAACGAAAACAAGGATGTTGCTGCCAGAAGGATCAGCAGGTTGAGCATCAAAGGTAGAGACTCTGTGTTGGACCTTTTGGAAAGGAAGGCTCTGTAACAAATGTGATGAATATCGCCTTCCACTTTCAAACCGGCAATATCGCACACACGCTCTCTCACTCTCCAAGTTCACTCTTTATCAACTACTTACACCCAACTTCTCGCCAATACTAGCAGCACCACGGAAAGGTTGACCCTCGAAAGTAAGCATGGAGGCTTCTCTCTATTGCCGAATAGTTTGTTATTTATCAAGATGTTACATTTCATGTGCTCTGAACTTACGTAGAGTTGAGCTAAATTATTTCTGTTGGCATCAAAAGTTTGGTAATAGTAAGTGGTGAATTGGTTAGCAATTGTAGTGATATCAGCCATTTTAAATAACAAGTTGGTTTATAGGTTATGAAAAGGAAAAAGAGGAGAGAAAGAAGGGAATGGAAAGAATAAATACGTATGAAAAACGCGTCCACCAAATACACACACAGAAAAAGATTTTTTTTTCTATTCATGATTGGGCCATAAAGCTTCCAAATTTAACGTATCTTTGGCGCACGAACGCATTTTGAAGGCTCCAGAATGCAGATACTTGACCTCTTGATCTTTATCTGTGATTGCTGCGGCTTCTTTTTGGATGTAGATGAAGCATTTGAATCTTAATATAGAGAATGCAAGTGAAGGCATCCTCTCAAACCCAATAACATTTGCTTTCATTTCAAGATCGAATCATGTCCATTTTCCAGAAAAATCTCGACATCTGTCAAATAAAGATGTGGTCCGTTACTATAGCAACAGATTGGCTATTCAAGGTGCACTTTTGCCGACCTGTCAGATATATTTAGTGAACTGAACAAATAGATAGCCAGCCTCCAACGTAAATAACAATTTGCAGGCACTATTTCTGTACGTCATGAAGTTTTGGACGATTGGAGGACATACCTTCTACCAATATCAATGAGAAAAACTCCGAGAGAAAGGTCCCCGAATTGTTGTATCTTATTGTTCTTTTCCTGAAGGGCTCTCTTTTCTTTTTTTTTATCAATTACAGATCATATTTCTCAATTAAATATGCAATGAAGCAAGAAGAAGATACATTTAAAGAACCAGAACCCATTAGACCACCACGGCAACGTCAAGTTCAAAGTGCATCTTTTACTAAAGGCGTATTAGAACAACCTCGTTTTGTTCACGACGACCCATTAGCAACAAGTCAAGGTATAAATCCAACTGTCAGTGCGGCATTACCATAAACTAACTTGTGATGAAATAGCTCAATTCTATCAACCAACGCCTGCACCAGAGACGGTAGTAGTTCATTCAGTGCCAAAGAAAACGAACGATGCATGTTGTTGGGGATGGTAAGAACAGAATGCTAATAGAGTTGCCCTAAATTTAGTAATTGAGATATTATGTATTTATAGTGCAGCTGCTCTGTGCTTGTGCTTTGGATTAGAAGAGTGTTGTTCCTGAAATCTATTTATTCCCATCTATTCAACAGATGTATACATATATCTACTATGTATTGTACAGTGTCATTTTCATCTGGTTTTGTCATTATTAAAAAAATTATATATGTAACTATATTCAATAACTACATTTGGCCTTGTTTTGCTGAGCAATTCCATCATACAAACTCACACCGACCTGTGTATATGTTTTGGTGACACAAGATCCCTTCCAGATCTCGAAAATATACGCTTCATCTGGACGGCATCATATCTTCACTATATATAATGTAAAACATTCAAAAAAAAACTAGACAAACAAATCATATCCTTTCAAAAATTTGAAGAATTGTGTATCGTACAAAATGAATAAAACCATCCGCAAAGCCGTCAATGGAGAGGGGGTTTGGGGGAACACTTGATAGCATTGATATTAGGGGGGGTTATACCGTAGCGAAGCAAGGGTGCAAAGCCATGGTAATAAGGCGTCTAACCCAACACTTGGATCTATATGAGGGCTTGATCACAGCGAAGCAAAGGCGCAAAACCGTAGTATATAAGCAGCAAATTCAATTTCTCATTTCCTTTATTAATAAGCCTACCAGCAACATAGCGCATCAAAATTTGCATGAATCAGTTTTACGAAAATCAATAT
The DNA here is from genome assembly GCF_035048745.1 of Mucor velutinosus. Lineage (NCBI taxonomy): Eukaryota > Fungi > Mucoromycota > Mucoromycetes > Mucorales > Mucoraceae > Mucor > Mucor velutinosus. The sequence goes on from NW_027041921.1 coordinate 899,644, forward strand.
GCCTCCTATTTGAATCAAAAATTGCTCAAGCTACAGAACTGCCTTTCCAGAAGATTTCAGCTACCAAAGATGTGATTTTTGCCGTGTAAATATACTTTATAAAGCAATACTTAACCAAATTTGACAGCTTTCAAGTCTTCATATCTTGACATGTAGACCTTTCTGAGCCACCGGAATAACGCCAAACAATTGTACTCGAGTAGTAGTAACTTCCTGACACCTTTGCTCAACTTTTTGAGGACCCAAAAAACATGGCGAAAAATCGGCCAAAAACCATGAGGGATACCTCATGCTTTTTGACGAAAACCGAACGACCGCATTTTTTACCTTGAAAATAAAGACTTTTACTATGGTGTATATTGAATCAAAATGTTTCTCTCGATCCAAAGCAACCTCTGAAATTACTTTTATGAGGTCTTCATATGCAAAATTTCGACATTTTGGCCAAAAACCTTATTTCATATTTGATTAAATTGCTCAATAATTTCATTCAAAACATTTATTACAATTAGCACCATTGGAAGCGCCTTGAAAAGTACTTCGAGAATGTATTAGGAAGCGTAGGGTGATCATCACAGTTTATATAGTCGAACATCACAAAATAAATTAACAAAGTCGAAAATAGACAAGATCTGTCCAATCTTGAACAGAAAAAAAAACTGAGTTTCAATTAATTTTAGCGGTAGCACTGCTGCTGGCTGGCCCAAATGTCTTTATGTTGATGACAACAATGATGATAACAATGTTGGTTGCGATGCTGATCAAATGAAGATTATGGAGTTGAAATTGCATTGTTTATCCCAAATAATTTCTTTTTCTGGAGCGCTTTGCCTCATGAAGGTGTCTTTTGCAATGACAATATCTCAGAAAAGTTGCTGTAGATCTTACGCAAGTCGTATATTTACTTATGGCCAGCTTTATGTTGCCATCTCAAGAGCAACATCAGCGGATGTATAACTCCCTCTCCTGACTCTGATATAGCTTTTTTTTTTTACTATTAATTGGTTGTTTAAAATCTACTTGATATGCCAGATATTTATTGTCTCTGATTTGAAATGTCTTCGGCAAGAGCCCGCAGATCGACGCCGTCATCGAGAGTAGCGAGATTGACCGGATAGTTGTATGCTATTGCTGAACATAAACTATTGGAATCTTAATTCAATTTACATGTCTCCATGTTTAGACCATGATTCTTTGATGTGAAAACGGCCTTTTCTTTCTTATTTTTAGGGCCTCTGATCTCTCCATTATGTGATGTGCTTTCTTGTCCTATGGCTATCTAGCTTAACTAAGCATCAAATACTACCTGATCCGCTTCAGGTCTTTCTTGGCGGCAATTTAATGGTTCGACCCTGAGATCAATTAGATTCGACAGCTTTTTGACATCCAAATCAATATGTCAACACCATGCAATGTTATTGCATAGAACTACATAAAGCTCACGCTGTTACGAGCCATATTGATGCTTCAGCTCTTACAGAATATACGAGTATCTGGTATGCGAAAGCAAGTTTGGTTGTGCATCGCTTTTATTCATACATGTAACATACAATCTTGAAATCAATAGGCATTTCGAATGAAGGCATTATGTGCCATTTTATTAGAATGGTAATGAAAATCCGTGTATAACATAGAAATGAGGGTATGAAATGGGTTGTTCGTTTCGTAATATCTTTAGTGTAGGGTCATCTACGCCATTTGTTTGTATCGCTAAAAATTATCTGTCATCGTTCACCAAGGGGTCGTATCCATCTACATGTAATCACGTAAATCAGTAAGAACTAAAAATGAGAGAAAGGTACAATCTTACAAGCACAGATCCCTTGCATGTAGCAAGCAAGCACAATCCCCGCGGCGACCTGAGAGACAGGGTGCTTAAATCTATCATGATATTCGTTTATATATGTTTGGCAATGTCAAGTCTCTTGCTCATGTACCTTGTGAAGAAGGCTAGAACGTAGAATATCTGCCAGTGATGTATATGCAGTCTAACTTTGTTGGTGTACGGGTTTGGCGGTGGCAAAATGGCTACTTCTTGAGAGGGTATTTGCTCTGTTAAAGCAATGTCTTTATTGCCTTGCATATTTTCGTGAGTTGCCGCTTCATCTAGATAGTTTGCAGATGGAGTAGAGGGCGGCGTTGTAGCTTTTAGTTGTCGCTGATGTCGCCATGTGTAATACGTTGTTCTCGTCCAATTTGAATTGACTTCCTTAATCAGGAGCACCGATGTAACCAAGAAAAAAATCGGGATCAGCAACCCGCAGACATAGTAAATCACGAAAGGTAGACTAAACTGAGATGCGAAATAGATGTGAATACCAGCAAAGGCTAGGATGATACTATTATCATGTCAGTTGAATGGCTTACAAAAAAAAAAAAAACATCCACCACTGTTTTACCCAAGTGCAATCAGGAATACAATCCACATTCCTTTTGGCCAATGCTTGATATTAGGCAAGGAGGTCTTTGTATAAGGTTGTTCAGCAATAATAGCATAGCCAAACAACGATGGATAGAAGGCAACGACAGTGATCCAGCTAAATGCTTTGCTATAGTTACCAAATATGAATACAATCAACCCGTAACTGAACCCTAGCATTGTATCGCTCCAATGCCTTGCAATTGTCTTTTGATTTACTTCCCACTTGTACTTTTTGGCTACGTAACGATAGACTGGGTATGGTACAATATAAAATGACAACGTAAAGTACAGATACATAAGAGGATGAAATGAGAAGAGCGCGGTTTCAGGCACCAATGAAGGATCCGAAAAGCCCATGACATTGGGTCCTGTAACGTTGGCTGCATACAAATCCATTTTATAGAAACAAGAAAGAAAGAGAGATCGCTTCATGTCAGAAACAGGATGTCCATAAATGTATGCGATTCGGTTTATTTGATTGGATGTCGTAGAAAATTTAGCCGTAAATGTATACATGTAGTTGATTTTGGCAGGTTAAATGTGCACGATCATTGGTGCATTGGTTAGAATATAGTCATTGAAAGAGAAAGATAACGGTTGGTAAGCATAGTAGTGTAATAATAGTAGTAGTAGCAGCAGATATGTACAGATAAGTGGTAATTGATCCTAAGACGACATGGTGGGGCTTTGATGCATTAGAACCAACAGATGCGCAGCATCCTCGTCGTCCGAGGAGAGCGTTGCTGACAATTTGCGATTATCTGTAATGAGAGGTGAATGCTGTGATCTTGTCTCTGACAAAGGGATGTGAGAGGGAGATCTGGACGCGTTTTTCTTTATTAAACGATCCATGTCGTTGTGCTGCATAGGAGGTGAGGTGGGATAGAATCTGTGATGCGAGAGCACTCTTCTTCTCTTCTTGTCGTGGATCAAGGGCGATGTGATGGTCTTTGTCGTAGTCGTAGGTGAGCTCTGGCTTGGCCTCAGTTTGTGCTCGTATAATGGGGATTCCAAGGTTCTCAAATCAACATTTTCGTACCCGTGTTCGCGCTTGAAGTTTGCTAATGCCAGTCGAGCTTTGAGTCGATGTACCATCTATCAGGCAACATGAGTGTCAAGACATGGTGGATGTGTTGGGTAAGCCTACTTACGTCTGACATGTCTGGCGGGGTGTTAGTCGTCTGTGCCATTTTGTTAAATGTGGAAAAAACTTGATGAAAACTAGTTTTTCTCGCTTTCTCTTTTTATAGTGTCAGCATGAACCCTTGTGTCTAATCGATCCAATAGATGCTATCATTTACATGTAACCAATCAAGTTTTGGAGCTAATTTTCATTAAATTTCTTTATTTCTATCTTGTTAAACATTCGATACACTGATCAACGGTTGCATGGCAATTGTGGCGAACATGGAGTGTCTCCAAGTATAACCAGGCCATTCTCATGTCGAAAGCGGAGTCGTTTGCTTGTTGGAAATTCATGCAATTTTGAGAACAAGACAGCGATTCCAACCCTGAGCATCCTTGTACACGGCAACTTGCTCCCAATCAGACCAGATTGCTAATACTTTTTCCATCATACCCTTGCCACACTCTAAAATCACATAGCCGTCTTTTCTCACAATGGTGGGTGCGACCTTGGCAAGCACACGATACCATTCATAGCCGTGGTCATTGGCAAACAGTGCTTCTGCGGGTTCCTGCTGCAAAGCGACCATTTGCTCTTTGCTCTTGCTAGCCTTGTCGAAATCAAGATACGGCGGGTTACACACCAGTATATCATAGGCTTTCTTATCATTCAACATGGCCATGTCTTGTATACGCCATGTCGCTCTTTCACACTGTTGGTTAGGAAGCAATCTGCGTGCATTTTCTCTTGCTACATTCAACGCCGCCTCGCTGATATCGACTCCAACACCTGTAGCACAAGAAATCTGATCAAGGATGGAAATCAGCAAATTTCCACAACCTGTACCCACATCAATCACATGGATTTTGCTGCTATTTATGGATTTGGATGCTGTAACAGCTGCTTCCACAAGCGTTTCAGAGCTCGTTCTAGGAATCAGACAATCGCTGGTGACCTTGAACATCAGACCGTTGAACTCCTTTTGTCCCAACATGTATGCCAGTAGCTGGCCTTGCTGTCTCTCCTCCAAATCGACGGCAAGTACACCAGATTTTTTGATTTCATCCGCCTCTCGGTCTAGTTTGTTCTGATGAAATCTGGCTTCTCGATCACACATGACGCCAAATTTCGCTGGCTCGTCTTCTTTGATTGATATTTGGGTGTTGAGTATGGGGTGAGTGAATGTTACCGCAATCAAAGCAGCACATAAGCCTTTGTCTCGATTGGCTTTCAAGGGCTTTGTGAAGGTGGAATTGCCAATGATGGGATAGTCAGAGTGAAAGTAAAAGAGCTTTCGTAATTGCGTGCTAGACAATGGCGTGCATAGTTGCAAATCCAGCCTGGAAATATGACGTGCATTGTTTGAAGGTGTTTGTGACACAATGTCAATACTCTTCAACACTTGATCGGGTATAATGCTCTCAGATTCTTCGTCTCGCTTATTCGTTTCAGGGCTGAATAGCTTACTGGCGTCCGCTGTTGGCACAAATCCATGGCAGAGGACACGCATTGTGATTTGAATCCTGTTGTTCCTGTATTGCTCCACCAGCAAGTCTCTCACTGCTTCGGTTTTGGCCACAATGATCTAGAACGAGCATGAATATCTGGCTTCCACACGTTGATCTGGGAACATACCAATCCAGATGCTGCTTTTTGTATATCATTGATGCACCATACTTTCTGCCGATTCCCTTCCAGATCCTTGAGAGCCGTGTTGAAATGTATCGCTTTTTCAAAAATCACAAAATTCTATATGATGGCACACAAAATTAAGGTTTGGCATGTTGAATTAGCCTTCTGTCTGCGCTGTACCTGTCCTGAGGGTTTCCACACTACAGCCAAATGATCATCTTCATAGCATATTCTGATCGGCACTGCTTTCAAAGTGTTTGCTTCTTCAATTGATTTGTCATATTTCACTTCTACTACATCGCCCTGCTTCAGCATACGAGTTTCTTCTACTGGGCGACCGTTTACTGTGATTTCATGTCTTGCAAATGCTCGATGCAGGTTTTCCTTTGATCGCACCACTGTTCTGTAGTGCTTCAAGAGATACTTTCTGACTCTAGTGTCATGCGCTGACTGGGGAATCATTACCTTGAGGTAATTTATTGAGTCGCTGCGGTTGCTGTCATCCATATTTAGCTGTTGAAAGAGAGCCAGCAAGAAGAAAAACTTTTCCATTGATTGATTTGCCTTTTAAAAGGTCACAAAATCTTACATGGTCGTACCATTGGCAGTTCATTGCACACTACAGCACCTTTAATTGACTAAATAGTGATTTGTTTTGGTATATAGAGCAGGGATATATATGGTTATCTTTTGATAAACAAAAGAATGAGGGTTGAAAAAAGTATTCAAATGCAAACAAAAGACATTGCAGCCATACATGATTTGCGGCATATAAAATCAATGTAGCTTACAGACTTGTTTGCAATGATCTAGAGCTCTGAGGGCCACAGAATATGCTGTTAGGATTATAAGATACTCTAACGACTGCTTCTAATGTAGATTTGGCTATCAAATCTCTGGTGTATCCTCTAGAATTAGAGCTGTCATTTGATCTCTGAAGCATGGCAAAACGGAATGTCAAGTTTTTATCGAATGTGGGTACAAATGTTCATTGCAAATGCATATGACATCCCATTGCAATGTTCTACCTCAGCAGAGTCGAGATTGCAAAGCACCACCTCGATAAGAAAAGCACATTTTCTAGTTCAAAACAGCACATGTTGCCATCATTTGTTAAACCAAATTAGGAAGTGGAATGGACAGGTTGATTTAGCTCATGTCGCCATCATGATTGACACCTCTGATAAAGTACTACGAATCAGGCGAATTTTTGCAAGCGATCAAACGATAACAAGGTGATTGCAATGTCTGATCCTCATACATGGTGGTCATCATGTCTGCTACTGTTGGCATGGCAACGAGCCAGAGGCACACCCTCAAGTCCGAGCATCTATTTAAGCTATTTTTACATTGTTTGATCGGATTAAATTCAAATGGATCCATCAGAAAAAAAAAAAAAAGAGGGGGGCCGGGCAAGAAATTTTTTATAATATAAAATTTATGTTCAGTCAGGTAATTTAAGAATCCTTCCCTTTGTGTTTTTGCGATATCCATCCATCCCCTTGATTGAGGCATCCATCGCATACAAGCTCTTTTATAGATATGTCCACTTACTCTAAGAATCTTTTCGACATCCTTGGTGATGGTGAGGTCCCTCGCCCCGCTCCCGTCAAGGAAGAGGCTCCTGTCGTTATTGACAAGAAGTCCGTCTCCAAGATCAACAAGGATGGTAAGTTTTCAGCTAACAAAATTCCGAGGCAGAGGAAATAGTACATTATCTTTAAACCCTTCTCGACGATGGAGAGAATGAGAGAAACATACCGCTCACAATTCAACAAGCAAGGCAACCCTCGTTTGACATAAATGCCAAATGCTCCAACTTTAAATTTCAACAATCAGGGCACATGTTTAATCATTTGACATTCGTATCTAAAAGGACTTGAAGGCACTGATATCGGCCTGATCTTTGGAAATCCCGGGGATCTGATCAGTGTTGCGCTTTGATATCGATATGGACAACAATTGATGTATGATTCAACTGGACAGTGCCTTATTTTTCATCTATTGGGTTTAAAGATTTTGGAACAAATCAATCTCGAAAGGAATTAAAATTTTTCTGTGCACATGGAAACTAACGTTTATTCTCATGATTAGCTGCTCGTGCCGCCAAGGGTGGTAAGCCTACCAAGGGTGCCCGTCAACAAAACGGTCGTCCTCAACGTGGTCGTCAATTCGATCGTCACTCCGGTACCGGTATTGTGTAAGTGGACTGATATCGATCCAGGAAATGACATTTGGTATATTAATTGTGATCTACAATCTGGTAGTGATACTGAAAAGAAGGTCAACAAGGGCTGGGGTAAGGCTGGTGCTTCTGAAGCCGAAGCTGCTAAGGACACTCTTAACCCTGCTGACCCCGATGCTCCTGAAGCCGAGGCTGCTGCCCCTGTTGAAGAAGAGGAACAAGTCAAGACTTTGGATGAATACTTGGCTGAGAAGGCTAACAAGTCTTTGAAGGTTTCTCTTCCTGAAGCCCGTAAGGCTAACGATGCCGATGATTCCGCTTTCAAGGGTACCGTTGCCTTTGCCAAGGAAGAATTTGAGGAGTTCTACGTCTCCAAGGAGACCAAGACCAAGAAGACCACCGAGAAGGTCCGCAAGGAAAAGGTCTTTGTTGAAATTGAGCAACGTTTCCAAGAGAAGGCTCGTCCCGAGTTCCGCAAGAACGATCGTCGTGGTGGTCGTGGTGGTAACAACAACAAGAACAACCGTCGTTCCACCAAGAACGCTGCTGCCCCCGCTGTCAACCTCCAAGATGCCTCTGCTTTCCCTACTCTCGGTGCTACCGCTTAAATCATTTTTTCTTGGTCATTGTAAAAGAAACAATAAACACTATCTAAACATCTATAAGATCTTGTAAATCTGACACGTTTTTTTGTTTGTATAATATATTGAAATGGAGAAGAGATATATAATGATACATGTCAGAATGTAGGTAGCTTTGAAAGAAGGAGTCATGGGATATTCTCGTATATTACAATGAACAATAATGAATAGGAGGCATGATTAGTGCGTTTTTCTATATTGATTTAATTATAAATGAACAATAAGGGCAATCCAAGCCTATTCAAGTGAGCCATCGTATTTTAACATCTCCTATATAACCATTCTATTTGGTTGGCCAGCCATAAATTAACAAGATCTACATGCAGATAAGTCAATTAATTCATTGCCTCTTCTTCCCTTCTTCTTCTTCCTATTCCACTTCCTTCTGTATTTCAAAGAGATGTGTAAGAGAAATCTGAAGAGGTTAGCATTGAATCTACAGTCGTCGTCGTCGTCCAGTAAAGAGATGATGCCAGCCACGCCCGTTGTCATGTCAAACAAGGTTAGCGACCAGCGTAACACTAAGCACGCACAAGATATGCAAGAATGCACGAGCAACATATATCAACAGGGTCCTGCTTGCATTTTACCCAATTTATATCTAGGTGCTTATTACAATGCTCTCAATGCCACACAATTAGCTCGCCACGACATTACATGCGTTATCAACGTAGCCAGTGAAATTGACGTTGTGTCCTTGCCACAGCACATTGAGTATCATCATATAAAGTGGACCCACAATCAGCTCGACCTTGCAACATCAGGATTCGAGCGAGCCATTGCATTGATCCGCACTGCCCATAATAGCCACCAAACTGTCATGATTCACTGCCAGCAAGGAATTGAACGCTCGGCGGCTTTGGTGGTGGCATTCTTGATAAAATCAACTCGCTGTACAAAGAGAATCAATGCAAAAGTGGACGAGGATGCTCTGGCAGGACAGAACTGGTCCTTTGATCGCGCGTTGAACTTTGTCCAGGAAAAGGCACCCAAAATTCGCCCTAATATGGAGCTTTTGTATCAGTTACGAGAGTATGAACAGTCAATACCAATGGAGCAGCAGCATCTGTACCAAACATCAGTGAGGGCAGAAAAGAGGCACAACATACGGAACAGAACAAAGCGCTCAGAGTCCATTGCATGTAGTAAACCATCCGCTAGAAGTGATGCGCCATTGACATCCTCCACTTCACTTCGATCATTGAATCAAGCTATGTATTACCAACGACCTCGTTCAGCCAGTGTGCGAGACACCTCATCATCAGCCAACTTGACATTTGCAACGACCACATCAGAATCAAGCGCATCCTCCAAACAGATAGACAAGCAGCCATTAGCTATTGCTGCACTGATCATTGTGTTGGTGGCCTTGTATCAACGAGAGTGCTGTCCTTTGTATCACACCACCAACAAGTGCAAGTCTAGCAATGGCAATGATACACTGAAGACAGCCGTGGATAACAGCGATAGCGATGGTTACAACAAAAACAACAGACATTTGGCCACTCAGTTTCTAAAACCAGCTTTTCCAATATATTAGCCATTTATGACCTAAAATCTAATAAAACAACAACATTGTGTCGTTCGTATATATATATATATATACAGAATCCCCTTTTTATTGACATTATTCATAGCAGAATCACCTTGATATACAGCAAAGGGAGAAGTTGAGACATCTTGATGGTTTCATTTACATAGCAGCACGAGAGACAAAGAATTTTGGATCAAATTCTATGACACTTGTTAAAACTATGCCCCTTACACACACGTATTTATATCAACCTACCCTTCTCATCCATATGGACTTCTTCTTTATGGCATCGATGGATCCAGCCCAGCGTAACAAACCGAGGCAGCGGCTCTCTTTTGAATATTTCTGATAACTTGGGTAAGCGCGATAAATCATGTGGATCAAAAATAACATGCGTTATTCTTGAATCTGAAGCATCTGCCGTTACTCTTCCTGCCTGAAACTCAAACAGAAGTTGAGCCAGCTCCAAATCTTCCTGATACCGTTTCCAATTGACCCATTCCATCGAGATTGGCGTAGGCTGTTCCTTGGGCATGGAAGTATCAAAATCAAAGTAGGCTACACAGTTCAAAAATAGCATGTCATTGATTCCTTCTGAAAAATAGCGTTCTGTTGTTTCCAAGGCCAAGTTGCGGTAACAGGTATCGCCTAGGTTTTGATCTGTGTCCATGCGATCCATGATCTATAGTATAGTCAGCAGTAGATTTTTATCAACACAAAGTCAGTTTGTACCTCAAGCAAGTCTTTGGTTCCTATTTTCTTGTTGTAGTAATCTCCATAGGCATCCATGGTTTTCAGAAAATCTTGCTGGGTTCTGGACGATGTATAATACATGTATTTGGGTGTAATAGGTAACAGTTTTTTGGCTTCGATAGAGTCTAGAATATAGTTGGGATGCAATATATCGCAATCTTCATCGGCTTTGATGCTACTGTCTACCCGTGAATCTGGTCTATGTCAACAGTCTGCACATATACACTACAGATGGGCACACTACTTACTCGATATGCCTGCAATGAGTATGTCTGCTGTCTTGTTCTGTCGATATTCACCACCATTCTCCTTGATCAGCAGGTCCAGATCATTCTTTGAGATACCACCAACATCAAAGTCTGACGATTTGGTTCCCGTAATGACATCTAAAAATACCATGATCAGTTTAGAGCCCTTGGTAGCCTCTCATAGCACACTTACAAAAGACTTTTCCCTCAAAAATGGCTGTTTTTTGAACCACGTTACTTGAGTCTATACCCTGCTGGCTAGGTAATAGCAATGCACCCTTTAATTTTTTGTCAGTGCAAGTCTGTCAGTGTCATTCATGATGCCTACCCTTCTGGACTTTTTTTCGCTGCCTCGCACACTATCACATTATATAAGACCATGTACATCCTGCTTGATGTTGTCTATCACTTACATTCTGTCAGCTGCGTCTCTCTTCTTGCCTACAGCACCTTCAGATCTCGCCTTGATGACATCTGAATAGGTCATTACATCTTGCCATCCTTTGTCTGATCTCAACCCGACATATTTTGGAAATCGCAAGGTGCACTGAGTCCCAAATTTAGCTATTGATTGCTCATTAGTCGCTTCATTGAAACTAGCGCATATTTACCTACTCGAATCTACAATCTCAGTGCCCTTGACCTCTACTACAATACCGCTAAACGACATATTAATACGACTAGAACAATTCGCAGTTATCTATACATACTCTTGATAAACAACGACTTGATCAAAGGATTCACCCGGTCTAGGATGGACCATCCATTCTGGCACCTTTCTAGGATCATGCTTTGACCTTGTTTTCATGAGATGCCTACGCTGTCATCAGTATAACGTACTCGGCATGCGCTTGGACTAATTGACTTACTCGAGCTCTCTCACGGTCTCTGCTTTCATGCCACCAGCCAATGTAAAGGTAACAAACCTGGGCGGCTCAGTGTCTGGAATCCTGTCATCTCGAACGGCACACAAGATGCTACCCAATTTTCCGCCTAAACGACCACTACCGTACTTTGTACCCACCAACAGCAGATCACACGTGTCCACCATCGAATCCATGTAGACGGGCTTGTACTTTAACCATTGAGAAGATCGCTTATCAATTTGATATACTGAGCTTCTATCCTTGATAACGAGGCCCTCTTCTCGATTCAATAACACTTTTTCCAGCTCCTCGTTGATCTCTTCTTGGGTGTTCATTTCGAGCCTGGGCATCAATCGCAAATACATGCCTTGTTCTGTTATCAGGTGGTCCAGTGCTCGCAAACGCTCTTCGAATGGGAATCCAGTCATTAGGGCATCATCAATAAGAAGAATATCAAAAACAACAACTATTTGAGCGTGTCAGCTACAATCAATAGCATAAAACATAAATCGATACATTACAGCAAGGGTGTGGAAGCTGGTCATTTCTGATGTCTCTTTTTGCTGCATCTTTCAAGGTGCCAAACTCCAAGAAGATGTCTTGCTTTGGATCGTAGGCCAACATTTCACCATCCAAGATGACTCTATGAGATGATCAGTGCTGAATCTTGCATCATCTATATAATTTACCTACTTTTTGGTAGTAATGCCTTTATAAATACGACTGGAAAGCTTGCTCAACTCCTTGGAGGAGGATCCATACAAGTAATTTTCGTCTATTCGCCTTCTGGAATGCCACAAGAACCGGTCCTTTTGTTTGTCATAATGCATTAGCACTCGCTCTCCATCAAACTTTTTCTCGACGTAAAATGGCTTTGTCAATTGATTGTAACACTTTTCGCTGAATGGCTCGCAGGTTTGAGGTATGAACATGTTGAATAATTGGAGCCTCTGCCGTCTCTGATCCTACAGAGATAATCATGTGTGAGTCTAGTAGTATCGAAAAGCAGTTGATGTGCCATTACTCGAAGTCTAGCGGTGCTTCCTTCTCCTTCAGTGTATGATGCCAGATTACATATTGCTTGCAATGATTTGTTGGTCGTCCAGTCGTCATACGCGCCATCGTAGATAGAATTCAAGATGGTTCTTTCGCCACACTGAATCTTTAAATCTATGGCGGTACATGATCAGTATACCATCATCAACCATATCACGGCCTGAACATATACCTTTTAGAATGATGCGGACGATCCATTGCATTTGCTGTGCTGTGTATTTGCTCAACATTTCCTTGAATATGTCGGCCTGATCCTCCTTCTTTTCAGGGTCTGCTAATCGGTCCAAGAACTCATTGGTTTGTCTGACTGTCTGTGTTGATTTTCGCACAATGGATCGTTTTTCAATTTCCTCATAGGCAATAAGAGGGAAATTGCCAGCAGTTTTCTGCAAAGCACGTTTTAGCAAGAGAAAAGGCAAGCCCACACAAACAATACCTCATTATGAGCCACAGGTTGTTTGTACTTTTTCAGACGGATGCCGTCAGCACACGTTGGATTAATAGCCAATGCTTTCGTCAAGACAGATGCTAATTTGTCCTCCTTTAAATTGTACGTTCTCTCATCTCCCTGTATTATATGAGTATATCGTCATTCTGCTGTGATTTGGATATATCAACAAACATACTTTTGGTAACAGTAAGCGTATCGCGTCATACACATCAGGACCACAACGTTCAACCCATTTTGAGATAAACTTGCGCAATCTTTCTCTCTTTTCACTACTCTTAATGGCATTCAATTGTTCGAGAAAAATACAAAATTCCTCGAATGAAGGTGAGGCAGATGGCATTCTAGAAAGTTCACACACAAAAGGCAACAACGCCTTTATTTCCAGAGCAGGAATGTTTTGGGGTTTCGTATGACCAATCAATGATTGCATACTTGAGTCCGCCATAATTTCATGATTAGGGCATTGGCAATTCTCGCTAGCATAAGGATGATCACTATATGACCTATCCCAACCTTGTTTCATATTGTAACATTGATGGCAACTCCTCAGAAACATGATGTCACGTAGTAATCATACAATGATTGATGGATCTGTCCATAAAACGAGCAACATCCAGTCATCTTTTTTGCATTGTCTTTTTATCTAATACATACTACATTCTTATATTATCTTAAACAAACATGGCCAACGTTTCTAAAGCTGCAAGCAAATTTGGTGCTGGTGTGGGCTTGACTGGTGCTCCTGCATTCAAGAGAGGCGATAATATCGTTGATTTGATCATTGCTGATCACAATGAAGCCAAGGAATTATACAAAAAGTACAAGGAGACTAATGATGTGGATGAAAAGGTCAAGTTGAGAAACAGCTTGGTCAAGGCCTTGGTCCAGCACGACGAATGCGAGCAATTGCTCATGTATCCCTTGTTGAGAGAGAAGGTTGGTGGTGCCGTTGGTGAGGGTCATTACTCTCGCAGTTTGTCTGAACATCAAGAGTTGCGTGAATTGATGTATCGCGTACGATACGCAGATATCAAATCCAATCCTAAGCAATTTGACTTTAAGCTGGACAATGCCATGCATTCTGTGTTCCTCCATGTTGAGCAAGAAGAAAAGGAGGTTTTGCCCTTGTTGACTCAACACTGCTCTGAAGAAGACCTGGAAAAGGTTGGTGCTTCCTTCAAGGCGCACAAGCCTGTTACTGTTACAAGACCTCACCCAAGTGCTCCAGCTCAAGGATGGCCACTCGCTGTAACTTCTCTTATAATGAAGCCTTTGGATAAATTCAGAGACTATTGGGAAGGTGTAGCTTAACTTTCCCCCCCCCCCCCACTTTGTCTATTTGTTTAATCATCTATCATTCAAATAATAATCTTTGCAATCAACAAATAATAAAAAGCATTCTAAAAACACAAGATATATGATATTATGCTCGTATCAAAAGCTCCAGAACAACTAGAGCAGAAAAGAATGGTTTAGGGTCTTCACTAGGAAGAGTAACAATGGCAGAGTAAAAACTAGTTGTGATGGGGGGTTTTTTTTTTTTACAGATAAATCTTTCGCATCCTGATGTTTCTAAGGTAAAAAGCCATCATTACGGTGAAGCTCAATAGTAGAAATGGTTGGTTTCGTACTTGACAAGTAAATGGCGTTTCAATGATAAGGATGCTTTCAATGCAAACTGGAATTTCACTTTTCTGCTTTCTATTCTCACTTGTTGAGGGCGCTTCATTAGCCAGTACACTGTGATTCTCGATGCTCCACGTTTGTATTAATCGAAACAATTCAAGTGCAATAAGACAACATACTTGCAATGCCTCTTATTACTCCGAACTATGCAAAACACAGCGAAATCTGGATGCACTTGATCCGTGATTCCTCGCGTTAGAAGCCGTTTTAGATTGCCAGAGCATCACCAAACAGTTGCTTACATCTAGCATTTACTTGCTGATACCTGTCCAACTTTTCTGGAATCGCCAAAACCGCTACCAAACCATGAGGGGGTACCTCGTGGTTTTCTTCATAAAAAAAAATAGACTATTCGCGTTTTGGACACCAAAAGTGATGACTTTATGACATACGAGTGTTTACGCCTCGGTGAGAACCAGCTTGCGTAGCGGCAGCTCGCGCTACTGATTGCCCACACGTATCTTTTCAAAATACTGGTACTTTCATTTTGGCCCTCCACTTTCACATGAAAACCCTTTATATTATCTGTGGATCTGATTCTTATGTGATGCTCTGCATCCATATACACGTAGCTATTTCGTATACGGGCAAATATCATACAGATATCATCCTTTTTTAGTCAAGAGTGTGCCTAATACAGCGAAAACTGAGTGCACTTGAGCTGCGTTTTCTCGCGTTCAAGGCCGTTTTAGATCGTCAGAATAGCACCAAACAATTGCTCTCATCTGGCAGTTACTTATTGCCACTATCTCAACTTTTTGAGGATCAAAAAAACATGGCCAAAAATCGACCAAAAAGCATGAGGTACCCCTCATGGTTTTTATTGAAAATCAAACGATCGCGTTTTTGACCTTGATAACGAAGACTTTTACTATGGTATATTATGAATCAAAATGTTTCTATCGATCCAATGTAACCACTGAAATCATCTTTGTGGGACCTTGATATGTAAAATTTCGACTTTTTGGCCAGAAACCTGTTTTCATATTTTCGTAAATTACTCAATAAGTTTATTGAAAACACCTATCTTACTTGGTACCATTGGATGCGTCTTGAAAAGCACTCCATGAAAGCTTAAGGAAGCATGGGGTGATCATCATATTTTATATAGTCGAACATGCAAAAATAGTTCTTTTTTTTTTAAAATTTTGTTTATTGATTGATTCGCGTACACTGAGAGTAATAGGTCAGAGTGAAGAGGCGAGTGCAATTTAGATAAAGAATTGGATAACTATAAGCTAAAATATGAAGAATAATATACTAAACTAAACTATATAAAAAAAAACTATCTAATAATTGGCTTTGGATTACAGGAGGGAATGGCACTGATCTTCCGCAATGGTCTGACGAACACTGGTTCGAATACTGGCCAATATCGCTGTATGGTCCATAGGAACATTGTCATAGATGAACCTCATGTGGGCAAGCCACAGTTGACCAAGGGTGATGATGAGGATTCGGAAAGGCTTGATTCCAGCAATTTGGCAATACCAAACGTTGGAGAAATCAAGTTGCAGAAGAGCCTCTTTAATATCTAGAATCGAGGTGGTAGGCCACAGAAACTCGAAGATGACTCCCTGCCAAACTTTCTCTTTAGAAGGACAATGAAAGAGGAGGTGACTTGGGGAATCGTTCATAGACAAACAAACTGGACAGAGAGGAGACACAAAGACTTTGGGCATAATAAAATGCAAAAATCGACGGTGAGGAATTCGACCCAGAATGAGACGGTATATCACATTACGTTGGACAGTGGTAAGAGACAGGGACCAAAAAAATTTCCAGCTGGACGCAGAGATTTTGCGCAATGCCAAAGGAGAGACCACAGACGAAAGGACAGCCCGACGAAATGCCTTAGCCGAGGCCTGAACATTACCAAGAGGTTGATCATCAAGGAGACGAAACTGCTCAATCAAAGGAGCAAATGAGACGACTGAATCCTCTAAAGGAGCTGGGCTACAGACTGGCTCGAAGTAAGGTTGAAACTGTAATTTCCCTGTCGCTAGGCCTTTGAACACTGTGGAGGGAGTTCTTTTCCAGGTGAGCAGAGAGGGGTCGCGAGTATCCTTCCAATGGACGAAATTGAGCCGGGAATCATACTGAAAAACGTCGGCCACCATCATTTCTTTGACACGAAGAGGAAGCACGAAGCTGGAGGAGAGAGGGACAAACACTGCAGCCTGCAGTGGCAACGCCATAGCTGTAGCTGTATTAATGCGGGCAGAGCCAAAAGAACGAGGGAGATAATCAATAGCACGATATATCATATCCACAGTGCCAGTTCGTTGTTTCAGTAACCCTTGAGAACGAGACGAGGGAAAAAGCAAAGGGATTTGGTGAAATTGGCAGTTGTTAACATTTCGAATGTGATGGCTGAGAAGAGATGACACAGGATGGGCATCAATGGTGGATTGATCATACACCAACAAAGGTTGCAACCATCGAAAGTACAACGCCGAAGCTTGTAGCTGGATGTCGATCACCCCGAGACCACCTTGTTCCTTTGGGAGGGTCCAGACAGACCATGGGATGACGGGGAATATGTTCTTTCTCAAAAATTGTATGGCAAGAGATCTCAGCTGTTTGAAGTCTGCCAGAGTCAACGGAGTAACCCGTAGGATGTACCAAAGTTTGGAGAGCAAAAGAGAGTTCAAGACAGTAGCTCGACCGACAACCGACAGTGATCGAGTAGAATGTATTTGAGTGGCAATTTTGATCTTTGTTACCAGCGAGCCCATGAAGTTGACACGTTGGAGACGACTTTGAACCAAAGGAAACCCCAAATAGATTAAAGGTACATCATCTTCAACGGAATGTAGATGATTGATGTGGATTTGAGCCAACGAGGTCTCCCAAATATCCCATGTATCTCTGCCAGATACCGAAAAGGCCTCCACCTTATCGTAGTTGAATTTGGCATTGGAAGCGCCGCAATACCTGGACATATGTATTTGCAACCGAGCGAGATCAGCAGAATCATGGACAAATACCAAGGCATCATCAGCATAACAAAGAAGCTTGGTTTGTTCAGTTCCCATAAGGTACCCTTGGAATTGACGATCGTTAATTATGGCCAACAAGAAGGGTTCAAAAGCTAGATTGTATAGGATTGGAGACAGTGGATCACCCTGCTTCAAACCTCTCAGTTTCGCCACTTCGGACGATAAGTGTCCATTGAGGTTGATGCGAATCAGGTTGTCACCCATTAACTTGTAGATGCATTTCACCAAAGGGCGGGGGAAGCCAAATTTCAGCAAGACGTGCCGAAGGTAGTCTAAATTTACACGATCATATGCCTTTTCTTGATCAAGGAGAAGGCCAATATCAGCATCCAAAGAGCCAAATGTAGGATC
This sequence comes from Mucor velutinosus, assembly GCF_035048745.1. Lineage (NCBI taxonomy): Eukaryota > Fungi > Mucoromycota > Mucoromycetes > Mucorales > Mucoraceae > Mucor > Mucor velutinosus. The sequence goes on from NW_027041921.1 coordinate 917,597, forward strand.
GTCGTCCCGTTGTTCCGCAACTGTCCATTTTCGTTGTGTGTCTTCCATGATTAGTTGACAAATCATACCATTTTCAGCAATATATCGTCCTGGAATGAATCCTAACTGGTGGCGGCTGATAAGCTGGGTAGAGACGTCCATGATACGCCGGTTGATGCATCGAGTAAAAAGCTTGTAATCCGAGTTGGCCAAGGATAAAGGTCGATAGTTTTTCATGTGAGCTGGATCGCCTTTCTTGTACAAAAGACACATAATGGTTTCGTTCCAAGATTTAGGAAACTTACCCTTCTGTAGAGCTGTGTTGAATACATCGGTGACAAGGGCATGCAACGGAGGATATTTCAAAACCAAGTACAGAATCTCGTAAGGCAGGCCATCTGGGCCAGGGCTGCTGAGTCTGCGGGTGTGTTTGCTATCTTCCAAGAGTTCTTCCATGTCGATTGATAACATCAGAGATTCCTGCTGTTCACTAGAGATTTTCAAATGACCAGGAATGGATCGGATCAAGGTACTAAGAGCTACTGAATCAGTTGGGTCGGGAGTAAATAGAGTAGAGTAGAAGTTAGTCGCTATGGTGGAGATACCATGTTGATCGCGACAGAGTTCATCAGTAGTGGGGTCCCTCAATTCAGTGATAGAGCGCTGATTCTCTCTGGCCAAAGCGCTCCTCTTCAGGAAACCAGCAGACTTCTCACCATTTTCCCTCCAAAACTTGCCGGCTTTGAGGATCTCAATTTCCGCTATAGTGTGTTGCAGTAGTTTGATTTGAGTATTGACATGATCTAGGCCTTGGAAAACCAAACCTCTATGCTTGTGTTGTCTCATCATCTTGTTTCGCTTGGACAGTAACTGATGCAGTTGTTTCTTCCTCCAATTCAGATCTTCTAATTGAAATGACTTGATGAAAATCTTGACTTCAGCTTTTACCCAATCCCACTGTTGTTGAGGAGTAGAAAAGGATTTGATTAGTGTAAATTGCTCTTCATTAGCCAAGAGAAATTCGGCTAATGCCTTGCGAAACTGTCGATTGCGAGCCAAAAATGGGTTAGCCTTCCAGCTGCCAGGTCCTCGTCCATTGTTGTCTTGATACTTGAAAGTGAAGCCTAATAATTCATGATCCGTCCATTCTGGAGAGAGATACTGTTGATGGATACTAGGAATTTGATGATGAGCATTCGTACTGCAAAACACATAATCCAAGATGGCCGAGTTTCTCCCACTATGCCATGTTATCTGTTTGTCATCTCCAAAAATGTCAATGTAGTAGTCATCTAACAGATCCGTCCATTCCTTAGGGGCGCTAGACAATGTTCCGTCCATCCTTCGATCCTTGTATTGATAATTAAAGTCCCCCATAATAAAAGTGTTGTGTAGTGTGTTGGTAATAGTATCCTTAACAATGGGTATGTCAAGGAGTTCTGTATAAAAGGCTGATCGAGCTGACGGGAGCGATGATCGACCATATATGTTTAGAATAGTTGCAATTGGTGTTGTAGTTGTAAATTCCTGTATATCGCGAGTTAGGTGAACAGAAGCTAGTATATAGCGTCCCTCATCGATGCCTTCCGATATAAGATTAATTGTTAAATGTTTGTTGAGGGCTATGATGCCACAATGTTGTGTCCAGAGACTTGATTTGCTGATAAAATGATTATTGAGTATGTCAATTGATGTTGAGTTTGTAGCATGTGTTTCTTGTAACACCAGTATATCATATTCTAGTGTTCGAAGATATCGAATGAATTGTTGTCTTTTTTTGGGATTTTCTGATTTGATTAAGCCACGGCAATTGAGGGTGGCTATTTTGAGTTGATAGTGGATATTATTCATATTTAAAGATTGGTGGAAGGTGGTGTACCTGAAGGTGCAGGTGGTGTCAAATTCCTATCAATCGTATCCGTATCATCACCAGACATGCGCCTGGCATCACTGTGGGGGTTAGAGATTTCAGCGTGTTAATATCTGGCATAACCGATATCTAAAGATCCTTCCTGGCGGGTTAACTTCTTCGCTGCTTTCGAGGGATCAAATTCAGGATGAGATCTGCGCACATCCTTGGAAACACTGTTTAATGCATCCGCATCAGAAAACTTTGTATTCGTGTTGTTCTCTTCCATAATGGTATCTCCAGTTATTTTGGTTTGTTGTTGAGAAGCTTCAGGGGAGGGTGCATCAGCATTAGGTTGAGGAGCATCCTGCATGATATGATCCTTGTCTTCTACTGGTTTGCTTCGACGTTCAGAATCGGCCCTCTTTGGAAGAGTAGGCTTGGCTCCCTTTCGTTCCTTGGGCTTAGCAGAAGTTCTGTCAACAGCACGAACCTTTGCAGGTACCGATTCTGCGTTGTTTCTATCACAATTCTTCGATACATGTCCACGTTTGTTGCAGTGGTAGCATATTGCCCATTTGTGGTAGTCTGGGCAGTCAGCACGACAGTGATCAGGTTTCTGACACTGGCGGCAAAAGGCTGGCATTTGATCCCATTGTAATAGGATTTGTCGCTGGTCATCTTCCTTCGAGCGAGTGTCCCAAATGATAACTCTCTTGAGAGATTCCAAGTGTCGCTGTCCACTACATTCAACTCCAGCTTCATGTGAATCCATACATTCATTACCAGGAACATTGGATAAGGTGAGATTGAGGGTGACATATCCTTCACCTTGAAAGATACCAGTCTCTGTCTTGAAAATACCATGATCCAATACGTCTCCAAAACAAGAGAAGCGCTCCGCCATTTCTTTCTTCAGCTGGACAGCAGGAAGAAAAGGTAGCTTCTCCATAGTGATACGCACAATGTTGGCATCTTCGGTAAAAGAGGGAAAGCCCTTCAGGTAGGTCCCATCCTCCAAGGTAATTCCCTGTTCGATGAGAGTTTTTCGGCCAGCTGCATTTGGTAGCCAAAGAGTTTCCAAGAATTGGTGACCAAGGTAGTGTCTAGTTTGTTTTCGATATCCTAGAAAATCCTCATACAGATCATCTCTTTCTGCCTCTTCATTGAACTTGACAAGTGCCTTGTCCAGAAGAGTTCTATCTTTAACTGTAGTCAAGTCTATGAATACCGAGTCCTCTTCTATCCCATTCATGAATGGTCGAACCATTGCAATAGGTTTGGGAGGAGTGGTGTTAGCTGCAGACGCGTTCTGGATCGAGTCGGCAGGAGGGGTGATCAACGTAGGGTTGAATGAAACATTTTGCTGTTGTTGTCGTAGTTTGCCCTTCTTGTTGTTGCGAACGACATGAGTCCACAACTCAGGAAGTGGGTGTTGCGATGTCATTGATACAAAATGCAAAACAGATTACAGAATAGATTCAAAAATAGTTCGATCAAGTCGAAAAACTACCAAGATTTGGCCAATCTGACCAATCTGGAATAGACTAAAAATCTGAGTTTCAATAAACTTTGGCGGCTGGTATTGCCCGCTGGCAAACTCAATGCCCTTTTCATCATGGAGGCAATACAGTAATAGATGCTTTTGAAGTGTATGGAAAGTAGGTGGCAGATTACATAATATTATCGTTAGCCATGCTATTTTTATTGCATTCTATATTTAATAACGCTAGTCTAGCAAAATACTTGTTAGATCAACTTGTTTCCTTTTTGAGGCTTTGAGAGTGTCTAGTAGGGACCATAAATTTATTATGTTACTACGATGAGCATTTTGACTCTTTGGGTGGTTTCCTGACCTACACTTCGCTTTGCTAAAGACCGACCTACGTTTAGGTGGTTCGTGCTGCCGCAGGTCTTTGGCTAATATTGCAAAATTAACAATAATAGCTAAAATGCTTGAAGAAACTCGATTCTGATCCGAATTTGACCAATCTGGAACGAAACGTACCGCATATACTGTATATTGAGGTTTCAATAAATTTTGGCTGACAGAAGGCTTTCTTGAGAAAGTAATCAATGTTTGTAAAGCTAATAAGAAGGGAACAAAGAATTGTAGAATACTATCGCTTAGCTTGGCTACTTTCCAGCACCTCTATGGTGTGATTTTATGTGTAATGAATTCGAGTACTACAAATTGCTCATCCAGATGCGCATGCTAATGCAAAATGCACAGTTGCTCACCTTAGCCAAGATTCTGATTGAAACAAGAGCATTTCTTGTTGCAAACACTTCACTATCAATACAACATATGAACAGTACGAACAGTAATAAGGAGGTTCTAGAAATAAGAAATTGCATCAAGTTTGTTTTTGTCTATACACACAAGCAATTCAATAATCTCTTGGCGTAGATTGTCTAAAATGTTTTATTTATACATAAATGAGGAGAGATCAATGGGTTTGTCGATCAATGTGGTCGTGTTTAATTCAATGCGAGCAGTTTGAATCGTACTACTTGGGTGTCATGTAATTGCCAGGAACGAGGCCTCTCTTTCTTCTGTTTGGATCAAGCAACTCAGCATACCACCATCCATCAGGTTGTTGATTGAGAATAGCAAAGCTATCATTTGCATTGAATGATAATTCGGTAGGGATCTATTGACCAAATTTGGTTATTATTTATTTCATGATCTTGTACCACCACAGTAAGAGTAATATTTACCTGAGCAGTGTAATTCCATACTGCACGAGTATATTGTAATACGGGTGCTCCATCAGCTAGTCGCTCAGTGCGAGGTTTATGCTTGGATGATTGCTGCTGTTGCTGAGGCTGTGGAGGACGTTGTTGCGGTTGACGATGTTGTTGTTGTGGTTGCTGCTTGGTAGGAGATGATTGCTTCAATGGGGACGATTGCTTAGGGGATGGTGATAGTTTGGAAGGTGGTAGTTGCTGAGCAACTGATTTGGCTAGTTGTTGCATAGGCTGTGCTCGCTGTTGTTGTTGTTGTTGTTGTTGTTGAGGCTGCTGAGGTTGATTTTTTTGTTGAGATGGCTGTTGCTGTTGAACACGTTGCTGTTGTGACGAAGCAATAGCATCATTTTTTGGTGGCTGTTTAGCATCAATGGCACCATCCTTGTTTGCCATGATGACCTTTTGTAAATGATTGAAAGCAGCATAAGCATTCTCAGACTTGGATGGATCCAAATGAGAATAGCTGTTGGTAGGCACAAACTTTAGGGCAGCGTATCCTTGCAATTCAGCAGGCGTCAGAGGGCTTTTCTCGGCTGTAGTGGCATTGTTTGGCCCAGCATTGGCTCCAGTATTGGGTTGAATGAGAGGCATGTCTTTGCTCTTTGATGAAATGGTCCATTTCTCATCGCTGTTACTACCATTTGAATCTGAAATGACCGAATTTCTTGACGTAGTGGGAGACGCGAGAGGTGAAATCAAGGCAGGATTGAAGGCAGGATTGCGCACTGGCTTGAATCTCTCGTCATCGTAATCATCTGAGGACTTGAGACTCAAAGAGTCGACAGAATCGCCCAATGCATCAATTCTCTTCTTGTCCTTCTTCTTTTTTTTGTCCTTCTTCTTGTCCTTTTTCTCCTTTTTTTCCTTTTTCTCTGGGCTGCTAATCACGTCGTTTTCAGACATGTTGTATCAATTCGAATGTGATGGAACAAAACAAGAAAGAAAGAGAGGACAAGTGTGGAATATGGCAAAGGTTGAAACCCAGTGGTTTGAGAAAAAAAAAATATTTTTGGTTCCTCAATTGATTGTATACGAACCTCGGTGAAATTTGGTTGTTCAATGATACCAATTTGGTGTAAACTCATTTAATGTATGGCATTTTATTTCATGTGTAGTTTGTATCAACTCTCCTTTCAATCAAGCAAAGAGGAAAAAAAAAAAAAAAAAAAAAAAAAAAAAGGTACTATTTATTCGTTGTCTGCACTAGTTTATTTAGTTCATTTGGATGTCTTCGTTGTTGCCCATGTAACTGTCCATTTCAGCATCCAAATCTTGTTGGCTTGGTTTGGGGCGAGATTCTCTTTTGTTACCACCACTGCGACGGGCGTTGTTGCTGCTGTTGTTATCACGACGACCGCCACTGTTACCACCACGAAGATTACTGCGACGGGGAGCATTGCTGGAGGGAGCATTGGACACGGCAGAGATGATGGAGGCATTTGTGATGCGCATAGGACGGCCTGACGATTGAATGTTAAATTGATTGCTACTCGTGATCCACCATCTCATAATTTACCATCTAATTCTACGTTGTTGTATGTGGTGCGGGCTCTTTCAGCGTCATGACTAGATTGGAACACGATATCAGCAATACCGGCAGATTTACCGTTGGGACCAATGTGGAGGAAAGCTCTCTTCAATGTACCAATTTGACCAAAGAGATCCTAATTGCAATAGAGATGAATATCATGGCCCATTTCATTCGTACACCTTACTTACATAGAGATCCTTTTCGGTGACATTGAAGTGTAAATTGGCTACAACGAGGCTGTTATTCGAGGCGCGAGGGGTGCTGCTTGCTGGTCTACTGTTTCTAACAGGTGCGTTGTTACGTGCAGGTCTGGCTCCATTGTAAGGCTTAGAACACACAAACAAAGGTAGAAAGAGAAACGAGATGTTGACAATTAGGATAGCTGTTCTTCATATAACATGTGTAAAATAAAATTGCGAGAAAAAAAAAAGAGAAAGCAATACTCGTATTTCCAATCCAAGAAGAAAGAGGTGTTCGTCCACATACAGCAAAAAGAAAGAAACACGGGTAAATTTCCTTCGATTTGGTTCATACAACCTGAGCCGAGTGTATATACAGTTGACTGTGTGCAAAGATTGAGGGTGCAGATATATCATCACAAAACGATCTTCTCTCCTTTTCCATCTCTCTCTTTTTTTTTTTTTTTTTTTTCCCTTCCGCGCGCAAGGCATGCAAGAAGCAAGGAATAGCAAATGATGATTTGCAGGTAACCCTTTCCCATGATTTCTTCTTCTTTTCATAGTGGAAATAGAGGAATAGGTGCTCTTTTTTTCTCTGAGGGAATAATAATAAAGGAGTTGTTAACATACCGAAGGGCGACCACCTGAAGAACGGCTCTTGCTGATACCGCCACGAGAGTTACCACCACGGCGACCACCAGGGTTGTTGTTGCTGCTGCGTTTGTTGGTGCGGTTTTGAGAAATGACATCGTCAAGTGCCATGTCGAGAGCTCCAAGGTTACTCATGTTTGTAGTTGTATATATGTGTTTGGGTGAGGGTAAAGGGGAAAAGGCTTGTGTGGGTTTGTGTGAAAATAAGGGAAAGAAAAAACGATCAGTTGTGAATCTCGCTAGGATTTCCATTTTGTAAATAGAAAAATTTTCCACCAACAGCGATACGTCACCTAGTGGTGAATCTCATTAAAAGAGACCAATCAACTAGGGTTACATGAATGGGTTGATGTTCAAAATAAGAAGTACTAATTGTGATAAAGGAGTACATTTGTGATCAACAGAGACAGCCCGACATCTAGATTAAAATGGGCCTTTTTTGCAAGCTTATTGTAGGATAAATCTAGTTTTGATGTTTATTCACAATACACATTGGTAGATAACATGTTGACTGGTAAGGATCATTCGTGTTGCACAGCATAAATCCACTGGCTGGAATATAAGTCTAGTGCTCTACATGTTTGCAGACCTCCTCATCGTGCTGCTTATCCTGATAGCCCGTAGCAGCATCCCAATTTCCCAAGGTAAAGTCTTCCACAGACCCTTCGTCTTTGCTGATAGGAGAATGGTCATCTTGTGCAGTAGGGGTAGCGTTTTCTTTTAGTTTTTTGGCTGTTGATTCGCTCTTGGATGCCAACATTTTAGAAAAGTCGCTCCATGGCACATCGACAAATGAGGTATTGGATGGTGTGATGATGCTTGGCTCTTCGCTCACCAAATTGGGGACACTCTTGAGGTGTTGAAGTCGTTCTTGACCGGGATCCATTGTGTATTGGTGTATATGATTAGTGTAGGTAGTATAAAGAACAAGAAACTGCGCTTCCAAAGAACGCTCTTATATACATTTTAGAGCATGAATTTCTTGGGGGGTTTCTGTTTCACTTGAGATCGTTTCCCAGGGGTGTGTAATGTGAAATGTACACTTATTGAATACACTGGAGAGATTATCAGCAGCCAAACAATGAATTTGACAAGACGATGATAAGCGCCAGCTCAATCCAGGAGAACTAGTAACCTTGTATGAGATCATTCGCACGTAAAGAATCATTGATCCACCCTGAATCAACGTTACTTTAGGCACAATGATTTGCTTGATCTATCCAACGTAGATTATCTAAACAAATCGTCTTACAGAGTCATATCGAAATAATGATAAGATTACGTATTTCTTTCTCATCCATCTCGTAGAATGCAGCATGATGTACAAGACTATTGCAAATTATCATCCGCGAGAGACTTAAATCAGAGTTGCCTATTTGTCTGTCAATCAAGTGTCTCAATGCACTTGAAAGAGGTGATATTCGCAGGCACATGTGTCCTGAATTGAGCCTACAGATCAGGCATGCTTTCGTTTAGCGTGTCTATATATTTTTTCAAAAACGATGGCCAAATACATCGCGATATCTTTGAAGGCCAGTGATTACATCCAGGTACAGGTAGGTTGTAGTTGAGATCCAGTGAAGTATTGACTGGTTTTGCTTGTTATCTTCAGCATTGTCAATACATTGGAATGATAAATCTAGGCAGAAGCAATCTTTACAGTGTATGATGTCTGATCAAGTTTTTCAAGATGCGTTCTTTGCTCGAGTCTCATCACATGAAAAATATTCTATATTTGAACATATGTCTACTACTGTAACATAAGCCCATCTTTGACATGTTGGTGGGGGGGGGAATGATGGACCCAAAATGTCAAGCAATCGATCGGTGCTATTGGCTGCTGGCTAGGCTCCTTATTAACTGCTATAATGGCACATGGACATGGCCATTTTAAAATGGACAGTCGCCCACGGAGCCAACTATTTCGGAACACGGGAAGAAGCTATGAGACTGTGTGTATACTCAGAACAGATAATTAGAATCTCAATGAAATCGTGTAGTACCATGACAAGCAGGTGCTTAAATAGAGCCACAATGGATGGTTTCACTCGATTAAGGTTCAACTGTATAAATTGCCTCGTACTTATCTATATACAACAGATGCAGAAAATACCTCAGTACTATGAGATTCATGTAGAACGAGCCAATATTGAGGTTGAGCGTCGAGCATGTATAACATGATGTTCAATAACATCATTCACGTTTTAGCCTCGGTATTGACTCCTCATGATATAAACCAGGATTGTATTTGCCAAGACTGCAGAATAGAGTTTTTGAGATTAGAAAGACAGGAATATACCATATGAAATGACAAATTTCAAGAGGGGAGAGAGTGTGTGTATGAGGGGCACAACCATCAGGTTACATCTAATATGTGGCGGGGGCAGAGGTCCAATATAAACATTTCTAGCCGCAGTAGAGGTTATTTATAACGCAAGGTAAAAACTGGTTTAATGACATTTCAATGTGCATACATTGAGTAACGTTTGGCTGCCTTGTAGTCAATAAATATAAACTGTTTATTTATGGGATGCATGTGTGCTGAAGAGATTGGGTAGAATGTATTACATAACAGGGAGAAAATGCTTATAGAGTCAATACATGGAGGAGGGGGGGGGAATAATTTGCATATTATACATAGGAGGGTGAGGGAATTAGCAAGTGGTATAGTGAATGAAAGAATGCTAAAAAAAAAAAAATCTAAAAGGTTTCAAATGTAGGCTACTTTTTTCTTGATATAGTGCAGATAGGCTGAACTCCATCCGTATGCCTGTGAACTTGACCATGAGCATCCATTGAATCGTGACAAACAGCAATGGATTCCAAATAAGGGTCTGCAAGCAATTCACTGGCTGTAATGCGAGTCTGCGGGTTGGGATCAAGCATTCTACGCAAGATACATTTCTGGTGGTGTGATAATGGACGAAACAGTTCAAATGTTTCATTCTTTTCAAAGGCACGGATGTATCCACAATAAGCACTGTCTGTCTTCTTTGCCTTGTGCCATGCAAGACCGCCCAGACTGATACAGTAAAAGACGATACCAGCAGACCAAACATCAGCAGCAGCACCAAAGTATTCCTTATTTTGAAAGGCTTCAGGAGCAATGTAAGGCTCGGAACCAACAAGGCCTCTGCTCAAACGGCCTTTGGATTCCCAAGGAAAGCGATACACATCAGAGACACCAAAGTCAGTAATCTTGAGTGTACCGTCCATGGTCAGCAACAGGTTTTCAGGTTTAATATCACGGTGAGCAACACCCATCGAATGAAGGTAAGATAAGCCTTGGATCATTTGCTTGAAACAGCATGCCTTCTCGATGTCAGTCATACGCTCTGCCAAAATGCTGCTAAACAAGTCTCCACCAGGACACTGTGTTTGTTATGTTAGGAAGGGATGTAATTTGTCATATAAACAAAAAAAAAAACTGAATGTATACATTACATATTCCATCACTGTGCAGTATCTCTTTTTATCGTCTAAAACTAAATCAATCGTTTCGACAATGTTTGGATGTTGGAATGTGGAGGATATACAGAATTCGCTGGTCAGCTTCTTCATGTAATCTTTTTCGCTTTCTTGCTTTTGCTTCTTGCGGAATTGCTTGATGGCATACAGCTTTTCTGATCTACCGTCTTGGTCCAGTTTCCGCACTACCATCACGACAGCAGTAGTGCCTTGACCTAGTCTCTTGTAGCATTCACCGTATTCTTTCAGGCTGGCAGTGTCAGCACGATGTCTTCTTGCGCCGCCGCCGCCGTTGGTGGAGGAACGTCTTGAGAGGTTGTTGTGGTTTGAGGTGATGGATGCGGCAGATGAAAGAGATTGATTGCAGTCGTCGGCAGTGATGTTCATTTTGTTGTGGATGGATACTATGGAAGAGTTTGTTGATGATGTGGTTGAGCTATTTTCACTCATGTTCAAGTAATTGGATTTTGGTAAATTTGCTTGTTGTTTAGCAAGCTCATTGACTATAAGGGGCGATGCTCTGCTGTCGGGTAGCCAAATGTCTCCAGGCGATAATCGATGCAAACTAGCATTGAAGGCTGTTGTGGAGCTCATTTTTAGAGGAAGAATGTGAGTGAGTGAGAAAGAGAAATGATTTACGTAAAAAGAAATCAAAAATCTTCCTTTATATATAGAAATACAGTAGGAGAGTGTCTTGTTGTATCACACAGCAACCGAAAAAATAGTGCCAAATTTGGTGTATTCTTGGCTGACACAGAACAAGATTGCGAAAATGCCTCAATTGCGATATTGAGAAGGAGATCAGTTGTGGCTTATATATCCAATGGCACAAACGACGCCCGTGAGTCTCCGGGTTGTGTGTGTTTTTTCAGAGGATGCTTCCAAATATAGAGATCAAGATGAAAGTCTATTACAATTCACTACATGTACGCATATCACCTCTATATGAAAATCTTGGGTTAGATGCAAATAGATAAAATACCTCAAGAGACAAATAATACATCATTTGTGCCTATGTGTTTTCAGACACTCACAGGTCAGAAAAGAGAATTTAACCCAATTTACAAGAAATTTATAAAGTAATATCTCTTGTGCTACAATTTGTAAAATATATATATATATATAACGTCCCATGAGCAGAATACACACACACACACACACACACACTCAATGAGGGTGATAGATGACTATGACGACAATGAACCTATCAGGTGAAATTCACTTGCGATACATGACTATTTCATGCTGTTTGAAATATCGTCTGTTATCCTCATCCACTAGCACCAGATTCAAATAGTATCGAACAGAAAATTTCTTGTTGATATCTATAAACGTGTTAATGCTGGATGTCGATCACTCTACACTATGTTGAGATACCTTGAAACGTGGGTCCTAATTCGTAACCACCAAGAAACAATCGAATTGGTATTGTTTCTCCTTTGTTGGGTGTACCGTCCATTATTTCAAATTTAGTGATGTTCTCACTTTCATTATACAGATTAGGCACTGTTTAATATGAGAAACTATCAGTAATGAGTTTTGTGTAATTCCCCATGTACTTGCTTGATCCTGTTGTTTCTCGCTTGATGATGGATAGTTCCATCGTTGTTATTTTAATTCTGATCAGGTAAAACAAGACCCTTCCAACAATGACATCTCGCAAGTGGTACCTGAATTTGATTTAATACAGTTAGAGTATAGTAACTTGATGCCCATTTCGTTCTTCTGACTCACTTGTCTTTGTTGTACTCGAATTCAATATGTAAACAATTCTCAATACCAACTTCCATCTTTTTGTTGGTAGCAATCTCCAATGGCAATGTTGGATGAGCATACACCCAGATATCCCTTTCTCGCACAATGTTGGAGAATTTGCGTGCTATCTCGAATGAAATGAAGTATCGTAACCGCACATTAATGCCATAAAAGCACTCGTGTTGCTTCTCCACGTTTTTGAATTCGAAATTAAACTCTGTTTTCTGTTGATTTAGATGGCCTGAAGACGCTAAATCTTGTGATAAACTGAGAAATGGATACGATTTAGTTCTCTCATGGAATAAGTCTGTATACCGAGTAATTAACGCCTATCCTCATGTGTTCATTAATTAATTTATACCTATACTACCAATAAAGTTGACTCTTATGCCTTGGTGCTCAATACGCTTGCCATCGCGTAATTTGACTATGATCTATTCTCGACATGTTGGTATTCAAGTATAAATTTTGGTACGAATATACATATAGCATACCTTGCCAGACACTGTCTCTCCGTCAGCGTAGATTGGGTATCTCAAACGTCTATTCTTCTCAACTTTAATGTCTGCTTGCTTTCTCTGTTCCTCATTGTGGAACACTATGTCGACATCTACTGGTGATTTCGACAATCCAAATAAACTCTAGTTTTTCACATACTGGTATTTAGCATCATATACAGACGGTGTACATATATACAGCATACCTCCATTATAATTGTGTGAAAAGAGAGTTCAGCTTAGCGTCTTTTCTGTATACGCTGAAAACAACAACAAAAACGCATTGTATCTGTGAGAGAGAAAGTGCGTGTGTTCACCTGTATTTAAATGGCCGCAGTGCTTGACATTTGAGTGAATGATCAGCCCGTTTGGAAACGTTACAATGCATGGCTCTATCTTTAGCGAGCATTTCTATAGGCTAGAGATAACAGTTTTTAGCTTGTACAAAAGTATCCGTTTCATCAGCATGGACAAGCAGCGGTTTTTGTTGATTTGATTCAAGTTTTGAATCTGTGTTTGAAAACCGCGATCATCCCATTAGGAAAAATCTTTTAATCTGCAATGATGGATACTTTCATTTTTACGACACAACAATGTCAAAGGATATTCATGTATTATTTCATGTGCCCGAAGGTAGAAATCCACCTCAACAAGCGCATTTTGTGGCAATATTTAACACCCATTAGGCTTAGAGTCAATAGCAAGGAAAGACATTGAAGCCTCACTTGCAGATATCCAGAACCCTGTATACAGCTTTGAGCCCAAGACAGGCCGAGTTCATTTGTTCTGTGCAGTTGACAGTATCGACACATTCAAACAATATATCCAGAGTGTACAGATTCTCAGTATCTACAGTGCGACATTAGTTGCATCGGAATCAGTGATACCAGCTGACACATTTCAAGAGTTACAACCTACATATGACTATATCAGCGATCAAACAAAGCTAGCACCTTGGTATAGCGTCATTGCAGAAGATCCTCAGGACGAAAACACAACAATCTCATTTAGAGCTACCTTCAAAAAGGAGCAGATCAAACACAAAGCACCAAGCCAAGAAATTGCTGGCTACATTGGCTTTGCATTCAGCAATTTCTTCAAGCATTGGAAGGTGAAAATGACAAATTTTACATATGAAATCGTGTCGCTGTGGTTCCAAACATCGGATGCTGCTTACTTGAACCGTCTTTCTGCTGGTGTGAACGATCAATCGATTATTTTGTTACTGGGCGTTGATATCCCCTTGAAAGATCAGCGACAGAGAAATAGAGTTTTTGTGGGACGTACGAGCTTAAATCCATGCATTGCTTATTGTTTGGCTCTGGTAGCGGATCCTAAGCCAGGTCAGGTCATTTTGGACATGTGTTGTGGTACTGGGACTATCCCAATTGAAGGTAATCGCTTTGCTTAGTATTGTGCTGTGTTGCAGAGTGACTAAATCAGTGGTATGCTGTACAGGTGCATCCCATTTCAAAGACGTTTTTTGGTTAGGTGGTGAAGGTAAAAGCACAATGATGACATTTTCATTATTCAACGCTCACATGGCTCTTTGTTTGTATCTAGTTAAAGTCAAGACAGTGGCAGAGAAAGCTCTGGGGAATGTTCAGCATTGTGAGCTTAAAAATATAGATCTTATGCTGGGTGATGGTAGAAAACTTTGCTTCAGAGACGGTGTGATCGATTCTATTGTTTCAGGTATGTGTATTTGTGTGCTCATTTTATAGTCTAAGAGATTTCTTGAATGTAATGTGATTTACTGTCGTTTAGATTGGCCATGGGGAATTAGAGAGAATTCTTTTCAACAAATCCAAGGGGTAAACCCGTACAAAAAAAAAAAAAAATGTTGCGCATGTCTAATCTATCAATTTGAGCAGCTTTATCCAAAATTCGTCAAGCAAATATACAGAGTGCTGAAACCAGATGGAAAAGCCTACATAGTGACTCAGGGGCATAAATTGATGAAAAGGGTCTTGGATTATCCCTGGTGCCAAAACCTGTGGACTGTAGAGGAGGTTTTGCCAATAGGCATTGGTGGTTTAGATGCCTATCTGTACACATTATCAAAGAATGCACCTTCGTCTGCCTGAGTAGAGCTCACACTTGACATTGGATGTAAATGTATTACAATAAATCTCCTCATTGCGATGACCTACAGAAATCATTCATTTGCGATTCAATGCTTGACCAGTAGTTGATATGTATATTTTCACTTTTACTCTCTGAAATCAGGCGAGGACTCGCCACAACAAGCTACCTCTTCCTATGGATCAGACTGTTCTGTGATATTCAACGCCTGTATTAATTGAAGAAATCCATACATGAGTAGATAGCATACTAGCATTACCTCTTACTATTTGAAAGTACACAAAACACAGCTATGTTTTCTCGCATCAGAAGCCGCTTTAGACTGCCAGAATAGCACTAAACAATTTCTCTCATCCAGCAGCTACCTGCTGACACCTTTGTTCAACTTATTTGGGATCCAAAAAAAACATTGCCAAAAATCAACTCAAAACCGTGAGGGGCACCTCGTGGTTTTTGACAAAATTCAAACGATCGTATTTTTGACCTCGAAAATGAAGACTTTCACTATAGCACACATCATATCAAAATGATCTTAATCGCCCAACGCAACTAACAAAACTACAATTATGAGTCCTTCTTATACAAAATCTCGAGAATTTCTCCAAAAACCTCATTTCATACTTTAGCAGGTTACTCGGTAATCCTGTTAAAAACATATTCTTTGCTGGGCACCTTTGGATGCGCCTTGAAAGGTACTCTAAGAGAGCTTAAGGAAGGCTACGATGATTATCAAATTTTATACAGTCGATTTTAACAAAATAGATCAATTGAGTCGAAATTGAACAGAATTTGACCAATTTAGGACAGAAGGCAATCTGGACTTGAATTGGATTTTAGTGGCTGCACGTTGATCGCAATGATGATGATAATGTATTCTCATGAAGGTGGTCGATGTCTTTGAAGGTAAGGAGGGAAGCGGCAGTTTGAAGAACATGTTAGCCTAGTCTAAACTCTCCAGTATTTGTTACATCGATCCATTACTCGTGGTCGCTCGTAATTAACAACGTTTTATATGAATCCCATTACTCAAAACTTGTAAAAATACGCAGCACACCTTTGCCTTTTTACCAAATCTTAACAAAGGAAGATATACCCAAGCTATTATTACAGCGTTTCCCAGCATCACCTCCGTTGATCTAATACTTTTGATCACTTGCAATTACAACAGCCTTCAATTGCAGCAGCTTTTATTATGTATATGTCTTTGTTCAAATTTTCTACTTTCGGAATCATCTGTGTTTGACCAACAACCCACCATCCAATCTAAGATCCCCTACACTATTGTTTTATTTTCATAAAAGTTTGCTAAAGGAGCATGCTATTGTCAGAGTTCTAGGATCAATGCGCAAGTTAATATGGCCCTTTTCGTACGTTCCGATTTTTAAAATGCTTGGTCAAATTCATGCTTGTGTCGTGTACACATGTGGAAGTTCAATTTCTAATATTCTGAATGATGGTTCATGGGATTCCGAAATCTATTGACATTCAAATTACGCGTTTCTTGATAGTAACCACCCCTTCAAACTTATATAAAACTTGTAGAGAATTCAAAGGAGAATACAGTGATACTCATATCAAGTCTCTGGTGTACATTGTTTATCTGATATTTGGTACGATTGCTTTTGCAATTTTTTGACCGTTTTCTAAAGATTAATCAGTATCTGCCATCAAAACATTTTGTTAAGCATTACTAAGCATTGTAGACCAAAAAATTTCCTATCGAATGGGCCTTTGCTCGAAGCTCTAGCATGATTCTATCGTGAAATATTGAAAATATTGTCCTGACCAAAAAAAGGTCGCCCATTTTTTTGCTTGCTATCAACGTAAATTTTGAAGAAAAATCCATAATTTTGCATGATACTCTTTTTTGACCATATCTCGACAAATACTCACTGGACTCGCACAAACAAAGACCATTCGATAGCTCTATGTCATATCCATTATAATATGAGGTTCTTAAGTACCAGATGTACGTTTCCTTCTTAAATTTGCTCAAAATCATATATTTTATGAGCTACAAGCAGGGGATATTCAATTTTTTTTATATATCTACAATAACCATACCATCGTATAGAGAATTGAAAAAGAAACAGAAGCTATTAAGCTTGAAGCTCTCGTTGACTTAGTAGAATCCAGCGGTACAGCCCTTTGAAAATTGATCATTTTTACTATCTTTCCTCATTACTCATCGGTATCGCCCTCAATAATCTCACATGAAACACGTTCAAGTCAACCAAAGCACTCTCTACAACTTTTAATAGACCTACAGCCCACATTCATATAGTAATCTAAAAAGTTTTATTTAAAGGCATCTGTCTAAAATTTGCAAATTTCAAATATCGTCAGTTTCTCATCATCAACGCATTCTATCTAAAATCTAATTGCACCATCGTCTTCTACGCAAAAAATTGATATACTAACATGCTACTTTCAAAACTCGAATTTCAAAATCGAAATCCAAATAGAAATTATAAGAGAAAAAAGAGAAAGTAAACCAAGCAGAGAAAAGATTGCGCGCGATGATTCCAAGTTATAGCCCCTGCTACGACTCTACTGTTTACAAGTCATATTGGACCGTTTTATAGTCAGGATCGTGCGACAACACAAACTACGTTGTATTTCCTGTCTTTTGTGGAGGCTGCTCTACTAACAGACTTGTTAAGCAACTGCCACACAAGCTCGTTTCATAATAATAGCATATTTAAACAGAAGCGAGATGCCGAAAGGCGAAAATGTAATTGGAGAAGGAATCAGCTTGTGTTGATGGTCAATCAGCAAATGTTTGAGTAGCACTCCTTTGTTTACGTATGCCAATATGGGCTTGAGTTAGCCCTACAAAGATTCGTTGTGAACTACGAAGGATTGAATATTCTCCAAAAAAAGAAAAGAGCTGTGCCCAAGAGATGCTGCCCAGATAAATCAGTGAGGTTGCTCAAGTTTGAGGTGCAAATTATATCAGTACTTTAACAGTGGATGTGCACAGCTAGTATATTATAGCCTTGGTATGTGTGGTTCCTATACCAAAGATACGCATTCAAATAAAGAGGAAAAGGAGCATACATGATAAATTTTACACGGCTTGTACTTCGTGCATTACTTGACAATGCTGGTTCTGCGAAGCTTGAGATTGCTCAAATAACGCACTCATTCACACATGCTCGCCCACAATTTAAATGTTTCGCAAGCTCCTTGAGTGTGCTCATAATGGGTATGTAATACCACATATCCCCCCCCCCTTTGACTGTACGCATTATTTTAACCTTTACACTTAGGATATACACAGTATATGCAAAGTTTTGAAAGAAATATCCAATGGATTGTACTAAATAATAAAAATCCGTTTACTGTTCATTCAAATTCCAAATGTCATCCTAATTCAACCAAAGATTGAAATAAACTTGCCCACAACTATTCAAGTTGTTTCTACAAGCTGTGAAGCTGAAATACCAGGTTCCAGGCCACATGCGGATCCTTCCTCTGATTTTACCATATCCCAACTCCATCATTAATAGACGACTCTTCATGCTGTTGCGCATTATCAAGAGGCTGTCGTTGCATTGCTTCATAATCGCTAATAAATCTTAATTCCCCAGCAACGTTACAAGGAAACCTCTCATGACAATTCCTCCTGTATTTAATGACTCCATCTTGCTGTAAGTACATCTTCCAGACACTGGTCATCATTTGGCATATCTTCTTTGGTTGTGGTTCGGATGAAATGTAATATTTTCACGGGCTAGAAGGTGGCTGCCGATCTCTGCGCAATGAAATCAAGGTATTCCAATAGATATTTATGTTCTGTATCCGTATTTATTGTTAGCGTTGATCTTTCTTATATAAATAATCTATTTCTTTTCAGGAGTTAAATCTTGAGCGGTTTGAGCAGCTGCAAAGTCCCATTTACGCTAAAAGAAGAGATTGTTAGTTGCCGATTTCCAATGTTCAAACTTTCAGTATTTTACGTCTGTGCCATAAGCGAGAACAGTGAGGCCAACAGGAATTGCAATACCCCAGAATAATGAGCGTCTAACATTTCTTTGGTTCCATTTGAAGTAAAGATGGGTGTTTTCACGAAGAGAAGCCCAACGCTCGATAGCGGGATCAACTTTAAGACCTTCAGCCATTGTAATGATATATAGTGTAAGTTTTGAAAGTAGGAAAAAAATGTAAATATCAAAATAAACACACCTTTTTCTAGCTCTGCTTCCAATAGGGGTGTCGAGAAGCAAGCTTCCCATGATGATGTAACTCGCTAAATATTGCGGGGTTGATGTGGGTTCTCGATGTCGAATAGCACTGGAAGCAACCCAATTTACATTCATCCACTAAGAGAAAATTAAGCATTTCAAGCTAAAGCAAAAGACGTTGAAACATATTTACATTTTAATGAGAGAAAGAAGATGATTATTTGTAATTAATTAAGCTAAAAAGAAGAAAAAGCGAAAACAAACGTTATGTGTAGTATAATTTGGGGACATGAAGAATGTAATAATAGAGTTTACATCACAACACAGCAGCCTGTGCTTCCCCTATTTCCTCTTGCGGCCGGCGCAAATGGATCTTCTTCTTTACTGACTGGACCCCACAATGAAGGAATAAGAGGGTCTCTAGTTGCATTACAGTATTCCACTAGACTAATTGACAGGCATGAGACACCTGTCGAAAAACAATCCACATCTCTTTGCTTACCTAGAAGATGCCTCTGAGACCGGGATACGTGGTAATTCCAACTGCTCCTTCAATCGCTCGTTATATTCCAAAATTCTCTTTAGTTTGGCTTCTGATATGTTGTAAGACCTTTTATTCGTCAATTGGGTATAGGTATCTGGCATCTTTGTTGTTGGGTCAATTGGAAAAGAAGAAGCCTGTACCGGGAAATTCGTTTTTTTTCGTTCTAGTACAAAGCGTTAAATTCCCGCAATCAAGTTTGTAAACTGCCCATAAAAGCCACATCAAAACATATGGCAGGTATTTGATTCAAGTTTTTGTCTTGCATAATCTTATGTCTAATGCAGTATGATCTGACGACCATGGAATTGGTCAAATGAAGCTCAAACGAGTTGATAGGCTTCGTGTTGTAGTTTATCTTCACTAGAATCGCATTTGCCGATTTTTTACACTATTCTAATATATAGCTCATGTTGCTGTATTGCTTGAAATAAATCTCAACTGATTCAGAAAAGCTTTTTCATAGCAAACAACCCAAGGTTTCTCGGGTTGAATAATACTTTTGTGATCATTATACAGCACTCATCCCTGTAGCATAGTGCTCAAATGTCAATTGGATGTTGCGCATACGACGAATCGTTCATCAGAGAAGCTCAGAGAAAGAATGCGTCCAAGGCATCCGACTCTGCTTGAAGGCATCTGAGATTACGCAGGAAATTTCATAGGGAGCCCTGAATGCCATCAAGCAGGGGAATCAACTACACATTTGATCGAGTTTTCTGTTAATGGTAATTATCTCCGATGTTGATCATCTACGAAGGCTCTCTTGTACCCACGACAGAGAAAGATGTCGCCTACCATATTTGGAGACTTTTACACTGATGGATAATCTAATCTTCTTTTTTTCTTGACTTTTATAAACCTATTTTAGCGCTTACATTCTAATAAAGCAACTCTATTTCTCTTACTTGTTACTCCCCACTCTTATAGCAATGTTTTTGTCAATTTCCCGAGCTAATTTGTGTAGAGCAACATCTACCAACACAAGCAGACTAATCCCAAGTGTCCTGTATCGTCGGACTTATGCTACAGATACAACAGACACCCAAAACTTGATCGAAAAGATTGTTCAAAAGTACGCATTGGATTTGCCTGAAGGATACAAGGTCAAGAGTGGCGACTATGTGACAATTAGACCTCATCATGTACTGACTCACGACAATACGGGTGCCGTTATTCCCAAGTAAGTGCGCGTGCCAGATTGCGATTGATTTTGGTTATTAAATTGACCAAATCAGGTTCAAATCCATTGGAGCTACCAAGATCCATGATCCCAAGCAGCCTGTCTATGCCTTGGATCATGATGTGCAAAACAAATCAGAAAAGAATTTGGTCAAGTATGCCAATATTGAAGCGTGGGGCAAGGAGCAAGGCGTCGATTTCTACCCTGCTGGTCGTGGTATTGGCCATCAAGTCATGATTGAAGAAGGCTACGCTTTTCCCAACACATTAACTGTAGCATCAGACTCTCACTCCAACATGTATGGCGGTATTGGTGCTCTCGGTACTCCTATTGTTCGTACTGATGCTGCTGCTATTTGGGCAACAGGCCGCACTTGGTGGCAAATCCCTCCCGTTGTCAAAGTGGAACTTCAAGGTAAATTACCTGCTGGTGTTACAGGTAAAGATGTGATCATTACCTTGTGTGGCCTCTTCAACAAGGATCAAGTGTTGAACACTGCAATTGAATTTCACGGTGAGGAGGCTTTGAAAGGATTGTCTGTTGAGGATCGTTTAGCTATTGCAAATATGACAACTGAATGGGGCGCTTTGGCTGGTGTGTTCCCTGTCGATCAAGCTACCATTGATTTCCTTCGCAAGCGTCAAAGACGCATTGATCTGACTCGTTTCGAAAACAAAAACTTGCCCAAACTCAAGCAAGGCGAGAATTTTATTCATCCTCGTATCAACGATGAGACCATTCAATCGTTGATTGACAACCCTGTCAAGCCATCTCCCAATGCCACTTATGCCAAGACGCTTACACTGGACCTCTCTACTCTATCTCCTCATGTTTCTGGCCCCAATTCAGTCAAGGTGGCCACTGCATTAGCTGACCTCGAAGCCCAGGATATCAAAATTAACAAGGCTTACTTGGTTTCATGCGTCAATTCCCGTGCAAGTGATCTCAAGCAAGCTGCTGATGTTTTGAGGGGTAAAAAGATCAAGGAGGGTGTTGAATTCTATGTTGCTGCTGCTAGTTCAGAGGTTCAAAAGGAAGCAGAGGAGGCTGGTGATTGGCAAGCATTAGTAGATGCCGGTGCCAAGGTTTTGCCTGCTGGCTGTGGTCCATGTGTAGGTTTGGGTACTGGTCTTTTGAAGGATGGCGAAATTGGCATCTCTGCCACCAACCGTAACTTTAAGGGTCGCATGGGATCTCCCAGTGCTCTTGCTTACTTGGCGTCTCCCGCTATTGTTGCTGCATCTGCTCTCTCTGGCCGTATTTCTGGTCCTGCCTCATTCAGTGCAACACAAACACCTTCTTTCAGTATCAGAACAGATGCCCCTAAAGCCTCCCCAGATGAAGAAGCTGCCACTGCTGAAGTCCTTCCCAACTTTCCCTCTGTGATCAAGGGTGAAATCTTATTCTGCCCTGCTGATAACTTGAACACTGACGGAATCTATCCTGGCAAATATACCTACAATGATGATATGACCACCGATGATATGAAGAAGGTTGTCATGGAGAACTATGATCCCAATTTTGTCAACGTTGTGCAAAGCGGTGATGTTCTTGTGGGTGGCTTTAACTTTGGTACTGGTTCCTCTCGTGAACAAGCTGCCACAGCCATCAAATCCAGAGATATTCAAATCATGGTTGCTGGATCCTACTCTGACATCTTCAAACGTAACTCTGTCAACAATGCCTTGTTACTGATTGAATCCCCTGAGCTTGTGAATGACCTGAAGGCTGAAGTTGGTACTGCTGATCTCACAAAGCGTACTGGTTGGAATATTGATATTCATGTTGCTGAGGGCAAAGTTGTTGTTCGTAAAGACAATGGTCAAGAAAAGTTGTATAAAGTCGGTGCTCTTGGAAAGAGTGTCCAGGAAATTTGGTTAGCTAACGGCCTTGAAGGCTGGGTTAAAGAAAGATTGTAAAATAATAGACATGCTTAATAAATAAAGTGATATATCCTCATCATTAAATAGCAAGTAGTAAACAGACAGTGTGTATGGCAAAATGCCAAAACTGTACTGACCAATTTATTTAATTGATTACCATGACACTACCTAAAGTGTCTTTCCCATCTCTACTTTCTTTTTATATGCCTTTTCAGCCCTGTAGACTACTCTGTCAATCAATCCAGCCACAGTATAGACACCACCGATGATGGCCAATACACCCGTCAGTAAGCTGCTGAATGACTTGCGAGTCTCCTTGTAACTGATCTGCATTGGTGAGATCTCCAACATGAAAAAGACACCCGGCAGTCCCCCTTTGGCACCCTCCACATCATTTTGAGTTACTGAGTATTGGTTTGTGAATGTTGGAATACTAGTAATGGGAAGCAGCTTTGTGGATACAATCTTGACAAAATATTGGAATATAGAACGCCCTGAATAAGATTCAAATTAGTGTCTAGTCTCTTGCTCGGTAGAGGATTAATTGCGTACCTTCGCCAGCTGACTTGGAGACGCCAGCCAACGCATTTGTCACGGCCAAAATGTCCTCAGTTTCATCCCTTGAATCAGGGCCAAACTTCAACTTATGAATTGTGTGCGATAAATCAAATTTGTGGCCGTCAGGAGCACCCGTATTGAATTCTTTGAGATCGTGCACATGCATTGTGTTGGTTTGGAAAGCATCTCCCGGAGCAATGTGGAAATTACCCCTGACCTTGTTCACCATCAAGTGTCCATGAATATTGCAACCTTCGTTGGATTGCTTTTCAAATCGCTCTAACCAGCCTTCACGGATACACTGATCAATTTCCTTGACATTGACCATACCCCAGCCCATTTTGACATAGGCCTCACGTACTTCTTGACATGTATTACAACAGCCATCCTCACGCAGAGCATTTGCACCATAGCAGCTTCCACATTCTTTTGCTGGCTCCAATGCTTTTGATGCGCCCGCTGTGCTGTCTCCCAACTCTGTTTTCGGTGCAATTCATATCAGGATCTTCTGTTTTTGTTATTGCTGAATGGCACTTACTGACTGACTCTCCCAAGTCCACTGGCACGCCAGACAAATCAAGTCTGACCTTCGTTACATCTTGAGAGTAACCTGGCGAGTGTTCTCCGTAATCATCCATGATATCCACATTAAGCACTATATGACAGTAGGTGTGTTATTTACAACAATCGATTTGTTTCCTCAAGATAGTTACTGTGGCATGGCATGTTGGGAAATGTAATGTTAAAGTTGATGGGCATCTTTTCCTTTCTGCTCTTGTCGACAACAAGACTTGGCTTCCAATGTGGGGTGGTATATGCGATTATCTCAGAGCACACAAGTGTAATGATGATCAATGTGCTGATAATGGTGACTGAACAGAGAGTGTGTGTTTGTCAATAACAATGTCTTTAAGGTTTAACAAATGAAATTACCTGAAGCACCAGCCGTGGTCTTTACGCGAAAATCATCCAAGGTTTTAGCGTAGCCATCGAATTGCCGGAGGCCCCCAAATACAGACCCTTTCTTTGCCATATTATCAAGAGAGTTTTAACAAGAAGGATGAAAGAGAACTTATTTAATTACCACTTGAAGCCGAGGATGTCGAGATTGAACGACCAATCACGTGGTGCAATTTGTGGCAGAAATCCTGTGGACTCTGTAGCACTCACCTTGATTGCATTGTCCTGAAGTTTCATTTAATTGATTGAGGCCTTTAAATGAAAGCTTGTAAAATAGGTTTATTTGTGGAATATGTACAAAATAGCGTTCTGATGTCTATGAAGAGCCTGGGAAATCATCATCTTTATAAAGAGCTGGACAGAGTTGCCATGTACTCTTCAATGAGCTTGGTTTTAGGATGGGGTTTGCCAAACACTATATTACGAACTGCGAGAGCACGCAAAAATGCAGTGCGAGCTTCCTTAAGCCACTTCTTTTCCAATATAGAACTACGTCCTTTACTTTCATTTGCCATGGAGGAGCATAATTCACCTAAATTCTGCCAGAAATCAGAGATCTCAGATGTATTTGCTGGTAGCAAGCCCTCACTGGCATATTGTTCCATCATGGCAAGGATCGACTTGTTCACCTCAATGGCGCCCTTCAAATCACCATTGTGTCGCTTGCAATTCATCAATGGAATAAGCGAGTTAAGTCGAAAAGCGTTCAATGCGTGTAAGTCGCCTCCACGGTTTTTGTCACATTTGGTGATTTGCTCTAACTTTTCTGCTCCTCGTCTATAGTTGCGTTCTTGGCGAATAGCGCTCATACCTAGCATGTAAGATTTATTGGCGTTTTCCAAAGGTTTTCGCACTTGATCACACGATGCTTCCGATCCACACTTGCCGCATTTGAAACTACCTTGCTCCAGGTACAAATTGCGGTTTCCCTTTGATAAATGTTCGACTGATGTAGCCGGAATAATATATACATCCTCTTTACACTTTATGCAGACAACACCTTGAAGGAAGCGGTCGATTGATTTCTCCAAGGGACTAGTACAACGCTTGCATTTGCACCAGAAGTGCTTTGACTGCAAGAGCTCTTGTCTTCGTTCATCACGGTCTGAATACAGGTCGATATAACTCACTACCAGCTCTTCATCCTTGTTGACAGGTCGGATTGTTCTGAATGCTAGTTGTCCGTTGGATAGTCCAACAAATGCTGTGTTGGGGTTACAGCCATGATTGAAGAACAAAGCTCCCAGCGGAAACAACCCCAAAGCGACATCTGTGTTTCGTGAGTGGTTGTCGCCCAAACCATGTGCATTTGAGTTGATTCTAGCAAGACGTTAATATAGCCGCACACACAGTAAATAGAGCAGAATTTGTTACCTGCAAGCAAGCGTCACCATCTCATCCACAGGCATTTGAATCTTATCAGGCATTTCCATGACCAGGCGCTGAGCTACAAGATGTGAACAATCAGTAAATATAGCTCGTCTAGTATATTCGATAGCAACTCACAAGCCTCAGTAAGCACCTTGATGAAAGCTGGCTCTGCATTGTCTCTATGGCTGATCAGATCTTCTACGCACCAGTAAGGCGTAGGTCGAGTAGCAACGTCCTCTGTGCTATCCTGGTCTTGTGTACCAAGATATTTACGAGCCATCAGGATTGTCATTAAACGAAGCAAGTCAGCATCCACATCAGTAGCACGTCCAATGGCCTCTGTTTGCGCAACAGGCGCACAGATTAAAACATGTAAATCGTTGTCCTTTTCCAAGCAATCCTGAGAGCAATAAAAAGCCTTTTTGCAATCAGAGCACATCATCTTTTGCTTCAAATCAGACAAGCAAACATGACATTGCTGGTCGATATACTCGGATCGAACAACAAAAGCGGTCGCTTGCTCTTGACACAATGTAATGCCTTCTTCCAAACCAACTTCAGCAACTGCATGTCGACCTTTTGCCTTGGTATTGTTCAATTTCACTGGGTACGAGGCAAGTGCTTCTTGATAGAACGATGGAAGAGGAGTGACAGCAACGGTCTTCTTCTTGCTGGATTTTTTCTTCTTTTTTTTGCTGTCAATGTTGCAGTTTTGATCGAATTTTTCGCCCAAATCAACGGGATCCAGCTCTGCTGCTACTGCATCAACCATGATGAGATGTAAGATGTCAAGAAAAGTTTTCCAAGATGGGTTTTATAGAAGGAAGCAAGGGATATAGCACATCCACTGTGACTGTGACACATTCGATGTAAAGTATTCTTGTGCTGTTTCATGTCGCTTTCATCAGGAAGTTGTGTGGGCAGCTTTAGTAATTCCAAATATGGTGTCAAGCATTTCAAATGGCAATCTGACATGCTTATTTCAAAGGATATTAGATGCACCGAAAAGTGATGCTTACCGTTGAAAACAGCTGGAAAGTGCTCTTGAAAACCTCTAGTATACTGATGCTAGCCGATTGATTTCGCTACGCTCAAGGACATTTCAAATCAGAATTACTAAAAAAAAACTTGGTATACCAAGTAGATTTTAAACAGTTAATTAGTAACAAAAATAAAGAGTATATCAAATCCATGAGGGAGAAGGTATCCTCCGCACCCTCTCTTTGCTTATATACTGATATCAAACGGAAGCTATCAGATGTGAAAAAGAGTTCAAGATTTATGCAGCAATTATACACTACATTCTCCGTTCGTGCCACGTTTTTTAGTAGTAGAATTACTGGCAGATCAATCTCGCTACGCTCGACATCGGCGTCGCCCTGTGAGCTCTCGCCAAAGACATTTTAAATCAGATATTACTACATTTTGGTATATCAAGTAGATTTTAAATAACCAATTATTATTTAGTAAAAAGAAAGGTTATATCAGGGCCAGCAGGAGGAAGAACGGAGGCATCTCCCTCAGCATCCTTTTTGCTTACACTGATATCAAACAAGGCCTATTACTGGGAAAATGCGAAACAAAATTCACATTTTATACAACATTTGTACATCGTAATCGCCATGTTCTGATAATAGAATTGTCACATCATTCGCTGCTGCTGATGCTCTCAATAAGATGGTGACATAAACTGGTCATAAGTAAATACAGGACTTGTGTAAAATCTACAGCGGCTTTTTTGAGATATTATCATTGCAAAAGATGCAATCATAAGGCAAAGCTCCCCGAGAACGTATTTGCGCTAAGCAATTGTCCTTTCAACCCCATTTTCCCCATTTAATCAGCATCGTAATCATCATTGTCATCATCAGAAAGGCATCTGGGCCAGCCAGCAGCAGTGCCGCCGCCAAAATTGATTCAAACTCAGTTTATTTTTTTCTGCTCAAGATTGGACAGATGATGTCTTTTTTCGACTTTGTTAATCTATTTTATCAATCTATTTTACTTTGTCATCCCTTTTCGCATGTCAGACACTAGTCAAGTACATCAACGTTCCTCGCAAGCTGACACTGCGGCTCCACTGTTGTGGACTCATGTGGTTAACTCACGCCGCAAAGGGAACAACAGACAACAACAATCCATCGTCTCTTTCAATCCCACTATCGTCAAACGACCTGTAACGGAAGCAGAGGCCTCGCAACAGGCCATCAATGGGGATACTTCGCCACCTCCTCAGGCGGTTATCCGTCCATTCCTCAAAGGCGTGGAACAGGATTCCGTCTTCATCGATCTGACACCTATCAAGGATCGCAATCTCTTGAACAAGGCTCTTCTTCAATTCAACGAAGCCTCTAATGCTGAAGACATGTATGAAGAATTTCTTGGATACCGGAAACAACCTCGACACTACCTCAACCATGCCTTCTTGGAAACCATGTGGCTGCCCAACAGCGAAGGTCGTAAGACTCTCATTGAAGAAGGTATCACTCTAGAGGATGGCACCTTTGTGAAAGGGTTTGCCTCGTACCATGCTGATGCTACGATTGTGAAACTGACCCTGGAGAATCTTCCTTTCTTGCCGGCCCTTCAGTTGAAGGAGGAAATGGCTGCCCGACTTTCTGCGTTCGGGGATGTCTTGGATCACGGCATCTCGAGAACTGATGGGATCTATCAAGGAGAAGGTTATGCTACACTTAATCTAACGGTTCCTTCCAGCCCTGGTTATGAATGTCAAGAGTTACATCCCGTTGGGAAATCTTGCCCTGGTCATCGCCATTTGGAGAAACTCAGTCGTGTCATTGTCTGGGATTTGACAGCTTCGGATCAAAGAAAAGTTTTACTCCAATGGGATCAAATGCCGGCTTTCTGTCGTAATTGTCAGAGCTCTGAACACTGTCGGGCTGATTGTCCTGACTACAAGAAGTGGGTCCGCTGCCATCATTGCAATGAAACTGGACATGTGGTGAAGAACTGCAGTCGCAATGACAGCCCAAACAAGGTCCGTGCGGTGGAAAACACTCCTGCCAAACCCCGAAAGGGCTCTCAGGTGGCCAAAGAGGGTAAAAAGGGTACTCAGGGTGGCTCCAAAGTAACTCCTGGTGGTGCTCCAGTTGGAAACAAAGGTAATGCCCAAGGAAAAGGCCAGGATGTTGCATCTGGTGGTTCCCAAGGTGATTCCGATAATCGAACTACTGCTACCCAGCAAGGTAGCACTCAAGGTGACGCTGATAGTCAAACAGGTGCTAGAAAGCAGGTAGTTGATAGAGATGTTCAAATGGATGATCTTCCAAAACTCCAAGTTAAAGAAGTCGATGGGAAAGGGGCTTCCAATGATATTATCATGTACGACTCTTCTACCCATTCTGCTAATGAACGAGAGGAGCGCCCTGAACGCCCTGCGAAGAAGATCGGTAAATTTAATGGCGCGGATGATGTTAGTTCTGCCAAACAACAAGCTGCATCTAATGAAGTAGAGACTGGACATCAACTCGGCTTGACAGGCCCTCCTTCACCTCCCCAACATTAATATGATTAATCAGCAAAATACAGTGAAAATAGCCACCCTCAATTGCCGTGGCCTAAAAAAAACAGATAACACCAAAAAAAGACAACAATTTATTAGATATCTTCGAACATTAGGATATGACATCTTAGTGCTTCAAGAAACACATGCAACAGACAACACATTTATAGACATACTCAACACTCAATTTACTTGCAAGTCGAGTCTTTGGACTCAACATTGCGGCATCATTTCCCTCAACACTCATTACTCACTCAAACACATCTCAGAAGGCATTGATGGGGGTCGATTTATCTTGGCTTCCCTTCATCTTACTCGAGACCTGGAAAATTCACCCAATTCACCACCAATAGCAACAATACTTAATATTTACGGTCGTGCGTCCGCTCACACCGACCGATCAGCGTTCTATTCAGAACTCATTGGCACACAAATTGTCAAAGAAACTATTACTACTACAACAAACACCGTCTTTATCATGGGAGACTTCAACTACCAGTACAAGGATCGTCGAGTCGATGGCACCCTCACCAGTGCACCAGTAGAATGGACCGATCTACTCGATGATTACTTTATTGACGTTTTTGGGGAAGACAAACACAACACATGGCATAGTGGAAGCAATTCAGGGATTCTGGATTACATCTTTTGTAGTTCAAACGCCCATCATCTAGTCACTAGCACCAACCAGCAGTATCTGTCTCCTGCCTGGACCGACCATGAACTCTTGGGATTCTCTTTTCGATATCAAGATGCGAATGGCCGTGGCCCTGGTAACTGGAAGGCAAATCCGTTCTTGGCTTGCAACAAAACATTTAGGAAGGCATTGGCAGAATTCCTCATTGATAGTGAGGCGCGTCTGGCAGAAATCAAGCGTTTCTCCACTCCCCAACAACAATGGGATTGGATCAAAGCCGAAGTAAAGATGTTTATCAAACAGTATCAAATGGAGGATTTGAACTGGCGGAAACAACAGCTACACCGACTGCTATCAAAGAGAAACAAGATGATGCGGCATAAGAAGACAAGAGGCTTGGTGTTTCAAGGCTTGGACACGGTTAATCAACAGATTCAATCTCTCCAGCACTCTCTTGCAGAAATAGAGATCTTGAAGGCAGGAAAATTTTGGCGGGAACATGGTGAGAAATCTCCAGGCTTCCTGAAGCGCTCTGTGGTGTCTCGAGAAAATCGTCGTTCAATTGTGGAACTCAGGAACCCTACAACTGGCGATCTATGTCAAGATCAACCTAGCATCTCCAACATTGCTACCAACTTTTACACCTCACTGTTCACACCGGAGGCTCTGGATTCAACCTCCCTCAGTGTTATAATTCGCAACATCCCAGGTCATTTGAAGCTCAACAGCGAGCAGCAGGAATCATTGATGATGCCGATTGATGTGGAGGAACTCTTGACCGATAGCAAGCAGACTCGTCGTTTGAGTAGTCCTGGACCTGATGGATTACCTTATGAAATCCTGTACTTGGTAATGAAATTTCCACCGTTCCATGATCTCATCCAATTAGTCTACAATGAAGCTTTAAAGAAGGGTAAGTTCCCGCCATCTTGGAACGAATCCGTCATGTGTCTGCTTTACAAGAAAGGCGATCCAGCTGAAATGAAGAACTACCGTCCTCTGTCTCTGGCTAATTCAGACTACAAGCTCTTCACTCGCAATATCAACCGTCGAATCATGGAAGTCTCTTCCAACTTGATCAGCCGACATCAGCTTGGGTTTATTCCTGGTCGATTCATTGCTGAAAATGGAATGATCTGCCAGCTCCTAATGGAAGATGCTCAACGGAAATGGTCCATCGCTGAACAACAGGAAAATGATCCTTCCTTTAACACTTTGGATTATGACATCGGTCTTCTTCTGGATCAAGAAAAGGCATACGATCGGGTGAACTTGGAATATTTGAGGAAGGTATTGGGGAAATTTGGGCTTCCTCGCCCTATTATCAAGTGTATCTCCAAGTTGATGGGTGACAACCTCATACGTATCAACATCAATGGCCATCTGTCAACTGAAGTGGCGAAACTTCGAGGCTTGAAGCAGGGGGATCCTCTCTCTCCTGTACTGTACAACTTGGCATTTGAACCTTTTCTGCTTGCAATCCTGCATGATCGCCAATTTCAAGGCTACTTGATGGGTACTGCACGAACAAAACTCCTGTGCTATGCTGATGACGCTTTGGTGTTTATCCATGACTCCAATGATTTGACTCGGTTACAGCTCCATATGGCTCGTTACTGTGCTGCCTCCAACGCCAAGTTCAATAATGCCAAGGTGGAAGCCTTTTCAGTGTCTGGTCGGGATACATGGGATATGTGGGATGGTCCATTATCACAAATGGGTATCACACATCTCCATTCTGTTGAGGACGATGAACCGTTGACCTATCTGGGATTTCCTCTCGTCCAAAGTAGGATTCAGCGAGTTCACTTTATGGGTGCTTTGGTAACAAAGATCAAAACTGCCATCCAGATTCATTCTGGTCGCTCCCTGTCGGTCGTTGGAAAGGCTACAGTGCTGAACTCTCTTTTGCTCTCCAAGCTATGGTACATCCTG
The DNA here is from genome assembly GCF_035048745.1 of Mucor velutinosus. NCBI lineage: Eukaryota > Fungi > Mucoromycota > Mucoromycetes > Mucorales > Mucoraceae > Mucor > Mucor velutinosus. The sequence continues at coordinate 949,120 of NW_027041921.1, forward strand.
CGTGTTACGCCTTTGACTCAAGCTGACTTCAAGCAGCTGCGTTCTCTGGCTATTCAGTTCTTGAGAAGAAACATCTTCCCCGTCATCCCTTGGAAGGTGTGGACTCTACCAAAGGACAAAGGTGGTCTCGGTGTTGTAGACATCCAAATACAAGCTTCAGCTTTGTATTTTCGTTGGCTCCACCCATTACTGGTTCAAGATCAAGATGTCATAGATTCCCATCCTGTGTCGTACCTCTTAAGCTACCACATTCGCAATGTTAATGGTTACCCCCACCATCAAATCCTGCTGCTATTTCCCTCTGCTCGTCGTACTAAGGGGTTGAAAAAGCAACGCACGGGAACTGTCGATATGTTATATCGTACAGTTGACTATCTTCCTAAGTTGTTTGATGCGGCACCGATCAATTCTGCAACTGCCATGGCTCTTCCATTACAGGCGGCTTTCTATGTTCCTCCATCCTCCTCACTGGTTGTTCCTCTTAAAGTCAAAGAGATGATGGTTTCTGATGTATTTCAGTACGATGCCCGGCTTAACTTTGTACATTGGAGAGACACTCGTGACCCTTCCCTCCTCAGGTGGAAGAGAGCTCCTTCAACAGTGTTCAGAGGCCTCGCATCTGGCACTCTTAAATTCCAGCCCTACTTCCTCCCAGTGTGTAATCCAGCCCCTGTAGTAGATCCTGGAGTCTCTTTTGCGCCGCTGGTGGATCAATTTTGTCTGCACGATGGCCAATCTCTTAGAAACGCTCAGGCTTCCGCCAAAACATTTCGTCTGTCTGTACTGTCGTCGGTGGAACAGCCCTTGGTCTTGCAAAATGTCTCTGCTGCTAATTGGAAATTCTTTTGGTCCCTGTCTCTTACCTACATTCAACGTAATGTGATATACCGATTCATCGCAGGCTGTATCCCTTCTAGAAGCAGATTACACTACATGATGCCTGCATTTTTCGAGTCCCACAATTGTCCTGTCTGCTTGTCTCCCAATGAAACTGCCAGCCACCTGCTCTTTGACTGTCCATCCAAAGAAAAGGTATGGCAAGGCGTCATTTTTGAGTTCCTATGGCCCACCACGTCCATCACTGACATCAAAGAGGCTCTTCTGTCCCTGGACTTTTCAGATATCTGGTACTCCCAAGTCAAAGGCATCCATCCATACAGAATCCTACTCATCACCCTGTCTCAAATATGGCTAGCCCATATGCGCTTTGTTTTTGACGGCACTATCTTTGTCCCTGAGGCGATTCTGGTACATATCCACTCCACTGTCCGACAGACAGTGGATGAAGATCAAATCCATTCCCTCTTGTAATTTAGATAGTTAGATAGTTCCTTTTGTTAGTTTAGTTTAGTTTCCATTTATATTTATATTTTTTTCATTTCTCAATTGCACCCGCCTCTTCACTCTGACCTATTACTCTTAGTGTACGCGGCTCAATCAATAAACACAATTTAAAAAAAAAAAAAAAATCTATTTTATGACGTTCGACTATATAAACTGTGATGCTCATCCTACACTTCCTAATACATTTTTGGAGTACTTTTCAAGGCGCTTCCAATGGTGATAACTGTAATAAGTATTTTGACTGAAATTATTGAGCAATTTAAAAAATTTTGAAATGAGGTTTTTAGCGAAAATAGCCATATTTTGCATATGAAAGCCTTATAAAAGTGGTTTCAAAGGTTGCTTTGGATCGAAAGAAACATTTTGATTCAATATATACCATAGTAAAAGTCTTCATTTTCAAGGTGAAAATTGCGATTGTTTGATTTTCGTCAAAAAGCATGAGGTATCGCTCATGCTTTTTAATCGATTTTTGGCCATGTTTTTTTGATCCCCAAAAAGTTGAGCAATAGTGGCAATAAGTAACTGCTAGATGAGAGCAATTGTTTGATGCTGTTCTGACCATCTAAAACGGCCTTGAACGTAAGAAAACGCAGCTCAAATGCACACGGATTTTGCTGTATCAGGGATACTAAGGACTAAAAAGGGGAAATAACAGTATGCTGCTTGCCTGTATATGAAGTAGCTACGTTTGTATGGATGTAGAGCATCACATAAGAATCAGATCCACAGATAACATAAAGGGTTTTCATGTGTAAGTGGAGGGTCAAAATGAAAGTAGTAGCAGTATTTTGATAAGATACGCAAGGGCAATCGGTAGCGCGAGCTGCCGCTGCACAGGTTGGTTCTCACCGAAGCGAAGCGAAGTTAGAGAGCCATCCAAAGCATAAAGACCTGTATGTATTAGAGATAGAGATGATATTTTTATATAGCTAAGCTCCACAAAATGTCTGCAGTGTCAATACCATTCAAATGTCAAGCAATGTAAATTCTGTTCAATCTCCGTATTCTGTTTCTGTTGATATATGATGCCACTGTGAAATTTGTCATCAGTGTTACAGAAATGAAGACTGTGACACATGGAAGCTACTTCCAGTTCATTTGAATATATCACTGGACGATATTTCTCTCTATCAGCATAACATACCATCACAGAAATTGGATCCAATGTTTGACTCTCATGCTACCATGTTACATTTCAAAGGGTGTATGTCGAAATCCCAAGCGTTCACTGAGTTAAATGTATCTTTGTTCATGCAAATGTGGAATCAACTCCGGCCATATGCATTCAATCTGTTTATATGCATTGCACCAAACGTTGATATTTAGTGTATCTTGAATCAAAGCATTGTGTCTCATCAAGTAGAACAGACATGGGTCAGGTTGTCAGCACACAACAAATGATCAATATTTGGCATTATGAAAATCTTAATCAACATTTCCGTCCAAGATGTTGGCATTGTAGTGCCTTTCTCCTTTGGCGCTGCCCTTAGATATGCTGCAGTGGATATTAACAGATCACAAAGGTAGGTATCCAAGTCTTTTCCATACGTCAATGCTTTTAGAATTAGGTAGCAAGAGTTACTTGACTAAAGTGGAAGAAACATAGAAAAGCAAATAATAAAACTTATTAAGTTAGGGTTGTAGATGATACATAAAGCAGCCTAAAGAAGACGTGGATGTTAAGAGCGATTAAACCTTTTAATGTCACTCTTGTACTTCTTCAAACTTCCCCCTCCCCAATCTTTAAAAGCTTCATGCTTGACGTTCCTCGTGCTAGAAGAACAAACCAAAAAAACTAAAGTTATTGAAGCTGACTCAATCTTAAATGACGATGAGAGACATTTTGCTTTATCAAGGATTGGCCTCGAATAGTTCAAAATTCATCAAATCTAAACGACCCCTGTGTATATTCTGATAACAAAGCAATTTCCGCGTCTATATCGTCATGAGCTTTACGTGCTTTAACAAAGTGCTTGCTTTGGAGCAATTGTAGTGACATTTATATGATGTTGTAAGACAAGAGAGTATTGGCGTGAGGTGACGTACCACACCACTTTTGGCTGTTTCAAATGGAAGAAAAAATGTAAAACGCATGCAAATGACCTTTCTTTCGTCTTTTTCCTGGGAAATTACATACGCATATTAACATCGATATGGCTTCTATCACACCAACATATAACGCTGCATTCCCATCCTTACATCAAACAGGCCTCATCTCCCAGCGAAGAGCAAGTGCTCATCATCATCCAACAACGCCTCCATTTATACAACGTTCCATAGCACCTCCAAAGTTTCCCAGCTATCTTAAACAGACGCTCTACGCAAAATTGGCCTTGGAGCAATATAAATTCTATCAACAAAAGCATGAAATCAAGCCTCTACCAAACAATGCAAGTAAAAAGTCGACCACAACTTGTTTGGAAGAAGAGCAGCTGGAAGAGATGGATTTACGCTTACCCACTTTATGGAATTCGAGAGATAAATCTAAGAATATAGAAATTGGAACTAATGGTATAGATTTAGCATATATCGGTAAGTGGCTGTTGTGTTGGTTAGTGTTCGTTTGCATTAATTAAGCAAATTATTTATGGTAAAAAGGACCTGGGAAGCAGGAAACTCATGCGGCACTAGCGCGATCAAATTTCCCAATGCGACCTCAATGTGGCATATTTTACTACGAAATGAAAGTGATATCAAAGGGAGACGATGGATATATTGGCATTGGATTTTGCGCTGCTTCGAACAAGGTGGAAAGACTGCCAGGCTGGGATCCTGATTCTTGGGGATATCATGGGGATGACGGCCACTCGTTTGCTGGCTCTGGTACAGGTAAAAACTATGGGCCTTGCTTTACTACGGGCGACGTTGTCGGATGCGGTGTCAATTTCGCAGACAACACTGCCTTTTACACAAAGAACGGCAAATTTATTGGGATTGCATTTACAGACATGAATCTAAAGCAGCCTATTTTTCCTGCTGTTGGTTTGCGTACACCAGGCGAGCAAGTTACAGTGAATTTCGGCCATGAACCATTTGTATATGATATTGCGCAATATGTCAGTGTAAGTAGCATCAAAGTTGCAAAAGGTCATTTTGCTAACAAGACAATTTAGGACCAGCGAATCAAGTTTATTGATGAAATAACGCTGCAGAACAGCTCCAGACACAAAGAAGCAAACCGCAAAGAAGAGTCATATTCTAAGGAAGTGATGGACCAACTGATCCTATCCTATTTAGTCCATCATGGGTATACAGGAACAGCAAAGGCTGTTGTACAAAATGCAGGTCATGTTTCCGGCCAGGAGTTATTCTTGTCACCCAACAATGATATATCGAAAGCGGGTGAACAGGATATGGAAGAAAGACAGTGTAAGTTAGTTATTTGCACTTGCCATACCAAGAACTCACGTTCCCATTACACAGTGATTCGATCTGCAATTATACATGGACACATCGATCAAGCCATTACACTCATTAACAAGTACTTTCCTGGCGTGTTACAAGAAGAGGGTCGTGGTGAAGAACTGCAATTGTCATTGAAATGTGGAAAGTTCGTGGAAATGATGCGGGAATATTGCGAGTGCAGCAAAAGTCGACGTTTGCGGACAAATTCAGTAGATAGCAGAATATCAGCGGAAACGTCAGATCAGTTCTTGAATGCTAATGAAGATCGCACAACGAGATCCAACTCGGTCTCAGGACCTGTCATTGCTCACTCTTCTCATGCAAATCCAGTACCTCCACCTGGTAGACGTCTAAGCTATGCTGCCATTGCTGCCTCATTGTCACCTTCCAACAGCACAGAGGTCCCTCGCCAGCAAGACGATTCGATGGATGTGGATGATGAGATGGATCCCAATTCTAAAATGGATCGAGCTCCTGACAGTACCGCATCCAGTCATGGTAATGGCAATGCCTGGAGCAGGAGGCCAAGTATCACAGCCTCTAGTAGTAGCAATGCAGTGAACGGGGATTATCTTTCAGTACCAGTGAATGAAGAGAACAGTACAAGCAGCACTGAGGTAGCAGACTCTTTAAAGCTGGTGATGCAATATGGTCAAAAATTGCAAAACGAATATCAGAATGATACCCAAAAGACAAGATCCAAACTTGTGGTGAGTGTGGCATGCCGCTTTTCATGCCTCTGAATTGCATCTGATACCTCTGTTATAGGATATCTTTTCTCTGCTCGCTTACAATGATCCTTATTCTAGCCCAAAAGCTCACTTGCTAAAGATTTCAAGAAGAGACGCTCTAGCTACAGATGTAAATGCAGCTATATTAGGTAAACTATGCATCATGGCGGTAGTATTACATGTTACTCATGCATGATTAGCTTTTCAAAATCGACCAGAAATGCCAGCTATGGAACGCATCTACAGACAAATCATCCTCTGTAACAAGGAGCTTGCGTTTGAAGGTTCCGGTAAAGCTGCTCTTATAAATATCGATGATTATTGTGCCAATGATATCGAAAAATCCTCTGCTGACAGCAATTGCAGCTATAATGCAGAGTCAATGATCTCATAATCAGCCTCTTGGTTCTTTTGTGTGTTTTATATAATTCGAATAAAATTTCTCTGTATATTTTCGCATAACATCATGTTTAAATACACTTTTTTTTTTAGCGTTTGTCATTCTGCCGCCAGCAATAGTCAGCCTAATTCCATATCCAGCTATTATTCGTTTTCCAGAGATCTTGATCCAACATCTAGAAAATCTCGCATTACATGAACACAAACCCAAAAAACTTCTGCCAAGGTTGATTATTGATCTATTCTACATTTACATTTTTATTTTGGTTCGTTTTTCATAATGAAAAGGGTGTGTGAGTGCGATTATTTACTAGCAGTGGGGAATGGTGGTGGCATGGACTCCTTGGGGAAGAGCTTTTCACCGCGTAACTTAACAGCATCCTTGATCTTGACAAATTGATCATCGAATCCAGGAACAGAGCCCTTCACATACAGTAAATTCAACTCTGGGTCAACCTTGATCACCTTCAAACTTTGTACTGTAACACTTTCACCACCAAGACGACCAGCCATTTTCTTGCCCTTGAAAACTTTACTAGGCCACTATTATCATAATTTAATCACTTGTGATTCCAGTCAACTCAACACTAGTGCGTAGATACGTTACCTTACGTTGACCCGTTGAACCACCAGAACGATGTGTCAAAGAAACACCATGAGATGCGGGAAGACCCTTGAAATTCCAACGCTTCATAACACCAGCAAAACCTTTACCAATGCTAAAATGATCATTCAATTAACATCTATCAGCTTTGCATTAGCCTGTTGTTTGGCATCAACTTACGAGGGAGCTGTAACATCGACATATTGTCCAGTTACGAAATGTTCAGCTGTCAATTCTGTTCCAATGGGCAAAACAGCATCTTTGGTCACTCTAAATTCATACAACTTTTCACGAAGACCAACACCCAAAGATTTAAAGTGCTCAATCATGGGTTTTGGGACATTCTTCTCTTTTTTTGGTGAACATCCAACTTGTAAGGCAGTGTAGCCATGCTTCTCTTCAGTGCGAACGTCGGTTACTACAACATCTTCCAACTAATCAGAAGAAAAATCGTTAAAACTATGCACCGTAGATCATTTCGACATGTAAAGCATTTACCTGCAAGACAGTAACAGGCATACGGATACCAGATTCACTCCAAACAGAGGTCATTCCCTTCTTCTTGGCAATGACACCAGTACGAACTGAATCTGTGGTCCATTGAGCAGTTGCAGGGGTTGCTTGAGAAGTAAATGTGCTGGTGTGAAATGTGGCTGCAACAACTGAACGCATGGGGTTCATAGAACCGTTCATGGCCATGACGGCGAGTGAAGACTTTGAAAATAAGCTTAAAGCCATAGTTGTGATATGATGTTGAATGAGAAAAAGAAGCGCTTGTTCAAGTCTAAAGGTCTATCAAGTTTGTATGGGGTAGGGCACCCTACCAAATGTCATGTCAATTAGGCTGCCGACATGTTTCTTGGTGGTCACTACATGGTGGCTTGTTGTGATTTGAAGAATATGATCGCAATCTTACATGGAACATGGCACCTGAATTCATAGCAAATCATCAGACAAGCAAGAAAAGTTCAACCTATGATGCGACATCTTAACAGATACGACTGAAAGCCTACTTGTTTATTGCCATTTTGAATGATATTCAAGAAGGATCAGGTTTTTATTCTGGATGTCAAGGGATTTGATGTATTACAACTCAGTGCAAATTGGTTGTTGCTATCAATCAATTAACATGCAAATCAAAGTAGACGAAAAAACGAGATTCATAGTAACACAACTTGACACCTGGTTGCCATGACAATGAATTTCCGAGACGGATCAAATTAAGTTTTCATACTTAATTGCACATCTGCTTAATTGCTAATCATTCAATTAAATGTTTATTTATCTTCGTTTATAGAAAGAGCATAACACAGCAAATAAAAACATGCTATAATGACAAAAATAATAAAAGCTACCTCACAAACAACTCATTTAACCACTCCCCCCAAAAAAAAATGCAAATTTCATCCTCGTTTCCAGACATGGCAAACTACACAATAAAATGGCCCATCCAACAAGATTGAAAACGTGTTGATGTCCATGCCCACAAAACTCAGCCTGAAACAGACTGTTGTTTTCATCTGAAAAAGCGGTTTCCTTTCGAAATAATCTGTCCTCTTTTCTTTCCTCTTTCTTTTTCTGAATATTTTTTTTTCTCGCATCTACCCACACATATACCCTCTTGCTCTATATTCCAGTTTTTCATTGACGAAAAACACGACATTCCAGCTAGAAAATTACGGTACAGAATCCAATTTAAAGACCAACTTGGATTTGGACAGAGATATATTTGACGAGTTGGACCATCAAGAAAACAATGCAAGGATGGATGACTCGATGCCACTCACACCAGAACTACCGGAACGTAAGAACCGATTATCTTCTAACGGTGGGATTAAGAGAAACAAAGTGAGCCGAGCATGTGATGAATGTAGAAAAAGAAAGGTAAAATTTCTGCTTGATTTTATTTGGGGGACGGGCGGGAAAGAGGAAGGGTCTTTTGTACCTTTTCTTTGGGATGTCTTGATGCATTACAATGGTGCATTCTTACATCGAGACTCGCCAAGTTTCAGTCTTTCGAATCCATTGTGTATTAAACTCAGCAAACCCTTTCTGTGTAGGTTCGATGTGATGGGGCTCAACCTTGTGCAAGATGTCAAAAGTCCTCCACCGAATGCATCTTTTCAAATGTGACACCAAAACGAGGACCACCAAAAAAGTACTTGGAACCGTTTGAAACTAGACTGAAAACCATTGACAAGGTTTTGGAACAACTCGAGATATCGACGAACCATGTTGAAGTTGAAAAGGGCAATGATTCGTGGGATGTTAAAGGTAAAAAGGAGGGAGTGAGATCAAAGCGACAAGACCCATATTCAAACAAAACGCATAGATCCATCCGCTATTGAAACCAACACCCATCTGAATGTCACTGCCGTTGGCCGTGCGCTGTACATGCCTGATTTGCCTGCTAGGAATGATCGCATTGAGCCGCTACACAACGCAAATGTCGATTTCGAACCGCCTCAGCCCAGCATCATGGATAATGCAGCATCTGTTACACTGAGATTCGATTTGATTCAATGCTATTTCGACCGTATTCATCCATCCATGCCATTTATAGATAAATCGGCATTTACTGAATCGAAGCCACCGCCCATCTTATTGAACGCAATCTATGCAGTATCGTGCAAATTCGTACCAACGTCATTTTCAGCATCCTCTACGGCCCCAAAGTCCATGGATCCTCCAGGCTGGACCTACTACAAAATGGCCATGAGCCTCATGGATGCGTATTTGGACGTGCCTCGACTATCGACTATCCAGGCACTGCTACTGCTCGTCAAGTACCATGAACATATTCATCGGCCTGGATTCTTTTGGAGAACCAAGTTTCTACTACAACTAGCTGTCGACATGGCAAGCAACCTTGGATTATCCAGCAACATGGCCATGGAAACAGCACAATGCAAACGTGCCACAGAGCTTAGAAGAAGGACATTTTGGGCTGTGTACGCATACCAGGTGTTGATGAGGTGAGCATGCGCCATTTGACAGAGGGCTTTCCATCTAAATGCAGTTTGTGTATGTTTCTATTTATAGTACTGAGCAAGGTTCAGCATTACAATTAGCAAGCAAAGAGTGCACGGTCGACTATCCGCACGTCCTTTCTGATGAAACTGGCTCTGATGCTAGCATTGCATCCACTTTTCATTGGCTCGCCAAGGTGATACACATACAAGCTGCTGTCATTGAATTCATGCGATCAAAGTACTCTCTTGACAGCAAATCCAGCAACCATGAAGCATATGAATTCCAACAGATAGAAAATACCCTCTCGGAACTAGGAGCTGGGATACCGAGCATGAGTGAAGGAGGACTACACGCCTCCTTTGTCCATATTATATACCATCTCACTGTTATTTTGCTATACAGACCATACGCACTGAAAGACAGACAAGCTACTTCCGTGAGCCGATGCCTGACATCTGCATCAACTATCACACAGGTTACGGAACAGATACTCAACACGGAAGGCGCTGAATCATTTGCCACCGTCTTTCGTGGACATCAGCAAATCATCTACTGCTTGACTGCAGCCATCACAGTTCAACGCGCACTCAAAAGCACGGAGGCAACTGTAAACGACATGTACGACAAGACGTATTCAATTCTACAATGCATGGCAAGCAAGTCTCCTGTAGCAGAGCTAGAAACAAGCGCTACAGATAGCTTTTTCAATACAGGGAAAACGGATCAGCATGCGAAATCGCCCTCCAATGCATCGTCTGCGCGTTCATCGCCATTGATTCCATCGCTCAACTCACCGCATAGTCCAAGTATTCCTGCTCCCACGATTAGAAAAAGACACTCGAGGTCGTCTCTGCAATTTCCAGCCTCTGACATGTCGTACGTCATGCAATCCAGTGCTTCTTTTGTGCCTGAAGTCGTTACTCATCGTATGAGACCCGCTGGTAGATCACCGTACGCAAGCAATCGTCTGTCGGCTCCTCTATTGGGATCCCTCTACCAACAATCGCCTTACTTTTATCAGCAACAGCTACAGCAGCAACAGCAGCAACAGCAGCAACAGCAGCAACAGCAGCAACAGCAGCAACAGCAACAGCAGCAGATACATCACCAAATGCAACACCAACAGCAACAGCAGCGACTATCTAGCTACTCTCAACCATCTTCGCCGACAACGAGCCAATTCAGCGGAAACACTGATTACAATGCGTCTGCAGTTCCAGTAACGCCTCGTCGAACTACATCTCTGTCAAGAAAGACAGGTCTACGTCGTAGTGCTTCATCGACTGGCGAGTTTATTGTGCCATCTCAAAGACCACCACGCACTTCATCTCGGCCCTACATCAACCCACGTCGACATACACTGACCAACACAACGCCGCCTGACCTTTCCAATGTCATTGCATTTGTCCCTCCCCATAGTAACACATCTATGCTTGATACCAACACCAACGTAACCAGTACTCCTCGAAATCTACATGCTATGGCAGTTCGAAATAACCGTTTTTCAGCTCCTGTTATGAGCAACAATACCCAACACCCATATATGATACCAATCACTTCACAAGAACAACAGCAATATCAGTTTCAGCAGCAACAGCAGCATCAGCAGCATCAACTGCAATATCAATATCAACAACAAAATCAGCAGCAGCTACAACTGCAACAACAACAGCAGCAGCAACATCAAATGCAATACCAATATCAGCAACAACAACAACAACAACAACAACAACAGCAGCAGCAGCAACAGCAACAGCAACAGCAACAGCAACAGCAACAGCAACCAGAGATCTATCATCAGCCAATGGTAATTGATCATGCCTCATTTCCTATGGATCCTGTCATCCCTGACTCGCCAAATGAATCCATGATGGGCTTATTGATGAATCCTTGGGATTTCCCTCGTGAACCATGATTCTCATATCTGTTTTTCCTGTTTATGAATGAAACAAGAAAAAAAAACAAAAAAAAAAGTAAATATATACATATAGATTCACATCCCCATTTTTGTATCCACCACGTCTCTCTTTTTCATAGAATCCTGTTATAAATAAACATCAAAAGTACAAGTTATAGAACGTCATGTGCCGCAAGAGTTGCTCCAGCTCATCTAACACTTACTGTCAACAATGTGCAAGTTGTGAATGATCCACTTTACACATTTGGCGCCTTTTATAAGCGCAGCTTTGAAGTAAAACCACTGCGTTCGGGTAAAGATTAAGTGCATGTTTGACATGCCATGACGTTTTTGCTTGCCATCGGAATGGATTTACCCTTCCAATGAGTTTTATTAGCACAAAGAGCCCAACAAGTATAGAAAGAAGTATAAAAACTGAGCGGCAATCAGCCCTTTATCCCACCTACATCTTTCGCTTTATATAACCCTACAAATATGAAGTTTTCTGGAATTATCGCTGCCGCCTCAGTGCTTGTTGCTGGTGCTGTTGCACAAAGTACATTTGACTTGTCTTCTTTGAATGGTTCCTGTAAGTGGTTTATGCCGAAAGTGTAAGCAATTGATTAACAAGTTATCATTTAGGGGCGATCGGTGGTTTAGATAGCACATTGCTTGTCAAGATCAAGGCATTGACTCAAATCTACAACATGACAGTAGATTGTCCTCAAGTCTACATTACTGGTAACACAAGCAACACTGCCTATGTTCGACCCTCTATTGAATTCGGTTGGTACAATGCCAAAACTCAATCCACTCAAAAGACCAACATTTCCTTGAGTGGTTTGATCACTCTCGTTAATACCACTGACAACAGTAGTGCCAACTTTGATGTTCAGTTGTCCCTTCCTTCTATTGCTAGAGGTCTTGTTGCTAGCCAGGTTCATATGCTCGATAGTGCCTTATCTGGTGGCAACTCCAGCGATCCTTTACCTCATGGCACTGATTATGAGGCCAGCCTCTTTATCAAGTTCGTCTCTAGCAAGAACGATGGTGTCAACGACGTTTTATTGGCTTCTGCCTCTAACTTCACTGCTGTTGCTCCTAGTGATGAAGGCGCTTCCAGCTTTGTCCGTCGTGATGAAGCTTCTGAGGTTCCCTATCAACTTCTCTTGGTCAATGGTAGTAATACACTGGACGAAACTGCTTTCCAAAACATCACTTCTTCTTTGAATAGCGAGACTTCCCTCACCAAGTTGAATGATACCTGCTCCGCTCAAGTTTAGCTTTATAAGCATTCATTCATAGTAAATACATATACACATTCTTGTAATAAATAAATCACGTCATTCTATTCAGTAATCAGTACCGAATCTTTATCGTTTGAATGTATTTACAATGGTGTCTTTTATTAGAATTTAAGCTTGGCAATTCACGTTACCGTCCAAGTAGAAATGATCAATGGATTTGCAGTTGATTCTGATGTATCCAAACATGAGGTTTGTCTTTAGCAGATTGTCCACCTTTTGCTCGCTAAGGTTTTCCAAGAAACTCTTACTACTATAGACGACTTGAGAGTTTTTTCGCTTATCAAAGTATGCTTGGGTGATTTGAGAGTCATTCGCATCCAATGGTACAAGTATGGGCAGCTTGCGATTGTTTGTCTTGTAGCCGACATGGTGATGCCATAGGGTATCTTGTGCTGTCTGAACAGAAGCAAGCCTGATGTAGCTCGAAAGTCCGTGGTAAAACATAGATGCGCTTGAGTAATCCAGTCTGACACCATCCAATACCAGGCAATTCAAATGGTGGTTTGGCAAGTTCAATTCTATAACTGTTTGAGACGCTAAATCGTTAATAACACAGATTTGTTTGCATTTCGTCAATGAAATCGCGCTGATATATGGACAGCTTAAGGAAAGATAGTCAAACAAATTGGTGGAGAATGATGCGAATGTCATGTTGAGTGACTTTAGTGGATGCCGTCTTCTTTTCCATACGCATTGACTGGGTGTGATCAGTGATCCCCACTCCAAGACCAATGTCTTCAGCACCGGACAGGATTCCAGCAAGGTGTTGATATGATATTCATCATGATACGAGTCGCATTTCAGTTCCAAAGAAGCAAGTTTAGTGAAGCTACGCAATCGCTGCATGGTACAGGGTAATTTGGCATCCAGTCTCCACTGCTCAATCTCCAATGCGGTTAAAAGATCCTTGCCCTGCTCAAGGGCAAAACTAAAATCAGCGTCAAACTTGATTTGACCATTCCTGCGAGCCATGGGCCTGATTTCCTGGATGCACTGATGACCTTTTAGGGTTTCAAAAAACGATGTGTTGAACCAATGGCTCAGAATAGGACATGAGAGTTCAAGTACCTCCAAATGACGGCATTTGTGGACCAGATTCAAGAGCAAAGCCTTTTCAAGTTGGAAGTTTTCCATGGTGTTGCTGGTATCATAATGGACATCAATACCCAAATGCTTCAATTGAGGATATTTGTGTGCAACATAGTAGAGCCACGTTATGGGAGTCAGGCGAGTGTTGATACAGAGTGTTGTAACTTGAGGGGCTGTGGGAAAACTGTTCACCTTGTGCATCGTTTCTTTTTCATCGTTCATCGTATACAATTGAATGTTGTCTCCTACAATGCGTAAGTTCCTCAAACTGGGTAGCAGTTTGTGGATTATTTCCATGTCATTCAACGTCAAATTAAGCGTGGACTCCTGGTCTCCTTGGATAGTAAGCTGGTTGATGTGGGGAACCAATGACAAAATTGAAACAAGACGTCCCTGGGTCGATATATCCATAATCATTTTGCTCTGAATCGAAAGTGACCTCAATCCCCTCCCCAAGTCTTTTAGAATAGGCAGATTGGCGCCCAAGCTTGCTAATGTTGGTAGCTGTCGTATGTGGTTCCATTTACTGACGTTACTATGATAGCATATAAACTTCCACATCTCGGGGTCAAAGTCCAGCACCTCAAGATTGGGGCAAAGATCAGGTAATTGCTCCAACAAAAAGCGAGGTATAATCAAACGCTCCTGGATCATCTTTTCGAGGCAAGCTACCGTCCTTTTTTGTATAGAAAGAATCTTTACGAGATGTCCATTGGGTACGCTAGATGCTGAAGATGATATCGAGAGTGATTTCAGTAGCATTTCGAGCTGATGCAGTGTTTTGATGGAGATGTTGTGATAAAGACCACATCGAAATACATTGTACCAATCTTGACATATGAGTAAACCATTTTGCTTTTCTTGTGGTGTTAGGTAGTTGACTATTTGTATCAAGATTTCAGTGGGTAAATGAGTAGTTTGTGTCATTTTAATGTGAGAAAAGAAAGAAATGCATAAAAATCGATTTGTTTGTTTGGGCTTTTTCTTTTGTTTTTGCATGAATATGTGTGACTTTTTTTTGGCTGCTCTCCTTCTTGACATGTGAAGAGCTCATTCGTCTTTTGCAGCATAAACCGCTTGGATGTATAGCTATAAAATCCCAAAAACACTCCTTTTAAGATTAATCTAGGGCTCACTGTTTCATTAAATGAATGATTTGAATCTGAAATATAGGTTTGATCCGAACAGGTTGAGGGTGATTGTATATCATACTTCTAGAGACTTCACTGCATGCTAGGTCCTTTTGCTATTTCAAATGTCCTAGCGAGGCCTCATCATCACGCTACAGGCCTTGGCCTCATGAAAAGTTTATAAATGCATCGTTTGGATGCATTTTCAATAAAAGAGCAGCACTTTGGCAGATTCAATTTTATATACTGTTTTGACATGACGCTTACAAATGAGATCATACATTTTGCATTGAATTCGGTTTCTTCAAGGAAAACTTAATAACCAAAATTAGTTTCATTTTTAAAATATATTTTTCTTATCTGTTATGTACAACGTTCCATACTTTATGTGGAAAGAGCGAGTATAATAAAGTGCTTTCACTACTGCTTATTGTTGATGATTTTCGATCTTGATTTGTATTGACTATTACACTCTATAAGGCTTACGCCTAGTACAGACTTTATCCGCTCACAGGCCAAGTAAAACGTTGTACTCTACGTAAAAAGCGCACTTCTGTCTCGAAATTTAATTGTGGGCTGCACAAGCATAACTTGATTTAGCCAACTTTTCATGGTGGATTAGACATTTACAGTTTGTCAAATGCGAGTAATTATGAGTGGCAAATCGACAGAGAGTTGAAACAACTTGTAGTTGAGCCCGCTTTATGTTTAGAAGTCCCTCAAAGTGAGCATTTAATGGAAGGCTTTATCATCATTAAGGGCGTAAAAAAGCAATCCCCTTTTCTTGATGAAATGCCCAGCCCAACTTTGGCCCTCTGCCAAACGACAGCAAAGCAAGCCATGGCAAAGAGATCAGCGAAGCAAGGGCTACTCGCTACATGGATTGTCAAAGAGCCTGACGCTACAAGCCATCAAATCCAAATGAATAAATACTCTTCTTTCTCGACTCAAGTGCAAGCTCTTCAGTTCATATCCGACCCTAATAAAGCCACTGTTAATCGCTCGTTATTGTATTTCTATTTTACGTGTCTTCGTTTTGTAACAACATTTAAACAATTCAATTTCACTTTAGGATATTGACGTCAATTTTGGTATAACAGAAGTTGTAAGTATCAAAAATCTCTATTCTCTCGACGGTAATAAAAAGTTTCGTCGTTTGATTCCACCGAACATGCTGTCATGGACTTAACGTAATTCAAATATATCTGCCATTTCTCCTTAATTGCGAGTCTTCAGCGACATGGATAAGATTTACGTCTAGTTTCCAGGTTATATATGGTTTCTCTGTTGTGGACAATTATCAAAAGTGTCCTGCTAACCTGACAAACATTTGATTCGCTCCGATCAACTCGTTAGATTCCAATTTGCATACTCGTACACGCTCCAATTCTGAAATCACTATGACCACACATTTCAGAATCTATAATACAAAGTAAAAGATATCAACTCATAAAATCGAAACATGTTGGAAATCAATGATAAACAGCGTATATTTGGCGGGACATTTGGTATCAGGAGGACTTAATAACTAGTGTACTGCTGTACTACTGTATCTATATGACTTTTCGCACATAATAATAGCAAGTTCAAAAAATATCGCTCGCATAAGACTACTTTTTAATCAATGCTGTATAGCTGATTGCATCCTATTTTACTTTTGAATAGCGAAGGACATAAATTGTATTCACATGGCAACCCTTTTATTACAAACTGCTCTGAGGACACCTAGATGCTGTTGTCGAAAATCCACCTTCATTGATCTCAGTACTGCCAAATTAACTGTATAAATATTGGTATTTCCGCCCTATCATATCTTCTCTTACACTGTTTTTTCAGTTTCAAACTTAACATCAACAACTATTCTAGTAAAACCATAGCTTTTGTACTATCTACAGTCCATTAACAATCAGCAAAGTTCGTTTATTTAAATCAATAGAAAACTCGGTCTTCACCACCTATCAAAATTAGCTCCTCTATCTAAAACACGAAACCATGATAATGACAGATCAATAAGAGTTCAACTAGCTAGAATTCTTCGGTCCCTGAACCTCTGAGCCAATCAAATCGCTTGAAAACTCCGCTGACCTAAAAAAAATTTTGCGAGGGTTTCCCCCTGTTTTGATATAAGGCAAAATTTTAAGCTCCGCTATATAGCAATATAGCTGTTACTATCATCAAATTTCCCTCAGGTGCTAGAGCATGCCTTACTTACACCACCTAGCTTTAAATTCAGGCATTGAGACCCTCAATCATCACTAAAGTAAGTAGCGATAACCAAGTGGAGACAGCCTATCTACCTCCTAGTCTCGGATAGAGTCTTGTTGAGCTTCAGGGATAGGCACATCCACACAACGTAAAAGAAAAAAGGTATGCTTCAAAGAAACATAATAATAATAAAAGAAAGAAAAGAACATACTACTATACGAGTATAGTAGTACGTAGGCAAAAAAGGGTTACTCACACAAAGTGAGTCAAAGAAAAGTATAACAAATACAACATTAGAGACGTTCAGAACAACTCGCTGTTGTTGCAACACAAATGCATACATGAGTAACATGCAGCATGGTAATAGTCGGATGTAAAGCAACACAACCAACAAAAGAAAAAGAAAAACGCAACAACGTAAACATCATGATAAAATGCATTATCATGAGAAAGGAAGCAATAATACAAACGCTCAAAGAAGTTTTATATCATTGCAACCAGAAGAAAAAATATACTTACCACTTACCACCACCGTAGATAGACCAGAGAATACGCAATCACCGGATATAGACCAGAGAACGAACATGCACCATACACAGTAGACCAGGAAAGACCATATTAGCAAAAGTAGCAGCAGCAGCAGCAGCAACACCAGCACCATAGAAAAAACCAAAAAAACGGACCACACCAGAGACCAGACAAAGACCAAAGAAGCAATCACCAGAGATAAACCAGAGATAAACCAGAGGACAATCATGCACCGAAGACAGTAGACCAGGAAAGGCTATATTTGCAGCAGCAGCAACACCAGCACCATAGAAAAAACCAAAGAACGAGCGACACCAGAGAAAGAGCATGCACCAAACACAGTAGATCAGGAAAACCCATATAGCAGCAGTGGCAGTGACACCAGGACCATAGAAAAACCAAAGAACGAACGACACCAGCAGAGACCAGGCAAAGACCAAAGAAGCAACCACCAGACATGATGAACCAAAGACGCAGACAGCAGAGATACCAGAGATGTAATAATGGCAGCAACTTTCACTCAAACAAGCAAAAAAGTTATTAAAACCTAATAAACAAACTCAATTAGTGTTAATTCTACGCCTTCCAGTGCTCGTTGTTATCGAATGTTACCTAATGTATTTCACTTCAAAGAAGCAGTATCAAGTTTCTTCACCAGTACAAGACAGAATTATCGGAAGCTAGAGTGTTATTATCAATCAAAAGGGTTCCAAAACCACCATGGTTTGGTACTAAAACGCGTTTTGCAAAAAGGGTTTAAAAACGGATAAAAAATGGGTGCATGAAAAATGAGAGAGCACCCTATCCGATGTCACGACCAGTAGATTTAGTCTCAGTCTTGTACCGTAGCAGTCGTAATTGCGGCAACTTAATTTGAAATTGTGCAGTGGCATTTTCCTGTTTAAACTTGACTTGATTCTACATCCTTTAAACGTTTCTGCTAAATTTGACTATGAAAACAGCCGTTGTCACACCCAACTTTCTAATACATCTCTAGAGGGCAAAAGAAGCCGCATCGAATGATGCTGATTACTTTCAACTTTCAGACCAGAAATAATGAGCAATTTCCAAAAATATGAAAACAGGTTTTCTGCGAATATGTCAAGCTTTAGCATATGAAAGTCTCATAGAAAGAATTTCCAATGCTGCATTTCATCTTTACAATCAATTTGATCTAATATGTATCATAGGAAAAGTCTTCACTTTTAACGTGAAAAACGCGATCGTTTGATTTTCAAGAATTTTTCCTTGCTAATACTCATGGAAATACAATGATTTTCATGAATTTGCAATAACCTAAAAAATTTTGAGATAAAGCATCAGGAAGTAAAGCGTAGCCAAGTGGAAGCGTGCGGTGCTATTCCAAGCGTTCAAAACGCTTTGTGGCATGAGTTATTCCTGCTTGAAAATGGCTAGATTTGAACAAAGTTCGACCTAAAAAGAGGGCGTAGTGTGTTGTGTTGCGAAGCATGTTAGTAAATTATACTTCTGTCTGACAACTCAGATATTTGCATTGTACAGTGTAATGAAATAGCCACCCAAACGCAACTTGATTGAAAACCGAAATTCATCAAATACCACTCATTCAAATTCATGCTAGTTGGATCCATTAATAAAAGCGCTCAAATGTACAACAACAACCATTTAAACATACTAAAGTAAAGATACACGCTTATATCGCACATCGTGTGAATGAATCACTCCTGATCACAGTTTATTCAGTCACACCCATGATGGTCGTAATAGGAGATGTTATCTTTATCCAAGCATATTCAAATATGACAACTATGCCCTGCTGCCATAGTTGCACAAAATCCCAGATAAAGGGTTCCATACTTCAATAACAAACATCACACTTTAAGCCATCAAGGTTACATTAAATCATGCTATAACGATAGCTCACCCAAGCCCATCAAGGTTACTCAAATCGACCCTTATGGCCAGTGCTCTTGCATTGATTACCACTTTAAATCAAACATCAACAACACTTGCCAGATATCGCAATAGCAGAACCTATTGCTCTCTATCATCACTAATCCTACAAGCTAGTTGCAAATGTATAAATACTCTTCTTTTTTTACTCAATTCCAGGATCTTCACTTCATTTTTATACACAAATAAAATACAGTTGATTTCTATTGTATTTTACTATTGCTTTATTTTTTTTTGTGAAATCTATTCAAACCTGATTTCACTGCATACAGGACTCAATTTCCTAGTTATAGGCGATTTTATTCCAACTCCAAGGCTCAGATCTTGCTTTTTGAGATGCGCTATTCAAGTAATCTTGATACTTGAACGTCAATGATATTATTTAAATTCGAAGCCAACGATTTGCTCCGGTTAACTTAGATGCTCATCAGATTAACAGGGCATTTTTGATGGTTGTCCACAACAGAGATATCATATCTAGCCGTAAAACTAGAGTTAAAGTCTATTTACAATGTTGGAAGCTCATAATTATTAAGGAGAAATGGCTGATAAGGGATACAACGCTGGGTTGGTGTAGTCACAAAAAAAGCCCCATGTGTTAAGCACAAAGAATAAACCGATTATAATCTTTAGCTTATAAAAAATATTTGATATCATAAAAACAAGAAAAGACGTATTTGAATAAAACCAGACACAAAAACTGAAGATTAATTAATAAAGACAAGAGTAATTCTATCTATACAAAAATCTGGATACCAAAATAGCAATTTTTCTTGTACAACGTTTATCACATATGGTGAACTTCATCACAACGTAGATAGCTGAGATTCACTTCAATTATCATAGCTGTTTAGAACTGATGCATTCCACACCATAACCCAGCATATTACACCTGATGCAGCACATCAAAATCTCATCGGTTTCTACATACACTGCAAAGCGCACATCAAACCATAGTCTACACGTACAATAGGACACATCAAATAGTCAACTAGTAGGATGACTATTACTGAAACAAAACCACCCACTGCAATGACAAGAACGAACCACAACTACATCTATCTCTAGATTGTCTACACATATCATTTACAACAATCTACTGCTGGATCATCACACTTGAGTTTACATCTCAGGATCTGACATTCAGAAAGATATAAAAAGGACCATGAGTTTCATTTAATAAAGGTTCATCTTGACTTTGCACACAGTGGAAAGCAGATACGTTACTGTGCATTTCATTTGTGTGATCTTAGATATTCAACAAGGTGTTGAATATATCAAGAACAACGAAATATGGACAGAGAAAATAGTAGAACTGAATATTTATTTTTATTATGTTATTCCAAGTAATAAGATTAAATGAGGTTTATAGCTAGTGTAAATTATGACGGCATTTATAGTTATTTAACAGTTCCGCAGCGATAGGACCTAGATCTTGAATGCAGGATAGTTGTATAAGGCTTGAACCAGTTAACATTGATGTGCTGCGTAGGAGGTCATATACCACCAGTCAAGAACAGACAACAGAGAAGATGATCCATGATAGAATGCTTTTCCTAATAGATTTGACATAAGAACATTTTTCAGAATTGAAATTCACTTTCACGGACCGAAGACCACCATAGGCTACCACACTCTAGGAACCAGCATATAGATTAGTCATTTAATGGCACACTCATGTTCCTTTGTGCTGCTTGAATAGAGAACTCTCAATCTACTACGCATCTCTGCTCGTTCTCACATCTTCTCCTGCATCATACAACGTATAACACTCGCTTCTCAGAGATGATCCATATCCTCAACAATAGCTTGTACATATTGTCACTCAACACAAACGTATCTACACATCCAAAAAATATTAATCTTTATAGACACTTGTAGTCATTGTGACACAACATCATGCATAATATTATTGACGCTTTAGCCTTAAAGTTGCTATAGTTGAGCATTTCAAACAGAAAGATTTGCGTTCTAGAATCAAAATAAAAGTTACTTCCACTTAGGAATCGAGTTTGGTGCAATGCAAATATCTGAGCTGTCAGACAGAAGTATAATTTACTAACATGCTTCGCAACACAACACACTACGCCCTCTTTTTAGGTCGAACTTTGTTCAAATCTAGCCATTTTCAAGCAGGAATAACTCATGCCACAAAGCGTTTTGAACGCTTGGAATAGCACCGCACGCTTCCACTTGGCTACGCTTTACTTCCTGATGCTTTATCTCAAAATTTTTTAGGTTATTGCAAATTCATGAAAATCATTGTATTTCCATGAGTATTAGCAAGGAAAAATTCTTGAAAATCAAACGATCGCGTTTTTCACGTTAAAAGTGAAGACTTTTCCTATGATACATATTAGATCAAATTGATTGTAAAGATGAAATGCAGCATTGGAAATTCTTTCTATGAGACTTTCATATGCTAAAGCTTGACATATTCGCAGAAAACCTGTTTTCATATTTTTGGAAATTGCTCATTATTTCTGGTCTGAAAGTTGAAAGTAATCAGCATCATTCGATGCGGCTTCTTTTGCCCTCTAGAGATGTATTAGAAAGTTGGGTGTGACAACGGCTGTTTTCATAGTCAAATTTAGCAGAAACGTTTAAAGGATGTAGAATCAAGTCAAGTTTAAACAGGAAAATGCCACTGCACAATTTCAAATTAAGTTGCCGCAATTACGACTGCTACGGTACAAGACTGAGACTAAATCTACTGGTCGTGACATCGGATAGGGTGCTCTCTCATTTTTCATGCACCCATTTTTTATCCGTTTTTAAACCCTTTTTGCAAAACGCGTTTTAGTACCAAACCATGGTGGTTTTGGAACCCTTTTGATTGATAATAACACTCTAGCTTCCGATAATTCTGTCTTGTACTGGTGAAGAAACTTGATACTGCTTCTTTGAAGTGAAATACATTAGGTAACATTCGATAACAACGAGCACTGGAAGGCGTAGAATTAACACTAATTGAGTTTGTTTATTAGGTTTTAATAACTTTTTTGCTTGTTTGAGTGAAAGTTGCTGCCATTATTACATCTCTGGTATCTCTGCTGTCTGCGTCTTTGGTTCATCATGTCTGGTGGTTGCTTCTTTGGTCTTTGCCTGGTCTCTGCTGGTGTCGTTCGTTCTTTGGTTTTTCTATGGTCCTGGTGTCACTGCCACTGCTGCTATATGGGTTTTCCTGATCTACTGTGTTTGGTGCATGCTCTTTCTCTGGTGTCGCTCGTTCTTTGGTTTTTTCTATGGTGCTGGTGTTGCTGCTGCTGCAAATATAGCCTTTCCTGGTCTACTGTCTTCGGTGCATGATTGTCCTCTGGTTTATCTCTGGTTTATCTCTGGTGATTGCTTCTTTGGTCTTTGTCTGGTCTCTGGTGTGGTCCGTTTTTTTGGTTTTTTCTATGGTGCTGGTGTTGCTGCTGCTGCTGCTGCTACTTTTGCTAATATGGTCTTTCCTGGTCTACTGTGTATGGTGCATGTTCGTTCTCTGGTCTATATCCGGTGATTGCGTATTCTCTGGTCTATCTACGGTGGTGGTAAGTGGTAAGTATATTTTTTCTTCTGGTTGCAATGATATAAAACTTCTTTGAGCGTTTGTATTATTGCTTCCTTTCTCATGATAATGCATTTTATCATGATGTTTACGTTGTTGCGTTTTTCTTTTTCTTTTGTTGGTTGTGTTGCTTTACATCCGACTATTACCATGCTGCATGTTACTCATGTATGCATTTGTGTTGCAACAACAGCGAGTTGTTCTGAACGTCTCTAATGTTGTATTTGTTATACTTTTCTTTGACTCACTTTGTGTGAGTAACCCTTTTTTGCCTACGTACTACTATACTCGTATAGTAGTATGTTCTTTTCTTTCTTTTATTATTATTATGTTTCTTTGAAGCATACCTTTTTTCTTTTACGTTGTGTGGATGTGCCTATCCCTGAAGCTCAACAAGACTCTATCCGAGACTAGGAGGTAGATAGGCTGTCTCCACTTGGTTATCGCTACTTACTTTAGTGATGATTGAGGGTCTCAATGCCTGAATTTAAAGCTAGGTGGTGTAAGTAAGGCATGCTCTAGCACCTGAGGGAAATTTGATGATAGTAACAGCTATATTGCTATATAGCGGAGCTTAAAATTTTGCCTTATATCAAAACAGGGGGAAACCCTCGCAAAATTTTTTTTAGGTCAGCGGAGTTTTCAAGCGATTTGATTGGCTCAGAGGTTCAGGGACCGAAGAATTCCAGCTAGTTGATCTCTTATTGATCTGTTATTTATTGTGATTTCGTATCTTTAATAAAAGGGTGTTCAAATTAAACTACAATATAAACTTTTTTTATTCAATTATAAGATAAGATGCTATGGTTTGTTCTAGCATGCATTAAACAGTTTTGTGATGCGTGGAATGGTCTTAAATTTTATTATGTGGGGAAGTTATATAACTTCTACTACTACAGTGCAATAGTTTTATTTACGTTTTCATTCTAACAACTACATTTATTCGGGGAAGTTGCAAGAACTACTGCTTCAATGCAGCTGAATTACTAAAGTTTAGTTAACTTCTAGAGAACTTAACCAATGTTATGCGCAGTATACTGCAGTAAAGTGTACCTAATCCGGGGTGCATTTTTTGTCATCATGGGTGTAATAATAGCACATGATTACTGTAACGCTTGAAACTATAAGCTACGACCATATTTACGATGAGAATGCACCGAATCTCGTCCGATCTGCAGTGAAATCAGGTTTGAATAGATTTCACAAAAATAAATAAAGCAATGGTAAAATACAATAGAAATCAACTGTATTTTATTTGTGTATGCAGTAAAAAGGGGGTTAAAAAAGCAGGCAGAATACTGTTAAAATCCTTCTTTATTTGAAATTAGGATGATGTGCAATAAAATGTATATTCTACGTCTCTATTTATATTATTTGGTTTATATCTCTTATCTGGCAGCAGTTTAGTAGTTGCCAGTGATTCCATTACTTTATATATTTTTGTTGGGTCATTTAGTTGTTGATCTGATGGATCAAGAACGGTATTTCAATATATGGTTTTTGAATCATGCGTAAAGAATAGCTCTTTATTGTTGAGCCTGTATCCTTTTTAGGTATATTTATGTTACAACTGTTTAGGATATAGATCATCTCTGAGAGGCAAATGTATTAGGCGTTGTATATTACATAAGAGGATCTGAGAATGAGCTGAGATGCATAGTAGAAGTGAGAGGTCTTTATTCAAGCAGCACGAAGGAACATGAGTGGTGCCATCAAATGGCTAATCTATATCCTGGTTCCTAGAGAGTGGTAGCCTATGGCCTTTCGTCCCTGGAAGTGGGTTTCAATTCCGACAAATGTTCTTCCGTCAAAGCTATTAGGAAGAACATTCTATCCTGGATCATCTTTGTTGTTTATCCTTGACTGGTGGTTCATGAGTTCTGATGCAGCACATCCTCGTTACTTGTTCAAGGCTTATACAATTATCCCGCATTCAAGATCAAGGTCCTATTGCTGCGGCACTGTCAAATAACTATAAATACCTTTGATATCTACACTAGTTTTGATCCCTATTCAATCTTGGAATAACATAATAAATATATTCAGTTCTAATTGTATTTACTCTGTCTATATTTCGTTATTCTAAACAACAACACATTACAATACCCTTGACATTTACTTTAGTATCTGTCATCTCTTAATTTAGAGCATTTAACCCTTGCTGTCATCATGTTAATACTATTATTATGCATGCTTATCTGCTGATGGTAGCATGGTTTGATTGAGATGACATTTATTTTGGTCTTTATTTATGATGGGAATCTAGTCTAGTTCACTTCAAATGTTACTCAAAAAATCAAAGTCTTATGGCTATTGCTCTTGCATTGATCAAACTACAACAGCATTTGCCAGATATCACAATGGCAGCACCCAATGCTCTCTATCACGACTAACACTAGTATAAGCTAGTTCATGTATAAAAGTACTTTTTTTTTATCAAATTCAGGATTTTCAGTTCATCTTTATACAAGAATAAAATAAAGTTGGTTTCTATTGTACTTTGATTGTTACTTTATTTTTTTTCTTGTGGAATCTGTTAGTAACCTAACTTCACTACAGGGACCACAAGGAACACTGGTTGCTATAGTTTTTGCTCTTTCCCAGACGATATTCCAAAATTTCACAATATAATCTTTCGTTATCTGATGAAAGCCCTCTGTTAATCACCTACAGCTGCAGATCTGGCTCTTCTGAATATGATTCACGTCTGCAGTTGCGGAAACAGCCCATTTTGGGCAAACTGCATGCTTGCATTGTCTCTTATTGCTCAAATGTATGCAAATTACAGCAAAATTTGGACGCCTTTAAGCTGTAATTTCTCGTGTTAGAAGTCGTTGTAGGCTCGCAGAATAGCATCAAACGATTGCTCTCGTTTATCATCAACTTACTGATGGCTTTGCTCAATTTTCTTGGGATCGTCAAAAATCGACCAGAAAGCATGAGGTAGCCCTCATGGTTTTCAACGAAAATCAAACGATCGCCTTTTTGACCTCAAAATGAAGACTTCTATTATGGTACATATTAGATCAAAATGTGTCTCTCGATCCAATGCAACCTCAGACACTTTAATTAGAAGACTTTTGTATGCAAAATCTCAACGTTTTCGTCAAAAACCTGATTTCATATTTTCAAGAATTGCTCAATGAATTTAATCAAAACATCTATTTTATTTAGCACCATTAGATGCGCCATAAAAAGTACGTCAAGAAAGCTTAAGGGCGTATGGAAGGATCACCACCGTTTTATAGTCAAATCTGACAAGATGGATCAAACAAGTCGAAATTGAGCAGAATTTGGCCAATCTAAATCAGAATGTCCAGTGGAGCGTTAATCAATTTTGGCTAGCAAAACGCTCTCGCATCAAGGCAATTGATGATGCTGGAGCTAATAAGAAATGGATTGCAAAAAGCCATGTACTATGGCTTGGTGTGTCCGTTTTGTTTTGTTTCTTTCTGTAAATTCATTTGACCGCTAAGATTTGCCCATTCTAATGCGACTACTATACAAAGTGCGACATTGTCGAAACTATACAACATTGCACATCATGCCCCGATTCAAATGTGAGTTGTATTATTATCGTGATTAATGAGATGTTGGAATTAGTTGCTATATAAAAGTATGCTGTTTTGTGCGAGGAATCGAAATACTCTTCAACTTTCAATTCAGAATTTTAAAAGTGGAATTTCATATCATGTGAGGAGTCTTCTAGTGCAATGATTCACTTTCAAAGAGTCGCTCGAGTAACTTGAGTGGACCTGACCATGTCTTGCCAATTACAAACGTATATCAACAACAAACCAAAGTTTATTTCTACTAAATTGTGTATTTCTTAATTGATAGACTTTACATAAGCCATGAACTCACGATCCTGAACCAATCTCTTCAAGCTTTTTGTATCAAGCTGGATAACTACATCAACACTGTTGGCTTTGTAAGGCATTACCGTAATAAGCGGGATTGGAGAAGTATCCACAAAACTTCGAAGACAAAGCACCTGCCCATGGCCGATATCATAGTTGTTTACAAATCTTGACCAATCTGAGATACCGATACCACCATGACCTAAGCGACTGATAGGACTGACAATTTCTTCAACGTTTTCGCTATTATTAATGTAGTATTCCAAGGATTCCATGTAAGGCACAGTCATGGAGCGAATTCCCTTGCCCAACTCCCTTGCAACGTGGAATAAGCCTTTATCAAGCGCTTCTTTGGCAGTGAATGGCACAGGAACAGGTCTATCATAGCCAAAACACCGTCAGTAGATGTGTATGATAGACTCTATGCATATACTTACACAATGTAATTTCCGAAATAGTTGATCATATTCTCATCAGGGTGAAAATGGCGTTGACTGACAATGCAAAGCAAATCTGCCAACTGATCAGGTTGATCTCTTCTAGCTTTGATGATGGCCCTATGGATCATTGCTGTCAAGACTTCAAACTGTGTCAATTTCACATTAGGCTCGTTTCCAGATTCGATGACACTCTTCTTTAGTTGATTGAGAGCGTTCTTGTCGAATTCAAAAATGAGTTTCTTGGAGGGAGCAGGCTGAATAGTGGGAGCAGGTGCTTCTCCAACGGGATAGCGAGGATATAAGATGCTGTGATCCACATTGGGTAGAGGCTTTACAGGCTTTCTCATCTTGTCAGTGTAGATACAGATTTCGTCTTCCTCCAGGCCCTCTCCACGACAGATACGTACAAATTTATCGAGCATTTGTGTCAAACAAATGCCATCTGCAATCTTGTGGTGAGCTGACATGGCAAGGGCGCAACCACCATTTTTGGTAAAAGTCAAGCGAGTACCGAGCAAAGCAGAGTCTCTGCCAACGTATTTCTTGATAGGGATCAAGTCCTCATAAGGCACCACATTGTATGAAAAGTTGCTCTTTTTCCATTGTTGAAAATCATCTGCGGAATCGCAAACTTCAAACAGAGCACCTTTATCAAAGTGTCCAATCTCGTATCGGCCATTCTCCTTTTTGATCAATCGGCCAGTGTAGGGGTGATGAAGATTCAGAGCTTCCGCCAACTTGGATCTGAACCAAACTGGGTTCATAAAATGAGGGTCGTTCCTTGTGTTTTCGAAAAAGACGATGAATTTGATGTAAATGTGGGACGTGACAAGGCTGAAGCCTTCGGGAGCGGGAACATTGCTTGATGTGAGGCCTTCTTCAACTGTAATGAACGATCTGTGCTTGGGTGGAAGTGGAACCATGATGTGTGTGTGTGTGTGTGTGTGTGTGTGTGTGTGTGTACGTGCAAATACTATAACTTTGAGTGTTATCAAGCGTATATATAGGATTTCAGTCGGCACATGCTACGGTTGCAGA
The DNA here is from genome assembly GCF_035048745.1 of Mucor velutinosus. NCBI lineage: Eukaryota > Fungi > Mucoromycota > Mucoromycetes > Mucorales > Mucoraceae > Mucor > Mucor velutinosus. The sequence goes on from NW_027041921.1 coordinate 977,558, forward strand.
TATCTGATTTATTAACATGCAGAATAAAGGGGTAGAGTCTATATTAAAAGATAATGTAAGTGTGTTGCGGATGGATTGATTTACTTGCGCGAAATTGCAAGGTTCAGTTGTTTCAGATTGCTCATTGTTTGCGTAATTTGTGAATAGCTGTTCCACCACAATTTGTACAACGGCTTATAAATGTTTTCTAGATCGGACAAGTCCTGCTGAATGTCGATATCCCAAGGCTTTGTCAGAATATAATGCACGTTTTTCACCTGATTTACATCCCACATGGGTTTATGCGCCCATTGCAGTGTCTTGAGAGCATTGTATACATACGAAATTGGTTCCCATTTCCCCTTGAAGATCTCATTTAGAAAGTCTTGATCGGGAAAAGGGTAAATATTTAGATCCGGAATACTGTTAAGATAGGTGACCATGGCATCAAACTTGTTGGTATCCGGAGTTAGTACAATGAGGCCGCTATTGAAATAATCAGCTTTAACACCAATGGGGGTAGGATCGGTGCACGCCGTGGCATCTCGTCCAGTGTATGCGCAGTTCTCGGGAATCCATGAAGCAGGATAGTGTTTGATCTTTTGAGGATTGCACACACACGCATAAGCAGCAGCCACCCAGTCCTTGTTTGGTAAATGCATGTGAAATAGCTCATCCATATTTTGCAAAGGCAACATATCGGCATCCAGCAAGACGAGTCGGTCATAATCATCCTGGTTCCATACAGCTAGTTTTGTCCATGTCTCTGCAAACCGCTCGGATTTATACTCTACACTGCCCATTGGATGAATTGGATCCACAGGCTTCATAATACAGCCAATGTCAATTAAGGTTTTGATGACCTCAGGGACCACAGATGGCGTATACAACACTAATAATGGATATTCACTCTTGTGTGAATCATGCAGAGCGTGTTTGAGAGCAATGACCCCTTTGATGTAGTCATTGGAGCTTGTAAGCACCACAGCCCAAGCAGCCTTGATTCTATTAGCAGTGACCATGAGGAAAAAAGTGATATATATATATATATATATGTAAAGTTAAAGAGAGAAAAGAGAGAGAATTGGAGTGACCCACAATGAGGTTTTGTAACCTTATAAATAAGTAAGCGAGTTGAAACATTTTCATGTCAGGAAGTTGGTTGTTGCGGATACTCAAAATTGAGATGGGTGATAGGCATCATAGTCGTCCTGTGTTGTGCAATACTTTCTTTCTACAGAAGCACAAAAATAATGAAGTTGCTTGGTTTTTATATTACAAGGTAAACAGAGACAATGATACAGTAGATGTACCATGAAATGACTCAGCAAATGTAACAGTCTGCTCGTTGCAATCGCATCTGCACTCAACATCCAAGGAAAAATCATACCAAATACTGTGTTGGAGGGTAATGTATCTCATCTTTCACCTGTAAATCGTATATAGAAATATATATATTTATATATATATTTATATATACTCACTCGCATCATAGACGTGTCAAAAATCGACTCCTCCACCACCAGAATTGTCCTTAATGGCGCACAATACACAGCTCATATTCAATCAAACGGGGAATTCAACATGTAAGACAGTTGGAGATGTGTTTATCTCTCCAAGACTAACAAACACACAATTCACCAGCCCTCATGTTCAGCCCGGCTCTTATTTGTTAGAAGTTCAAAGCATCGAGCACGTCTACCCAAAGATCCGAGTCGATATCAATGAGGAGAACCAAGTACAAGCAGCTTACACGGGACTCGGTATCGACTGGAATCAACGAGGTTATTCGGTTGTCTATCCATTAGAGATTCAAGCCAAGGCAGAAGCAGAATACTTTATGGTAAGGAATCCACTTTTAAATTAGGCGTCCCCCCTTTCTCCTAATGCAACACTTGTTGTAGCAACGTCAAGGGTTCAATATCATGGGCATGTTCAAGAACCCAATGATGCTCATGATGGGCGCCAGTGCCATCATGATGTTCTTTATGCCTAAAATGATGAAGTCTCTGCAAAATATGGATCCTGAAGCAGCAAATGAGATTAGCAAATCGCAAGCCGATGCACAAAAGATGCTGTCAGACATGCCTAGCTTATCTCAAATGTTTGCTAAACGCTAACAAACACACTGTACATTTAAAATATGGCTGTAAAAGCATATATATATATATATATATGCCGTTTTTCATCTACTTTAATTAAATAATGTTATTAAAGTCTGAATCGCAATTCTGCTTGATGTTCCAGTATCTAACAGACAACGAGCGCGTGAGTGTTTTGTGCTTGTATGTTTGCGCGCGATACTTACAGTAAATGCTGTGTTGTCTTGGTGTATGTCACCTTGTTGGAGCAATCACTGGTTTCGTACGGCCCAGAACATACAACTAGAGCCACGAACTAAGTATACCATTCTGCTACATGCGCATTTGATAGCTCTACATACTCATTTCTTGGATGATATCGTTTTCCAGCCAGTATTCATCGCCTTCATGCTACATGAATCATACATTATGCTCAATGGCGTATCGAGACAATGCCTAATGCACCTACCACATAGCCATCTTGAATATCAGGCGCATGGACAATGTCGTCTCCTTCCTGAACATATCTGCGTACATCAAGATCATGCTCCTTAAAGTAAGCAGCGTACTTGTAAGAGCCCACCCTGGCTTTGCCAAACAAATGGCCAGACAGATTCGTAGAGTTAACAAGCTCATGACGATGGTTCAGATCAGCCACAAGGAGCGATCCCACACCAGCCCCAAATGAATGTCTATTATACAAATGTATCAATGCATTTTGTACATCACGACACTATGGCAACTCACCCTGTCACATCCACCTTGTAGTCTGGTGTCAGCAAAAGCTGGTCGTATAGAGCTGTGTGCACAATCTGATAGATGTCGTTTTCTGCTGCTAAAAGGCCTACGTGTTTTTTCATCCTGTTGAGAATGCATTCAACGCTCATCCCTTTCATACAAACCTTGCTGGACTTTGGCTCCTTCAATGAATGGATGGTTAGTGAATTTGACATTGTAGGTCTACTTGAGCTGTCAGTATACACAGTCGCCTGATCGATGAGTCCTACTAGAGTACTTGCCGTAATCTTGTTCCTGAGGGATGAAGCGCCTCTCACGAGCACGTAAATTGTCTTTTTCCTACATTTGCGTATGAATGAATACACTCTTCAGCAGCATATCCAACTTACTGATGTGATAGCACGACATAGCCTGCAACGCCCATTGGAAACGTGTTGAATGATCTGATAACCTGGCCATCAGGCAAGTAAGTATCACAAAGTTCCCCACAGTCCCATTTGTCAAAGCTGGCTCTGCAATTGGATGTTCTGCACAAAGCAGCATGAAACTGAGCATTCAGGAACTCTGGCGAGGTGTTGTTATACCGACGTACATCTCGAGCAGGCGGCACTAGATTGTACTCATCAATCCTGCGTCTAAACTCGAAGCCAATTTGATCGTACACATTGGAGCTCACATCGGATTCTCCATTGCTAAAGTAGATGATTGGCCATGAAGCATCGGGACCAGCACTTTGTGTTCTAATGCAGAGAGCTGAATGCAGGGCGGCGCTGATGAGCAGCAACTGAGTGCAGGATTTGAGCATGTCTGACGATGGGTAAAGGTGGAGAGAGAGAGAGAGAGAGAGAGAGAGAGAAAGAAAGAGACGAGATCCAACTACATCAATGAGCTTTATGGGTTCGTTTGAGGAATGTAGAATGATCTATTGTAATATACGTTTGGTTGTACAAGAGCTAGATGCGCGGATGTCTAATATCTCCACACATTAAAGTCTGGGGATTTGTTGGGCCATCATCATCTTTTATTTACATTTTCTCATTCTTTGCAATAGACTATGTTTGCTGCCATATCCAGTCAATCATTTCGATCAGCCCTGAAGCCCTGGTCTAAAAATAGCTTGCTGTCATTCACTGCTGCCTCTGCTACAGCAGCTGTTAGGTTTCAATCTACATGGGCAAAGCAGATTCAAGGCACTTCATTGACCGAGGATTCTCTTCATGTCAAGTGGGCCAATCAAGCAAGCACCTATAGTTTTCTGTGGTTGAGAGACAACTGCCAGTGTCCTCAATGCTTGCACCCCTCCAGCCGTCAAAAGCTCCACTCCTCGGCCGACATTCCCCTCGACATCAAGCCCATTGACTTCAAGATCCTGGGCGAGGAAGCCGAGATTACCTGGAATCAACCTTTAAGACATCGCTCGAATGACACAGATTCACATGTCAGCCGATTTCCTCTTGAATTCCTCAAGCGCTATGAATCAAGCAAATCCAGCGAACAGTTTCGATTCAACCACTTGGTGCCTCAAACATGGAAAGCCAATGACTACAAATTAGACTGGGTATCGTATGATGATTACATGAATACAGATGAGGGCCTTCATACGGTAGTTCAACGTTTGTACAACAAAGGACTCGTGTTCCTCAAGGATGTTCCTTTAAAGGACGAAGCCTGCACTCAAGTGGCAGAGAGGATCGGCCCTATCCAAGAGACATTTTACGGCAGAGATTTTGATGTCAAGAATGTAGCCAAATCCATCAACATTGCTTACACTAGTTTATACCTCGGTTTTCATATGGATCTTATGTAAGTCGAATTCACACACAACGTTTATCCGTAAGACTAAAGCACAGTGCCAAATCTGCAGGTACATGGATAGTCCTCCTGGCATTCAGTTGCTACACAGTTTGCAAAACACAGTGACAGGCGGTGCCAGCATCTTTGTGGATTCCTTCCGTGCAGTAGAATTGCTAAAAGAAAAGTATCCCCAAGACTATGAGATCCTCCGAAAGACACCTGTCACTTTCCACTACCTCAACAATGGCCATCACATGTATTACAAGAGACCGACTATTGTTACTGGCGAGTCTCAAAGTGGGCCTGCCTGGGAGAGCCATGTGAATTACGCTCCTCAATTCCAGGGACCAATGGATGATTTGACACCAGCAGAATCCATCAAGTTTTACGGTGCTTTCCAAAAGTTTGCTGATTTCATTGAAGATGAATCGCTTCGATACCAATTGACATTGCAGCCTGGACAGCTCGTCATGTTTGCTAATCGCAGAGTGTTGCACGGCAGAACCTCGTTTGATCCTGCTAGTGGAGATAGACATCTCAAGGGTACCTATTTGAACTTGGATTCCTTAAAGGACAAGCTCAGAGTCCTGAATCAAGCCTATGGCTATGATCCCCGTGTATAATAAAAAGAAGTGTGTGTACCTGATATTTTGCTATTTATTGCTTTTGGAACTTTGCTTGAGCAAAGATTCTGTCTATTCTCTTTTCCATACCACGGTTGATGGTCTCTCTATATATGTACTGACAGTCTATTGTTTTGAATTGCTCTGCTTCAAATCTGGCTTGCAGGTCTTCTTTGGAGAAAAAGTAGCTCATGGTGCCGTCATGACGCACATAGAAATTGCTGTCGAGTCGCTTATCCGATGCTGCACTGAACTTGATTTGCGCTTCGTCGTAGATGCCATAATCTCGGAACAGCACATGTCCTCCAGGCTTCAATACGCTGTATATATTCTTGATGGCCGTGCTCATCTTTTCTGGCGGAATGGCTGAGAAGACGAAAATGGCAGACACCTAGCGAAACGAGTGAGCAAGTGCTTACAAGCAGGATGATGACAACTTACCAAATCCAGCGAGTTGGCAGGGATAGTGTCTGTCAATGCATCAGCTGTCAAATCGCACACAAATGCTTTGCATCGATCCTCAGAGTAATGCTCGTTTGATTTCACCATGTCCACAGCACGCTTAGAGAAATCACACGCATAGATAAACATGCGGGGATTGTCTGCTAGCAGAGGAAACACAAAGTTGCCCACACCACATCCCACTTCCAGGCATTGCTGTTCTTTGGTTTGATCTGCAAGCTCTCTGAATTCACGATCTGTCCAATGACGATCTAATAGACGTAGGCTGTTAAGGTTTGATGGCGCTGTGCATTTCATTGTGTAGGTGTGTCTTTACCTTTAAAGAACTTTGTAGTATTGCGCTTGTAGAACAGATCCCAGTTCTTTGCAGCTTCTTTCTTGTATTTGGACTTCCAAAATGCTGGCACTTCCTTCTCGTCTTTAGAGATGGCTTCCTGGGCTCTTTGGATCAGCACATCCAAGCGCTCGGGGTCGATTTCGTTGTCAGGGCGACGCTCTGGCTGGTTATCTGATTGACTCATGTAAGAGGAGAAACAGAGAGTAGAAAACTCTTTTTTTTTTAAAAAGGGAAAAAAGAGGCTTATTCATGTCAATCTGCTGCTTCGCTGATCTAATTTATTCAAGAACAAAGCTCGTTGGTGCTTGGGTTATGCAAAGGCCATATAGAGATATACACGCTGCTGTTGCTTCATGAACTGGATGTACACCTCGAGACATGTTGCCTTATATAATATCCCCCTTTCATGTTGATGACGTGATATCCATTCAATGTTGTAGCCATAGTAAAAGAGACGGGATGAGTCTGTGTTCTGTTGCTGCATATCTATTTTTCTTTTTTCTTTCTTTTTATTATACCATGGAGTCTGTTCACTTCAATCTAGCTACTCATCCGGTGAAAGATACCATCAAATTACTGACAACATTGCTGGAGAAGATTACCCACAACAATGATCGACTGCATCCTGACACGAACAGCGATGCTCAGCAGCCGCAAAAGTCTCGCTCGTATACCTGCTTCCACGCTCGCTCTATACCCAGCATCACCATCCATGCCTATTTCACTCGTATCCTCAAGTATTGTCCCTGCGCCAATGAATGCCTGATAGCCATCCTTGTCTATTTCGACCGTATGACACAGCCTGACCCTAAATTGGGCCTCAAACCACTCCATATCGATTCGTACAATATCCACAGACTGATCATTACAGGTTTAATGATATCAAGCAAACTGTATTCTGATGTGTTCTTCACAAACACAAGGTATGCCAAGGTAAAGTATAGGCACATCACAAGACTATCGCCATGGCCACTGTTGACGATAAGCGTCCAAATTGTAGGTGGGTGGATTGCCTGTTACTGAATTGAATGCCTTGGAATTAGAGTTTCTACGCTTGAACAATTACAGCCTGTTTGTGGATATTGATATGCTGCAGTCATATGGAGATAATTTGCTGGAGCTGTGGCATCAGACGCAGGATTTGGAGTCGCTGCTAGTAAGAGAAGTGGTGCACAAAGAACAAGATCATCACCATGGCAGTAGCATGGATAGGCCATTCAGTCGACTGACGATCAAGGACTCCAAATCGAATGATAGTAGCACACCCACTACGCCCACGACGCCAGCTGCCGTAACTGATGATGACATGGATAAACAATGGCTGTATAGCAGGCAGAATTATGGTTTGAATCATCATGCTGGAAATGGATAAGACACGACTACTGCTACTACTACCATATACTACCACATTTTACTTACTATTTTATATCACACACACACATATATATATATATATATCTATCTATCATTATTTTCTTTTAGAGTATAAAGCATTTCTTTTCTGATCTTCCACAAGCACGCATTCAATCAAAGTTTGATTTGGTTCAAATGCTAACATTCCAAAAATTTGAATTATTGGTCGTGTTTGTTACTCATATTCAAATGCTTCGAAACTGTATGCTTTTCATGTCAATGTTTGAGCGGCCATCTATAAATACGGGTCTGATTTTTCATCGATGTTCTCTGCGCAATTAGCATGATTTTCCGCATTTTGATTATTCTCCTGCTGTCCACAGCAGCCTTCCAATGTCAACAGCTTCCATCGCCATCCGTACAGGGCATAAATCCCACCTTGGACGCTTTCAGCACACTGGCCCCCATCATGGACACAGTAGTTAATCTCGCTCGCCTGGCAGATGACTTGTTGGGATCCATGAGCTATCATCGAGCGCTTGGAAAAGAGGAATCGAATCTCCCCACGGCGTCCAAGACTTATACCTACAGCAACACATCAGACGTGTACCAAGAAGCTGTGATGTACGCTCAATTATGTGCTGCCTCTAATTGCAAGGCAAGCTATGACAAGTGGGATTGCGGAAAGTACTGTAACTCGACTGTGCCTGACGGTGTGGTGATTCGTGCATTTGCCACACATCCTTTAGGTGTACATGGATACGTGCTTCGATCTCAAAAGTGGGTCTTTGTCTGTTCGAATAAGGCTGTATGACAACTGACTCTTCCCGTCATTCTAGAGAGAAAAAGCTGTATGTCATGCTCAGAACAGATTCATCCATCCGCGACAAGATTTTGGTAACAAATTAGTGCTTTTGGTCAGCGAGTGGTAAAGTGTACTGATAAGCTATTTCAAATAGAACCTGCAGCGAAAACTCGTACCTCATCCTCGAATTCCTGGCGCAAAGGTACAGCTTGGTTTGCTTAGTTCCATGATCAATATAAGAGATATTGTATACCGCACCATCAGAGATCAATTGAAACTGCATCCGGATTATCAAGTCAGAGTCGCAGGGTAATTGTAAAGTAAAGTTTGTTTGTAAAAAGTGCAAACTAAATGTACATTTCCTAGTCATTCCTATGGTGCAGGCATCGGTTCCTTATTGACAGTTGATTTAGCGCAACGTCTTCCACAGCTAAATAGTACGAATCTTGCTGCTTATCTATTAGGTAAACCTCGAGTAGGCAATCAGGCGTATGCAACCTATGTAGCTGAAAAAAAAATTACAATCAAGCGTTTTGTTCAAGTAGCAGATGGCAAGTACTGTCAGTTTGAGGATAAAGTACCTGTTGACTGAACATGATATACAAATAGATCTTTCGCATTTACCGAGCATTGCTGATGGATACGCTGTAAGTTGATTTGCTTGATACCAGAAACTGTTTATTGACTAGTATTATTTAGCATGAGGGCGACGAATACTGGCTAAGTTCTAACAAGACACAACAAATAGGTAAGACAGTATGCAGACGAATGAAGCTTTGACTTTTGTGCACTGACTCGTGTATAGTGGTTTGCCCTGGACCTTATGAGACAAAGAGTTGCTCGAGCAGTCTGAGCTATGGAGAGGCAGATGATCATTACACGTAGGTATCTATATAGAGTTCCTGATACAACACTAATCCTTGCATTGGACAGCTATTTCGGCATATCTCAAACTTGTGAAGATAATATATACAATGTATACTGATGTATGTCCGTCCTGTTGGGAGTACACTTGTTACCATATAAATTCATGCATTCTTGATGGAATAGAGTTAGCACTTGCTTTTGAAAGGACACGTTTAACGTTGTTCGATCATGTGTTTAGAATGACTATTATTTAATTTAGACATTTTGGCATTTAGACATTTGCGTGATCTGCATATGAGTTGCTTGTTCGATCTTGACCAAATGGCGAAGTGTTTATACAAAATTACTTTATTTTAATTAGATGAATAGATCAACAATAATATACAATGCTTTCGATGAAAAGGGGGTAAATGACTTCAATGGATTAATTGAAAAAAAAAAGAGGGTCTAGAGTTTAGAAACGCAAATCCCATCCAATCTTGGGACCCAACTTGGGCAACACTTCAGTGACAGTGTGCATGTCCTTATCACCTCTACCGGAAAGACAGATAACAATATCCTTATCCTTGGGAAGTTCAGATGCTAACTGAAGAGCAGCATAGACAGCGTGGGCAGATTCCAAGGCAGGAATGATACCTTCCAATTGAGTCAACTTCTTGAAGCCAAGCAAACATTGAGCATCGTCAGCGACACGATATTCAGCTCTACCACAATCCTTCAAGTAAGCGTGCTCAGGACCAACACCAGGATAATCTAAGCCAGCACTGACAGAGTGAGTTTCAATGATTTGACCCTTGGGATCTTGCAAGAGATAGGTACGAGTACCGTGGAGAACACCGGGAGTACCCTTGGTAAGAGTAGCAGAGTGCTTCTCGGTATCTACACCATCACCGCCAGCTTCAACACCCACGATGCGGACAGACTCATCATTGACAAAGGGATGGAACATACCAATAGCATTGGAACCACCACCAACACAAGCAACAACAGCATCAGGCAACTTACCAGCCTTTTCTTGCAATTGACGCTTAGTTTCCTTACCAATGACAGATTGGAATTCACGAACAATTTGAGGGAAAGGATGAGGACCGATGGCAGAACCAACAAGGTAGTGAGTGGTAGAGACATTGGCGACCCAATCACGCATGGCTTCGTTGATAGCATCCTTCAAGGTTCTGGATCCGGTTTGAACAGGGACAACAGTAGCACCCAACATTTGCATACGGAACACGTTCAGGGCTTGACGACGGCAATCCTCCTCGCCCATATAGACAATACACTCCAAACCAAACTTGGCACAAACGGTAGCAGTAGCGACACCGTGTTGACCAGCACCAGTTTCAGCAATAATACGCTTCTTACCCAGACGCTTGGCAAGCAAAATTTGACCTACTGCATTGTTGATCTTGTGGGAACCGGTGTGATTTAAATCTTCGCGCTTCAACCAAATCTTGGCTCCTCCAGCATCTTCAGTTAAACGGTTAGCAAACTGAAGTTGAGAAGGACGAGAGATGTAGTCGTAGTAAGATTCGAATTCTTCCTTGAATGCAGGATCAGCCATAGCATCCTTGAAACAAGTTTCAAGTTGTGTGAGACAGTCCACAAGGGCTTCAGGCACATAAGCGCCACCAAAGGTACCGAAACGAGGATCCATTTGGTAAAAGTTCTTGATATCATCAGGAGAGAAAGGGCCACGACCAGCGGCATCGTTGACTTCGATATCAGCAAGAGGAGCATCGGTGCCAGCAATGGTTTGAACAGGCTCAGTGCGGCCGGTAACTTCAGCAGCATATCTTTCCACAACAGCAGCTACCTTTTGTTTTTGTTCCATGGCTTCTTTGATGACAGTAATGATACGAGAACCAATAACGACACCTTCAGAATGAGCACCTACTTCGACAAAGTGTTCGCGAGTGGAGACACCAAAACCGACGGCCAAGGGAGCTTGGGTATATTTCTTGACACGAGCAATGATAGCAGGCAACTCTGAGCTGACGGTATCCTTGGCACCAGTGACACCCATACGAGAGACGACATAGATGAATGAATCGGCAAGCGTAGCAAGTAACTTGATACGAGCTTCAGTGGTGGAAGGAGCGATGAGAGGAATATAAGACAACCCATACTTGTAACAGACACCACGGAAAACATGAGACTCCTCAGGAGGCAAATCCACCAAAATAAAACCATTGACACCAGCCTCCTTACAATCACGTACCATCTCGTCTTCACCGTATGCAAGAATAGGGTTGTAGTAACCCATGAAAACGACAGGTACCTTTAATCCTTGAGCACGGGCATCACGCACCATTTGAAGGCACATTTTGATATCGGTTTGGTGCTTGAGGGCGATCTACATTGTGTGTACAACATGAGTCACTCTGCTACTCATTGGTGCATTAAAGAGAGATCTCGTCCAACTTACAGTACTGGCATATTGAATAGTAGGTCCATCTGCAATAGGATCGGTAAAGGGAATACCTACAATACACGATTCATGAGCACCCAAGCACACACATAACAACAAACAACAACTTACCCAATTCAATGACATCGGCGCCACCTCTTTCCAAGGCTAATAAGCTCTCTACAGACTCTGCAGGACTGGGATAACCAGCAGTGAGGAAAGTAACAAATGCAGGACGATCTACAAGATTCAATTAACTTCAAGGTAATCATACCAGGTACTGTTATTTGTGCTTACTTTGTTCTTTAGCAGTTGTAAATGCGTTACGAAGTGCAGCAGACATGATTTATGTAAATGTCAAAGTGAGAAAAAGTTGGTTAAAGCAAGATAATCTAAATTTGAAGTCCTGTCTATTTAAACAATCCGGAAAATATGGATCGTTGTTACAAATGTCAATTTGATTGGGGGTTGAAATGAGTCAGGATGGATATTGGTAGCATTTCGCTCTTAAGTCCTGGCTACCGAACCATTTCGCTGTAATCTCCTGTGCACCAGCTCTAAACCTTATTCCCTCTAGACCAGCTCTAAGGCCTTAAATCCGCTAGACCGTTGACTATTTTGTCTGCCCGCTTAGTTCTCTAAGCTTGATTGATGCAAGCTTTATTTCAAGAGATGCAGGCCAAAGTGCCGAATGATGCTGGCTCTTGCCTGTGCAGTGCTATAATAAAAAATCCGTATAGAAGTCTAGATTATACCAAGTTGCTTCCTTAGGACGGCGCCAGATGATGTTCTACGACATGTTTGAAAGATCATTGACAAGTGCTAATCGATTGCTAACGAATGATCTGCGATCTAGATATGCTTTAAATGTCAATATTATCATGTTCAAGATAGGCATAGCGAGAATAAAAATTTTGGCTAGGACTCTTTATTAAATTAGCGACAATTAAATTTATATGTTTGACATAAGAATGCACAGCAGAGTCAAAAATTAGTAGTCGGGCTAACTGATAGCACTTTCAATGCGTACTTCCCTTCTTATGAGCTTCCCAAATTATCGATTTTTAAAAGGTTTTTATTACTTGCTCCGCGTAGACAATAGTAGCAGGACTACAACCAAGCGGCAGGCGCAATTTTCTGTGACAATATTATATATGTTTAGACAAAGTATGAGAACGATTTAAAAGAGGGACTATTATAGGCTGGCATGAATGAGATCTTCATTGACCATCTTTTGGATGTCGAGTCGGATACTATTCAGCACAGCGGCGGGAGCGAAGGAAGTTTGATCGAAGATAAGACGATAGTGAGCCTTCCAAATGTTAGACATCGCAATGATGACTATATGATGGGAGGAAGCACGAGGCCGCTGACTATATCGAATATTGTAAAAGTCGAGAGTGAGGAGGGAATGGCGGATATCATCAGTGGTTACCGTGGGCCAGAGGAACTCAGAGATAATACCCTGCCAACCAAATTATCGATTGTCTTCACTAGAAGGCATTTTGCTAGCCAAAATTGATTAACGCTCCACTGGACATTCTGATTTAGATTGGCCAAATTCTGCTCAATTTCGACTTGTTTGATCCATCTTGTCAGATTTGACTATAAAACGGTGGTGATCCTTCCATACGCCCTTAAGCTTTCTTGACGTACTTTTTATGGCGCATCTAATGGTGCTAAATAAAATAGATGTTTTGATTAAATTCATTGAGCAATTCTTGAAAATATGAAATCAGGTTTTTGACGAAAACGTTGAGATTTTGCATACAAAAGTCTTCTAATTAAAGTGTCTGAGGTTGCATTGGATCGAGAGACACATTTTGATCTAATATGTACCATAATAGAAGTCTTCATTTTGAGGTCAAAAAAGCGATCGTTTGACTTTCGTTGAAAGCCATGAGGGGTACCTCATGCTCAAGGGTTCTTGAAGAAACTCACCGTATCCAGACAGAATCAACGTCAATTGAAACAACTGAGGCATCCAGTTACTCAAGAATTGCATTCTGATCAAGGTACTATGAGCGAGATCGCTGGCAGCTTTTACACGAATTTGTACACACCAAATTCACCCGATGCCAGATCAATGCGGTTATTGTTGGATCAAATCACACCTGACATGCAACTTGACGGTGAACAGCAATCACTCCTCGAACTACCAGTAGAGCTAGATGATTTGTTGTTTGAATGTAAAAGATCGCCTAAATTTGCGTCTCCCGGCAGCAATGGCATCCCTTACCAACTCCTCTGGCTGATTCTCTCATCACCACGGTCTACAATGACGCACTCACCAAAGGCATATTTCCTGCGTCCTGGAACGTCTCCCTCATGACAATCCTCTACAAGAAAAATGAACCCAATGACATGGCAAATTATAGACCTATCTCCCTCTGCAACACTGACTACAAACTCTTGACACGTTTGCTTAATCATCGAATGATGGAAGTCGCTAAGCAACTGATCAACGAAAACCAAGCGGGCTTCGTACCTGGGCGGTTCATTGCCCAAAACGCTCTGCGGTGTCAGGTCATAATGGAAGATGCTGAACGAACCATGAACTTGGCCAAGAAGAACAATGTGATACACCAAATGCCCAAAGCAATTGGCCTTAGTCTTGATCAGGAAAAAGCGTACGATCGAGTTAACCTCTCGTACCTTCAAACTGCACTCATTACCTATGGCTTCCATGCTAATCTTGTTCGCTGCATCATTAACATGATGGGCCAAAATCTCTTGCGCATCAATGTGAATGGTTACTTTACCGATGATGTTCCCAAGCTGCGAGGCTTAAAGCAAGGTGGCCCCATTTCCTCTATTTTGTACAATTTGGCTATTGAACCCTTTCTGTGGTCAATTCTCTATGATCCATTATACCACGGCTATCAAATGCAGTATGCAACTGACCATCCCAACTATAATGCTAATGACCCTTTAGTTCATGTGCCAAAAATCCTATGTTACGCTGACGATGCTTTTGTATTTGTTCAAGACCTTCCTGATCTGGCAAGGTTCGAGTACCACTTAGATGTCTATTGCAATGCAACCCATGCCAAGATTAACTACAACAAGGTCGAAGCTATCTCGCTCTCTGGTCAAAACACATGGTCATATTGGCAAGCACGACTCTCAGAAATGGATATCACAAAATTCACATCCAACATGGATTCCAATCCAGTGATCTATCTCGGGTTTCCTCTGCTGCAATCGGTTCAACAACGTGAAGTATTTATCGGTGGTCTTGTCGACAATCTCCGGACAGCTACCAAAATCCACAGTGTAAGAAGTCTCTCCGTGGTTGGCAAAGCTACAGTGCTCAACAGTTTAATCTTGTCCAAATGCTGGTATGTACTACGAGTAACACCATTTGCTCAAAGTAATGTCCAAGCTATCCAGTCCATTTGTACCAAGTTTCTACGAAAAGGCATCTTTCCTGTTATTCCCTGGGCCACATGGACCAAGCCAAAGCCATTAGGTGGATTAGGTGTTCTGGATGTTGCCCTGCAACAATCGGCCCTATACTTTCGTTGGGTTCAACCGCTCCTCCATCCCTCTGACTCGCCCCACACCCTAGATCTCATGCTGGTCATGCTAGTGAATAAGCAAAATCAGAGTGCGTATGTGCAGGTTCCGTTGCTCTTTCCCCTCACACGAACCACTGGTCTCACTAAACAACGCACCAACACGGTAACAATGATCTAAAAATCAGTTGACCGCCTCAAACGCATCCATGAACCAGTTCACCTCAACATTGCTACCGCCTTAATCCTACCTGTCAAAGCCATTCTGCAGCCGTCTGTCACTGTCTCCAAAATGCCAATTAGGGCCACTCAGTTGCAAGTAAAGGATCTCTATCAACCCAATCCTGACCAACCTCTGCAACTCGAAGCACGAAAAGCACCAACCATCCTAGCTGACATTCGACGCGCTTGCAAGAAAATCCTGAAGCAAATCAACCAGAACAAAGTACCTATCCAACTGTACTTTAGCCTCATGCTACAACTTCCTCAGGATAGCACCAAACGCACAACCGACATCTCCTTCAAACCGTTCATTGACTCCTATGACCTCAACAGCCAGCAAGGCATCACTCGACAGATTTCAACCAGAACATTCCGCACAGCATGCATCGAGGCTCACACCTCCAGCATTGCCAGGTCCAATTGGAATTTCTTCTGGTCTCTGTCCCTGAACCTTGTCCACCGTAATGTCATCTATCGCTTCCTCACCCACACCATCCCGACCAAACGCCTGCTACACTACTTTGAGATAGCTGAATCACCTCTCTGCCCAATCTGTGGTAACGAAGAAAATGCTGTACACTTGCTTTTCCTCTGCTCCAGTAAGGTATCCATCTGGAAAGCTATCATCTTTGAATTCTTGTGGCCAACCGTTTCGATTGGTGATATTATCCAAGCCTGTTCCTCTCTTGACTTTGAAAACATCAAACATGTCTCCAAATCGTACACCACTGCTCACATGGTCATACTGGTAACACTTGGCAACATTTGGCGAGCTCAAGTTCGTATGATCTTTCACTCGACTCCATTTACATGGATCGATGTGGTCTAGCAGATCAAGAACGAGCTCCTTCAACTACATGCCCAAACTGAAATTCACAAACAATTCTAATTCTCTAATCACAATTGTCATCTATC
Source organism: Mucor velutinosus (assembly GCF_035048745.1). Taxonomy (NCBI): domain Eukaryota; kingdom Fungi; phylum Mucoromycota; class Mucoromycetes; order Mucorales; family Mucoraceae; genus Mucor; species Mucor velutinosus. The sequence continues at coordinate 993,659 of NW_027041921.1, forward strand.
ATCTGTTCCTGTCATCTATTGCTTTATCCTAAATATAATTGAATATCATATCAATTGCGCCCGCCTCTTGGTAGTGCCCTAGGGACCTACTTACACGGAGCAATCAATAAAAACATTTTTTTTTTTTTTTTTAAAAAAAAAGTACCTCATGCTTTCTGGTCGTTTTTTGACGATCCCAAGAAAATTGAACAGAGGCGTTAGAAAGCGAGTACTAGATGAGAGCAAATGTTTGATGCTATTCTGATGGCCAAAAAGCGCTTCTAACACGAGAAAATACGGCTCAATTGCGTCTAATCCTGCTGTGGTTTCCGTAAATTTGAAAATTCAGTGACAATACAAGTATGCTGCCTGCCCGTATACAAACGAATCTCATTAGTACCGATATATAGCACCTAGATAATTCAATGAGTTTCGGCATGGCATTTGGCTGTCGACAAGCAAATGGTACTTCCGTCAAGCATATATCATAAGCGCTGAAACTTATTCAGTAAGAGCACCTATTTACAGACTACTCATCTAAAGCGTGTGTAAATTGTGTACCAAGTACTTGTACAAGCAAGATCGATCTGTACAATCTGGTACAAGTTGGGAATTCACTAAGGTACAGAAAAGTTCTTTTGAATCATCAGATTTTTCTGAACGCGGGATACGCATACACACTACTCAACTTGCTACGACAATGTGCTCAAGGCATACACCCCAGTGCTTGCATGTAACGTAGCACGAATTAAGCAAAAAACGACCGACTTTTATGCATTGCAAGTACAGTGCTGACGGATACGGTTCGAGCAATGTATTGGGAATGTTCTCAAATGAAATCGGATTAGCAAAATCAAGGCAATGCCGATGGGCAGTATTGCCACCGAATGTTGTATTGTGTCTCGTTTAAATTTTCTGATGTCGATCTCGGATGAAGCTTTGTAGTCATCATTTGCCAAATGAACTCATTCATTGGCAACGCGTTTACCTTCGTAGTGAATTTCATATGAAAACAGGAAACCCATTGCAAACACAGCAATCGCTGTTGCATTCAATGGTAATCAAGCGTTATCTGTGTTCCTGTATTACGGATCACGCATACTTTTTGTGTCAATCAAATGACAGTGGATATTCAGAGCTAGTGGTCCTCGATAACTTCCTTTGATGGCAAAGAGTAGCATTTAAGGAATGCATTTATCAGGTGTTATGGTTTTTGGAATGTCGCTGTGCGATACAATATCGGTATAACTGTAAATCCGTAAACGATTGCTATTTCTGATTTGCGATATTTCGACGTATTCATCATTTGTGGTTTCAGGTATACTCTTTGCAAGTCTGCGTTTTCTGTACAAGCTACTATACACCTATTTTTGTATCTCAAGTATATTAAAGGTCAAGTGTGTACATCCTCCATCTTTGCATTAATGAATAGAGCTGTTGCTGGCCACGATACTGACAGAGTGCCTAGCAATTCAAGTGACAAAGAATACATCTAAACCTGAGTGCTGCCTATTACCTTAGTATACAGTTTTTATACCGATCAGGCTCGATATACTTTCAGAGCTCTTCCCCCCCTGAACGGGATTCAAATGGGTAAGCAAAGGTTATTATGTCTTGATACCTCGTTTGGTGCTGGAGATTTGCTTAGCTGTACTTGCTCATGTTCCCAAAGTGAGATGTACATTTCACGTTGGTAGGAAGCAGTGGATTCGATTATAAATACACTCTTAAATGAATTGAATCTTTTGATATAAAATGGGATAAGCATTGGCAAAGTGATCTTCAGCCAACACCTTACAGTATACTGTCGATCAAAATCATTTTTGCACTTTCCGTTGCTGCTGTAGCTAGCACATTCGCCTTCGACGTAGTTAACATTGCTGACTGTCTAAGACTACCTGTCAGAAATAATACGATAAAGGACGTTACTGGCCTGCGAGTAGACATCACAGTGATTGGAGGGTTAGGTGGCAGATATTGTGGACATCAATGAAAACATTGAATCATATCATGTGGCGCTGTTGCCATGAATTTGGATTACGAGTTGGATTGCACTGTTTCTTGTAAGCATAAATGTAAACGATGTGAGGATTCTACGGCCATAGGCATGAAACTTATGTTTTCTCTACCGTGTTTTAAAAAGACTGGAAGATGATTACCATTCAGGTTGGCAGCAACGATCAATGCGCATTGTGCGGCGGTATCATAGTGGATCATGTTACTGACGATGCATATGATAATTACGTAGAGGCGGCCATCAAGCGTGTCAAAGCAGAGATCCTAAGAGTCGTGGCTAATCTTTTTAAGCTGCTGCACTGTAATCAAGCATTCAGTCTCATGTAAACATCCATCTGATAGTTGCTAGATTCAAGGTTTCGGGTATATTCTCGCTTTCTGCTGGACAGGCTTACTGTGTACCTAACGGATATTTCAACAGTACAGACGTCAATTATGCAGAGAGCCTGGCAAAAATGTATGCCTTTTCTAACGGTAAGCTATATGTAGCGAGCAAGTGGTATTGATTGCTAAAACATCAGTAGCATTGAACAAATATTTGATTTTCTCGAATAGCAATTGTATGGTTACATGTGTCCCAGCGTTCTTCTCTGCTTACGATGGTACAAATACCCCACAAGTGATTCTCCCTGCGTGGAACAAATGAGCTCATTTGTTACGCTATAAAGCTAATATGTACCGCTGTTCCTAACATTGAATATGGAGCTATTCTTCTTTTACAGTATAGTGAAAATGCCTTACTCATCTTGAATCCCACATACCATAAGTAGTTACAAGAATGGTTATATCACCAGTTGAGTTAGTATTGATCAATGCTTATATTAAATTTGCCATTAGATAGGCGGCTACATCAATTCATCTAGTGGAATGATTGAATCCCTATAGCGACAAAAATTCGTCGACTGTAGAAGAGCGTATAATGTATAAAAATTCATCTTTTGCCGTAATTTTTATTTGTAGCAACCTCGAATATGGAATATAATAGGAATTTCAAGCTTTTAACATTCTGTAGAACATTTACACAGGTGATCAGTAGGATGGCAACCTTCTAATAGGGTAATTATACCACTCATTGAATCTTGTGACACGATCGGATTGCATGAAAGGGTCTCTTCATGCCACATGGATTTCAAAGACAAGCGATGCATTCTTGATGTTAAGTGGGTACCGCGTTCTAACGTACAATAGCTAGACATTATGATTTTAAATCAGCCAATGCCGCATATTTGGCTGATCGACATTTGTACATATGCAATTGCAGGACATAAAGGCATATGACCCAACATACTTGGTAACAACAATTAGCATAAACCATGGATAAACCTACGGCCGAAAAACGTAGGGAGCACATAAAAGCAGCTCTCAAGAACTAGTAGCCATGCTATAAGCTCACCTTGTAGCATGTACACATTGAAATTTACACACAGTACCTCGGCTAAGTATATTGTACCTGAAAAAATCAACCATGTGGTTTATACGTGTAAACACAATGTGTTTCCACCCTCTTTTTTCTCTTTCTTGTTGCATTAGCACATCTTGAGAGAACCAGCACTTCTTCACACTTCATTAAAAATGTATAACGCTTCACCGGAAGGTCATTTGCAATCAAATATAGCTACACCTTGCTACAAGATGTAACCTTATTTTAGTATATAAGCAACGGTTTCAAAGTATGTTCAATGCAGCAATACAAAAGAAAATCGCAATGGTTTCTCTCAAATCAATCATAGTTCTCTCTGTGTCCGTAGCCAGTGTTCTTGCTGCTAATGTAGCCAATATTGCTAGCTGCCCTGCCTTGAAGCCTCGTGCTACTCCTGCAAAGGACGTTACTGATCTCAGGATCGATGATTTCAAGATTGTGGGTGCTTTAGGTGATAGTATTATGGCAGGTTTTGCTATGATGGGCATCGATTATGAGGGTGCTGGTATTCTGAACCTCAGTCTTGTTTCGGAATACCGAGGCAACAGTTATGCAATTGGCGGCGACACTGGTGCCGTTACCCTTTCCAACTTTATCAAAAATTACCAACCAAATGTGAAGGGTGCTTCCATCTTGTCTCATGTTGTTTCCTATTGTAGCGGTGATACTTGCGGTTTTCCAGAGACTCTCTGTAAGTATAGTTATACCTTGTCTGTGAATGCAAAGCTAAAACAAAATTATGCTTATAGATCGACCCCTGAGGGATAATTTGAACGCTGGTCAAAGTGGTGCTGTTGCCATGAATCTTGATTACGAACTGGATTATCTCATTCCTCGTATGCATTACCTAGTGATTGTTTGATTGCTATAGCCCTAACATGATTATGTTGCTTCACAGGCATGAAATCTTATATTCTTTCAACTAGTTACAAGAATGATTGGAAACTCATTACAATTCAGATTGGTAGTAACGATCAGTGTGCTTCATGTGACAGCAGCATCAAGGATCATGTCACCGCTACTGCCTACGGTCAATACGTTGAAGCTGCTATCAAGAGAATCCAAGCTGAAATCCCCAAGACTGTTGTCAACTTGCGTAAGTAAAACAATACAAAAGCGGTCTCTTCATGCGGGAAAATCTGATCAAATGCTTTTTAGTTGGCACATTTAAAGTATCTGGTGTATTTCCCTTGTCTGCTGGCCAGGCATACTGTGTACCCAATGGCATCTTGGAGAATAAAAAAGAATGCTCCTGTTCTAGCTCTGCTGAAAATTTGACAAAGATGGATGCCTTATCCGATGGTAAGCCTGTGGACATGAACTTTATCCGTTGAATGCTTATTGAAAACACATAGCGTATAACCAACAATTACAAACTATTGCAAACAAGTACAAAGGCCAACCTAATGGAACATTTGCTGTTATGTATAGTCCTGCTCCTATTGACATTTCTACCTTCCCTATTGATGCCTTAAGGTTTGTAATCATCGGCCTATCTTTGCTATCAAACATTAGAGTTAACTTGTTATATACATTTCTCAAGTAATGTTGACTGCTTCCATCCATCTTTGAAGGGTCACCAGTGGATTGCAAAAGCATTATGGAATCAGCTATTTTTAAAGAGCAGCGCCAAGCCGCCATCAATGAAATTTGATGCCAACCTTGGGGTAAGTATTTGGAGCAACTATTGCATCAATCACATTAATCAAACCACTACTTCTTTTCAACATGCTTAGGTTTATTGCCCAACTGTAAGTTATTTAAACAAGAAATTTCTTTTCAAATATGATTTTTTAACATTATTTTTCGTCAAAAATAGGATGCTGACAGACTTCCTACCGCTTGAGAGTCTACCGATTGATAACGTTACATTAACTTTTCTCAAATATTGGGCCCTCAGCAGATCATGCACTACGAGAAACAATAAAAAAACTAATGGAGCAAGTATATTTTGATTTACGGAGCAGAGGTGTTCTTAAGCATCTGCTTTAACAAATCTTGAGCATATATCATATCATGCAAAAAAGATTTCTAAACGACGTATGTAATCGTGACACTCTAATAGTAAAGGTAATTCAAACAACTGTGATTGACTCTATGAAGCGTTCCACAGCTTTTGGGCTAAACAAGATTAATGACCGTGATTAATATGGCATGGATTGGCTAACGTTTTTTGCAATAATGCCTCGAAAAGGCTCCCCACTTCATGCTTGACAATATGGCATAGCTGTTTAGGGAGTAAAACTGTTGCATACAGACGCTTAACCGAGTTGCTATATGTAGCAACCTTAGGTCCAACCCTAACGTGTCTAGATATTTGATACTTTTACAGTTCTCTACGTTGAGGACAATGAAGGTATACATTCCTTCAAATAATGATCACTATATATGGAAAGCAGCCGAGCGATCTTAATAACTTTCAAATCTTCATTATATATACAAGAACATAAAAATGCATAAGTTAGTTTTACCAAAATCAATATGCCTCCTATTCGAATTAAAAATTGCTCAAGCTACCGAACTGCCTTTCCAGTAAATTGCAGCTACCAAAGACGTGATTTATGCCGTGTAAATACACTCTATAAAGCAATACATAACCAAATTTTATAGATTTCAAGCCTTCATACCTTGACAGGTAGACCTTTTTGAGCCACCAGAGTGATGCCAAACAATTGTACTTGAGTAGTAGTAACATCCTGATACCTTTGCTCAACTTTTTGGGCTAAAAAAAAAATATGGCCAAAAATCGACTAAAAAGCATGAGGAATACCTCATGGTTTTCATCGAAAATCAAACGATCGCATTTTTCACCTTGAAAATGAAGACTTTTACTATGGTATACGAGCCTTTCAGCACTTCGGGTGGTTTCCTGACCTACGCTTCGCTTCGGTGGAAACCAACCTACGTTCAAACGGCTCGCGCTGCCGCGGGCCTTTGGCTAATATCCCAAAATTAATATAGCTAAAATGTTAGAAGAGGAACCCTGATTGTTGATTGATATATAATCACTAATCATATGAGTGTTTATGCTTCGGATGGTTCTCACCGAAGCGTAGCGAAGGTAGAGAACCAACCTGCGCAGCGGCAGCTCGTGCTGCTGATTTCTCTTGCGTATTTTATCAAAATACTGCTACTTTCATTTTGACCCTCCACTTACACATAGCAACCCTTCATATTATCTGTGGATCTGATTCTTATGTGATGTTCTACATCCATATACACGTAGCTACTTCATATACGGGCAAGCAGCATACTGGTATTCCCACTTTTTAGTCCTTAGTGTCCCTAATACAGCAAAATATGAGTGCATTTGAGCTGAATTTTCTTGCGTTCAAGGCCGTTTTAGATCGTCAGAATAGCCCCAAATGGTTGCTTTCATCTGGCAGTTACTTTCTGACACTTTTGCTCGACTTTTTGGGGACCAAAAAAACATGGTCAAAAATCGACCAAAAAGCATGAGGTATCCCTCATGGTTTTCATCGAAAATCAAACGATCGCATTTTTCATCTTGATAATGGAGACTTTTACTATGGTATATCTTGAATCAAAATGTTTCTATCAATCCAAAGCAACCTCTGAAATTATCTTTGTGGGACTTTGATATGTAAAATTTCGACATTTTGGCCATAAACCTCTTTTCATATGTTTACAAATCATTTAATAAGTGAATTCAAAACATCTATTTTACTTAGTACCATTGGAAGCGCCTTGAAAAGTACTCCAGGAAAGCTTAAGGAAGCATGGGGTGATTATCATACTTCACTTAGTCGAATCTGCAAAAATAGCTCGATCGAGTCCAAAATTATCAAAATATGTCCAATCTGGAACAGACTATGATTCTGGGTTTGAATTAATTTTGGCTGGTAGGGCCAGCTGGAAAACTCATGCCCTTTTCATAAGGCAATACAGTAGTAAATGCCCTTGAAGCGTATAGAAAGTAGGTGGAAGGTCATAGCACTATCGTTTATAATGATATTTTATTGCCTTCTATATCGTTCATAATGATATTTTATTGCATTCTATATTTAATAACGTTAGTCTGGACATTGACAATGCATGGGTTGCATAAAATGTCTGCAGTAAGTAATGAAATCTCTGAGGCTCTGAGACGTCGCTCAAATAAAACATTGACAGCATTGAGCAGAGGAAAGAGGGTAGAAACAACAGTGGTTTTTGTTGATTGATTGTAAAATCATTATTCTCATATGAGCCAGGACAGATAGATGCCTTGAAACTCAGGTTCCATATTAGGATTGTAAAGTGCAAAAGTACTGAACATTTATTATGTTATGATATGAGCCAGGACAGATAGATGCCTTGAAACTCAGGTTCCATATTAGGATTGTAAAGTGCAAAAGTACTGAACATTTATTATGTTATGATATGAGCCAGGTCTGATAGATGCCTTGAAACTCAGGTTCCATATTAGGATTGTAAAGTGCAAAAGGACTGAACATTTATTATGTTATGATGATATGAGCCAGGTCTAATAGATGCCTTGAAACTCAGGTTCCATATTAGGACTGTAAAGTGCAAAAGGACTGAACATTTATTATGTTATGATATGAGCCAGGTCTAATAGATGCCTTGAAACTCAGGTTCCATATTAGGACTGTAAAGTGCAAAAGGACTGAACATTTATTATGTTATTCGTCTCCGGGACTTTTGTCGCCTTCATTCGGTACGCAACCTTACCTTTCGAGGACGGGTTACTGTTCTCAATTCACTCTTGTTCTCTAAAGTGTGGCATATTGCACGCTTGTTTCCTTTTTCGGCTAACGATATTCACAAGCTACAACAGCTGGGCGCCTCGTTCGTTAACCAAAATGCCAAACTAACTCGATTCTCTTTCGCTACTCTCTGCCTCCCTCGTTCTCATGGCGGCCTTGGTCTTTTGGATCCTGCTGTGCAGATCAACGCCCTTCAGTGGCGCTGGCTTCATCCACTTTTGCACCCATCCGATCCCACTCCTCCTACCAAGACTTCTCTTCCTTATCTCCGTGTCATCCTCAACTTCTTCCTCGCTACTCCCTCATACCCCACCTACCACTGGTCTCTCCTCTTTCCTGCCTGTAGGCCATCAAGCGCCAGAAAGGTCATCGCTCCTCTCTACAACATTCTTCGCGCCGTAGATACCATTGTTCGTAAGTTTGGTGTCTGTCATGTTTCCTTCAGTACTTGTCTACGCCTGCCATTTTCGACCTTGGTTGAACATAACCTTCCACCCAACCATAGCTTATCGCCTACATTTCGCTCACCAAAGGAAGTGGTAAAACACTACCCCAGAGTGCTTCAACTTACAGGTAATGATGTTTTCATCTTTGATACCACCACTCAAGCTCTTCAACTTCGCACTTCGGTCATTGGCCTACCCCACCAACCCACCAGCTTACGCGCTATCAATTTTCTTCAGGCTCAAAACCTACTGCTCACCAACTTCATTCACTTCAACATGTTGCTCCTTGTCCCTCGTCCAAACATCACACATATCGACCTCTCCACCATCACCAACTATTCCGATAGTATCAGCCTCGTATCCACCCTTCTACTCTCTTTATTGGCAACTTCATTTTCTTTTGAGTCTCATTCATTCCTTTTATCCCTCCCTACTAATCAAGGATTCAAATCCCTCCCCCTTCACACTAACCCTTCCTCTTATTCGTCCCCTTTAGGTGTTGCCAAATGGAAGCAGTTTTGGACTCTCCAGATTCCTTTGAATGCTCGCAATACTTGGTTCCGGATCCTTCATGAAAAAGTTACTACTCGTCAATTATTACATCAACGGCTTCGCGATTCATTTACCCCGTACTGTCCTCACTGTCAGTCTTCGTCATCCACAATCCCCACCATCATCGAAGATACTGAGCACTTCCTCTTTTCCTGTCCTCGAAAATTGGACGTCTGGCGACAAACTCTCTCTCTTTACATCTCACCTCGATTCTCTTACTTTGCGTACGAGGAATACATTGCCATCCTCCACCTTCGCCTCGATATTGACCGCTCATCTCATGAACTTTTTCCTGCATTATCCGTGTTCCAGGTCTTTGCTTGCATCCAACAGGCTATCTGGTCTGCTCATTACCGCCAAGTTTTCCAGCACGTCCCTTTCATCCCGTCTACTGTCATCCACTCCATTCATCGTACTCTCCTCAATTTAGACTCCCAACTTTCCTTCGATACAATTATCTGAGCTTCCCCTTATATCCTCCAGTCTTTATATCCCCTCCCTCTATATTAGGTGACGATTTAAGGACTTTAAATAAAAACAGAAGTGCCTACTTCCTTATAAAAAAAAAAAAACATTTATTATGTTATGATATGAGCCAGGTCTAATAGATGCCTTGAAACTCAGGTTCCATATTAGGACTGTAAAGTGCAAAAGGACTGAACATTTATTATGTTATGATATGAGCCAGGTCTGATAGATGCCTTGAAACTCAGGTTCCATATTAGGATTGTAAAGTGCAAAAGTACTGAACATTTATTATGTTATGATATTGAATCAAAATGTTTCTCTCAATCCAAAGCAACCTCTAAAACCACTTTTATGAGGCTTTCATATGCAAAATATGGCTATTTTCGCTAGAAACCTCATTTCATAATTTACCAAATTTCTCAGTAATTTGATTCAAGAAACCTATTACACTTGGCAACATTGGAAGCGCCTTGAAAAGTACTTCAAGAGTGTATTAGGAAGCGTAAGGTGATCATCATAATTTATATAGTCGAACATCATAAAATAGATTAAAGAAGTCGAAAAAACACGAAAAAAATAAAATGTGTTTGAATCAATTTTGGCTGCGGCATTGCTGCTGGCTGATCTAAATGTCTTTCTGTTGATGACAATGATGATTGCGATGCTGATTAAATGGGGATCATGGAAATGAAAGGACAATTGCTTAGCGCAAATACTTTTTTTTGGGGAGTTTTACCTCATAAAGATGTCTTTTGCAACGACAATATCTCAGAAAAGTCGCTGTAGATCTTACAAAAGTCCTATATTTACAGATGGCCAGCTTTATGCCGTTATCTCAAGGGCAACATCAGCGATTGGATACTCCCCCCTCCTAACTCTGTTGATATAGCTTTTTTTTTTTTACTATTAATTGATTGTTTAAAACTTACTTGATATACCAGATTTTTATTGCCTCTGATTTAAAATGTCTTCAGCGAGGGCCGCAGGGCAACGCCGTCGTCGAGCGTAGCGAGATTGATCGGCTACTAGTATGGCAATTACTTTAAAATGTACCTGGCAGAGTAAATCTGGTGCGTATACGATGGATTCGAGTAAGATGAGCAGGTTTAAAAGTGTTCCATACTGAAATTTATTGTGGCTATAAAGTAAACAAAAGAATAGAGAGGGGAAAACGAGATGAGTAAATTTAAATATAAGATATATACAGGCTTTGGTTGGTGTCAATAAATTATGAGGAAGGAAGCTATAAATTTATCCACTGCAGCTTACACAAGCGTCCTTGTTATCAATAGAACAGACCATATCAGCTGCATTCTCCTCTTCAGTCTTCTTTTTACGATATTCACGCAAAGATAATTGATCGACAGTGAATTTGATGGCATCAACAGCTGGACGAGTACGTAGATAGTACATACCAGTCTTCAAGCCCTTTTGCCAACCGTAAAAGTGCATACTGGTCAACTTACCAAAGTTGGGCTCACCAATAAAGATGTTCAAACTTTGACTTTGATCAATAAAAGCACCACGATCAGCAGCCATGTCAACCAAAGTACGCTGACTCAACTCCCAAACAGTCTTGTAGATATCCTTGAGATTTTGTGGGATGCCAGGAATGTTTTGAATGGAGCCACCGTCAGACATAATCATATTCTTGATATCTTCGTTCCAAAGATCCATTTCTACCAAATCCTTTAACAACCAAGGGTTAACAATCTGGAATTCACCAGCAAGAACACGACGGGTATACAGGTTGGAAGTGTAAGGCTCAAAACATTCATTGAATCCCATGATTTGCGATGTAGAGGCAGTTGGCATAGGGGCGAGTAAAAGAGAGTTACGAACACCATGCTTGGCAATCTTTTCCTTCAAAGATGCCCAATCCCACAGAGAAGTAGGGGTGACATTCCACATATCGTATTGCAAGATACCTTGAGAGACAGGACTACCTTCATAAGTTTCATAAGGCCCAAGTTGTTCAGCCAACTCATTGGATGCTTCTAAAGCAGCATGATAGATTGTTTCAAAGATCTGGATATTGAGTTCCTTGGCTTCAGGGGAATCAAAAGCAAACTTCATCAGCATGAAAGCATCAGCTAAACCTTGGACACCTAAACCGATAGGGCGATGTCTCTTGTTGGAGCGCTCGGCTTCAATCACAGGATAGTAGTTGACATCAATAATTTTGTTCAAATTCTTGGTAATAACCTTGGTAACATCATGCAGTTTTTGGAAATCGTACTTTTCTCTGTTGATGACAAATGAAGGCAAAGCAATGGAGGCCAAGTTACAAACAGCAACTTCGTCAGGGCTGGAATACTCGACAATCTCAGTACAGAGATTACTACACTTGATGGTGCCCAAATTTTGCTGATTACTCTTTCTGTTACAAGCGTCCTTGTAGAGCATGAAAGGATTACCGGTTTCAGTTTGTGCTTCTAAAATAGCATACCACAGCTTTTGTGCTTTGATAGTTTCTCTAGCTCTACCCTCACGCTCGTACTTTTCAAACAAAGCCTTGAATTCATCACCCCAAACCTCGCAAAGACCAGGAGCTTCATTAGGACAGAAAAGAGACCATTCACCGTTATCTCTGACACGTTCCATGAAGAGATCAGGCACCCACAAAGCATAAAACAGATCGCGAGCTCTAATTTCATCCTTACCAAAATTCTTGCGGAGATCAAGGAACATGAAAATATCAGCATGCCAGGGTTCCAGGTACATGGCAAAAGCGCCAGGACGCTTGTTACCACCTTGATCAACATAACGAGCAGTGTTGTTGAACACACGCAACATGGGTAAAAGGCCGTTGGAGTAACCGTTGGTACCAGCGATATAGGAACCAGTAGCACGGACATTGTGAATGTTCAAACCAATACCACCAGCAGTCTTGGAGATTTGAGCACAGATCTTGAGAGTCTCATAGATGCCTTCAATTGAATCCTCCTTCATGGTCAATAGGAAACAAGAAGACAATTGAGGGCGAGGAGTACCAGCATTGAACAAGGTAGGGCTAGCATGAGTGAAGAAACGCTCTGACATCAAGTTGTATGTCTCAATAGCAGCATCGATGTCCTCGCCGTGAATACCAACAGCAACACGCATAATCAAATGTTGAGGCCTTTCAGCAACTTTACCATTGATTTTAAGCAAGTAGGAGCGCTCTAACGTCTTGAAGCCAAAGAAATTGTACTTGAAATCACGGTCGTAGATGATGGCAGAGTTGAGACGTTCAGCATTAGCCATGATAATGTTGTAGATGTCTTCGGCGATCATAGGAGAGTGCTTATTTGTCTTTGGGTTGATATACACGTAGAGGTCTTCTACAACTTGAGAAAAGACCTTCTTGGTTTCCTTGTGAAGATTGGAGATGGCGATACGAGCAGCCAATTGAGCATAATCAGGATGAGTAGTCGTCATGTAGGCAGCTGTTTCCGCAGCAAGGTTATCAAGTTCAATGGTGGTGACACCTTGATAGACACCGGAAATGACCTTTTGTATGAATCAGATTAGCTGCGACTCTATTATTCACTGTATAGGCACCTACCTTTTGAGTAATGGCCACTGGATCAACATAGTTCATATCAAGACCGTAACACAGTTTGTTGATTCTGGCGGTAATCTACGTTGTGAAATGACTCAGTGAAATGCTCCATATTTACACGGCAAAACAACTTACCTTATCGAAAGCTACTCTTTCACGTCTTCCATCTAGGCACAATACCGTTAACACTAGCACTTCATGATGGCAATGACCGTTTGATACCTCTTTTGTAGACAAACATGGGCATAATCCTGATTTATATTATTGGTTTCAGAAGGAAAGAAGAGGAGAAAGAGGGTCAAAAAATGAAGAAACGATGCTTCTTTTATTGCTACGCGTGACTGAAAAGAAAATTTTACATTTCATGAAGCTGTTTTACTAATCAACCATCGCGCTTCATGTACGCGTTTAAGGCAGTCCATCCTTCTTGTGCTACATTGCAACTGGATTGCACAAAACAACAGCTATAGAGGCAGATGGTGTTCTGTTTTCTGACATTTGAAAGGACGGAATACATATTCCTGAAACGTGCATAATGCATTTGAATTTTCTAAACGTTGCAATCAAAACCTGCTGAAATTCAGGTCCTCTTCATCCAGAGCGTCTATACTTTCAACTGATAGATCAAAAGCCCCATCCATTTGTCCCAAAAGCAACTCCAGATGTGATGTGATTCAAAATGTTTTCTAATCTTTATTTCACTTTTGTTGTCTCTCGTTATATTGTTGAACATGGAATTCAATAAACTTCTTAACGTTGTCTTGATGGTATTGATCAAGATGTAAGTGGAATTCCTTCTCTAAACGTTTTACTGCATTATCCGAGGGCTCATTGGCATAAACAGGGAGACTGGCATACACACCATGATTCAATTCGATCTTCAGGTTGATGATTGGTTGCTCTAACTTGAGGCTTACAGTTGGCACCTCATTATTTTTTTGATATATAGGTTGTGGTGGTTGTGTTTGTGGTTGTGTTTGTGGTTGTGTTTGTGGTTGTGTTTGTTGAGGAGGTTGTTGGGTAAAAGCGGAGGGAGCAGGTGAAGAAGACGAGGCGTATTTTGAGGCAGCAGATCCTTGATTAGTTCTAATAAATGTGGAAGGAGCAGTAGATTGTACAATTGGTCTGGGAGGTGCTACAGCAGGAGCAGCAGGCTCAGGTTGTCTAAATTGTTGAGCAGGAGCTGGTGCTGGAGCAGGTGCAGGTGCACGAGCAGGAGGAGCGGCTTGTGCTCTAGCAGCAGAGGCAGCAGGCGGAACAGTAGCATATTTACTAGCCATTGATCCATTACCAGCTTTGTTGGCAGGTGATTCCCAGAAAGGAGTTGATGAGAGTTGAGCAGATCCCCAAGGACCTGTAGTAACTGCTTCTCTTCCACGGTACGCAGATGATGAGGGAGGGACCAAAGAGCTAGGAACTGGTCTTCTAGGGGGAGGAGGGAAAGCAGCAGCAGCCTTGGGCTTCTTTGGTTTCTTCTTCTTCTTGCTACCACCCAGACCACCCTTTGGGATAGGCTTACCTAAACGTCTGTCGATGATGGCTTGTTCATCCACAGGTTGATAGTTGGCACCACGACGATGAAGTTGACCACTACCAATACCACCAGCCTTTGTCTTGATATTAGGATCGATGAGGCTCTGCCAGCCACTCATACTCAAGCTAACATTGGTAGAGCCATCCTCTGCGATGGATTGACTGCCCCAAGCAGTAGCCTCAATAGGCTCATATTCATCATCTGTATATTCTTCGCTTGTGTACTCGTCAGAAACGTCTGCAGAGCTATTTCCTTGTTGCTGTTGTCGTAGGGCTTGATTCCAATTACTCATTTTTTGAACGTTGGCTATCTAAGATGAGAAATAGAAGGAAAGAGAGAGAGAGAGAGAGATAGAACACGTACGGATGGGTGAATGAAAAAAATAATAATTCAAAAAAAATTCTTCTCGTTGGTGGTCTTTTTGAATACCGAAGCAGATGTGATAAAAAAAAAAACACACCATCTGATATCCTCGTTGCTCCACCTAATCTTTCACCGTATGAGACTTGTAAATGGATGCATTGTCAAGTACGAAATACTTGTAATTCATACCGGCTGTATCAATTGTAGTGAGAACTTGCTCTATAAATTCTAAACAGTCGTTGCTGGTTGTGCCTTTTTTTTTACAACTGGGGTGTCATCTAATCGCTGTCTTTTCCTGCTGTTGCTGCAGTGATGATTTCCTTTCGTAAAAGGGTAATAACACCGTCTTTGGAAATAGCACCTAAAATACTCACATTTGGTTCCTTTGTTTCAACTTGGATTTTGCAAGGCGTTCCTACTTCACTCCAACCATAATAAGAGCGATGCATGTTTCTGTTGAATCCAGCCTCAACATCAATTAATAATAATGTCGAAACACTGGGAGTTTCCTTTATATGGATTACTTGTAGCCACTAAAAATCCATTTATACGATGGTGTTTAGCAGCCCCTCAATGTAGGCATATAATCGTTTTGATATATAAATCTCCAACATCAACATGAGCTGTAAAAAACCAATTCCCTACCTTTTGCTAAAATGCGCTGCACAGCTGCTTCTAACTTTTGCCACACTACAACAACGAAGCAAGATATCATCATCAAGCCGTTTTCACTTTATCATTTTGCAACACCTCATCTGTCAATCTATTGCTCGTAATCGCTGCTGGTAATTATCTGATTCTATATATCTACCTCCTTGTAATGAAATAGCCACCCAAACGCAACTTAATTGAAAACCAAAGTTCATCAAATAGCACTCATTCAAATTCATGCTATTTGGATCTATTAATGAAAGCGCTCAAATGTACATCAAAAACCCATTTAAAAATACTAAAGTAAAGATACACGCTTATATCGCACATCGTGTGAATGAATCACTCCTGATCACAGTGTATTCAATCACACCCATGATGGTCGTAATAGGTGATGGTATCTTTATCCAAATAGAATTAAATCAATAACAAGCATATTCAAATATGACAACTATGCCCTGCTGCCATAGTTGCACAATATCCCAGATAAAGAATTCCATGCTTCAATAACAAACATCACACTTTAAACCATCAAGGTTACATTAAATCATGCTATGACGATAGCTCACCCAAGCCCATCAAGGTTACTCAAATCGACCCTTATGGCCAGTGCTCCTGCATTGATTACCACTTTAAATCAAACATCGACAACATTTGCCAGATATCGCAATAGCAGCACCTATTGCTCTCTATCATCACTAATCCTACAAGCTAGTTGCAAATGTATAAATACTCTTCTTTTTTTTACTCAATTCCAGGATCTTCAGTTCATTTTATACACAAAATAAAATACAGTTGATTTCTATTGTATTTTACTATTGCTTTATTTTTTTTTGTGAAATCTATTTAAACCTGATTTCACTGCACTCCTCATTACAACTCATATTTGCCTTATTTTATAAATTTTCTCTATTTCTTACCAACAAAACTACTCATCCAATCTAAATTTCAATAATTACTCCTCCTCCTCCTCCGTCCTTCTTTTTGCAAAATTTGGCTGTACCAGCATCCTACTTTCGAAGCTCTGACATAAATAATAGTTTAATATTTGATTTTGGATGGCGTAAACCTCGAGACAAAAAATACATTTGTACATCATTGGAAACCTTTGATATGAAGTACAAGATAGCAACTCATTAAATTGGAACATGTTGGATATTAACCATAAACAATGCATGTTTGGCGGGGCTGGTAGAATTAGGTTCTCCTAGTAGTATCTACGGTAATAGTGTATCATTATACCTATATTATGACTTTCCTGCCCCTACATGATGATATCAAGCTTAAAGAACTTCCTTCACATGTCGTTGTTTAATGCATACTAGATCAAATGACTGCATCATATTTTATAGTTTTAAATAAAGAAGGCTTTAAATTGTATCTATTTCGCTACCCTTTTATTACAACTATAAACTCATTATAAAAGATGACAGCTCAACAGGAGATCAACAAGCTAGAACCCTTCGGTCCCTGAACCTCTGAGCCAATCAAATCGCTTGAAAACTCCGCTGACCTAAAAAAAATTTTGCGAGGGTTTCCCCCTGTTTTAATGTGAGGCAAAATTTTAAGCTCCGCTATATATAGCAATATAACTGCTACTATCATCAAATTTCCCTCAGGTGCTAGAGCATGCCTTACTTACACCACCTAGCTTTAGATTCTGGCATTGAGACCCTCAATCATCACTAAAGTAAGTAGCGATAACCAAGTGGAGACAGCCTATCTACCTCCTAGTCTCGGATAGAGTCTTGTTGAGCTTCAGGGATAGGCACATCCACACAACGTAAAAGAAAAAAGGTATGCTTCAAAGAAACATAATAATAATAAAAGAAAGAAGAAAAGAACATACTACTATACGAGTATAGTAGTACGTAGGCAAAAAAGGGTTACTCACACAAAGTGAGTCAAAGAAAAGTATAACAAATACAACATTAGAGACGTTCAGAACAACTCGTTGTTGTTGCAACACAAATGCATACATGAGTAACATGCAGCATGGTAATAGTCGGATGTAAAGCAACACAACCAACAAAAGAAAAAGAAAAACGCAACAACGTAAACATCATGATAAAATGCATTATCGTGAGAAAGGAAGCAATAATACAAACGCTCAAAGAAGTTTTATATCATTGCAACCAGAAGAAAAAATATACTTACCACTTACCGCCACCGTAGATAGACCAGAGAATACGCAATCACCGGATATAGACCAGAGAACGAACATGCACCATACACAGTAGACCAGGAAAGACCATATTAGCAAAAGTAGCAGCAGCAGCAGCAGCAACACCAGCACCATAGAAAAAACCAAAAAAACGGACCACACCAGAGACCAGACAAAGACCAAAGAAGCAATCACCAGAGATAAACCAGAGATAAACCAGAGGACAATCATGCACCGAAGACAGTAGACCAGGAAAGGCTATATTTGCAGCAGCAGCAGCAGCAGCAACAACACCAGCACCATAGAAAAAACCAAAGAACAAGCGACACCAGAGAAAGAGCATGCACCAAACACAGTAGATCAAGAAAACCCATATAGCAGCAGTGGCAGTGACACCAGGACCATAGAAAAACCAAAGAACGAACGACACCAGCAGAGACCAGGCAAAGACCAAAGAAGCAACCACCAGACATGATGAACCAAAGACGCAGACAGCAGAGATACCAGAGATGTAATGGCAGCAACTTTCACTCAAACAAGCAAAAAATTATTAAAACCTAATAAACAAACTCAATTAGTGTTAATTCTACGTCTTCCAGTGCTCGTTATCGAATGTTACCTAATGTATTTCACTTCAAAGAAGCAGTATCAAGTTTCTTCACCAGTACAAGACAGAGTTATCGGAAGCTAGAGTGTTATTATCAATCAAAAGGGTTCCAAAACCACCATGGTTTGGTACTAAAACGCGTTTTGCAAAAAGGGTATAAAACGGGTGGTGCATGAAAAAATGAGAAAGCACCCTATCCGACGTCACGACCAGTAAATTTAGTCTCAGTCTTGTACCGTAGCAGCCGTAATTGCGGCAACTTAATTTGAAATTGTGCAGTGGCATTTCCCTGTTTAAACTTGACTTGATTTCACATCATTTAAACGTTTCTGCTAAATTTGACTATGAAAACAGCCGTTGTCACACCCAACTTTCTAATACATCTCTAGAGGGCAAAAGAAGCCGCATCGAATGGTGCTGATTACTTTCAGCTTTCAGGCCAAAAACAATGAGCAATTTCCAAAAATATGAAAACAGGTTTTCTGTGAATATGTCAAAATTTAGCAAATAAAACTCTCTGTGGAATTTGAGGCTTTATAGACAAAAATTCACGGAAAAAAAAAGAATAAAAAAACAGAAATGTCAACTTGATAAAGGTATATTTTATTATCAAACTGACAGGTGTAAAGTAAACTGAAGTCTCTCTACTGGCAAGGTAGATAATCCTTCTTATATACTATAACAATGGATAAAAGTTCTATTAATTAGATTAACAAATAAGTCAACTCAGATCAACTAATGTCTAATCATGCTAAAAGACAACTCCAGCAAGCTAATCATGATTTAGCTCTGTCTGGATGAATAATTAGACTCTCATCCGAAGTACCCTGATCTATCCTTTCCATAAGGATAATTAATATCGATCTAGTAGTAGCATGTATCCGATAGGTACAGTCTACTTAGTCTATATTAATAGTACATATCTGAGTGTATATCACTGAGCATACGTCTTTAGCATGTATCTGGATATATGGCATCATGTCTATAGCATATCGTATGCATGTATGTAGCATGTCTCATATATAGTACAAGTCTGTAATACATAAAGTATCTGTAGCTAGAATCACAGATATAAGCATGTGTCTAATAGCGTGGAACATAAAGTGCACATCTGAAGCAACAAGCTCATATTGCATTAATCTTGGTGCCTATCCAGATATGGTAAACATCCGTAGTCAATGTCGGAATACAAGTATAAGTCTATCTATAGCGCCATCCATGTCCGTGGTGCCATCTATAGCCTATATCTTATATAGTATGAATTTTATAGTACTAACGTATCTGAAGTCCATATCTTTTTATAGTATAAATCGATATCGTACATCTAATCCAGTGTACATACAGCTTATATCTAAATCTGGCAACTGGATGAACTGTCGGAGTGCATATCATAGTGGATTTATTACACACTGTACATTGTTTGTACGTATACGAGTGTTTACGTTTCGAATGGCTCTCTTCTACACTTGCTTCGCTTCGGTAAGAACCAACTTGCGCAGTGGCAGCTCGCTCTACCGAGTGCCCTTGCGTATCTTATCAAAACACTGCTGCTACTTTCAATTTGACCCTTCACTTACACATAAAACCCCTTTATATTTTCTGTGGATCTGATTCTTACCTGATGCTTTACATTTACGTACACGTAGCTACTTTGTATACGGACAAGCAGCATACTGGTATTTCCCCTTTTTAGTCCTTAGTGTCCCTGATATAGCAAAATCTGAGTGCATTTGAGCTGCGTTTTCTCGCGCTCAAGGTCGTTTTAGATCGTCAGAATAGCACCAAATAATTGCTCTCATCTGGCAGTTACTTTATGACACCTTTGCTCAACTTTTTGGAGATCAAAAAAACATAAACAAAACTCGACCAAAAAGCATGAGGTACCCCTCATGGTTTTCATCGAAAATCAAACAATCGCGTTTTTCACCTTGAAAATGGAGACTTTTACTATGGTATATCTTGAATCAAAATGTTGCTATCGATCCAAAGCATCCTCTGAAATCATCTTTGTGGGACTCTGATATGTAAAATTTGACTTTTTGGCCAGAAACTTCTTTTCATATTTTCATAAATCATTCGGTAAGTTTATCCAAAGCATCTATATTACTTAGTACCATTGGATGCGCTTGAAAAGTACTCCAAGAAAGCTTAAGAAAGCACAGGATGATCATTATATTTTACTTAGTCGAATCTGCAAAAATAGCTCAATCAAGTTCAAAATTATCAAGATTTGTCCAATCTGGAACAAACTATGATTCTGGGTTTGAATTAATTTTGGCTGGTGTTGCCCGCTGGCAAACTCAATGTCCTTTTCATTATTATAAAGGCAATACAGTAATAGATGCTTTTGAAGCATATGGAAAATAGGTGGCATTCTACATAGTACTATCGCTAGCCATTCTATTCTCCTTGCATTCAATATTTAATAACGCCAGTCTATCAAAATAATTGTTAAATCAACTCCTTTCCTATGTGTGGCCATAAAGGAGTCTAGGAACTATGAATATATTATGTTACGATGAGTCTTTTGACTCTTTGGGTGGCTTTCTGACCTATGCTTTGCTTTGGTGAAAGCCAATCTACCTGCAGGTGGTTCACACTGCCACAGGCCTTTGGTTACTATTGCCAAATTAGTAATAGCTAAAATGTTAGATGAAGCTTGATTGTTGATTGACAGTAATTTAATATATAATCTCCTAATCATAAATGAACCATGCCTGACAAATGCCTGACGAATTAATTTCCATACTAGGATTGTAAAAGTGTCTAAGGACAATACGTTTACTGTGTTATGATATGGAGATGTTGTTTGCCAATATTCGGCAGCTATTTAACATTGAGTACTGGGCAAGACTCAAAAAGTTTTGTTCGCATTTACAAACATGCCCAAGAGATTCTGAGTGAAGAAGAACGGCAAGCCGGATATCGTACCAACTAGGATGCTTACACCCAACTCAATCTTCAAATGAGATTGGAGCTACTCCTTGTTGAAGATAGGCGCATTCAGAGTCTGTTAACTGTTAGCGAGATTGCATCCATCACTCCCAATGAGTATTCTGATACAAATTTTCATGATGTTTTAATCACATACCAAATAAATCTTCAACCAGTGGCGATAATCTCTTTTCAACGAATCAGTGGGGCGTTTATTGCCTACATGCCAGGTTGAAATGCTGCAAATCATGTTTAGTAGGAAGATGCGATCATATATATCTTGGTAGAGAGCTCGGCTGGCTGGCGTTATCAGATATGGAAATGCTCAATAAAAGCAAAGGAAGATACTCAGACTAAGCGATAGTCCTTTCATATTCATTAACCCCATTTAATCAGCATCCCAGTCATCATTGCCATCATCAGAAAGGCATTTAGGTCAGCCAGCAGCAATGCCGCCGCCAAAATTAATTCAAACTCAGTTCGTTTTTTTTCTGTTCAAGATTGGACGAATTTCGCCTTTTGTCGACTTCTTTAATCTGTTTTATAAGATTCGACTATATAAATTGTGATGATCACCCTACGCTTTTTAATACACTCTTGAAGTACTTTTCAAGGCGCTTCCAATGGTGCCAAGTAAAATAGATGTTTTTACTGAACTTACTGGGCAATTTTTGAAAATATGAAACGATGTTTTTAGCCAAAATGTCGAAATTTTGCATATGAAGGCCTCACAAAAGTGGTTTCATGGGTTGCTTTGGATTCAGAGAAACATTTTGATTTAAGGTATACCATAGTAAAGTCTTCGTTATCAAGGTGAAAAATGCGATCGTTTGATTTTCGTCAAAACCCATGAGGTACCCCTCATGCTTTTTGGTCGATTTTTACCCATGTTTTTTGGGTCACCAAAAAGCTGAGTAAAGGTGCCAGGAAGTTACTATTACTCAAGAAAAATTGTTTGGCGTTATTCCGGTGGCTCAGAAAGCTCTACATGTCAAGATATGAAGACTTGAAAACTGTCCAATTTGGCTGTGTTTTATACATTTGCTTGCCAATAGGCGCATTTTTGTTATGGTGCAAACACATAAAGACATTATATGTATTAATCTAGATTTAAAGCATGCCGTTGCATCCGAATACCCAGCTAGAAACATTAGGCTGACTGGCACTTTTATATCGCGGTATAATAGTACAATGATACAGCTTCTTAGTGAGATGACGACGGTCGTAAAGCACGATATACAATTAACTCAAATATAAGTGTTCCATAACTCGGTAGCTCAAATCACTAGATGGCCCGTATCATATCCGCTCTTTAATTTGGCTTTGCCTATTACGAGTTAGTAATGTATTGCTCTTCTACACTTGAGCATTTTTTCTTTCATGAACTCCTACGATTACCTAATCAACACAACAAACAGGTAAGCCATGGTGTTCATTGGATACAGTTTCTGTCTCATCAAACATCGTCTGTTCCATTTGGTGCAGTAAGTATTTACCATTTTACATAGCATTGTATTCACATAGTGTATGTCTGTACGGCACCTTAGTGCAGTCTAATGCGGTACACATAGTTGGGCATATCTAGCTTGAAACGCGATAAAACGTAATACAAAAAGGCTATTTCAAGACCTCAGCCGTAATCTGGTAGTTTAAATACTTGAGAGGCAATACAAGTTTGATGCCGTTACACGGTGCGTTTAGACATGGATTACAAAAGTATAAAGCCAAATGAATTGTTGACATCAAGTGCATTTGTATCAGACGTTAGTTTGCATTCAATGTCTCTTTGGAGCAAGGTTTACTGTAATGATAAACTTTCCAAATGAGAGGCAGCAAGCACTATCACAAGCAAACTCTATCTCGGTGTCTGCTACAAAATGGCATATCCACTGCTTGATGCGACTAACAGTGCACCTACCAGCCAGCCAAATCAAACGCGTCTGATTTCATACATTGCCAATCATAAATGCCAGCATATTTCTTCTACACTGTATATTCGCTTCAAATGATCACGGGCGCTTCTCACTCAAAGAACATTCAAATGTAGTTCTGTGGCATTTCTTTTTCAAGAATTTGCATTTAGTTGATCAAGTGAGTGTAAACACAAATATATTATGCACGAAAACGATAGAGGAGTACAAACTCTAAATCATTATTGTGTGCGCCAAAAAAGACGAAACAGTGCGCAAGTTTAATCGCAAGCCAATGTTATAAATAGTGCACTTTGCTCGACCTAACCTTTCTTTTTTCTTTTCCTCTTTTTCTGTAAAATCAGCTGAGGATGCCATTCATTTCTCTGTTAAAGGAGAGCTTTGCTACTGCGCCCATTGAGAACAGACAAGCTGTTGTCGACAAACTGGCGGCTGCCAACACGGAAGATGCTCATTACTATAAGGGATTGGTGTTATTGCAAAAGATCTATGAGAAGGTCATGAAGCATGATGAACCAGTAACACCACGCCAAGCGACAGACGAGGAAAAGGAACTCTCAAAGCAGATGAAGGATCTTCTCGACAAGTTTAGCAATCACAGCCAGCGCTTCAAGGAGCTTACAACTCGGTTTTATCTCTTGATTTACCCATTCGAGACAAGTACATCCATCGAATTCATCAAGAAGGGTCTTCATCTTGAATCGCTTGATATCCAAAAGCCAGCAGCCACTCAAGAGCAAGATAGCCTTCCCACGACAGCACCGGTCTCCAACAAATCAACTGCGCCATCCAAGCTTGATTCAGCACTGATTGATGGTGAAAACTTGATCAAGCAGAGCTTCAAAGAGTTCTCCTCCTCCACAGATGGCTACTCTGTCCTTGATCTCGAGACCTTGTCCTTGCCTTATGTCGCCGGCGATACCAGCCTCTGGCAATCCTTGTCTCAACGTGAGCAAGTGGCCCTGCTGAAAAAGCTTGTAAATACGCCTTCGGAAAGGGCCTTTGGTTCCGATGTCATGCAACGCCTGGCTACATTATGGAAAGAGCAACCAGATGACTCCAACTGGGAACTGGAATACCTGCCATTTTACAACTTTACCTTGGATCAACTGGATCAACTCGTACAAGAGATTCCCAATATTGTGTTTTTGCATGAATCCTTTGTCAATGCCTATGTCGAAAAGCTGATCCCTGCTGAATACCGCTCTGTCGACTCGATCTCTTTCTGGGATGATGATGCCAATGTCTTGAATGGCTATTTAAGCCGCTTGGATACATTTGCTGAAAAGTTACCAAGCATCTATTTTAATGTGAACGCCGCAATCAAGTTTCACAAGCTACGTATTGATATTGTTAGACAAGACTATTCTGAGGAGCGCCTTTTAAAGTAAGTTTCCTGTTTCAGGTACAAAATAGATACATAATCTCATTTGTTTGTTTATCAGCTATTTGTCTATTTCATCCAACAACAACAATAACAATGCCCAAGTACTATCCCCCGTTCCCTCTCGCTCAGGTGCATTTGGATTCACTGATGCTCGCGACAACACTTCTTCCTTTGACAATGTAAATACGTCAATATCATTGCCATTGCTCGGTTCGTGTGTTATTTCTGATTCGGATAAACGCTTGGTCGTCCAAGAATATTTGACAGGCTTGGTGGCACATGGGAAATTAGCTGCTTCTATGGAAACGCTCGGTGCTTATTTGGATTACCATAATGTGTTGAAGCCCATGTTTGCCGAGATCATGCTAACCACGCCTTTAGCAGGAACTACCAATCTAGAGTCGTGGGCTAAAACACTCGGTACTCGTGCTTATGAAGTGTTAGTCGCCAAGTCGTTTGTATCATTCGCCTCGTCTACCATAAACGCCTCTATCAAACGAAAGCCCTCTGACGCTGTCAAGCTCCAAATCAAGACCAAGAACATTCCTCGTCTTGCTATTCGCGTATTCCAAATCGACACGGAAAACTACTGGCGTATTCACTTGGAGGACGATGACTCTGCCTCTGCCAATAGCAACATCAATCTGGATGGTCTCTGCCCTACTTTTGAAAAGGATTTGGACTATTCTTCTGAGCCAGCTCTTCTTGTTAAAACGAGTGAATTTGTGTTTGGTCAAGACGGTCTTGCTTCTGATGTCTTTGAAGGTCGAGGCCTCTGGGTAGTTGAGTTTGTGGGTGGTCAAAATCAATGTCGAGTGATTGTGCAAAAGGGCTACCTAAGACATGTCATGCAAGAGACTCCAGCTGGGCATGTAGCCAGAATCATCAGTGAAGATGGACACATTGTGGACAAGGCAAAGATTTGGTACAATAACCAATACTACGAGGTAAGATTCAGGTACAGTACATGTTAAGATTATCCTGTTGCTAAAAGTAAGCATACTATAGGCTGATGGCGCGAGCAATATTTTGATCCCTTACTTGTCTCCTGATGGCTATTCCAAGATGAGCAAGGTCATTTTGATTTCCGAGACTGACAATTTCTGCGAGCCAGCTAGTTTCTACCACCATATCGAGCAGTACTCGTTGGAGGCTAGTTTCTACGTCAATCCCGAAATGGTCAATGTCAGTAAGAAGGCTACCGTAGTAGTGGTTCCCAAGCTGACTCTTAACGGCCTTACTGTTCCTTTGAGCTTGTTACAAGAAAAGTTGGTGTTGAATGTGAACTGTACCAATGCAAGCGATGTCAAGACCAGTTCCGTCTGTCAAAACATTGACTTCAACCCGAGCTATATTTGCTTTGATTTTATTGTGCCTGAGCAATGTAAATGTCTACCTATATGTAAATGATGACAGTGTGTATTTACCTGGACTCTTGTAGTGACATCCGTTGAATTTCACCTCAGGGGAAAAATCAAGGGCGTTGACGGTACACAGCATGAAGTTGATGCCAACCGCACCATCTCTATCAATGCTGCATCCAATAGCAGTGGCGTTCCATCCAGCATTCAGCTTCAAAGAACAAGCGATGGCTATTTCATCCATGTCTTTGGCAAGAACGGCGAAGTCAAGAAGGATTTCGAGGTGTCTCTTCGTTTCAAACACGCTTTTGTCAACCGCAACATTGAGGTTCTTCTGAAGACAGATCAGCAAGGCGTGGTTGAATTAGGCGAGCTAAAAGACATTCAATGGTTTGATTATAACAGCTCTTATTCCGCCTACAAGCAATGGGTCTTAAGAGACGACGCGAAATCAAGCTTGCCTCCTGCCATTTGCATCCCTGCTGGCAAGGATGTCAAGATTGCTTGTCCTACTCACCTTCCTCAATCGCTCTATTCACTGTACACAACTGGTGTTCGATCGTAAGTATTAGAAATGTGGTCTCCACAAGAAAATGATGCTAACAGCACCTTGTAGAATCCTCGTCAGGGATGTCTCTAGCAAGATTCAACTGGAAGATGGCTACATTACTGTTTCTGGCTTACCTGAGGGCGAATATATGCTCCACATTCCCTCCTCTTCTGGCAGCATGGACTACATTGAATGTACTGTTATTCAAGATCAGGTTGATAGCGCCCAGCAAGCTTTATGGTCTAACTGGCTCTTTGGTGAGACCAAGCGTGGCAAGCAGAATGGATCTGTCTTGAAAAAGCCTTTGGCTATTTCCAGCACATCTGTGTCTGATGAGTCCATTCAACTGCAAGTCGAAAACGGCTCTTCGTCCAAGGCATTTGTCGTAGTGACTACCAGCGCCTTTATTCCCTCCTCTAATGATACCCTCATGAGCCAGCTCTTTGACAAGCGTTCGCTTACTCGCCCCATTTCGCAGCAAGACGAATCTATCAGCACATGCTCTGTCTTTTTAACAGACAAGCGTATCGGTGAAGAATATCAGTACATCTTGAATCGCTCCAGAGCAGAGAAGTGGGTTGGCAGTAATCTCACCAAGCCATCCTTGCTCATGTATCCCAAGGTAATAAATATCAAGCGCTATGGAATCTAAAGTAACTCATTTCTTATCTCATAGAAAAATGCAAGCACGGCGTCTACTGCTAGACATCTTGAACGTGATGTGGACCTTGATAATGCACAAATGAGCAAGAAGAAGAGGATGATGAATCAGGCGATGTTTGGTGCTCAAAGATACGCATTGGGTGCTAATTGCGATATGCTCATGTCGAGTGTGGGTGAGACAATGGATTCTAGCCTGGCCTTCTTGGATCATCAATCACCTATCCTGGTATTCCCTGTGCCTGAAGGTGGTGTCCTTACTATTGACCGTCAGTCGCTTGGCCATGGTGGCAAGTTCTTGCAGGCTGTTGTCATTTCAGGTGAGCAAACTGCCTATCAACAGACTGTCATTGAGAACGATGGCAGCTTGAAACGCAAAGACCTCTGTCAAAGCGAGGTTAGTAACAAGGCGCTAATCCGCTCCAAGGTCATCTCCAACGTGCTTCCCAACGATACTTTGACGCTGAATACCCATGAATACGAGACCATTGACAGCTTTGAAAAATTGTTTGATACCATCAAGACCGTTTCTCGCGTTGGCGAGGATTTTGCTCAAAAGTTTGGCTTCCTCAAAACATGGCCAGGTCTTAACTTGAGTAGTAAATTGGAACTGCACGATGAACATGTTTGTCATGAACTCAACTTGTGGCTCAAGAAGAAGGATGTCGCCTTCTTTGATGCGCATGTCAAGCCTGCCATTCAAAGCAAGATTCAAAAGTCGTTTATGGATTTGTATTTGCTGGACCAAGACGTATCTCTGTATCAGCGTGATCTCTACCGGTTCAGCCAGCTCAGCACAGTGGAAAAGGCTCTTTGCGCTACGACTCAATCCAAGGAATTTATGCACACAGTTGCGCGATTGTTCAAGGAGTCTTTTGACGATAAAAAGCTGGATAACAGAAGTGATGCCATCTTTGACTCCATCCTGGCTCACAATGCCGCTGTTTTGGCGGAAGAGCCTACGAGTGTTGTCACTGAAACTATCGAGGTGTCTGCATCAGAATCTGCTCGACCAGCGCCTCCTGCCGACGCTTTTCTCTCTCGCTCAGCAGCTCCTCGCATGCTCTCCTCTATCGTAAGTGGTTCTGCTGCCGCTATTAATGTTGTGGGTTCTCAATACAGCCCTGCCTCGCCTGCTTTTAGTCCAGCAGGAGCCTTTGGTGGTGCTTATGTCGATAAAGACGAGGACGAGGACGATGATGAAATGGAAGAGGCTGACGAGGAAGTCGTCAATCAGCTTAGAGAAAAGGCCAAGGAGCAACGCAAGAAGGTCACTTACAAGTACACTGAACCTACCAGCGAATGGGTCGAGACAGGCTATTTTTACCAAGACCAAGTTCCCTTGAAGCAATTCTGGATTGATTACATTGAACACCATATTCAATGCAAATCGGCTGATGGCTATTTCTTGTCTGAAAACTTCATCTACTGCCTCGATAGTCAAGCAGAGTTATTCTATGTATTGACGTTGATGGATTTACCCTTTAGTTCTAGTGTGGACTGGAATATTGACGCATCAGGCGACCAAGGATTGGTGATTTCCGCATCAGCACAGCCTTTGATGGTATTCTATCGCACATTAACCGAGCACCAAGGCAGCTTTACTAGCAACAATGACCACAATTTGATGCTGGGCCAAGAGATCTTTGTCTACGATCCTGCAGCATCCATCGACTCTGAGGAATGCATCAAGGTGAACCCGTCCTCTCAAGCATTAGAAACCTCTGTGGAATATGGCTCTCATCTGATTATCAGCAATGTCTCTTCCAAGCCTCTTACATGCCAGGTCACTGTACAGGTCCCTACTGGATCTGTGCCTACCCAAACAACTACCTATTGCAAGTCCACCACGATCCGTATCGAGCCCTACTCAACATGGCACGAAGTTGTTGGTACATTCTACTTTCCTAGTGCTGGTGGCTATGCCATTATACCTGTTACTGTATCCACATCTTCGGGCGATACACTCATTGGCATGATGGAGGCCATGCCCATCCGTGTCGTGGAACCCTGCGCCGCCCATTCTGCGGATAACGCGGTCAACGATGTTTCATCCACCTCTCAATCGTGGTCAGCCATTGCAAACAACAGTTCGAATGAACAGGTCGTTGCGTTCCTCAATTCCTATCGCAAATTGGACAAGCTTGACTTTAGTTTGATTTCTTGGAGAATGGGCAGTCGAGATTTCGCTCGCTCTGTATTTGATACGCTCAAGAGCCGCTATTTCTTTGCGCAAGATGTCTGGAAGTACGGCGTCTCTCATCAGTTCCATGATATCATTGGTGATTTGTTGTTGTTTCATAGTAGCGAGCTGTTGAGCCAGGTTGGCCAGGTATTCGAGTCTCCTCTGGTAGTCAGCAACGAGCTAGAACAACACGAGATGTTGCTGTTTGACTATTATCCTCTCTTAAATGCAAGGGCCCATCCTCTGAAGCCTACACCAGAGATCCTCAATCGACAATTCTATCAACAATACAACAAGTTCCTCGACTACTTGAGCCTCAAGACAAGTGCTCTTTCAGACGCTGATCTCATCATATTGACACTGTATTTGCTCTTGCAAGATCGCATTGGTGAAGCACAAGCTACTTTTGCTCGCATTCAAAACGATACTAGCCCTACGCATCAGGTGCAATATGATTATCTTGATGCCTACTTGAAGACGCGTATTCCTGTGACCTCAAACCAAGAGCAAATGCAACAGCTAGATCTTCAATCAATCAAAGACATCGCCACCAAATACAGAGATTTTGGCGTTGCTAGATGGCGTCAACTGTTCGCTCATTTACACGATTTTGTGTGCGAGGTAGAGCAAGGTTCTCTTGCCGTGTCTGACAATGCTTCACAGAGCAAACGCATCTTATCTGAGCCCATTCTCGAGTTTGAAGTTGATCAGCGTCGCGATGAGTTGATTGTTCAATACGCCAACATCAGATCAGTTGATATCAAATACTACGACATGAATATTGAGGTTATGTTCTCCAACAACCCATTCATGAACAGCAGTACTGACAAGACAAGCGGTGAAAACTTCAACTGGATTAAGCCAAGCTATGCTGTTACCATGGACTTGCCAGAGCAGAAGGCTGCTGCCTCTGAAGAGCAACAGCCTAAAGACGAAGACTTTGATATCATTGGTGTAGGCCAAGTCAACACATTGCAAACAGTCAAGATTCCCTTCAGTGGAGGCAACAAGAATGTCTTTGTCGAGATGTCCAGTGGCTCTATCAAAAGACGTCAGGCCTACTATGCTAATCGTCTGTACACTCATCTCGCAGAATCGTTTGGTGTGGTCCGTGTCATGAGCGAGAAATCCAAGCGTCCATTGGCAGGCGTTTATGTCAAGGTCTATGCTCGTGTTAAACAGGGGGGCGCCATCCACTTTTGGAAAGATGGTTATACTGGCCTCAATGGTGTCTTTGATTACATTGGTGTAACTGAAGGCAATCAGCTTACGGGATCAAACGAAAAACTCAAGGATCTCATGATAAACAAGTTGGATAAACTGAGTATCCTGATTTTGAGTGCAGAGGAAGGTGCAACAGTGAAAGAAGCTTGTCCTCCCGACGCTGTATTGTAAATAGAAATATAGTTATTTGTGTAAACTAAATAAACCATTTGTTTGTATTAAAAGAGAGAGAGAGAGGGAGAGCATCAGATAAGCATAATGCCGAGACTGTCTAGTAGCAGTTTTTTTTATCTGATCTTGTTATAAATGGAGAAATCGCAGTAGTCTTGATCTTTTTTATCACTGGCATATGCACGTATGACGAATGGATTGCACATCACACCTACCATCTATAAGCTTGATCTTTCGTCAAAACAACTGCTTTAACTTTACCCGTGCTAGCCCCAATTAGATGGCATTTTGAGATCAGATTAAGGAATATCTCCAAAAGTAGCTCATTCTTGTGTTTCACACATTTGGTCTCTTTTTTTTTCTCTTTAGTATATAAAAAGTATTCAATCAGATTACAAATTACATTTATTTTTTTCTCTCTTTCTTCCTTTTTTTTTGTTATATCAGCATCCATGTCTTTTGACGAGAAAACGGCTGCTGTCGATCAGCATCACAAAGAGACATTTGTGGCTTCGGACAAGGCATCTGAGATCAACGACACTCATTCAGATCATGGTCCAGACAGCAGTTCTGCAAGCGAGATCAAGCCCCTCACATCAGAGCAAGCTGGTGATGCTGCATTGGCAAATTCACCATGGCAATACAAACTTATTGCGCTGGTGACAGCTCTCTTGTTTCCTCGTAAGTTGATGACTTCAGTACATGAAGAAACCAAAAAATATTAACCCACCTTTTATAAATAGTGGGTGCTCATTTTTCACAAAGCGCACTTAGTGCGATGAAAAGCCCTATTAAAACGGTAAATATCATCATTTTAGAATTTTACTGCTGTGCCACTATCAACTTTATTAATATTGTGTACATACGTTGCTACAGAATCTAGGCATCAATAATACCCAATATGGTGTTATTTCATCCTCTGTCTCCATCATCAATACCGTGTTTCCCATCCTCGGCGGTATCTTAGTGGATGTATTTGGCTCCGTCTGGGGCACGCTTGCCATCAACATAGTGGTTATTATTGGAAGTTTGCTTACTGCAATTGCTGCCAAGTACAATTCCTTTGGTTTGATGGTCGCTGGCCGTGTCATATTTGGTATTGGATCTGGCCTCATTGTGACAATGCAAGAATCCATCTTGTCGAAATGGTTTAGAACGCAACATCTCGCTATTGCCATAGGTTTGCAATTGTCCATCAGTCGCTTGGCTACTTTCTTGGGTACGTTGGTAGCGAATCCCATTGCAGAAAGAACAGGTGATTGGGTGTGGGCATTCTGGTTATCGTTCATCATTTGTGTCTTCTCCATCCTGATGAATCTTGTGTATGCTCTGGTGGTGAGACATTTGCGTCGAAAGGCCATCAAGGAAAACAAGGAGGCTCTCGCTGCCAGTGGATTGGCTCTATCCAAGCAAGAGATTCAGAATGTCAAGCGTCGCAAGGCCTTCCACTGGAGAAGCGTGCTCAAGTTTCCCATCTTCTTTTGGCACATTCTCTTGATTGAGTTCATCTTTGCTGCTGTGTGGTCTTCTTTCCAAACCATCAGCACCGAGTTTGTCAGTCTCCATTTCGGAAAGGGCAGCAACATATTGGCTGGCTATACTGCAAGTGCATCTCAATCAGTCCCGATTGTTGCTACACCCATCCTTGGCATCATTATGGACATGTTTGGTCTTCGTATCTCCATCTTGATGATTTCCGCCATCTTTTTGATTCTCAGTTGCTGCTTACTGGCATGGACCTATGTCAATGCCACTGTGGGCATGGTGTTCTATAGTATTTCACTGGCCTTTGGTCCTATTGGTATGATCACTTCGATTGGTATGATCTTGCCGTCAGATTACATTGGCACCGGTCTTGGTATGTACAAGAGTTCGAATAATATTGGTACCACCATCTTGGATATTATCGTCGGCGTCGTACAAGATCACACTGCAAACCAAGCTTACACAGGCGTTATGATCCTCTTTTTGGCCTTGTCATGTATTGGCTTATTCCTCATTGCTGGTCTATGGCTATCTCAGTACTTTTTCCTCGGTAATCTGCTGGAAATGAGTCGCACCAAGCGTCTTGTGGCGATGAAGGAGAGAAACGATAAAGAAATTGAGTTGAACAGACAAGGATTAGATTCTTACTCTGATACCCCACGCAAGAAGCTCAACTATGTCTATCTGGGCATCTTTATCGCCTGTTTGATTGTAGCTTGGGTTTTGTTCTTTGTCTATGCTGCCAACGGCCAAATATCTGCATAAGAGTATCAATCACCCCCCTCCTCGTCTCTCACATTAACTTATTTGTATACTATACTTGCTGCATTGTTATCTACTTATTTCTGCTACCTCATACTCCCCATCTCTTATATCAATTGACCATGTATTGATTTTATATGCATACTATTATTTTTCCTCCTTCAAATATCCTATCAATAAAGCGATTGTTTGATCTAGATGCGTACCTGGAAACGACTCTTTACCTCAAAATAGTTCAAAATGAGGAATACCGCATTGTAAAGGTATGCAAGTCAGTGCGTATATGACCGTATCATTGCCCATAACTTATTATTGAAATGTCTATGCTCGCTCATCAGTCAGTAAACGCCTCAGTGTCTGTTGGTTGCATCGTTTTGATTACTCCAGGCACATTGTGTTGTCTCTCAATACTTGATAAAATCCTTTGATTAGCGGCCAAAGACATGATGTATGTTGGCATTGCTCACCAATTTTCAGCAAAATGATGACTTTTCCACATTGGATCTACATGCAATGTATGATAGGGACGCCATTAATATCATTAAGAAGGCATGTTCATTGTCATACATGTGCGCTGATAATGCTACTGAGCACTGCATATTGCGGTATGTATTGAAATGCAAACAAATAGTAGTGCAATCTCTTTTGACCCGAGATTTCTACATCTAACAGGATCACAAGTTGGTTTAAGGGGGGCCCTGCTCATCATCAGGCACTTGTTTTGATAGTGGATCTTCCATCCAATGATGCTCAAAAGGCAATGAAAATTTCCAATGTGAGGTTTCAAGCATGGGCATTCCTCACTATGCGCTATATGACTCACTAAGTTTAGAATCACGTATTGCTTTGTTGATGGCTCATGTAGCACAGCTTGATTTCCTAAGGGGCATTACGGTGACTGGCTTCGTAGCACATGGATGAGGATAAACAACTGTGAAATGTGAGTGTTTGTGCTTGTGTATTTGTGTGTGCGTGTGTGTATGATGTCTGTTTAGTAAAAAAAAAATATATATATATATATATATATAATGTATATAAAAACACACCTCCAAATTTAACCTCTTTCTTTTTCTTCTTCTTTTTCAACATTTCTACTAATAATGGAAGAGCAATTCCAGGTCAATTCTGGTGATGTTCGACCCCCAACACAGCCCACAAATGTGCTTTCACATCAACTCACCAACAACACCTATGCTAATTTTCAATTTAATACCAATGGCACAAGAAGAAAAACAAAGGAAACCGTGCGCTCCACAACAAAGGTGAGATGCTTTGTATGTACAGTGAAGTCAAGCCAGAGACGCTGACGCCTTGCTTATCTAGCTGAAATTGGAGCGGATTCTTGGGCTCACATCCACATCGTCTAATATACTAGCAACAGCAAATGACTTGATTGCTTATGCAGCAGGAGCTGTTGTTGTTATTTACAACCACAAACGAAACAAACAAGTGGCATTTCTGTATCCCCCAGCTGTCACTCAGTCAACAACAGCAAACAATGCGAGCAACATCAACAGCAGCAATTTGAACCAGCCCTCCTCCATGCCATTGATCACACCACTGGGCGGAGGAAACAACAACAATAACGAAATACTGACCACATCACAGAACATACCTGCGGATGAGAAGAAATCGACACCAGCCAGCAATCGTGCGAAACCCATCAGCTGCTTGGCATTCTCACCTGATGGAAATTACCTGGCCGCAGGAGAGGTGAGGAGCGACTATCTCTATAAGAGCAGATCAATTGACATGAGATGTATGTAGATGGGCCATCAACCTCGCATTTTCATCTGGGATGTCAAAGAGAAAAAGCTGCTTCGAGAGTTCAGATCGCACAAATTT
Source organism: Mucor velutinosus (assembly GCF_035048745.1). NCBI lineage: Eukaryota > Fungi > Mucoromycota > Mucoromycetes > Mucorales > Mucoraceae > Mucor > Mucor velutinosus. The sequence goes on from NW_027041921.1 coordinate 1,028,628, forward strand.
GGAGTGCTTTCATTGACGTTTTCCCCGAATATGCGATACTTGGTTTCAGTTGGATTTCAGGTACACTTTGATCTGATACGCTGACCTACAGGGCACATCTAACAGTCAATTAGCACGATGGATATCTCTATGTGTGGGATTGGAAAAAGGGGATTAAATTGGCTGGCAACAAGGTGACGAGTCGAGTAAACGCTGTATCGTTTTCAAAAGATGGATCTTACTTTGTCACGGCTGGATTGAGACATGTCAAATTCTGGTATTTGGATGCGCGAGGTCGAATTCCCAAAAGAGTAAGTTTAGTGAGTGATTCGCTGGATCCAGACAAAGCATTCTCATTTCTTTTTTTTTTTTTTTTTTTTTTTTTTGCTACGGGAATTACTAGGGCAACTTGTCATCCAGGGAAACGCAAGTTTTAGATGGTAGATCAGGAATACTGGGTGTACTACGAGATGCTAATTTTGTCAATGTCGCTTGCGACCGGAGTAGCAATACTGGTTACACCTACTTCATCACGGACGCTGGTATTTTGTGTATCTTTAAGGAGGGACGAGTCATTGACAAATGGGTGGATCTTCAGGTAGGTTGAGAGAAAGCATTCTCTTACAGTTGTCTTATACTATCGTTAGGTGAAAAATGCCTATTCAATTGCAGTTTCGTCAAATTATGTGATATGTACCTGTTCAGAAGGCGTCATTCGGTAGTGTAGCTGTTTATTAAAATGTCATGTACTCCTTACTGTACCACTAATTCTATTTCAATCCGTAGGCTGTTTGAACCAATTACACTAAAATATGCAGGAATATTGCCTAAACCTCATCCTTTGGGTACTGACATTAGCTTGGTCATATCGCCTGATATGGTGCGTCCAGCAGATGCCTCGACATGCTATCCAGATGCTGTGGCCATGGTGTACGATGAAAAGGTGCAGCGAGTCATCTCGGTTTACTCGGACCGTAGTCTGTACGTTTGGGACATTCGGGACCTGACAAAGATTGGCAAGTACCGCAGCTTCATCTTTCATAGTGATTGTGTGTGGGGTGTCGAGGTATGTTTATAGATGCACAGTACATTGTTTTGCATTACTCACGCCCGGCTTCAGCCATGTCCAACTGTAGAGCGCGAGGATAATGCCATACCATTGAATTCATTTGCCACCTTTTCAGGAGATGGCACCATTCGCATCTGGAACCTGGACAACCCTATCTACTCCTCGTCTTCATCTCCTTTATCGCCACAACAACAGCTGAATCGAGCCATCATGTCTCCCAGCAGCAGTACCGCTGTGGGTGCGCATCGCCGTAACATATACTCCCGAGAGCTAGTCAAGATGATATACGCTGATCCAGACGCTGCTGAATTTTCAAAGGTGAAAGGAGACCTCGAATTTACCGAGGACCAATGCCCTGACTTTGGAATTCGATCACTTAAAATGAGCGCTGATGGACACATCATGGCCAGTGGTGATCGAAATGGTAACTTAAGGGTGCACGATATGAATTCTTGGGAGATGCTCGCTTATCAAGAAGCGCATGATTCTGAAATTTTGTCTATTGATCTCACAACGCCTCGAAGCAAAGGTTTGTAGTAGCAGCGTACTTTACGACAGAGCCAGCATAGTGATTCCCTGCTTGATAGATGCACCTAGCTTGATTGCTACCGCCAGCAGAGACCGATTACTGCATATTTTCGATATGAAAGCCAACTGTCAGCTTGTTCAGAGCTTAGACGATCATTCTTCATCCATCACAGCAGTGAAATTCTCAGAAGATGCCAACAGACTCATCAGTTGTGGTGCTGATAAAGGCATTATATTTCGCAATCGCACCCATCCAGTGACACCGTTCCACGATCCATCACCCCGACCTTACTCTACATACCACAATTACTCGGGAAGAAGCACCGTATTCGACATGGCACTTGACGTGAACGGCCGCTATGTGGCTACTGTCACTGGCGAGCGAAAGCTGTATGTTTTGAGCGTGGAATCTGGAAAGCCTTTTCGCATCTGCAAGCCAGAGACATCAGAAGAGGTTGGAAAAGCGTCGGAAAACTCGGGAGGCAGTTTGATCAACATTGACTTGGACCCATTCTCTGGCACATATGCTGTTACCAGTGGCTCTGATCGCTGCGTCAGATTGTTTGATCTCACAAACAGCACCTGCATTGAAAAAGTGTGTGCTCATTCAGAGCTGATTACTGCTGTTAAATTTGTTCGAACCAACACAGAGGAAAACGGCTTACGTGTAGTGAGTACATGCTCAGATGGTACGATATTTGTGTGGAAAGTCAGCCAAGAAATCATAGCCAAGATGTGCGCAAGAGCCAGCGAGCGAGACTCCAAGATGCGACAACAGCAAAGGGCATCAGTCGACGAGGACAGTGCCAGCTATGTTACAGACGAGAAGAGGGATCTTTTGCTTCTTCAGCACAGCAACAAGCGGGTTAGACGAGTGTCGACGGCTACAGCCATACGCCCCACCGCTAGCATCTCACAGATGATCCGGCAAGGCGAAAGAAGAACATTTTCAACCATGTCACCCGCAGAGCAAAAGTACGATGATTTGTACAAGAAAATTGCCATCTCCTCGGGGCGGCGCAACAACAATCGAGATAACGTACCAAGCAACACGAATATACCCAACAATACCACCCACATTATGCATTCTCATCCTCATCAAACACAAACTGGCGACACTCAGGCACCAGTGTCACCTATCACTACAACAGCGCCTCATACCAACCGCATCTTGAACCCTAACAGCAACAGAGCCTTGTTTGGACGCAAAGATAATAGAATCGCCACTTCTCAACCTGCCTTACAAGACGCCAGCAATGATAGAAAGTCTCCTCCTGAGCGCATCGGGGGCAAACTAGACAGACTCTATAACGGCCTTCCTACTAGCGGCAATGGTAGCAGGGACAGAACGATGAGCCAAGTGACGCCACCAGCAGGTCTGGTTCAATACCGTCAACAACAGCAGCAGGTTCTTTCGTCTCCTTCGAATCATGCTGGCAGAACGAACCCGGTTCTCCGTCGAGCCATGTCCAAAGATACCTTGAAAAAGGAGCACGAGTCTAGTAGAAAGTCCCCTACGCCATACAATATGAAACAGCAACTTCAGGAACGAGAAACATCTGGATCGCCCGTGATCAACAGAAGAAGCAGCCAGCCTGCGTTTTCAAACGCAAACATTACAAACAGACGGTTGAGCGATCATCCTGTTACTGTGAAGGCTGATACACGAGACACGTTTGAGAATGAAACATGCAAATCCATCACTGAAGGTAAGCTTGCTGATCTATCAAACTACTGTAAGAAGCGCTTACTAAGCGAAATCAAAGACGGATCAGACAATGATGCTGATGTGGATGACAACAATCGAGACCAAGAGGAAGACGACGAAGAAGAGGAAGAAGAAGACGACGAAGAAGAGGAAGAAGAAGAAGAGGAGGAGGAGGAGATCATATTTACGCCGGAACAGGACAAGATCAGCAAGCCCTTTGAAGTTTCGCTGCACCACGCGCCGTCCATTGAAGAAGTGGGGGATGATGAAGATGGCCGAAACACGCCTGTTTCAGACAATGAAACACATAGTAAAGCAGATGAAGATGAAGATGGATCAAGCGAAGATAATGTAGATGATGCAATTAATCGTGATATCGTTGCTCGAGAGCCACCTCGCGTTTCAACTTCGCTTAGTCGAACAACAAGCTCTGCCAATAGTAACCGCCGTCGTAGTAACTTGTTTGACACTGCTGGAAGAACATCTTCTGATCTGCTACTGCCTTCTTCTCCTCCCTGTGAAGAGCAAGACACGACTTTATCCATGAATGCTACCGCCACTACGCCATCAAACACTGCTTTCAAGGAAATCCAAAAGAAACTGGAAAAAGCTGCTAAACGACAGAGTATCACGGCTCGATTCTTGTCTTCGTTGACAAAATTAGATGGATTGCCTGCTGCAGCACCGTCATCGACAAGACCTTCATTAAATCACGTCATGACCACATTTCAGGAACTCTCGTCTACCGGTGGTGCTGCTTCTGCTGCAAAGCCGACAGCCAAAACATCGACTCTGCCACCAACATCTCCCATACGTCATGTGTGGATGGATGACGACTCGGAAACAGTTATACCAAACGCAAAATTAGTTATCGAGATTGCACCTCCTAATCAACCTGAGGAAAGGAAACAGGACATCATCGCACCCTCAAAAAAGACTACCGACAAACAAACGAGTGAGCCTAAACCTACTGCTCAACAACAGCACGACGATTCATCATTGGACAATGCACTTGCAGACTTGGATGGCGTTTCTATACTTCTGGATAGTGTGTTGGAGGTGTATCTGACTAAATTGAAATCAGCTAATAACAATCATCGGCAGCAGAGAGCAATGTCTACTATAGAAGAGAAACTAAATGGGGTAGCTGACAAGATTAACAAGAGTCTACAAAAGGATAGTCCTCCAAAACCAACTGACCAAAGCACAGCCACAGAGAAAACCTCGCCCGAGACGATTGATCTGCTGGAAAAATACTCTGCAATGCTACTCAACATGGTTGAAAGTAAGCTCAATAAATAGACGCTGCATTTTGTAAATAAATCACCCTTCTGAAAACTATCACATTTGCTCCATTCAAGTCATCTGTGGGATGGTCTGTATTTAAAGAGTGGACTGCAATTGAGATTCGTATCCATTGTAAACCCAAGTATGCGAAAAAGCGTCGACGTTAGCATGTTGACACAAACCATTTTCCTGTTTAGGAATACCCATTGCGTAAACCAATTCCATAACCAACCAAATGTTGAAAGTTGTGGGTAAAGCTTCGAGAAGATTCAAATAGCCGTAGTCTGCTGTATATTCCGTGCTATTGAAAGTACGTCCTGCTATTAACCACAGCTTCCATACAAGCCCTATGACGAATATAGAGGGAGATTATGGAGGAAATGGCGAGCGAAAAAGAAATCCAATTCACTGAATACCAGCATATATGTCCGAATTTAGGTCAGAGGAGAATTAGATTTTACGACGAAACCATATTAGGGAATGTCGAGACGAAATGCATTGCGTTTTCCTATTACCTAAAAGAGTAAATCAAAAGAATACATAAGGCTTGAGTTTGGATCAGAATTGTTGGCAGGTATCAACAAGCATTGCTTTTACATCTAAAAATGTCTTCTACTACTATCAACACCCCTACTAATCTCCCTCAAATGGAGTATGCTCGTCTGGGAAACACCGGCATGAAGGTGAGCCGTCTTTGTTTGGGCTGCATGTCTTTTGGCAGCTCCAAGTGGAGTCCTTGGGTAAAAGATGAGGAAGAAAGCATTAAATTTATCGAAGAAAGCTACAAGCTTGGTATTAACTTTTTTGATACTGCGGATACTTACTCCAATGGCGAAAGTGAAAGAGTGCTTGGCAAGGCCTTAAAGAAGATTGGTGCTCCCAGATCTCGTGTTGTTGTTGCTACTAAAGTCAACTTTCCCGTCCAAGACGATGTCTCTGTTTTTGATTTATTCGCTGGTAAGGCTCCTGAATTCGTTAACCGAGTTGGCCTTTCTCGCAAGCACATTATGGATGCTGTGGACGCTTCGTTGAAGAGACTTGATTTGGAGTATATCGATCTTTACATCATTCATCGCTTTGATCCAGTAAGTTTAAACTTTGTGACACACTCCTTCAATACTAATGCTATGTTTGACAGGAAACTCCCATTGAAGAGACTATGGAAGCACTCAACGATGTCGTTTGTTCTGGCAAAGTGAGATATATTGGTGCTTCTTCAATGGCTACTTGGCAGTTCCAAAAGATGAACCATATTGCCGAGCGCAATGGATGGGCTCAATTTGTCTCTATGCAAAACTTGTATAATTTGGTTTACCGTGAGGAAGAGCGTGAAATGGTCCCATATGTTCAGGATGCCAAGATTGGAATGACACCATGGTCTCCTTTGAATGCTGGTTCACTTGCTGGAAAGAAGAGAGATATTACTGAGCGTAGTCGATCCGTGTTTACTGCTGATAACTGGCATCCCTCTAGTTTGCAAGAGAGCAACAACGTCATTATGGATAGAATAGGCGAGCTCGCAAACAAATACCAAGCCACGTATTCTCAAATCGCTATGGCATGGCATTTGGCCAAGCCCTATGTTTCTTCTCCCATCATTGGCGTCTCAAAGATGGAACAACTTTACGATTTAGTAGGGTGTTTAAAGATTAAACTAACCAATGAAGAGGTTAAATACCTTGAAGAGCCTTACACTCCAAGAGCGGCTATACTCCAAGTTTAAATTCAATAAAAAAATGATTTTTTACAAAATCTTACGAACCATTCGACACTTCGGGTGGTTTCCTGACCTACGCTTCGATTTGGCGGAAACCAACCTACGCTCAAACGGCTCGCTCTGCCGCAGGGCCTTTGGCTAATATTGCAAAATTAATAAAGCTAAAATGTTAGAAGAATCCTGATTGTTGATTGATATAAAATCACTAATCATATGAAAGTTTATGCTTCGGATGGTTCTTTACCTTCGCTTCGCGTCGGTGAGAACCAACCTGCGCAGCGGCAGCTCGTGCTACTAATTGCTCTTGCGTATCTTATCAAAATACTGCTACTTTCATTTTGACCCTCCACTTACACATGAAAACCCTTCATATTATCTGTGGATCTGATTCTTATGTGATGCTCTACATCCATATACACGTAGCTATTTCATATACGGGCAAGTATCATAGAGATATTATCCCTTTTAAGTCCTTAGTGTCCCTGATACAGCAAAATCTAAGTGCACTTGAGTTGCGTTTTCTCGCGCTCAAGGCCGTTTTAGATTGTCAGAATAGCACCAAACAATTGCTCTCATTTGGCAGTTACTTTCTGCCACCTTTGCTCAACTTTTTAAGGATCAAAAAAACATGGCCAAAAACCGACCAAAAAGCATGAGGTACCTACCCCTCATGGTTTTTATTGAAAATCAAACGATCGCGTTTTTGACCTTGATAATGAAGATTTTTACTAAGGTATATCTTGAATCAAAATGTTTCTATCGATTCAATGTAACCCTTGAAATCATCATTGTGGAACTTTGATATGTAAAATCTCGACTTTTTGGCCAGAAACTTCTTTTCATATTTTCATAAATTACTCGATACGTTTATTTAAAACATCTGTCTTACTTGGTACCATTAGATACGCCTTGAAAAGTACTCCAAGAAGCTTAAGGATGCGTAGGATGATCATCACGTTTTACTTAGTCGGATCTGGCAAAATAGTTCAATCGAGTCGAAATTTTTTTAAATTTGGCCAATCTAGAGTAAACTACGAATCTGAGCTTGACTTAATTTTGGCTGGTGAGGCTGGCTGGCAAACTCAATGCTCTTTTCATAAGGCAATACAGTAATAAATACCCTTGAAGCGTATGGAAAGTAGGTGGCAAGTCATAGAACTATCGTTGATTATGCTATTTTCTTGCATTCTATATTTAATAAAGTTAGTCTGGACATTGACGATTTATGGGCTGTATAACATATCTGCAGTAAATAGGGAAATCTCTGAGGCTTTAGGTCGTCGTTCAAAGAAAACTTTGACAGCATTGAGCAGAGGAAAGAGGGTAGAAATAACAATGGGTTTTGTTGATTGATTTTAAAGTCATTTATCATATATGAGCCAGGCCTGACAGATGCCAGGCAACGTAGTTTCTATATTAGGGTTGTAAAAGTGTCTAGGGACTGAACATTTGTTATAATATGATAATAGCAGACGCATTCAAAAAATGGTAGAAGAGATACTATGTGTACAGGGGATGAGATCATGCAACGAACGATTCAGAGCTTGAATTAGATCTATGATCACTTGTTGAGATTCTATCATGGACATACTCTCATAAAAGTCATTGTCTTTGACGCGGGAGGAAACCTAATGTTCAAATGCAACAGTGATATGAAGACTCGACATCAAGAAGGCTTCATTTCCTTGCTAACCTACATTATGGCATGAACATTTATAACAGGCGGGCACTTTCAGTACCTCAGATATAAAGCTCTATAACAAAAGTAGATGAAAATACATAAGCTAAGCTATTCGACTCGTAAGCTCCTTATGAGCCTCCTAAATCATCATTGCCTTCATAGGAAGGCATTCAGCCAGTGGCAAAATATTTAAATTCCCGTTAAAATTTATTGTTCTGATTTGCTAATTCTTGATCAAATTCTACTCAATTCAGTTCGTTTTGCCAGATTAGACTATATAAGTTGCACGAATTATCTTATGCTCCCTTAAGCTTTCTAGAAGTACTTTTCAAGGCCTATCCAATGGTACTAATTATTAGAGATATTCTGAATCAACTTATTGAGCAAGGTGTGAAAATGCGAAATGGCATTATGGGCCAAAATATCGAGATTTTACTTATGAAATCTTCACAAAAACGGTTTCAGGGGCTGCCTTGGATCAGTACAATCATTTTGCGGCCAAAAATGCGATCATTTGATTTTCGGTGAAATCCTTGATATACCCTTCATGCTTTTTGGTCGATTTTTGGCAATATTTCTTTCATCCCCAAAAAGTTGAGCAAACCTAATAGTATGTAATTGCGGGATGAGGGTAATTGTTTGGCGCTATTCTGGCGGTCTAAAAAAGCTTCTAACGCTAAATATCACTGTTCGAATTCGCACAATTTTGCTGTGTTTTGCATAGTTTCAAGTGGTAAGAGGTAAGGCAAGTAAGCTGCATATCCGCTTATGAATTGCTTTTATTGATAAGACTTGATATATCGCTGGAGCATCAAGATTCACATACTTGAAGGGCTCTTGTATGAAATTGAAGAGTTATAATACAGCTTACAGCATTTTGATGATACGGACGAAGGGCAATCGTACGCTATGCTATGCAAGAATAATTACGAGGCTCGTTTCATTCACTGTGTTGATGATTCAATAACAGCACATTTTATTTCCATGTTATCTACAAAACTGATACATAATAGAAGTATTAATTTGCAATGTTTATATTTGCAGTGAGTCGCATAAACTAGGATCAGATTCAATTGAGAGTTTTCCCTCCATCTCTGAAGGCTATGTGTCGCTAAATCAACTGCACCAAATGTCAAGAATGAGATTTCATAAATGATGATATTGGTTGCTATGTCGGTAAAGGTTTACATTGTCAAAACTATGTAATATAGCATGTATTTCAAGCAGAAAATAACTCTACATACTCTTTTTCAGGAGAGTTCGATATTGAATCATTCATGCTTTGGACATAGCAACTCCTGAAGATTGAATTAACAAATATGCTACTACTACTATCGTAGCACAATAAGCAACAAGGAGAATCACATAAGTGTATGTGTTCTAAAGGGGCTATCGAAAAGATTATGCCATTCATCCAACCTTCTTTTCCTCTCATCATGTGTCGTTTTGGTTGAGTATTGTCTATTTAGGTTTGTTTAATATATATACTTTTTATTAAAATCGACGTATATCTGAGCGAATAAATTGCTTATTGAAATTCGCAATGTTTCCCATTTAAAATGCAACAGTTCAAATTAGCCAGAATCATGATGTCCATTGCGGATATTGCTTGGCCTGGGTATATACTTTAGTTGCATATATTGCAATCAAGCCTGTTGTATTTGTTTTAGCGGGAAACAGCGCTATTAGGAGTGGGGGGGGCCACATGAAATGAACGTCATCTTCTTGTACAGAAATGAAGGCAAATTTTGCAGTTGATGACAAAAATCGCATTGTTATATGAATTTCTTAATCGTCCCGTACGCAATCTTGTGGATGACTCCTGAATTCTCCGGGTTCTTTATATCTCATATAACGATCTTCTTGTAGAGCCGTTTCAGCGTGGATACTCTGCTAAATTGGCTACATGACTTTCTGTAGTCCATACTAAAGTAATCATCATACTGTAACACTAAATCTCCTCTTTCTTTTTGTCATTTTAAACTTGTATAGAACAGCATGTATATAAAGAAGCTTTATTTCCCTTTTTTTTTCTATCCTAAAAACACTCTTCTTGTACAATATCTATTTAATTCACCATGAAATCCGCTGTATTCTCAATCACCATCTTTCTGCTTGTAATCACAGCATTTTTGATCGAATCTTCAAACGCACTCTCGCACCCACTAGACATGATTGTTTCCAGCGTTGACCGCCACAGTAGAAATGTTGCCAGGTATGTAATCTTTTAGGGTAGATTGAGATCACAGTTGGCTCATACTTCACACCACATGAAGCTTCTTGGTAAAAAGAAGATCGCATAGCAAAAGCAAGAATAAGACCAAAAGCAAGAGCAAGAAGAGCAGCGACTGCAGCAAGCGATATTGCTCTATGAAATTAAAGCCGTGTCCAAAAGATTGCCCTCAATCCTGTGGTTATTTGGGTAAGCTAACGAATATACTTCATTTTCGAATGCTCTTTATTGACATAATTTTTATAATAGATTCCCCTGATCCATGCTGCCCCTTGCTAGGCAAACCAACCTGTCCTGATTATTAATTTAAATGTACCATATCATAGTTTTTTATATAAAAGCATCAAGCTAAATAAAATTTACATGTATTCTCTCAGCTAAGAATGTCTTTCAAGACGTCTATGCTCTGTATTAGAGGCGGTAAAATGGTCGAAAAATAGCTTTTCCACATGAGAAAAAAGACCACAGCCAATAAGACGCCTAACAACGTGCCTGCCACCACTTGAGCTCGTGTGTGATGCTGCAACCTTACACGAGACCAGATAACAGACAAAGAGAAACAATGAAAGACGATCAGCAACAAATATTTATATGGGATTGTCGGTGTCACAAGTACGACGCAGGTTAGATAGCTGGTGAAGAAGCTGATTGCAGTCGAATGGGATGATGGCATACCATAGCTCTTTTTAGATTTCTCCTTTTTGCTAGGTAGCGGACGTGGCTGCTTGATTATATTCTTGAGCATCTTGGCAACCAGAGTAGCTGCGATGGCACTTGCTGTAAAGTAAACCATGTGGATTGACCGTAAATAAATAATTGTGAAAAAAGTACAAGTAATCACAATCTCACGAGTCTAAATCTGTATTAGTTGCTATTGTTGCGAAGATGATTATTTTTTTAGTTTATTTACATGAGACAGTATGTCAAGGAGGAAGCTATTTGTCATTTGCCAATTAGTGATAGATTAATAGTGTAGGACGCGTTTTTTTTTTTTTTAACAAGGAAAGAAAGAGAGAGAGAGAGAGAGAGGAAGGACAACGGAGGAAAGCGGATTTTGTACAAGGTGGATAAATAATTCTTTTCAAGCGCTAGCAATAAAGGCACAAGGTATGATGGCTTACTGCCGAACAGATGTCCATATATCAATGTTGCGATTGATATTTTCAGCACAGAATTTCAATGGAGGGAGCAATTCACCCACAGTTTGATAAAGCTCTAGCGCTACATTTCTCATGAATGAAAGTTGGAAATCAGCCAATGTCACTTTACCGCGTTCGTGGATGGCTATAGAAGGGATTCCTAATTCACGCTCCAGATCGCCTTGGATAAAGAATTCTTCGGCTAGTGTTATAGCCCAATTTTTGGCATTGTCAAAAGGTCTTGCCTACAAGAAATCGTTTAGCAACCTATCTTCAATCCATTAAGCATGATAGCAATACTAACACAGTTACTGACATCCGCGCATTTCATAATGATACTGCATAAGATCATTCTCTCTTTGTCTCGAGAGGCATCGTCTGTTAAATCCATGGTGTGTGATTGCAAACGCTGAAGTTGTTCCTTGAAGCTCTCCACGTATTCCTGATGACAGCTCATGTCAGTGCATAGAATACTCTGTACTATGATCTTGCGGAAATCTATACTGTAATTCAGTTCATACGCTCACCATCACCGCGCAATACCCGTTACCTTTGTATTCACAATGTGATTTGATGTCGATCATGGCATTAAAGTAGTGCTTACGGAGTAAGTTGAAGAATGCCATAGAATGATAATTCTCCAAAACCGACTTGTCATTGTACAGTACGGCTAAAGGCGTCGCAGTGGTAATCTATATACTAAAATCAACATGCCATTTTTTTTTCCTGCTGTTGCTCTATCCAACTTGCCATGAAACCATTATTGACTCCTGGATGTCCAACATCATGTCCAATTGCTGCCATCAGTAAAGAGAGTACATCGATCGGTCTCAGTAATAACGCCATGCTCTCAGAAGCGATTGAATTCAAGAAATACCATGTGGACTGCATCACATCAACTGCATGTCTGAAATTATGATACGGATTTGAGTTGTGATACGAATTGCAAACGTCAAAAATCAAGTTGTACAGCGCATCTATTTTTGGATATATTAATTTACATGTGTTACTCGAGTAAACTTTGTTTGTCATGTATATACCATTCGTCATTTGAAGTGATTTGAGTTGAGAGTGGTATTTTTGAAATGTTTGGTCCAGCATATAAAACACGCAATAGACTAAATCAATGTCGTCTAATCCAAGAGGAGAAAAGTTCCAATCTTTGATAAAGCTTTGCAAAAACGACTTTCTCTCGCTATCATGCTATGAATAGGGCTGATCGTTTAGAGTTTATGTCGTAATTTACCTGGTCAGAGAAGACATTCGCGATCTTCCTTCTATGGTAGGTTGTGGGGTATATTGCTTTATAATGGCGTCCGATAACCTTTCAGTCGAGTTAAAATTTAGCATTTATCATCTCTATTCGAACGTTTGTTACCAATGATGCTCGTGTTGAGTCGAGTATAGTTTTTGAAGTCGGCCCTGAAACTGGCTCAAGGCGGATTGTTTTGTTTTGTCTGTTAATTTTGACTGATGTGGTTTGTAATCCCTGAATAAATTCTACATTGTGCTTGAATTCAGTATAAATTCATGACCACGAGTGTACATACACATACCAAAAAAAGCGTTTTAATGACAGGTTCCCGGAATGGTTTCAAAACGAAATCAAAAGCACCCATCTGAATGCACTTCAACATCAAACTGGTGTCATCCTTTTCAGAACAAGCTAAAGCGGAAAAAAGTGAGTGAAATATGCCATTTTGATTGTGATAAATTCGTAAATTTACCTATAGGCACAATATGTAACAACGAATAGTATTGAATCGACTGACATATTTTTCCAAATAGATCCCAGTGTCGATCTATATCAATAATGAATATACAGGGAAGACTGTGCTGCTTTTTGGCCATGATGAACAGCATGGCTTCTTGCAAGCTCGAAATTAGATGAACTATACAGTAGTGAATACAAGGTATGATGTGAAACGATGGTTTTTCTACCTACCCTTCTGAAATACATGTTGTAAAATTGCCAGATTTGCATCTGATGGATTGCTTGCAAAAGCAACAACAAAGTCAATCATCGAATCTGGCATGTATGATGTCTGTCAAAATCTGAAGTACAATACAAGAGATTTTTTCAAGAAAAAAGTGAAAAAGAGAAAGAGAGAGAAAGGAATACAAATAATGGAAAATACAAATGATATTGACATTATCTTAACCAGAATATCATTGGGTCATCAGAGGGCAGTTTTGAAACGTTTTCATACGTTGAACACCCGAAAGGAGCACCAAAAGATTGATCTATTATAGCTTTAAGACGACAATGTAGATCTTTGATCTGGCCTGCAGGTACAATGCAAAGCAGCATGTAGAATGTACTGGAATGTGGATTTCTAATTGAAGAATCAAAGAGTCAGGAACTTTTGATCTAACTTTATTGCTTGTTCTATATCTCTCTTCATGGCGGTTTCATTTGACTCGGGCATATATCTAACTTTGGGCGAGGTGGGTTGATTCCTTGAATGGTCCAATGCATTGCTGCAAGATCTCATTTCACTTAGTCATGTATTACATTTGAAACATCGACTTGGTTTTGTACACTAATGAAAGAAGGAACATACATACATATTAAGATATGCTGCAATAAACATAGTATACAGATTGGATTGCTTTTAGAGAAAGAAATCAAATAATAACGTGAGTATATCATGAGTTAACAGGCGATTTTATTAGTATGGATGGGCTTGTCGTAATAAATATATATCAAATACATTTACCGCGGACATATACATAATTTGAAATCTCAGATTTGACATCCATGATTCAATTATTAGCCATCCGATAGTATATTTGCAGTTGAGGATATACAACCAAAGATTAGAAAAGTCAATATGGTTTTAGAGCAATTTAATAGAATCCCATGAGAGAAGAGGCGTTTTGCCCATACAAAACTTGCAGAAATTCAATGTTCCTGATTGACCGTTATTAAAACAAGGATTATTATCAAAGTTATTCGTTTATTAAATTTAACACATGTGCATTGGTGGCCATTACAATGTTTGATTCAACGAATCACCAAATGCGAATGCCTCATGCGATGCCTGTTTGATGGCGTATACCTGATTCAAATATACCGTATATATCGATTAGCTTACCGCCTCCAGAAACTCGAATGATCGATAATCCGAGGCGGATAATTGCAACGCTTGTTTCAGAAACAAACATATTTATGTATCATGTTTGGCTCTTCAAAACACATGGCATGCATATATTACGAATGACATAAAATACACGCATTCAACAACTGGTAATGCATGCTAATGATAGCCATAAGATTCATTGTAGTTATGGTGCTGGCAAAAGATTTAAATCCCGACAGATTCCAATTAGAAGATCATTCGGCCATGTTTGGACAAGAAAAATCGTTTTGGGATCAAAACTCGGAAAAACAATAAGAAAACACACCAAGTAAATTAAGTAACAAAAAAACTAGCATTGATGCTCTATCTGATGGTGCTATTATAAGAACTATTCCCCACACAAGGGTCTGGAGTAAAATAGGAAAATCAGAAAACATGTTTTTTGCAAATAAGTCAACAGTTATACTAGATAAACTCAAAACAGATCATTCAGATCCATAGATTAAGCTTCCGCGGTCATTCTGAATAATGATATATCATAGTAAAAAGTCAATATTTGGAGGTGAAAAATGGGATCGTTTGCAAATCAACAGTTTTTTTTTTTTGGATGATATTTGGTTTATTAGAAATAAATTAAACACATCAAGGGATGGACAAGTGTAAAAAATCAACAGTTTTGATGAGGTATCCCTTATGGAAAATTGCCAAAATTTTTGAAAAAATTTTTTTTTTCTGAGAAATGAACATTGGAACATGAGTCTAGTTGAGCCATGACATTTGGTGCCAATCTGAGGTCTCAAAACCAGTTTAAACGGGAGATATCAAGGGTTGAAGTGGCAAATGAGTGTAAAATGGCAGTTTTTAAAGGATTGTTTCGAGACCAAGACATCCAGCTACCCCATCTAACGCAATTGCGCATACAACTCGGAGACGTCAGTAATGTCGTTATATTTTTTATATTGCACGGCAAGAGCGTAATGAAGTGGAAATGAGCTGCTCTTTAAAGAGGTGCTGACATGCTATAATCACCGTAGCAATGCCTTCAGCAATCCATACTTTTATTATATTTATTTGAATCAAACTGCTCTATTTTGGCAAAGGATGAACAGCAAGGCTATGTCGAGCGTAAAATGCATCGCTGTATGTGCCAGTCAAAGCATAAATGATAGAAAGCTGGCCTCACATCGAACATTTGAATGTTGAAATCCACTCTCCCGTGACTCCAACAAAGTAGGTTACCCTAGTCACAGAAAATAAGAAAATTTTTGCAATTTGATATTGCTTCGAGGAACTTGCAAGTGTAGAAACCCCCTCTTTTAACTTCTAGACATTGCAATGTAAGATATTATTGATTTTCCCCTCTTGACAGCAAGTAGAACAGCAGTAATGGAAAAAAAATAGCAAACATTTGGCATAGCATTTGAAAAAAAATGGCATTGTATCATTGCTGATCTTTGGCATTTCAATCAGTCAATATGTTGGCTTATTCAGTGGCTTTTCATACGAATCAATGATATATCTTTGCCGCTATAATACTATCAGCGTCTTGATATAGCAGTGGTCTGCATTCTGCTTGTTTTATCTGCTATCAATGGGTTGATTTATACCGGCTACCATATCAAATACTCATATGAAATGCCAAATTGAATTCTAGGGTTAGTCTTCTTGTCCAAAAGCGTCTCGCTGCCTCCGTCCTCAAGTGTGGTCAAAGAAAGATTTGGTTGGATCCCAATGAGGTCAACGAGATCTCCAACGCCAACTCTCGTAAGTCATTTTGCCCATGGGGAAGGGAGTGATTGAGTAGGAACTGATGTAGTGTTCTTGTTTAGGTGCTAACATTCGTAAGCTCGTAAAGGATGGTCTTATTATCCGTAAGCCCGAGATCTCTCAATCTCGTTTCCGTGTCCTCGAACGTGCTGCTGCCAAGCGTAACGGTCGTCATATGGGTCATGGTAAGAGAAAGGGTACTGCTGATGCCCGTATGCGTAGCCAAGTCATCTGGATGCGTCGTATGCGTGTCCTCCGTCGTCTTCTTGCCAAGTACAGAGAAGCTGGTAAGATCGATAAGCACTTGTATCACCACCTTTACCTCAAGTCCAAGGGTAACGGTTTCAAGAACAAGCGTGTTTTGATGGAACACATCCACAAGGCCAAGGCTGAGAAGGTCCGTGCTAAGACTCTTGCTGAACAAGCTGATGTCCTTCGTGCCAAGAACAAGGCTCTCCGTGAACGTCGTGCCAACAAGAAGGCCGAGAAGCTCGAAGCTCGTCAATAAATTATTAGTGTTTACTAGTTTTTTTTTTACTAAAATAGATAATAATTTCCATCATACACATATATTGATTTGAGGGGGGGGGGAGGATGTGTCATCTTTTTAATTTACTATGTTTATTGCTCGCTTTTTCGATTAATTTTGGGTGCTTGATGTAAGGTTCGATTGTATAGAATCATAACCAAAGTGTGTGAGACGCTCGCTCAGAATGTCGAAATAGTTTTATTAAATGCTCAGATGCTGAACAAAGATTTGTTATCCAAGCTCTTCATGAAATGTGTCTTTAGACAGCCAGCACCAGAGGACTCTTGACAGCGATACTAATAATGGCTCCAGTAGCTCTTCATTGAATGTGTATCTAGACAGACAGCGTACTTGCCAGGCTATTTAAGGAGATGTGGTTCTTGAATAGGATGATGCCGTTTATGATTTGGCTCTTTTATCTTGAAAAAATAAAGGGTTTTATCAATGCATGCGCCCTTTCTTCCTTGCTAGCAAATGCTTACATTTGCTGAAGACGAGAACACGACAGTTTAACATTTACCTTGAACAGACTCTAGTTTATGATTGGAAATACAAAGTAGTTATATGCTGGATGGTAGATTCAACCAACCAATGGAAGTACTTGCTTACAGAAGTTGGGCCCAATATACTGAGCCCTCATCATCAAGCTAAAGGCCAAAGAATATTCTAGTTGAAGGCATACATGTTCTTCTCGCTTGAGAATGCCATGTTGATTACCTCGCAGGCTAGGCCATGCCAGTATCAAGTTAAACATACTTTGTTTATCATGGATTTATCACATATTTCACTTTTGTGGGGTACTGTAATTATAGGAAAAATATCCAGCATCATCGAGCATACCAAGTTCCTATCTGCAGCTGCGCTGATCAAGCAGCTCTTGAGAGAAAAGCAGTGTCAAGACACATTGGAGCTCGCGGATCTCACATTGAGCCAATTGACAGCTCGAGAGTGCTAGCCCAGCCAGATGTGGTCGACGTTGAAATAATGGCTCTCTTCCTTTGCTTCGCTTCGGTGAGAGTCAACTTCCGCAGCAGCAGCTTGCGCTACCAATTGCCCTTGCGTATCTTGTCAAAATATTGCTACTTTCATTTTGACCCTCCACTTACACATGAAAACCCTTCATATTATCTGTGGATCTGATTCTTATATGATGCTCTACATCCATATACACGTAGCTATTTCATATACGGGCAAGTATCATAGAGATATTATCCCTTTTAAGTCCTTAGTGTCCCTGATACAGCAAAATCTAAGTGCATTTGAGTTGCGTTTTCTCGCGCTCAAGGCCGTTTTAGATTGTCAGAATAGCACCAAACAATTGCTCTCATTTGGCAGTTACTTTCTGACACCTTTGCTCAACTTTTTAAGGATCAAAAAAAACATGGCCAAAAATCGACCAAAAAGCATGAGGTACCCCTCATGGCTTTCATCGAAAATCAAACGATCGCGTTTTTGATCTTGATAATGAAGACTTTTACTAAGGTATATCTTGAATCAAAATGTTTCTATCGATTCAACGTAACCCTTGAAATCATCTTTGTGGAACTTTGATATGTAAAATCTCGACTTTTTTGGCCAGAACCTCTTTTCATATTATTGTGAATTGCTCAATGCGTTTATTCAAAACATCTACGTTACGTGGTACCATTAGGTGCGCCTTGAAAAGTACTCCAGGAAAGCTTAAGGAAGCATGGGGTGATAATCATATTCTAATAGTCGAATCTGGCAAAATAGTTGAATCAAGTCGATAAGCTCTCAGGATCTGTCCAATCTAGAGTAAACTACGAGTCTGAGCTGGAATTAATTTTGGCGGCTGGTGGCAAATTCAATGCCCCTCTAACCATGAAGGCACTACAGTAATATACGCTTTTGAAGTGTATCGAAAGTATGTGGTAATTTACATAGTACTATCATTAGCCATGATAATTTCCGTGCGTTCTATATTTAATAACACCAGTCTATCAAAATACTTGTTAGATCAGCTTCTTTTCTTTTTGAGGCTCTGAAAGTGTTTAGGGACCATAAATTTATTACGTTGCGATGGCCATTTCGACTCTTCCGTTGGGTTTCTGACCCACGCTTTGCTTTGGCGAAAATCAACCTACGTTCAGGTGTCTTGCCCTGTCGCGGGCCATTGGCTACTATTGAAAAATTAATAATAGCTAAAATGATGGAAGAAACTTGATTGTCGATTGATAGTAATTTAATATAAAATCTCTTCTAATCATATATGAACCGAGATGGAAGGGGTGAATTGGCCAATGCAGAAGCATTTTCTTCAAGTTCAATCCGTACAAAACTTCACTCAGCACTCAGTCAATGTAGTTTCTGGATACGTATATAAATCATCTGTAAATATAACATTGAGTCGAGTCTTCTTACTAAGATATTGGGTCATACAAAAATTACTTATGTTTTCGGGCAATCTAACCTCACATCCAAGCATTACTAATTGCTCAAGGGGCGGTGTTTCCAGGCATCTCGTAAATTGAGAGGAAAGGCGCACATTACAATGGAGCAGTTGTTCATTTTGGCAAAAGAGGATGTGGGATTTCAAGTCCGGAAATAGGTTATTGTTTTTGGATACATGGTTCACTTTTTTCTCTCCCCCTTTTTTTTTTCTTGTCTCTCTTTCTCTTTCACTCTTGCTTGGTAATTTTGTCTAAATGGCTAGACGTAAAGAAAGCCTTTTACAGCCATGGGATTTGATAAGCTCATCTAGGAGAAAAAGCAACAACAAGAGAGCAGCAGCTCGTGATGGCACCACTATCCTACCAAAAAGTAATGTATATTGGATTGAGCCCGAGTGTCCTAAGCTAATAAAACTCCAAGATAACCCAACGCCTCCTGTAGTAACGACACAGGAAATCATGGCACAGCGATCCCAAAGCTTTGCCTATGGAACAAAGAGCGCAACTGCCACAGCAACGACAGAAACAAGTAGCACAGCAACAGTAAAACGAAAGAGCAACATTTACTCGGCACTTTTGTCTAAAATTGCCATTGAATTGAGACAGCGAATAACGTTGGCAGATCATATTAAGGACGATATCGAGTACAAGAACACATTTGATGGCAAGCAAGTGGTGGTAGGTTTTGCTTTTTCATGAGTGAGAGAGAAGGGGGATTATTGATCAAGTGGTGAAACGACAGGATAAGATTGCATTGATTGTGCAAACATCGGACAGAAAACTCGCTTTGAGGATTGGTAGAATGCTGAGCGAACAGCGGTTCTTTCACGATGTCAGTTACGAAACGCAGCTTGTGGATTCCTCGATTTATCTATACGAATTTACGAATCGAACCTTGTATGCACTCAGTACGCAACATCAGCAAAGCGGCAGTGATTGGAGTGGCAGCGAGTCCTTGAGCGAGCACAATGTGGATGTTACCAACAATAATCAGATTATACCAAATGGCATCGTTGTTGATTTGACGCACTGTTATGTACCAACTTGCTGGGATCTCAAGCCCTGTTATAGCCCCATCTGTCCAAAGCGATTTACACAGGTATTATGCGGATGTTTCCAACCTTATATTGTGGAATTAACCTAATATCCAGCTAAAGCGGACAGAGAGCAGCGAGTCATTTTCAAATCTACTCGTATCACTGTCATCCTCCAGATCGACAATAGCAAAGTCAAAGTCTGCTTTGCATCATGATTATTGGGCAGACAGTGTCGAAAAGTCAATGTATGATTCATTGTCGAAAACAGAGCGAAAGAGGCAAGAAAACCTATACGAACTAATATATACAGAGAAAGATTATGTTCAGAGCTTAGAGTATCTGCAGAATGTATGTTGTTGGCTTTTGCACAGTCTATTTTGTTCTGACCTAACCTGGCATTTATAGATGTGGATCAAGCCTTTAACAGAAAGACCCATTATCCCAGCATCACGCAAAGAAACACTGTTACGAAAGGTATTTGGAGGCATCGAGGACATCTACAGGATAAACATTCAACTATTGCGAGCATTGCAAGAACGCCAAAGTCAGCATTCCATTATCCATCAAGTGGGCGACATTTTACTGGATTTTGTCATTGACTTTGAGCCTTACATCAGCTACGGCTTAAAGCAGTACGAGGCTAAATTCGCATTGGAAAACGAGCGATTTATCAACCCCAATTTCGATGCCTTTGTGGAGGCCACAGAGAGACACCCTGACTCGCTCAAATTGGAACTGAACGGCTATCTCACCAAACCAACCACACGGCTGGGAAGGTACACTTTACTGTTCAATGAAATCCTAAAGCATACGCCTGCCGATCACCCTGATTTGGAAGATCTACCAAAAGCAGTAACCATCATCAAACGGTTTCTCTCCAGAGTCAATGCAGAGACAGGCAAAGCGAAGAATCGCTTTGATTTGGAACGCATTCACTACAATTTGTCCTTCAAATACAAAGCAGATGAAGTGGTAAGCTGAGTAGATGGTTATGTTCTCTGCAATCTTAACCAGCAATATATCGTAGAACCTTGATCTATTGGCCAAAAACAGAAGTATCGTCAAGCAAGGCACACTGAAAAAGTCGGCCCAGCTGGAGTCCGTAGAATATCAAGTGATTCTATTTGACCATTATCTAGTTATTGCAAAGCTCAAAATTATCAATGGCACTGAACGTTATGTAATTCAAAAGCGAGTAAGCATACGAATGATGTTCAATTGAGACAGCAGACACTCACAAGCATTTTGCAGCCTATTCCTATTGAATTGCTGTCTGTCTATCTACCAGATACAAACCTAGCCAGTAAAAGGTCAAGCACGCTCGTATTACCGTACCTGACCATGAATACCCCAAATCCAATGATGGCAGTACCAGGAGCACAAATGAGAGCCTCGACTGATCTAGGTCCCTATTTGCATCATAACACCAGCACCGGTAGCTCTACCAATGGAAATAGCAGCAACAGCAGCAACAGCACCAAACCAAACTCATATCCCATCGCATTTCAACATCTGGGACGCTCAACATCTGCTCCCTACATCCTCTTTGCACCTTCTCATGCTACACGCAAACCTTGGTTCGAAAAGATACGATCGCAGCAAGAGGCTAAAAACAAACGAAGCCCTATTTTTGAGATGGTGTCCTCTGTGCTAGAGCATCAGTTTATCGTGCTCAACAGAATCCATCATTTCATTACGTTTAGTAAGTTTTGTTTATATATCAATTGCTCACAGGGGACTAACCGGCTACTTTAGATGGCGGTCAACAGTACTTGCTGGCAGCAGATGACGGCGTCTATGTTGGACATCACAACTATCGACACGCAGAAACCACACCACACAAAGTATTGTCACTTGAGAAAGTAACACAGATACAAACCATCGAAAGCACAGAAACCCTGCTTGTACTGGCAGACCGCACATTATGGGAATATCCGCTGGACATTGTCAACGGTAAGCCAGAAACACAGCCTCGAGGTCGTCTGGTGCAAACACATGTGCCTTTCTTCTACGTGGGTACGTGTCTCAAACGAATGATGGTATGTGTGCCAAAGATCTCCACCCTGAGATCCGTCATCACTGTATTCGAAGCTATCAAGAGAACCGATCTGATGAGCAACAGTGGCAACATGGGAGCGGGTGCCATGTCTGTTTCTCTGCCATCGTCAACAGGCGGTTCCAGTAAACGTGCAAGCGGTATTCTGGATAGGCTCATGTCCATGCGAGCATTATCACAGCCTGCTGATGATCTTCACTTGCGCAAAGTAAAGGACACCTATGTACCCAGTGAAGCTTATGCCGTCGAGTTGTCTGCTTCCATGATGTTGATTACTTCATCCAGAGGCATGATTATGGTGGACATGCGGACAGATCAACCTCAACGTAAGTGGACAAAAGGCAAGCCTTGCGAATTGAAGCTAACAGGATGACTAGAATTACTCAATCCTGGTGATAAAAACCTGGCATTTATCTTGGAGCGAGAAAAAGAGGTATCTTCATCACTCAACCTGCGCCAGCCCATCAAACGCATCGCCATCTTTAGAACCCCTCGCAATCACTATTTCATATGCTATGATGGTAAGAGAGTTTGAGCGAGCGGAATACAAGATGAAATACTTATAATCGCATATCCAGAGTACGCCTTTTACATTGACAGCAAGGGAAATCGTCTGTTCACCAAGTTCTTGATCGAATGGGAAGGCACACCAGAGTCATTTGCATTCTGTTACCCTTATGTGATGGCATTTGATGCGTCATTCATCGAGATTCGCAATGTGATTACAGTAAGTGCGCCACATGCTTCGTTGTGGTAATGACTCAACCTCTTATCCTAGGGAGCCATTGAACAAATCATTCGAGGAAAACAAATGAAATGCTTAAACAATGGCCACAAGACCGAACTGCCCCTGATTTTTGGTTCCATGGCAGATCCTGTCAAGGATAATTACCAGTTTGTGTTTAAGCTTCAATTGGCTGCTGAACACTCGATTGAGGAAGACATTACCTCTATTGAACCATCCACATTACATCGATAAGCTTTTATCTGTACTTTTTTTTTTCTATCATATACAATGTATTCTACTACTATGCTGAATCACTACTACCCTCACAACTGATTCTACTACTAACCTTGCTAATTACTCATTCATCATCTCCCCCCTATTTCTAAAAACAACAACAATATCATTATTTACATTAATTTATATCTCTCAAAGGCAATGCTTTTTATTCTTTTTAACTGTATGCTTTGAATTGAAATGACATGATTAAATCTAACAAAAAAAAAAAAAAAAAAAAAAAAAAGTTAGTATCGACGATAGTATTGGTTTTGACTATAATGAGGCTGTGGTGGTGGTTGCTGTGGATAATAAGGTTGTGAAGAATATACAGGCGGGTAGTTTTGTTGTTGATATGGATGATGCTGTATTGGCTGTTGTTGCTGTAGCATAGGGCTGATAGTGCATTAGAGTCAATACCTACAAATGAGCCATCGCTTTTATCCTTACCTTTGATTGTCGAAAGCCCCAGGTTGAAGTCTGGCAGATGCAACAACAGATCGAGATGAGTAGCGAGGCTTTACAGACTGCGTGGGCGCATCTTGTAGCTTGGCACGCAATAAGCGACCATCAGCGAGTGTATTGTCCAGCTTTGTTACGCATTCCTTTGCAGAATCCGCAAACATAAACTCGATCTCGGCCTCATTCAATGGTCTGCCCATTGGATCCAGTAGCATATCACAGCTGAGAATGGGTCCAAACACGGAGCATGCCTCCTAAATCAAAGAAAGCTCAATACACGCAGCCTCAACACATATCCACTTGCTCTCGCAACTTACGCCAACATCTTCTGCTGTTGCTCGAGGGTCCAAATTACAGACCAGCACAATCTTCTTTTCAGGTTCAGGTATTGGAGTAGCAGTAGCTCGTTGCTGTGGTTGTGATGGTGCTGGTGAAGATCGTGTGCGATGATTCTTACTGGGATGTGTGTTGTGTTGTTTAGACTTTGATTTGGTGTCAGGTGCTGATACAAGAGGTTTAGTGATCTTGCTTTGGATGACAAGCGATTCGGATCCTTTGTCTGTCTTTTTCACGCTGGCAGTGCGATTCATCACTGGCTTTGTAATGATGATCTTTGAAGGATCCAGTTTCTCTGATGGGCTTTTATTCGATCTGTTGATAATGAGGGACCCATTTCGCTTCATATGAAAAAGAGCTTTAGCTTGTATTCTCGCACGCTGCCTATAAAAGCAAACTTACTACTCCTGCAGACACAGCTCGACTGCTTACTACCCCAGGGCCGCGGTGAGGTTTATTGATACCTCGTCCCAACCTCGAGTTGATCAACGTGTCGCTTCCGCTGCCGACTCTTTGATGGACAGGCTTACTACCAATGCGCTGATTGACATGGCCTCTGGTGGAAGCTCGGTTGTGGACAGTATTATGTTGACTGCGGGGATGGTTGCTGCCACTCGAGTGTGTCTGCTGGCGTCCTCTCCCACTGCTGCTCGCTTTATCGACAACTCTCTTACTGCTGGCCGAAGTCGGCATTTTCTTTCCGCCACGGCCTTTGCTTGAATTTAGCTTGATCGTCTCATCGAGGGCTCTATCCAAATCCATGTTTCCCTTGGCCATGATGTTGTAATAAAAAGGTTTTTGCAAAAAAGAAACAGAGAATCACCTATGGGCGCTAGGATTGAGCCACTTTTAATACAAGCTGGGAGTTTCAATTGGAGACATGCTCTCTTTTTCCATTCCAAATTTGAGCCATGCCAAAGCGAAAAGACAATGTGCCAGCAGCAGCAGCAGCAGCAGCAGCAGCAGAACAAGAGTCGATATACACACTAGAATCCATGACATGTCGTATTTTGCCCGGTCTTCAAGCGCGCGAATACATTGTCAAGTCATCATCAAATACCATCCATCTGCTGGATGTGTTCATATGGTCCATTGCACTATACCTTGCCAAGGTAATTATCACCCGGCCATGCTGCCTGGATCAGCCCTATTTACCAGACCTTACTCGTATAGTCTCGGCTCTACCAGTATGCCATCACAACAGCGCTGATATGGCTTTTTGCTAAGCGGAAATCGGTTCGACAAGGTATGTCGCTGTGTGTGGCTCATGCCAGGCCTGCGTGCTGATCTGTGATGCATATAGAAAGCATATTAGCTATCCGCGATGTGGGCATACAAGTCAAAACAACCTACTGGGGCGGCTCATCAGTGTCGCGCTTCATCAACAGGAACAAAATAGACGATGTGATCATCAACGAGGGCATCAGTTTTTGGCAGATAAAATCATACATGGCGATATTGGTAAAAGACGAGGATAAAATGGTCGTTGTATTCGAGGTGAGTTTTTCTATTTTCGCATCACATCCTATACAGACACTCATATAAAAAAAAACACACACACACACACACACACACACACACACAGCACCTTTTACCAAGGTTGAAGCCTTTTTTGCTACGAGCCTACCAAGGCACTCGCACCATCATCTTTACGCAAAAGCCAAACCACATACTCGACTCCTTTTACACCGCAAAGCAATAAATGGTATATAATCAACCCTTTTATTTATGAATACGCCACGGAAAGATCGTTCAATGCAACACAGACTGCTGCTTTGTGATGGCCGTTGTATTGTCTGATCGTCTCTCCGTTCTGAAGCTCCCACAACCTTGCAACATGATCAGAGGAGGCTGTCACTAGATAGGCCGAGTCTGCTGAAAACGCGCAATCCCACACCCATCGTTGATGTCCTTGCAGTGTCAATAACAATTCGAAATTCTTTTCTGTGTTCCAGATCTTGGCTGTATTATCTGCCGAGCAAGTAGCTAAAAGCCTGGATGAATGTGCGTGAGTTGAACTTCTTGAGAGTGTACACAGAGACTTACTTGGTATCAGGGCTCAACATGACCCTCAAAATGTAGTTGTTGTGTGCTTGGAATTGATGGATGGGCTCTACTTCATTTGAATCGGGGCCGTTGGAGAGCTTCCACACGTAGCAGTTGCCCTTGTTGTTGACAGCGATCAACATGGAGCCATCAGAGGCAACAGTAACTGATCTCATGGGCACGCCTTCTTCAGGCACCTGCATCATGCGATGGTCAGTCGTCTACACACGCCAAAGCCCAGTACACTCTCTTACCAATTCATGCGTACATGAATGGGCCGTTAAATCCCAAATTTTGACAGCGCCATTCTGATCACAGGTAATCAATTCACCTTGGTTTGCATGCATGACAGCATCAGTGATGGGTGCTCCATTATCAAAGTTACGAGTGAGAACTGGATTGCGACCTGATCTAGTGTCCCAAATCTTCAAATGCCCATCCTCACTGGCTGTAAACATCCAGCGTCCTTCGCCGTGAAATCCAGTAGCAATCACATTGCCTGTGTGCTCTCCAAATACAATAAACTAGAAGTCGTTTCAGTCAAATGGGCCATCCGTATGCTCTATCACTTACTGGGCTATCGTTGTTGCTTGCAATGTCGTATAAGCGCACAGAATGGTTTCCTATCAAAACGAGTGTTGGCATTGACACAACCAACCAAAGATGACTGTAGTATACCTGCTGCAGCGAGTATGGTCTTGTCGGGCGAGATACAGAGTCTATTTACTTGCTATCATAGCATGCATGGATTCAGTTGCTATTGCAGACATACGCAAGCAATCACTTACTGAGTCGGGATGTTTGATTGTCTTTGAACAGATGCCACTAAGCGCTTCCCAGAATCTCACTGTATTATCGTATCCAGCAGTGACCAAAATGACAGAGTGGCTATCGTTTTGAAGGGATTGCTCATACTGCATTTGTGCATAATATTGTTGCTGGTCTTGCTGCTGTTGTTGCTGTCCTTGCTGTGAATTTGGCTGCTGCTGTTGGCCTTGTTGCTGCTGTTGCTTCTTGTACTTTTGCTGTTGCGCTTCTTGGTTATCGTCAGCCATGGATGTCAACTTTTGCAGAGAAAAATAAGAGAAAAAGAGCATCCATTATGAATTCCATCTCCTAGAGAAACTATACTCGTACATCGCACCAGTCACGAGAATGAATGCAAAGGTAATTACAGTGCCATACTATCAAATCAGCAGGATGGTAGCAGAGGTTGAGAGCAATCACAAGCTGCTTTAAAGCATCGCCATTAGAGATCTCGTTCCAGTAGAGACGGAGACTGATGAAAGCATGGCATGTTTCCCTTTTCTTGGATGCGGGGATATCTGTTTGACAAACGCATTTGCAATGACTTGGAAATGTTGTATTTATTCAATTTGGACATAGATACTAGCATAGCTTACACTGCTATCAGTGTACTTTTTGCATTGGCTACTTTGCTCATAATGCAAGCACTTGAGGGTTTGCTTGGAGGACCCCTTCTTTTCACGCAATGACTCCAATGCAGCCATGAGAACAGCGATAGGATGTCTGCCACAGATCGTATTTTGAGTGTCGGCTAAATAGGCTTGAAATTTATCAAAACTCAAGCTTTCGAGAATGTCAATGCCTTGGATATCGAGATCTTGGATAGATTCGTAAATAGGTCGTTCAATCTGATTCTTGTTGGTGGATCCAAGATTCATTGGTTTCTCGTCCAATTTATCAGACTTTGTATAGTAAGTATAACGAAAGCGAGAACCCCTAAACCATTACAATGTGAGAACTACATACACAATCGAGATATCACTGTCTACAAGTACCAATGACAGAAATCTGATGAAATGATAAACAGATTTCGAGGATCCTGCAAGTATTTAGCAAGCAACTGGCCGTACATCTTTTCTTTGGTGGCAGAAATAGAGCCTACCAAGATGGGAATAAGAGAAATATCATCAATTTTACTAGGGCAAGATGTGAGCACTCCATCTGCTTTACGCTATTGTATACATACTCTTCAAAGATCTTGTACGTGAATGGCAAATGCATTTCAAGACTATGCTCATCTTCATCCACGCTTTGACTCATCCATCTAAACTTTCCAGTCTCATGCAACTCGTCAATCACTACGTGTCTATCAGTTACCTTATCATCCATGGTCATATGCAAAATCAGCTTACCCTCTCTGTTTAATCTAATATTGCCAAATGGTGTTTCGTATGTGGAGCATTTAGATAAACTGCAGCTATCAATGTAAGCATGATGAGAAGGTCCTAAAAGAAAGACACGCTTTCTGCATGTAGCATGTTGTCAGATTCTGCTCATCTATCTTGTTGTTGTCGTCAACTTACATGTTGCTAGTATCAACTGCTTTATAAGCAAATCCGGCAGTAGGCCCACTGTATCTAAAGCCTGCATGTCTATAGGTAGGATTATAACTAAGCCTGTTGCTATAGACTATTTCAATGGAGATACTTACGGCCCAACGATAGCTCTAACTCCCTTGATAGGAAGCTTTTCTTGTGATTTCTTTACTGCCTTGTCTAGATAATACTCGAGCTCCTCGTTCAAACGTGTTTCTATCAAGTGTTGTCAAACTTTCTGTGCAGCAGCAAACGGACAAAAGCTACTTACTATCTGAAGTATACCAGGAACCTGCATGTGTAGCGCTTCTCTCCATGTTGTCGTATATACAAAATGAAAGAAAAGATGATACAAGTGTGGTTTATCTTTTTTTTTTTTATATATATATTGATATCAAAATGCGCATGAATAGCGTCACCTTAAATCATATGACACACATTTCTCTTTATTCGTTTATCCATTTGGATTGCAAGATGTCTTGTATATCAAATCGCTTTTCAGGCTCGTAAGCCAAGCATGCATAAATCAATTCCTTCAAGGCGGTTGACAAGGCCAAGTCATGTGGCACCTCGAAATGACCTTCTAATATCTTTTGCTGCAATCGTAGATCGTAATCATCCATGAATGGCAGGGAGCCTACAGTCAGCGTATACAAAATTACACCCAGAGACCAGATATCTGTTTTGGGGCATACTAAAGGCATTTTTTGTCGAATCTGCTCAGGAGCTGCATAGGCCAGAGAGCCACCAGCTGTTTCTAGCTCGCAGCAGCCATCTTGCTTTCTTGTCTTTTTGTAGCAATGTCGATGGATCTGTTGCTGAGGGATGTCGATGGCTAATCCAAAATCACAAATTTTGATGTGTCCGTCACCATCAAGCAAGATGTTCTCCAGCTTCAGGTCCTTATGGCACACACGGCGATCTACATGGAGGTACCGGATGCCCTGACATAGCTCGCTGAACAGTAGTTTCGCTTCCTTCTCTTCCATAGGCTTGTGCTTGTTCAGATGGCCCAGCAGGTTACCACCACTGCAGTAATCATTGAAAACGTACGCTATGTGTTGTGCCTCTACGTGAATCACCTTGAGTAAATGAACAATGTTGGGATGATTCAGCGAGCGCCAGATGGATAATTCTCGGTCAAGCCTAGTTAAGCTCAACTCGTTCATGTGTTGATGCTGGATGATCTTGACAGCTACAATGTGACCCGTCTGTGCATGTGTTGCCTTTCGCACTGTAGAAAATCCGCCAAATCCAATCGAATCGCCCAGTATGTAGTCATCAACGGTTGCGTTTGGTTCATCTGGATGCTGATTTACTTTGCATGCCGAATTGGTCGCTACAGGAGACATAAAGTTAGCAAGGAAGGAAGCAGCAGATGATGTGTTGATGGACGATGCATGAGCCGTTTCATTGGAGACTGAAGCAGCAGCAGAATTTAGACCCAAAGCGGGTGAAGAGGATGCCGATGAAGCATTGGATGGCGCTGGCGAGAGCAATGGTCTTTTGAGATGGGGAAAACGAAGCTGTTGGAATATGGCATCATCTATGTTGTCATCATGCTTTGGTGGAGAATACTGGAGCCTCAACGGATCGGCACTGATTTGGAGGAGGATTCTATCATTTTTGTCACTGTTGACAGGCTCTGAACGAATACCATAACTGTACAGCAATGTTTTCTGAACCTCTTTTATGCTTTCTTTCAATCTATCCGCTGTAGAAGGTCTAATGAACTTGAGACTAGAATTCAACTGCTGATGTTCAGGCAAAATGTGCTCCATGTAGATGGAAGAAAAGGATGAAAAGGGAGGGTCCTCCTTTTCACTGAGTTATTCATGGGGTATTCCAATATAAATCTCCTTTGAACCCTCTCTATGCTTAAAGTATTGTTTATTCTTGGTATAGAATACAGCCAAAAAGACCATGTTTGATTGTTTCAATCAAGACCATGTGCGGTTGTGATATAGTAATTGCTGTCGGGATCTACCATGAAAACCATGTGTCCGGTATGTGTTCTGTCTGATTGGGTAAGCTCAGCTTAGCTAGAATTTTGGTGGGTGGATTGGGTGCACAACTAATTCAACGCACAGCACAGTTTGAGTCCTTTCTCTTTCCTCACATTTAGTTAGACATGGGATCCGATCGGTAAGTACCTCAGCATCCATCCATCCATCCATCCATCCATGCATCCATGCGATTACGTACACAGTGATGCACATCAATGGCGATCGAGCTTGAGAAAGAGAGAACACAACGGGATACGATGCGACCAGTGAAAGTGTGGATTTGAAATTAGGAAAGGGGTTGATGATGGAGTCATGGCAAATCATGTCGAGATGATAGATACGAAAACCAGCACATTTACATGACGATGATCAGCAATTTCAGCATTCAAATTATACTACACAGCTGCCGTCAAGTGTTGATAATAGTTGATTTGCAAACATGGGGTTTTCATTCAATCTCTTCAATTGTTCGCTTTGGATGTGCATTGCTGGCTTATGGATAGATGGCAACAAGGCGCACAAGTAGACTAATGACGCTCTGTTGGATCTATTAGTCTTTACAGCAAGGGCCGTGTTTTGGGCTTCGAGCGTGCCAAGCGCACCCAAAACCCTAACGTTTCTCTCATCCAAGTTGAAGGTGTCCAAACCACCAAGGATGCTCAATTCTACCTTGGTAAGCGTGTTGCTTATGTTTACCGTGCTCAACGTGAAGTCAATGGTTCCAAGATCCGTGTCATCTGGGGTCGTATTGCTCGCACTCACGGTACCAACGGTGTTGTTAAGGCTCGTTTCAGAAAGAACTTGCCTCCCAAGGTTTTCGGTGCTTCCGTTCGTGTTGTAAGTTTGATCTGAGATGTATTGGTGGTTGCCATGGTTACTAATATATCTTTGTGATTGATTTCATAGATGCTCTACCCTTCCAACATCTAAACATATTGAAATAATCTACTCTTTGTTTTTTTTGAATCATTAAAAGAAAAGGCTGTTTTTATTTCTGAACAATTATACATGCGTGTCGATTGTGTAATGCAAATTTGAGGAAAGAAATGGGATTCAAGTGCAAATGTTTGCTGTGCTTAAATGTATAAACACGGAAATGTTATTGTATGAGAAAAGGAGACTGTATATGCGAGGGAGAATTGATCTGCCGTTCATCAAATATACACTGTGAGTCGAGGGCGGGAAAGAGCCAAGTGAACCCGTGAGAAAGCAAGCGTAAACTATAAAGTTGATTCATCGGGCGGTCTCCAGGAGATTGTAGCCGTTCGTCATACCCCACTGCATGCATCATTCTTCAAACAAACAGAGCCAGTAAGGCAATTGGTCACATGGATCAAGTCAAAATTCCGGATGTGGTTTCAAGGACATAACATGAAGCACTCAAAGACAAAAGGTCGGCATATAAAGGAGCAAGATGTTCCAATAAGAGTGAGCATGTTGAGATTATGAGCGAGATATAGCTGTAATTGATGGACTCTCAATGCACAAAATGGAGATGGGTGAAGCCCGGAGCAGTTTATCTCCTAACCTCCTGAGTTCATTTTTCGGTTTTCAGCATTTAAGAACCATGATCAAGCAGTGAACAACTGCCTATCCTAGTACAATTTATTTGGCAACCGTGGGAACTATCCCTCTGTCTACCACTGTGAGGCTCTCTCTTCCAGAAAATGCCATGCTCATCAAAAATTGATATAAAAGGGATGCTTTCAATCCTTGTTTCTTGGTCTTTTTTTTTTTATTATTATTTTGTTTCCTTGTAAATCAAACACTCTTTCTAAGCTTTCCCCCCCTTCTCTGATACAATCTTATATAAAATGGTAATATTGCAGATCAGAAATGATCCATTGCAATGCAAAAACTCATGTAAAACTTGCTTTTTAGGCCCCAGCATTGAACGGAACTTCCAATGGACAAGTCGCAAACCCTTATTCTGGCTTTGATCACCTTAAATTCACTGTAACTAATGCCAAGCAAGCTGCTTCTTACTACTGTACCCGACTTGGTTTCCAACATCTCGCTTACCGTGGTTTGGAGACTGGCAGCAGAGATGTTGCTTCTCATGTTGTAAAGCAAGGTGATGCCATCTTTGTCTTTGAGAGCCCTATTCATCCCGAAACAATGAGAGAAATGGCAAACGAAATCGCTCGCCGTGGTGATGGTGTTAAAGATGTTGCTTTCACTGTCAAGGATTGTAGAGCTGTGTATGCCAAGGCTATTGCCAGAGGTGCTAAATCTATCAAGGAGCCTGAGGAGATCACTGATGAGGACGGTACAGTTATCATGGCTACTTTGGCTACAGTAAGTAGAAGCAATACAGTTGCAGATAAATAGCATCCACTCACATCTCTACAGTACGGTGATGTTGAGCACACCTTGATCGAACGCAAGAACTACAAGGGCATCTTCTTGCCTGGCTACAAGGACTCTCTCACCTCATTAAGATACAAGGATCCTCTTGATGCTATCTTGTAAGACTTGATTTTTCGTTATCTGGTCAGATATGGAATTAACACGCTGTGAATAGGCCCCATGTCCCTCTCGCATTCATTGATCATGTTGTTGGTAACCAAGCTGATGGCGAGATGAACCCTATTGCCGATTTCTATGAAAAGGCATTTGATTTCCATCGTTTCTGGTCGGTTGATGATAAGCAAGTGTTCACTGAATACAGTGCTCTACGTTCTGTCGTCATGGCTGATCCTGAGGAACGCATCAAGGTACCAATCAACGAGCCTGCCGTCGGTAGAAAGAAATCGCAAATCCAAGAATTTGTTGACTTTTATGGTACGTTGAATAAGGCATGCAGCAGCTCGATAAGATATTAACAATACCCTGCTTCTAGGTGGTGCTGGTGTCCAACACATTGCTATCAATACAGATGATATCATCACTTCTGTTACAAATATGAAGGCAAGAGGCTGTGATTTCCTCACTATTCCCGCTTCCTATTATGACACTCTCCGTGCTGCATTGGTTACTCACAACAAGGTCTCCAAGCGCCCCATTGTCGAGGATTTGGATGTGTTGCAAAGCTTGAACATCTTGGTCGACTACGACGAGAATGGCTATCTCTTGCAAATTTTCACCAGACCCCTTGAGGATCGTCCCACCTTGTTTGTCGAAGTAATTCAACGTAACAACCACAATGGCTTCGGTGCTGGTAACTTTAAGAGCTTATTCGAGAGTCTTGAAATGGAGCAAGACATTCGTGGTAACTTGACAGACATGGAACCTGCTGCCCCTTCTGCTTAAACTTAATATTCGTAAATATACACATACACAATTTCCCATTCTTATACATAGTTGCAACCAATAAAGACATATATCAATCAAATCAAATGGTATCAAATTTATTTAGCTTGTGTAAGGAATTCTATTCTGTAAAGCCCTTGTATCCACATATTCAAGGTCGACCACACTAAATTTAAACATGAGTATTGGTTATAATCACATTTTACTTTTTCAGTCATTGCTTACCCAATGAGTAAATTCTTGAATTTGTTCAAATGTTCAGCCATTTGATTCACTTGCTCTTGAGGTACAGCTGTGCATGCTACTTCAATAATCCAAGTCTCTTCCTGTGCTATCGGTACTGCTGATTCCACCTTAATTTTCTTGCACTAGGAGAAAATCAATTCCCAGTTCGCTGCCATAGCCTATTCAATTTACCTTGTAAAGTTGAGTAACTGTAATCTTCAAGACTTTGTCATAAGCCAACAAATATCCCTTTCGCACAACGTCAAACGCAAAACTACGTAACAACGAAAAATCAATGAGGAGCATTTCACACAGACACAATCGCTCCATTTTACCTATAGCCTAGTGATTTCATAAATCGAAAGATATCTCCAGACAATTGCACACGAGAAATAGGACGCACTGTAACTGTTCTTGCGCGCTGTGGTTCAGGGTTGCCTTGTAAACACAGAAACCTGGAATGTTATGTTAGGTATCATGACGCTTATCGAGTTTGCTGTGTCTAACCATTGTCTGTATTTCATGCTGTATTCTTTTTCGTTGTGGATTTTGGATTGAAGTCGAAGCACCACATCATCGTTACGAGCAGGCCCAACTGGGGTTTGTGCTAGCGTAGCGTATCAGTTTCTTAATCACGAGAAACAGTTAAGAGGCACATCTTACTGGAAGGGATAAAAACGAGTTCGTGTTCAAACAGGTCTACCATTGAATCGTTTCCGCAAAGGCCAACAAGACGTTGCATAAACTTTTCTTTCTGTGCTTGTCCAATGATGATACCTTGAAGACTGCATTCATAGTTTGACATACTGTGTTGTGGCTGTATTAGTGTAAAACGAGGAAAAGAGATGCAACCATAAAAGAAACCAGACATTGTCAATTTGTGGCTTCTGTGTTTAGGCAGTTCAATCTCAGGTATACGTTACCATGGAGCTTCCAGTACTTGGATCACTGTGTTGAGTGGGCCAACAATACTCAATGTGGGATAACCTCGATACTATTGTTAGGTTTGACATGTAAAAGAAAATGGCCAAGCAATTAGTATTGCTCTTCAATATGCAGCTTGGCATTTAAAAGGATTTTTATTTACAATGTCTTTTTAAATAAAGCAAGTGGAGCAATATCATGAAAAATGACTCTCTCTGGAGGAACAAATGGCGATGATGAGTGTAAAGCGTATCACATTGCAACAGTAAATAAATCGATCCATAGTGCTGTTGTTTATATGTACGTGTAATACTAGATATATGGATGAAGATCAAATGAAATCCTCACTCCCAATAGTCAGCGCTTAAGATGGTACAAAAGGTAAACATCAACAAACCGCACATAGTACAACCAACATCTACAAAGCACTTCTTATACAGCAACACGTAGCCAGAACCACCCTTATTGTAGCAAATGTCATGACGGTTACATGAAAGTAACTTGACTTTCCAATCCAAATCATTGCTATCACTATCAAACCTTCCATTTCATCCTCATCATAGCATAGTTTTCAAGCTGTGTAATCTGATCCTTTTCGCTCGGCACTTTTCTATTGATTATCGGTTCTCATCAACTGATGATAGCTTACAATAACCCGCTTTGCAGGTTATGCCTATAATAATATACAAATATACACAATATGTCCTTGGCTCTCCATTGAAAACTTTGCTATATCCTTGTTGCTCAACCCATCTTTTTGGGCCTAATTCTTCTCATCCATGTTCAATACTTTTACTATAATATCGTCTCCGTCTTATTTATGCGTGCTAGGTCCTTAACATTCTTCAATCCTGAGCGATACTGTCTATCTTCAAAGATCATGGTAACACTACTGTAAGGCTTTGTTGAGATAGAAGATATGGTAACTATATTTAGGTTTCTGAATAACTTTTTATCGATGCCATGCGAGATAAACCGTCTCAAAAACCAGCCTTCCTTGAAGGTTATAGAACAACATCATAGTTCCTGCCTTTTCTCTATTCGCTTTGATTTCTCTTTTGATTTCTCTTTGAATTTCGAATTGAAATTCGCTTTGAAAGTAGCATATTATTATAGCGAATTTTTGCGGAGAAGACGATGGTGCAATTTGATTTTAGATGGAATGCGTTAATGATGAGGAATCAGTGATTTTTGGAAATTTGTGAAATTTGGACAGAAGCTATTAATAAAACTTTTTTTTTGAATACTATATAAATGAAGGTTGTATGTACAGTAAAAGTTGTAGAGGGTACTTTGATTGATTAGGGCGTGTTTGAATTAGGCTTGTTGAGGACAATGTGGACGAACAATGAGGAAAAATAGTCAAAATAGCCAATTTTCAAAGGGCTGTACCTCAGGATTTTACCAAGTAAACCCGAGCCTAAAGCTTAGTAGCTCTTGTTTCTTTTTCAATTCTGTATACGATGGTATGGTTATTATAGAGAAATAAAAAAAGTTTTGATTATCCCCTGCTTGTAGCTCATGAAATATAAGATTTTGAGCAAATTCATAAAAGGAACGTGTATCTGGTACTTAAAACCCATATATTATAATGAATAAACCATAGAGCTATCGAATGGTCTTTGCTTTGTGCGAATCCAGTGAGTATTTGTCAAGATATGGTCAAAAAAGGGTATCATGCAAAATCATGGATTTTTCTTCAAAATCTGCCTGTGATAGCAAGCAAAAAATCTAATAACGATTTTTTGGTCAGGACAATATTGTCAATATTTCATGATAGAGTTATGCCAGAGCTTCAAGCAATAGCTCATTCGATAGGAATTTTTTTGGTCTACAATATTTAGTAATGCTTAACAAAATGTTTTGATGACAGATACTGATCAATCTTTAGAAAACAGCCAAAAAATCGCAAAAACAATCGTACCAAATATCAGGTGAACAATGTACACCAGAAACTTGATATAAATACCATTGTATTCTCCTTTGAATTCTCTACAAATTTCATATAAGTTTGAAGGGGTAGTTACTGTCAAGAAACGCGTAATTTTAAAGTCGATAGATTTTGTAATCCCATAGATTATCATTCAGAATATTAGAAATTGAATCTTCGTTGACTTTCCGCATGTGTACACCTCACAAGTGTGCATTTGACCAAGCATTTTAAAAATCGGAGAGTACGAAAAGGGCCATATTAACTTGCTAATTTTAAGTCATCAATAGATACTTGACATGTTGAGGAATCTTGTTGTCAAGACTAGACAACTGTAGCTT
Source organism: Mucor velutinosus (assembly GCF_035048745.1). Taxonomy (NCBI): domain Eukaryota; kingdom Fungi; phylum Mucoromycota; class Mucoromycetes; order Mucorales; family Mucoraceae; genus Mucor; species Mucor velutinosus. Next base: position 1,065,716 of record NW_027041921.1, read on the forward strand.
GTTTTATTCAAGAATAATAACTTTTCCAAATTAAAGTATGTATATTCCCCCGCTTAAAAATAGCATCTCCAATGCTGATTATCTCATGAAGTATGCATTTCCAATATAATATTCCCACTTAGAAGTTGCTCCAATACCATTATTCTACAGCATATTTCAGTTTTATGTGATTCTAATTTTTTCACCTATGAGGACCTGGATGTACAAAATGTTTTTTGATTTTGAGGTTTTCAACTTTTGGACGATCGAACATCGATTTTTGAAAAAGTGATGCTAGAGCTTTGAAAGTAGCATATTATTATAGCGAATTTTTGCGGAGAAGACGATGGTGCAATTTGATTTTAGATGGAATGCGTTAATGATGAGGAATCAGTGATTTTTGAAATTTGCGAAATTTGGACAGAAGCTATTAATAAAACTTTTTTTTTTGAATACTCTATAAATGATGGTTGTATGTGCAGTAAAAGTTGTAGAGGGTACTTTGGATGTAGGACTATCGCCTAACCTAAATACCTTCATTTCCTTTTTTCGGGCATTTCTATATCTGGCAACGCCAGTCAGCCTGGCTCCCCACCGAGATATATGTAATCGCACCTTCCTAATCATGATTTGCAGCATTTCAACATGGCATGTAGGCAGTAAGCGTGTCATTGATTCGTTTAAAAGAGACTCATGCCAGTGGTTGAAGACTTATTTCGGTATGTGGTGAGAATATCTTGAGAATTTGTATCAGAATATTCATTGGGAGTGATGGATACAATCTCACTAACAGTTAACATACTCTGAATGCGCCTATCTTCACCAAGAATTAGCTCCAGTCTTATTTAAAGATTTAGTTGAGTGTAAGCATCCTCATTGGTATGATTTCTGGCTTGTCGTTCTTCTTCACTCAGGATCCCATGGGCGTGCTTGTGAATGCGAACAAGGTTTTTTGAGTCTTGTCCTGTACTCAATATTAGATCGCTGCCTAGCATTGACAAACAACACCTTCATATATACATATAAACAATGTAAAGCAATGGCAAGTCCGGCCTCAAGCACGTGCGTCGTCATAGAAAGAGACAAGTGTTCATATATAACATTCTGTATTATACGAGTCAATATACCTAACACTGCACTGAAGTGCCATAAATATTGAGTCAGTTGGTGGTCTATAAGAATTTTTAAGGTGGCCCGCAACAAGCCTGATGCAAATTTATAATATAGACACCCTTGAGTGTAAATTCAATGAGTCTATCGCCTAATCTGAAGCAGATATTCAAAAAGTCTTACAGCTACCATTAAACTCAAATGCAACTGTCAATTGTATTCACTGCACCATCAAACCATCACCTTCAAAATGATAAATACGTCTAATTTAGATTTACAGAAACGTCTCGAAAAAGTATAAACCCCAATCTTGACACAAATGGCTGAAAGGTACGCTGATCCAGCATTTGAGACCAATCTGCACTTGTATCTCTCAATTTTCATGGCCACTGGATCTGTATTTAGCAAATCTCATTATTTAGACTTCAAGAACATCAGCTCAGTAGGCGCGCATTTATTACTGCATTTGAAATTGCTTAGCATTTATCGATTGTTGAAAAAGCAAAAATGACGCATGGAGCAAACACGGATTTGCTCCATGTATAAATCGGAAACTGTACAACCAGAAGACATTCTGTGTAATATCGATTGTTCAAGGGAAAAAGATGTACACACTAAAAGTGGCTCGGCGACTCTCCCTTTTCTATTGCTTGCCTGAAATATGAATGTGATATATTTTGATTCTCCACTTCTGATTGTTCAACAGGACAATTCATAAAAAGCTAAAGCTTGTTTTTTTTTTTCGTTCTCTTTCTTTTCTTCTTTCTTTTTCATTTTACCATCTATAAAAAAAAAAGTAATTATGTCTCGCCAACCCGTAACAGTGCCTTGTAAATACAAAACCGGAAGAGTCCTTGGTAACGGTACCTACGCCACAGTCAAAGGTAATATTGCAGCTTATATTTTGAATCGACATAACTCTAATGTGCCTATATATTACAGAGGCCATGCGTGTAAGCCAAACGTATTCTAGTTCAAAAACGAGTGTTAATGAAGCCATTGTGTGTATAGATCGATACAGGCAAGTACTATGCTTGTAAAATTATCAACAAAAAGTTGATGGAGGGTCGTGAGCATATGATTCGTAACGAAATCAACATCTTGAAACGTATTTCTCAAGGGAACAAGAATATTTTGAGCTTGGTTGATTACTTTGAAACTGTCAACAACTGTAAGTAACTTTGGAAGATGATGTAAAAGCATTACGATGACTCAAGCGTCTATTCTACAGTGTACCTTGTGACAGACTTAGCATCAGGCGGTGAATTGTTTGATCGTATCTGTGAAAAGGGCAGTTACTTTGAGAAGGATGCTGCCAAAATTGTGCAAACTATCTGCAGTGCTGTTGCTTATCTCCATGATAATGGAATTGTTCATCGCGGTAAGTGACAATATTCATCTCCTTTTGAAAACCAATAAATCACACAAGCATCTCATCAATCTCGGTTGTATAGATTTAAAGGTAATTTATAACACTGTACAAGAAGGCAAGCACTAGCGAACACAGTTGCTCATCGCCATGTATAGCCCGAAAATCTCTTGTTTCGTGAACGTGATGAGGATTCTGATTTATTGATTGCTGATTTCGGTTTGTCTCGTATCATTGATACTGATAAATTCCACACGTTAAAGACGACATGTGGTACTCCTGGTTACATGGTACATGTCATTTTTTTTTTTTTTTACAAGTGTGCGCACACAAGTTTAGATACTCACCTTTTATATGCTAGGCACCCGAGATTTTCAAGAAAACAGGACATGGAAAGCCAGTGTAAGTCTAGTGGAGAATATTTAAATCGAGATGGAAACATGGAACCTTCTTTAATAATCCCTTCTCGCATTAGCGATCTTTGGGCAATTGGTGTAATCACTTACTTTTTATTATCTGGTTACACTCCATTTGAGGGATCAAACAATGTTGAGGAGATGCAAGCCATCATGAATGCTGACTATAACTATGACGATCCTTGTTGGGAGAACATCAGCCAAGCAGGTATGTCTTTCTTGATATGGAGAGTGGGGAGTGGTGGCTGATTTTTTTTTTTTTCGTTTGATATTACACAACAGCCAAGAACTTTATCGACCGTTGTTTAACCATCAATCCTGATGAGCGTATCACTGCACACCAGGCTCTTGAACATGAATGGTTGCTCACCATTTCAGATGAAAGCAAATCCACTGAGGAAGGTGGAGATTTGTTGCCCAACTTGCGTACCAACTTCAATGCCCGTCGCACATTCAAGAAGGCCATCAACATGGTTACTCTTTCAAATCACTTTGGACATAGCTTAAAGAACAGTTCTTCTAGTACAAACAGTGAAAACAATATTCAGCCAGTTAATGAAGGTATTGATCAAGTATTGGAAACTGCATAATTTTACCAAACCCAAAAAGATTGCTCTCAAGTTCAAAGATGTGGGAGGAGGGCAGGCTCATGGCCTTATCACACACACATAGTCTGAAAATTAAATAAATTTCTTGTGATTCTCTTTTTCTTTTTCTTTTCTCTTTCTTTCAGCTCTTGTTACTGATATCCAGCGCATTACCATCATGTTGCGATTGCAAGTAACAGCATTGTCCAGACATGCGGTTCAGATGAGAAATCCCATCATTGCAAAATCGCTTCCATCAACATCGTCCTCATCACACATTATCCGAGTATGTTCATGTCCAACCATATTCCAACAAAAACAACATTTGACAGATTCGCCTCCTCAACGTGTAACGAAATTCAAAGTGATAGAATCCAACCCACCACTCGGTAAAATGCCAGGCCTCTATAAGGAACTTGTTAAATTCAAGTTGGCAGCACTAGTTACATTGACAACCATGGCGGGCTATGCTATTGCCCCTGGTGAAAGTACCGTCACGACGCTTATTGCAACTACACTGGGTACAGGGCTCTGTATAGGCTCTGCCAACGCAATCAATCAATGGATTGAAACTCCATACGATGCACAAATGCTGCGTACAAGAAACAGAGTACTCGGTAGAAGAGCATTATCACAGACACATGCCTTTGGATTTGGTACTCTTACTGGCGTTGCCGGTGTCTCCTTGCTGGCTACATGTGTCAATCCAATTACAGCTGCATTGGGTGCTGCCAACATCCTGTTATATACCTGTGTCTATACACCTATGAAGAGATCTTCCATTGCCAATACGTGGATAGGCGCTGTGGTGGGGGCTATTCCTCCCATGATGGGTTATACGGCTGTCACTGACACACTAACAGATCCAGCTGCTTGGGTATTAGGTGGTCTTTTGTATGCGTGGCAATTCCCACATTTTAATGCATTGGCTTGGAATCTGCGTGCTGATTATTCAAAAGCCGGATATCGTATGATGGCTGTTACCGATCCCAAACTGAATGCTCGTGTCTCATTACGATACAGTTTGGCCATGTTCCCGCTCTGCATAGCTGTGCCTTACTTGGATATGACTTCATGGTGGTTTGCTCTTGATTCTACAGTGGTCAATGGTGCCATGGCCTATGGCGCATATAAATTTTGGAGAAACAGGTAAATTCATCGAGTATGCTGATTTGACACATTTGTTATTAACATTCTCCATTTATGCAGCAATGATAAAACCGGTAAGCAGCTGTTCTTTGGCAGTGTGATCCATTTACCAGTTCTCCTTGCGCTACTCATGATTCATAAACGATGGAATCTACATGGCAATGCTCAAATAGACGAACAAGAGGAAGAGGAGGTCGAGGAAATTGTGCAATGGGTGACAGATGACGAATAAATTTATACACATTCAATTAATAAAGCAATTTATTGTTGTTCCTTGTTGAAATCACTCATATTGGTGGCCTCTACGGGACAGCCGATGAATACAAGTTGTTGGATTTGCGTATTATCTTCATCTTCTTGGTTGTCTTCAATAAATAACATGATGTGGGTGATGTTTTGATATTTGACAAATTTCAAGTTGACAACTGCATCCTCCTCGAAATTCTCTGGAGTGAGTTCAAGTGTTTGCGTTTCCTTGACAGAATCAACATCGTCGAAGCCCAGTACGGATCTATTTGTGAAAATCTTGACTGTCTTGGGAGCATTGGCTATGTCAAAACAAAGGTCAGCATTTATACACATACACACTCACAACAGGTCAATTTCTCTTCTCACTCACCTATATTAGACACCTTGAACTTCAAAGAATGGAGCTTGACAGCTAAAACCAATGGATACACATCAGTCTCATATGCGTACATGATTCTCAGGTCCCTAGGTTACTTACGTTGGTTGAAAGGAACACTAATGATCAATTGTTCATCGACATCACTTTGTAAAAAGGTATCATCGTCCTTGAAAATGTTCTTGACGTTATGCTCTTCTTGTTGGTTCAATGCGTCCATTTGGTTAGGTGTGATGAATTCAGTCAAGTCAACCTACACAATGACTATCAGCAAGCAACCCCCTTATTATCCACTTTTCATGCCTTACGAAGCCAGGAACACCGACACTCTTCTTTGCAGAACCTGAGGATGAGGCAGCAGCATCACCTGAATGCTGCTTGACATAGTGTTCAAGCTGTTGAGGATTGGCACCTTTCATTTCCACAACTTTACTGCCATTCTTGTAGAATTGGAAGGTGGGCCTAGTTGGTAGTTGTTTAGCATAAATAGCATTTCATCCAGCCCTTTACCACTTACATGGAAGTAACTTTGCAGGCAGCAGCAACTTCTTTAACTTGATCTACATCCACTTTAGCAAACACTACTTGAGGATACTTGGTGGAGAGTTGGGCATAGAAGGGAGAGATCATTTTGCATGGTTGACTATGGAAAGAGTATTAATCATCATTGTCATCTACCACTACGCGTAGTAAGCATTTACCACCAAGTTGCAAAGAAGTCGACTACTACCAACTTGTCTGTTGTAGTGAGAAGCTTTTGGAAATCAGAAGCATTGGAGATTTGTTGAATAGCAGCCATGTTGTAGTAAATGTAAAGCAGGAAGAAAGGCAGTAGGTGGCCGATTAGTTACGTGTCCTGTAATTGTGCCAAATAATCCTGTCCATCCGCTTTCTTGAAGTCACATTTCCTTCTTGATTGTCTTGCTCGAAACAGCTTGAGGTCCATTTTCCTCTCATCATCAATTCATTATCACCTCATATTCCACCATGGCCAAGTACGCTGTCATTTGCGCTAGTAACCAAAACAGATCAATGGAAGCACACCATGTGTTAAAGTAAGTATTGCAGAACCAAAGCAATCCCATCCCATCCCAACATGCGAGAAACGATCCTTAGTAAGAAGGGGTTCAACGTGCATTCCTATGGTACAGGTACTATGGTGCGTTTACCCGGTCCAGCTATCGATAAACCCAACATCTATCCCTTTGGTACACCTTACGAACAAGTATATCAAGAATTAAAGAAGCAAGATCAAGCACTGTACACACAAAATGGCTTATTAAGCATGCTTGATCGTAACCGCAAAACCAAGGAAGCACCACAAAGATGGCATGAGTCGCGAGATTTGTTTGATGTCATTATTACCTGTGAAGAACGTTGCTTTGATTCAGTGGTGGAGGATTTATCAAACCGTGGACAAAATCTAAACCAGAGCACACATGTCATTAATGTCGAAATCAAGGATAATCATGAAGATGCTTTATTGGGTGGTAGAGCGATATTACAGCTAGCTCAGATGGTAATCAATAATGAAAAATGCAGGTGAAAAGTGTGTGTCTGATAGTTTTTATTAGATTGAAGCCTCGAATGATATCGATGCAGATATGGATGGCATCATTGAAGAATTCACGCTTAGAAATCCAGGATTCCCCATCTTACATACAGTTGCTTATTTCTAAAGATGTATAAACCCACCTCGACATTTTGTACATGAACATTGACTGTTTTGCGATGAATGAGTGGAGAGTCATTTTATGGCATGTGGTAGTCAGATCAAGACCATATGTAATCCAATACAAAAGAGAGGGAAGTTGCAACAGGTTGGCTTAGTGCCAGAGCTGCAATGTGGATGATAATGCCAGATTTTTAGTGTTCAAAGATAAATTGTTGTTTTATTGTACAATGTACGCGAGAGATATATAGACGAGTAAGATTAATGGTATTACGTTTTTAGAAATAAGATAGTTTGTAAGGATGTTGATAAAATACATGTCATGTGACGAGGTAGATATTAAAGTTGTGCGCAATTAAGGGCAGTTTTCCAAAAGACCCTCAATACAAGAGCCAGTGTAAGCGTAAGGTGCAACATTACTCAACTTGAAGACGGCTTGAAGAAGAGCGGAAATACCTTGACCAGCAATCATACCACCGGCAGTACTGTACATGTACTTTTCGTAAGCAACAGGATCTACACGCTTCCAGATCTTGCCAGCAACCCAGCCAATGAACATGGACAAAGGCACTTCAGGACTGGTGTTGATCATGGCAATACCGACAGCAGAGACAGAAGGGAAGTAGCGGTGATACTTCTTGGGAACCAAGAATTCACGAACGAAAGGAGCAACGACACCAACAGCAGCGGCAACACCAGTCAAGATGATGGATTCTCTAGTGAGCTTTTCACCACCGCCTGTCAGCAACAATGTAACGTTATACCAAGCCTTGACTGCAACCAAACCGAATTCACATTCCTCGTTAAGATCAGTGCTGGTAACACATGGGTAGGCTTCAGCAAAGAGAATGAAAAGACCAACAGCGATACCGATAGCGAAGAAGGAGGCGATGAATTGGGCCCAGAATTGAGATCTGGGAGAAGCACCGACCAATTGACCAGTCTTGAGATCACCAACCATGTCGACAGCTTGAGCAGCGGCAGAGGCAGAAATGTTACCAGCCATCAGGTTGTTCTTACGCACTTGATTGAGAGTATCACTGGGCATACCAGCAAAGATCAATTGAGACATTTTACCAATTGAGCCAGTGGGATTGATATCAGTCTCACCAGCAGCTTGGACACCAACAAAGGACAAGACGAAACCGAGAATGACAGCAACAATGGATTGGTAGACGGGCATACCAAAGAACTCGCCCATGATGGCACAAGTAAAGATGATTGAGATAAAGACACCCAGAATCCACCACCAAGCAGGAACGAGTTCCTTTTCAGCAAAGATCTCATCTTCGTCTCTGGGAGGGTTCATTTGGAGCAATTCCTTTTCGTTCAAGTCCTTCTTCAAGATGTGGGTCTTGAACAAGAGATAACTGTTGATACAGCCATTGTAGAGACCAACAACACCACCCTTGACACCACGCCAGAGGGTATCGTAACGGACAAAGAGTTCAGCGAACGAAGTCAAGACCATGAGAGCAATACCGGGCCACAAGAAGAAAGACTGCGTGGTGGCACCCTTGGTAGTGATACCCATGGGTTGGACAAAGTAGCCGGTGTGGACTAAGCAGGGACCAATGATACCGTAGACAAGAAGAGAGGAAATAAAGAAGGTATTGACGGTAGAACCGGGAGTCATCAAGCCAGCACCAAAGAAGGGGAAATCCCACTTGAAGTTCCAATTCCAGTCCATATCAGCACTTTGCAGAGGAATGTAGTTGGCGCTATGACCGATCCACCAGAGAATGTGAATAGTGTCCATGAAGGGAATCCAGTAAGAGATCAAACTCCAAATGAAAGAGATGACGAACCAGATACCCATCCACAAAGCCTTCTTCATGGCTTCTTTTTCACCTTCAACTGAATCGTGAAGAGACATGATGGTGACAGCAGCGGCACGAGGAGTGGGGAAAGTCAAGTCCTGCTTGACGACAAAGTGGTTACGAAGAGGAACAGCAAAGAAAAGACCATAGAAGGCAGAGGCAATTGTGAAAACTGTCAAATGCGATTAATTCAGACTGGTCGGATCGAAAAGGATGGATTGACTTACGAACTAAAGCAGCGGCATCATTTTTGGGAGTTGTCATTAAACCTAATTTATACATGGCAGGAATACCAGATACAAAACCAGCAGAGAGACCGCCTGCGGTAGTTGCTGCAGATTGAGCAGTACAATTTTCTTTGGGGCCAAAGTATCCACCACCCCACTTGGGAGGAAGCACTCTGGAAATAGGCTTAATGATGGCAAAGGAGAAAATGGCACCAAAGAGCGAGGCACCAAATGTCCAACCAATCTTCAAACCAAGATATGTATTTGATGCGGCTATACAATTGCGAAATGTTAATGACAAATGTCAAATCGAGACAAATACTGGATCAAATTACCAACTAAACAACCCAAGAGGGAGCCTACAATAGTTGCACGCCATGTGAATTGATATTCTTCAACCTGGATTTGACGGCTAGAGGTGCTGTCTTCCACCATCACTTGTTCATCAGTTGAGTTGATGTCATATTCAAATTTTTCATCTTTGTAATCTGGAGGAGGAGGGGAAGGTGGTGTTGCTGCTACGTCCGGCATAGTCAATATGTATTTATCAGAGAGAGAGAGAGAGAGAATAAAGCAGATGTACAAAAAAAAAAAAGCAGGTAAATCAACGAGGTTTATATATACTCCAGGTTCTACATTTCAAATTTTAAACAGGCGAGTTATCAAATGTAACATCCAAAGAGCATCAAACTGAACCAATGGCAATACAAAGATGGCGTTTATAGCCAATCAAGCAGGGCAAATGGCATTTCGCACAGTTGTTGCTCATTTTCGCACGATACCAATCCCCCCTTCAAGAAAATACTGAATTAGGCAATTCAGTCCAATTTTGGTATATATTTTCTATCTATCATGGTGGATCAGAAGGGTAAAAAAGATCATGGAATTGTACAAATTATCTATTTATCACGCTAGTGTTGTACGTGGCACTTTTCTGAGCTGTTATCTATATGCTCCATATTAGAAAAATTGTTCGCTTTTAGCAAAAAGATATAATACAGAATTCTCTTCAACTTGTTAACATTGATGGCATGTACATGTTTTTACAACTCTACACATGACTCATTAGAGTCAACTTGGCTATAGTTAGAAGTCCGTGTAAGTTGATTCGATATCGGAGATGGCGCTTTAATACTGCCCACCTGCAAATGTCCTAACTCATTTTTATCAAAATCTCCTTATATCATATCAGCATATTTATAAATTAAGCTTTGGCCCAATGACATTCCAAGTAGAAAAAGGATCCTCTTTTCAGTCTAACATATAAAATATTCAGTAACTCGTTTTACTTTTCGAGATCAATAAAGCAAAGTTCCGGATGTCATTAAAGCGTGCCATCTAATGCGAAATTGGATTATAGAAATACTGTCAAATGGATTTTTAGTTGTTGGCCATTTTAACCGGCAATCCAAATGTAGTTACGATCGGCACAATCTACATGGTATCTAAGGTGACACAATAGCACCTGATAAAGTTCAAATATCTATTTCAACGGTGGCATTTCCTGAAATGAAGATTAGTTCTTTATATATCAATCCTACCAATTCTTTAAAGTTATAATAATTTGTCATGAGAATGAGGAGGGGAGAAGTTTTTATTCAAATCTAAATGTTGAGATGTTGATCGTATCATTCTGACAGCATCTATTCATGCACTGGCTCGCATTTCTTTGCTTAATCGTCGTTTGTTTTTTTTTTGGTTCTCGTATAGGTTTCAATGATGGGTTCCAAGCAGCTTGAACATGCTGCTTCCCCAGCTTACTGGAGTAGAAAATTAGTTTCTTATGAGCGATATTTTGTTACTATTGCTGTTGTTGTACAAAGCTTCACTTGAGTGACATTAAAATAGTTGTAAATAGAAGCTGTTCTTGGTATAGCTATATCATAGATTTGAATCTTGGCAATAGACTTCGATAAGATGGAACATATTTTGTATACTAATACTTCTTACCAAACTTTTGTTTTTCTTGTATTCAGAACACAGCCCAATACGATCGTTACATAATGAATGTGAAACAATGATGCAACAATGGAAATGACTCACGAGTCTCTCTTTCTTTCCTCGCTTACTGCGCATCAGGACTTTGACCCGATGTCCAAAATAACCTGATGTCTGTAGCCATATATTATGCAATCAGTAGTAGTGTTAAGGGATTTGGTTTTGCCTGAATCCGAGATAATCTTGTTTTGCTTGCATGTTTAAAACATTCCTGTTCCATAGTAGCAGTTCTCTAATTATCGGTATAAGTTATAGCGTCTGACGCTTTTTATACTTTAGGTTGAAAATGCCATGGAAGCGGGCACTTTGCTCTAGAGATTAATAATATAAATGGTCTTATTGTTGTTGATTTGTCACATGTAACCATTTAAATTAGATTGCAATTTTAGATCTTTTTGGGTCCTTTGAAACAGTTGGACCCTTCTTTGTTATGGATGTTCTCTGATTGCTTCGTGTGCAAAGCTACATTTGAGTTTGTCAGTTTACATTCTTTTAAGATTTGTAATGTAACCGAGCATGTATGGTACCAAAACTGAGCCACAAATCCGAATATCGGATATAGCAGAAGACTTGGTTGTGTGTAGAAGAGACCCAAAGCAAGCGTTGATTAATAATATCAACACCTTCCTCTATTCAGCCATATTTCATCTTATTGTCCATCAAAATTGCCTGTATATGTTTCCACAAAACGATCTACTATAATGACAGGACGATACGAACTATTGTTAATATAATTTGAGTGTTTATGCTTTGGATAGCTCTCTACCTTCGCTTCCCTTAGGAGAGAACCTGCGCAGCAGCAGCTCGCGCTACCGATTGCCCTTGAGTATCTTATCAAAATACTGCTACTTTCATTGTGACCCTCCACTTACACATGAAAACTCTTCGTATAATCTGTGGATTTGATTCTTATGTGATGCTCTACATCCATATACACGTAGCTACTTCATATACAGGCAAGTATCATACAGACACTATCCCTTTTTAGTCAAAAGTGTGCCTAATACAGCAAAATTCGAATGCATTTGAGCTGCGTTTTCTTGCGTTCAAGGCAGTTTTAGATCGTCAGAATAGCCCCAAACAATTGTTCTCACCTGGCAGTTATTTTCTGACACTTTTGCTCAACTTTTTGGGGATCAAAAAAAACATGGCCAAAAATCGACCAAAAAGCATGAGGTACCCCTCATGGCTTTCATCGAGAATCAAACAATCGCGTTTTTGGCCTTGATAATGAAGATTCTTACTATGGTATACCTTGAATCAAAATGTTTCTATCGATCCAATGCAACTGCCAAAGTCAGTTTTGCGGGACTTTGATATGTAAAATCTCGACTTTTTGGCCAGGAACCTCTTTTCATATTTTCGTAAATTATTCAATAAGTTTATTTAAAACATCTATATTACTTGGTACCATTAGATGCGCCTTGAAAAGTACTCCAGAAAAGCTTAAGGAAGCATGAGGTGATCATCATATTTTGCTTAGTCGAATCTTCAAAAATAGTTCAATAGAGTCCAAAATTATCAAGATTTGTCCAATCTGGAACAGACTATAATTTTGCGTTTGAATTAATTTTGGCTGGTGGTGCCGGCCGACAAACTCAATGCCCTTTTCATCATGAAGACAATAAAGTAATAGATGCTTTTACAACGTATGGAAAGTAGATGGCAAATTATTCTAAACTATAGTTAGCCATGCTATTTTTCTTGCACTCTATATTTAATAACGCCAGTCTATCAAAGTACTTGCTAGATGAGCTTCTTTCCTTTTTTTGAGGCTTTGAAAGTGTCTAGGAATCATAAATTTATCTTGTTATGATGATGCATTGCAACTACGTGGAATCACGATAGCTCAACATGCTGCTGTCAATGGAGCATGATGTAGCAAAATGCATACCAATGCTAAATACATAGGCTGTTTATTGACATCTTGTACTATTTGTTGCTTTTTTAAGGAGATGGCGTTGATAATGGACAATGCCAAATTTGTAATTGTCCATAAAATGTAATTACCTCCTTACAACGCCCGATTAAATGAAGCAATTAGCATAATGCATGGATTCAACTCTTGATGGTTTGATTTATTCCCACTCTTTTTCACATTGTAAACAACAAGATCGCTTCATCATATTCAGCCAACATGCCTCTACATTCAACTATATCGTCAAACACCATCAAAACCCCACCACGCACAACAAGTCTCAGGTTTCGACAAATGATCATGAATTCGCCGCCCTCCTCCCCCTTGTCCATGTTTGACGACGGCTTCGAACAAATTGATCTCAATTCGACTTGCACTGATGAAGTTGGTTGTAGCTTACACTCCACAACGAGTAGCTCTTCATCATCTTCCTCCATTACCGAATGCTGCGGTGATGATCTCACGTTAGAAAACATGTCAAATGTGATAGCAGCAGCCATTGAACTATCCATGTCCAATCACAAGCGCTTGTCTTCACTCTCTGCGGGCAATGCATCCATCAAATACACTAAGAAATCAACAAAAAAGAGAGAAAATAGGTTTTCCAAGCACCTGTTTCGATGGAGCACTAATCCCACCACTTCCACCACAACCACACCTATTCTACCCAAGCCAATGCGAGTATATGATGATGGTAAACAAGAACCGCTGTATCGTGGTATCCGTGTCCAGGAAGTCCCTACTACCTTTGATCCAATGATCATTCCACTTGATTTTCACCCAAACAGTTCGTTGCAGAGACCCCAATTTGCCCGCATCAGTTATTAAAATCATGTGCTTTATTCTTATTTACAATGCTGTGTTTGTTAATCGTCTTGTAGTTGGTTTTCGGCTTCAAACTTTTGAGTTGCTTCAGCATTTGCTACCTTTTCAGCTAATGTGGCATCCTTGTCCCCTTCTAATCGCTGGCGAATGATTTCATAGATTGCACGTTGTGTTCTACGGTCTAATCTCTCCATTTTCTTTTCAACATCTCTCTTCAAATCCCAATTAGGCTTCTTTGGTGCTAGATTGAATAGATCCTAGTAATAGCACAAGGAATTAGTATCGATGCATCTATGTGTGACTAAGCTACTTACCACTTCTTCATTTTGTTTCTCTGCAGCTTGTGCTAATGCTTCTTTTGTGAAATCTTTGGTTTCTGTTTCTAGTGTGTTGCCAATGTCAATGGGCTGGGCAATATCGACATGTTGTTTTAATTTTTCGTCATTGGGTGTATAGCTTCTAAACTTGAGGGTTCTGTTCATTTTAAGTTGGTATGTATGTAAAGCATATCGTTCAAGTAGTCTTACTTCTCTGCTTCTTCTGCAGTACGGTCAGTTTGAGCAGCGCTTCCTAACTTTCTCTTTCGAATAGCAGCAAGACGCTCCTTTCTCTTTTGTGCTTCTTGATCCATTTGCAGTTGTGTGTATTGTTTGAAAGAGCAGAAAAAATTGTTAACTTGCGCGAAATCTGGTAAACCTAACATTGCAGCTGCGATTTCTGTTGTGACTCCAAATTACAGCGACGACATGAATGATGAATGCTACTGCAAGCACTGCTTTGGCTTTATTAGAGACATTTCGCATATGAATCCTACCAACTACGACTAAATAGATCTAGTGCTTTGATTAGATGCGTTCACAATCACATAAAAACGAGGCTGATCTGGAGCATTCATGATGCAAAATGTTGGATGCCAACTGCTTACGGAATCGTTATTTATTGCTCGTACAAAGCCAGTTGGGGGCTTCTTTGAAATTTATGTATATTTGTTACATTGGTGGATCATGCTTCGAGGATTATATGGTACATTGCAATGGGAGGATAAGATAAGGGTGGGGGGGGGTATCGTTTAAATGGAAATAGGAGGAGGGCTCTGAAATCGCCGTCTAACTAATACAGGTATCAAGGCTACTACAGCAACAGCCAGCAGACATAGTACATTAATGGGCGTTAATAGCTCCAACTTGTCAGATGAGGATAGGCGATCTAATGCAGCACCTGCTTGGACATGTATAAAGGAAGGTGGAGCGACACCCACAAACGTGCCCCAGAAGAAAGGGCCAATGGGTACACCCAAATGAGGCGAGCCTAGATTGACTGTCCAATTAGGCGGCAATGGTGATATTCTCAAGACAATCATGTAGTTGAACATGTGCTGTTTATGTTGTACAAGCTATACAAAAGTTGTCCAGACATGTTATACATCACTTATTCTCTCTGTATTCAGTTAACAATGCCTGACTAACCTGCTCATTCCATTTCTTGAGCCTCTCGCCCATGAGTTTAATGACAGCAACGGATCCAAGACTCCTTGATATGATGTACGCAAATGTTGCTCCGATAGCAGAGCACTGTCAAAATCAATGCAGATTAGTTTTCTGTAGTTGACAAGCATATGCCATTGAGTTTACCATTGATACTGTGAATAGTGTGAGCCAAAAGTTGAACAAAGTGCCGCCGAGGATGGATAGCCACATGGATCCAGGTATCGAAAAGCTCTGCAGACTAGTTCTAATTGCTTAATACAGGTCGGATAATTACAAGTATCAGCACAACATAAAACTTACTATATATAAGTAATGATGAATGCAACATATACACTGATGAAATGTTTGTCCATATACATTGATAGCACAGCATTCAGCTTTCTTAGATCCTCCAAATTCTTTGGAAACTTGATAGCGTCTCTGTCATGTCTAATTTATGCAACTTGTCAGTATTGGTTTGAGACTACACAATGAGGGTGGCACTCACGGATTCATAGCCGGTAAGCTGAGCTTGATGAGAGTGTATTCCAAGGCAGTGAATATCAGGAACAGGAGCACCAACATTGCTAGCGACCAGGCATAAGAGTTGCTGGTCCAAAACCATGACCTCTTCTCTTTTTGAGTTACGACAACTAGATTGCCTGTCTCTGCATCTTGCGAAACGGTTGCATAAGTATGAACTTGTACAGCAGCATGTGGCGGCAGTAAAGCTGTTGTTTCCAGTGTCTGTATGTGCTGCTCTTCTATAGATGGCATGATGTATATAAAATAGAAGGAAAGGAAAGAGGAAAAAAAGGACCCCAGGGAGTGTAGCAACTAATTTAAGCTTTTACGCTGAATTTAGGTTGGATATGATGGAGAGTGACCGTACTACCGACTATTATGCCACATGAAGAAAAAAATTTATATACTTTTTACTCTTTTACACAAACACGTTACTCTTAGAATCCACATCATGTCAGGTCATGAACCAAGTCCACTCATTCCCATTGAAAAAAAGAAGTTCCTGTGTGTGGAATACCCGGGTTACGTAAAGAAACCAGAGCGAGCCATCAAGACATTAGGGGGAGAGAGTGCGTTGAGCGAAGCATTATCAAACAACTGGCAAGTTCAATTGAGATACAGAGCTAAAGACATCTTTTCGCACCCGATCAATGGTGATGTACTGGACTCATGCAAACTGCTGGTTAAGGTCACTAGACGAGTCAAGAGGAGCAAAAAGACGGGAGAGGTTGTGGAGGACGATTCGCCATGGCAGCATCAAGTCGTAGGCACTGTGGAGAAAACCGTGCGATTCAGAGGTGGGTGCTTGAGCCTGACAAAAGAGATGCGCATAGACAACTGATCAGTAACTGATAGCGCTGGCTGATTTCCAGTACATTGTTCCCAAAGACGACAAGATACGGCAATTAAAGACAGCTATAAGCGGTGGAGATGGTAATGAAATCATGCATTCACACCGTACACACACGCTCACACGCGCTTGACACATAGTGGAAACAATCATGAATTACAAGATACCTGTTGATGACGATGACTTTGAGAATCTTCGCAACATTCCACCTCCCGTATTTACAACTGTAGAAACACCATTCAACTATAGCTATAAACAGAATGCTTCTGTGGTTCGAGTGAGAGTGAGACAGCCTGATGGATCAGTAAGTGAATATGACATGTCCCATTCCATGTGCTACACTGTGCTCATACGCATCACACTAGTTCAGCATCAAGTTGATTAATCGCAATAAATACCAAGCCCTAGAGACCACAAGCATACAGTACGAAGACGAGAACGTCCCTTCTAAATCATGGCACAACCTGAAGCCTCCAGTCGCAGATTTGGAGATCGAGGCAATTCAAGCTACCAAAGACTTGTTTGAAGAGCGTCCTATTTGGTCTCGTTTTGCAATCAAAAACAAATTGGATGTCAAATATCACAAGTTGATAAAGAAGGCGCTTGCACACGTAGCTTACACATTTCAAAACGGTGCCTGGCGTGATGCCTGGATCAAGTATGGCTTGGATCCGAGGAAAGATCCCAAATACTACATGTAAGTTGCTATTTGAAACATTGGCGCACAATCGATTGACGATGTGTCGTTCGCAGTTATCAGCTAGTGGACATCAGACGATTTGTAAAAGAAGGGTCGCAAAGGAAGATCATGTCGAGAAGAGCAAACCCAAATGCCATTCGAACGAGAGGCTCACACGTTCAGTCCAAGTAAGTAGAATGTAGCTGGCACACTTTATCAACACTCAAACTTGTTCTTTGTATAGTGTGGAACCAGATCAGCATTTATTTGATGGTATAAGAAAGCCTGGCTCATCTTCTGTGTATCAATTCTGCGATATTACAGATCCTGATATTATGCCTCTCTTCCAGAACCCAGATCATCGCAAGGAGTATACCACGGTAAGTGCCTAAGCAGGCGATAATGGGAAGTGAGTGTATTCACATGGGTATGCAGAAATACTCTGGGTTTCTCTACAATTGCGTTTTCGAGCGTCTGCGAAAAAACCTCAAGAAGAAGTATGCTGAATTACTGGACAAGGGTGTCGCTCAGCGTATACACAACATCGATGCAGGATTAGCTGAAGAGATAGCCAAAGAGATTGCTTCCCAGAAAGATAATAATGGAGACGAACAGGGTTATGAAGTGGATGTAGAGGAGGACGATAACATGTTGACAGATGCTGATGTTCGGAAGGCAGCTACATATGCCATCCATGCTGTAAATAATGGCGAAGGGTCGAGTAAACGATTGCAAGAATTTGCAGATGAGTATATCGACCAGTTGGAATCGGCAAACAAAAGTCTGGGTATGTATATATCTTATGCTTTACAGTGAGAGTATGTTCTCATTAGCACTATTCTGCAGCCAATGATCTTGAAGACATTGATTTGGACATGATTGACACATTCGAAGAGTTTGATGATGATGACGATTTCAATGAACTGGAGGATGAGGAACCCATGACCAGCAACAGCCAGCGAACTGAAGACATGGATGGCGATGTAGAGATGAAAGAATAGCACTGAAAGACATGTACTCACATTTAAAAATAAAGATAGACTTTACGGTGGTAATGTAAATCAATCATTTGTTGAAAATTTCCTGCGCGATCTCGGCAAATTCAGGGGCAAATCGACAAATTCAGATCAATTGCTCTTGACATGATGCAATGGTACTAATTTGTGTAGATGTTGAGGTGCTGACTCGAGCCTGTTTTTGTTGTTGTGCCTCTCCCTAATTTTCGATAAAGTTGTTTATTTTGCACTAATCACATTTGTAACTGCATCAACGATAAACGCTGGCCCAAATAAGAAGCATCATCCGCCAATGTGTAAATGGGAATTACGGCATGGATGAATACTACACCAGCAAGCTGTGCAAAGATCAAGCATACAGCCTATCTTATCGGTGGAATTCTATTTGTAGCAGCTTTTATTACAGCCATTGTAGTCACTGTTATTGGACAAAACAAGTGGTCTGTTGAACCGTCCAACACGAGCAACTAAGAATCACCATTACTACTGTCAAATAAAACTATCATTACTGCAATATCATCAGCCAAACTAAAGCTTGCTCACTGCTGGGGCATTGATGTCGTCTTGCAAAGCAGCAGCAGCTTTCTTTCTTCTCTTTTCTTGTTCTCCTTCAGACAAACGAATGATGCCTTCCTGGGCAGTGGTAGCAACCAAAGTACCATCTTGACTATATATCTTACCAAACACCATGCCTCTTCCACTGTTGGTTCGAGGGCTATGCACATCATAGAGTAACCACTTGTCTGCTCTTGCAGGGGTATGGAACCATATGCTGTGATCCAAAGAAGCAATCATACCTAGACTACGAGAATTGATCAAGTAACCGTTGGCAGCAGCAGCGGTTGTAATAAAGCCACTATCCGAGGCGTAAGCGATAATACAGGCATGTAGCTTCATGTCATCGTTGAGTAATCCTCTTGTTTTAAACCATCGTCTCTAAACGACATGTGAATAGATCATACAACTAGTAGTATTTGTCAATGAAACTTACACTGTGCGTATTAGGCTCTACGCTCCCTGTTATCACCTGTTGAGGGGATAACGTAAGGACTGCGCGAGAGTCAACAGGAAGATTCTATACAACAGAGTGAGTTTTTTGTTCTGTAGATACACTAGCATACACATACGTCTTCGAGTTTCTTTTGAGCTCTCTGCTTCACAGCCTCTGGAATGCTTTCAGTGATGGCCAGCGTGTTTTGCAGCACCTCAATATCACTGCAGAAAGATTAGCTTATTGATTTACGTAGAGAAAAAGTGCTGTCTACTTACGAAGGCAATGTGTTTGGGTCCACAGTTTCAGGCATGGTTGTCTAAAGTAATATGCTTGAGTAGGCTATCCAGCCATTAGATTACTATCACACTTACTTGGTGACTGAGCGTAACGGAATCATCAGGCTTCACAAAGCTACAGCTGCATGCAAAGATTGCTTTGCCTCTCTGCATGGCCTTCACCATACGAGTAGCATAGGATCTGCCATCTCTCACTCGTTGTACGCTGTAAATCACTGGGATTTCAACACTACAAGCCAGGATAAAGTAGGCATGAAGAGACTAGCAGCGTGTTGTCGGATCAGCATCTGTGAAATCCATGATGAATGACTTAAACTTACATGTACAGCAAAGTCTTCCTCTACTGTATCCCAAGCAGCTCTCAATGACTGCGCTACAATCTATACATATACACTGTCAGCATCCATACACTGCCCCAGAATTCCAACCTACCTGTCCTCCAAATGCTCCTCTTGATCCCCACGGAAGCCACGGTTCCTTGCTCATGTAGAGATTGGTATCAATCAATTGAACATCCACAGCATTTCTCATCTTTTGTGCAAAATCGACTTCTTCTTCCACCTTCTCGATGATTCCCTCATCGTAATTGTCTCTAAAGTTGATCTTGCTATCAAACACTGACATTGGAAAAAAGGATAAAAGGAAAGATACCCCACATTCTGATTTTCCCAGGTACTCTTAATAATGACAAACGGCAAATTAGGTTTTACCGAAGCTTCTTGTATTACGCCATGAGACATGATGGCACATACACTCATACATTCGGATCATGATTCCATTTATCAACGTCTTGCGAATCATCTCGGCGGTGTCAAACTCGACTCACATATGCCGCACCCTCTCGTGACTATGGAGCAACCAGTATCAAATGCTATAATTACGCGGTTGAAAACTACGTAGTCTTCTATCACTTTTTTCTTCCTGAATACGACACTATTTACATTATGGTTTGTCTTCACATTGAAAATGCTACATTCAACCTGCCTTCAGCCTTCACTCAAGTGCACAAAGATGAATGTACCCAATGCTTTGACAATCAGGTAATGGATCAGAGACATGCCAAATCATTCATTGTCGTTTCTAATGCAAAAAAAAAAAAAAAAAAAAAAAAAAAAACGCTATTTAGGATGGACCTGAGGGAATCGACGTCTGCTTGACCTGCTTCAACGGCGGTTGTTTGGATCAAGAGAGACACCATGCCTTGACTCATAGTCAGCTTACAGGCCATGCTTTAGCTGTCAATATTCGTCGCACTACTGTCAGCAATCCTAACAAGAGAGTAAGATTGTAACAAGTGTACTACTCCAACGGAACTAACTCTTGCATTAGAACCATGACGATGCACCACCTCAAAAGATTAGCAAGATTGCCATTGTTATGGAGAACGAGGAACCAATCTACGAATATGTCACCATAGTCAGATGTCATATCTGTAGCACAAAGGAGAGTAAAGAAGCGACACCTCAGGTACGATGCATTGCCAATCCAAAGGGAGATCAGTGACTGAAATCACACTTTAGTTGAATGCCATTGTCGATGCAGTAATGAGCTCCTTGTCCTCTGCCAAGCAATCCGAGGTCAAGGCTTGGGAGGAAGTGATTACACCCTGTGAACATACATTATGCCTAGTGCAAGAGGAGCCCAAGCAGTTACAAGGCCAGGATTTAGCCCACTGCGCTGATTGCGAATTGAATCAAAACTTGTGGTTGTGTTTAGCTTGTGGTAATCTGGGTTGCGGTCGCAAGCAATACGATGGCTCAGGAGGCAACAATCACGCTATTGATCATTTTGAAAAGACTGGCCACGGCGTCAATGTCAAATTGGGAACCATTACAGCGGAGGGCACTGCTGACATTTACTGTTACAGCTGTGATGATGCGCGTGTGGATGACAACTTGGCTGCTCATTTAGCCAACTGGGGCATCAACGTTTCTCAACAGCAAAAGACAGAAAAGAGCATGACCGAACTACAGTTGGAGCAGAACATGAAGTTTGATTTCAGCATGACAACAGAGGACGGAAAGCAGTTAGAACCCAAGTTTGGCGCAGGCTATACGGGTCTCAAAAACCTAGGCAACAGTTGCTACATGGCATCGGTCTTGCAGTCTGTTTTCAACATTGAGCAGTTCCAGTCAAGGTACAATCAGCAGCTGGCGGACCACGCTTTGACATGCACCACCGATGCTGCTAATTGCTGGCACTGTCAATTGCACAAATTAGCAGATGGCTTACTGTCTGGCAGATACTCTCAGCCCATCATCAACGATGACGGTGTTCAGTCCCAAGACGGCATCGCACCAGGCATGTTCAAAGCACTCGTTGGCAAGAACCACCAGGAATTCTCCACCATGCGCCAACAGGACGCCTTTGAATTCTTCCAGTACTTGTGCAAAACGATCCAGCAAAAGGAGCACACCACAAAGAACGATCCCACCAAAGCATTTGACTTTATGACGGAGCAGCGTCTTCAATGCGGCCAATGTAAGAAGGTTAGATATCAAAAGGATCAAACCACGTGTATCTCTATGGAAGTACCTGCTCGTCTCAAGGACAACACCGACAATGAATATGAGCCTGTTGATTTTACCGAGTGTTTGGATACGTTTGTAAGAGAAGAAACTGTGGATGGTTATCAGTGTCCCAACTGCAATGAAAAGACAACTGCTACAAGGTTGGATGCACTGATGGAAGACTATGAATGCGCGCGATTCTAATCACAGTGTTGTGTAGATCTGTCAAATTCAGTACATTCCCTGAAATTTTGGTCCTGAATCCTCGTCGTTTTGCTTTCATCAACTGGGTTCCTCAAAAGTTGAGTAAGTATTCTCCCCTTCCATAGGTTATCAAGCAATGCGATACTCAACCGTGCTTATTAGATATTCCCATCGTTTTTCCTGAGGGTCCACTTCAATTGGACAAATACCTTAGTTCCGGCCAACAACCAGGAGAAGAACTATTACCAGAAGACAGCACGGACTCCTCCGCTTCTTCTTCAGCTGAGCCGTCTTTCAACCAAAATGACATTGATCAACTCAAAGCTATGGGATTCTCGGAAAACCGATGCAAGAGAGCATTGTTGAACACTGGCCACAATGGAGCCGATATTGCCATGAATTGGATGTTTGAGCATATGGAAGATCCAGATATCGATGATCCTTTGCCTACCACATCAAGTAACACTGCTTCAAACGCTGCTTCAGGCCCCTCTGAAGATCAAATATCCACATTGCAAGAAATGGGATTCTCCGCTCAACAAGCCAAGAAGGCATTGCATGAAACTGTAAAGTATAGATGTGCGCATTGAGGTGCTCTAACATACTGACGCAAAACGATAGAACAATGATACTGAAAGAGCCTTGGATTGGTTGTTTAGTCATCCTAACGACACTGGAGAAATGAATGAGCAAACGGCCACTGACGGTGCTTCAGCCCAAGTTGTTGGAGGTAGGCATTTTCGAGCTTCACGCTCATTCAACCCACTCACCACCACCTCTATTCTAGATGCCACTCCTCCTTTCAATTACAAGCTGGATTCTTTTGTCTCTCACAAAGGCACATCTGTCCACTGTGGCCACTATGTATCCCATGTGTACAAGAATGGAGAATGGATCCTGTTCAACGATAACAAGGTGGCTGTTACTCCCAATCCACCCATTGGAGAAGCATATCTTTACTTTTTGAAGAGACAGTAATAAATCCATCTATTCTTGTCGTTTATTACATTGTTACTGTACACAATTAGTCTATGATCTCTCTCGTTTTAGAGGGTGGTAGTTGGGGGAAGACCCACGGATGGCAGTCTAGGGAATACGCCTAGATACTATAGAATCAGGGTCAATTTTTAGCATGTGAATTCCATATACCAATGCGTCATTTAAAACTTACCAATAATGCCCATCCCAGTAACCCAAAGATGGCACCAGACAAGATTTCAAAATGGCCATGGAAATATACACCTGTCATAAAGAGCATGACATACCACAACGATGCCAACAACAGGAGGCTGACCACAGAGAGATACTGCGCACGATCGCGTACTTTCATTTGGAGGAAAGGCTTCGCATTGTAGAACATCCAACTCAATTCCTCCCAAAAGAACATACTTGCGTGAATCAACAAGACACAATGACCGGACACATCATGTCCACCCGTCCATTGACCCCCCATTCTTCGACACACTTGCTGCTGAACCACCATGGCCAACTCTGCATTTAATTTGGTGTCTTGCAACAATGAGGTGCATTTGCCGCCCGTCAAGACATAGACTCTGTCAATGAAGCTTGGTCCAAACAGCCATTGGGTCATAATGTACCAATATAACGTCACCAATACATAGCGTGCACTACCTGCAATAAAGGCTTGTGTATTTTGCAGACTTCTGGATCGCACGAGATACAGGTAGACAAAGTAGAGGAGTGTCACCCAGAACCATCCAATTTTCACAAAAAAGACGTTGAAAATGTTGCGTTTGCTGCTAAAGTAGGAGTCTGGTGGATGGCCAATGATGGAATATAAAAAGGCCACAAACACCGTTGACGGATACAGTATTAAGGGCACAATTTGATGCGGTTTTAAGTATCTTTTCAGGGCATCCATTGTTATGGAGTGAATAGAAAAAGAGTGATGATGATTGAAAATTGAAAAAGAAAAAGAAAAAAGAGGTAAAATGCACTTTTGGATGATCACTTTCATTTCACTATGGACCGCCCATTCGGTCACTGTCAACCCAAAAGGGAACATGTGTTTAGTCTGAATTGGGTAGATTGTGTTGCCGCGCATGAAATGCACTACACCACTACACTGCTTTGCAAAATGTCAAAATATTCAAGCTAACGTATTAGGAAATGATTGCGCCATCCGTCAATTAGGATGTGATTTGTGATTAAAATGCGAGTTTATTATTAGAGATGCCATACTATATATCAGATCAAATGTTCAGGCATTCATTGGGATATGGCTGTCAGTTACCGTCTTTTGCTTGCCTGCATTTGGGTTTGCACTCACACCAAACTCTGAATTGTCGGCATCTGCAGGGCTCACTTTTGGTTTCTTGGGTTGTAGCAGGTTCAATTCATTATCTGCTGTCAATTTTGCAACCACCATCATACTGCGAAGACCGCTTTGAGCCAGCTTGACCATTGTATTTGGATCAGGAATATCGCGTCTTGTTAATTGAGCGTGCTTGTGAGTGGTAGTGGCTGGAGCTGCTAAACATGTCATGACCAGCATGGCCATGGCAAAGAGAAATACAAGTGATTTTGCCATCGTATATTAAATCTTGTTTTAATGCAGTATGGCCTCTCTCGTTCGCTCTCTTTATATACATTTTCAAGCCAGGGCTCTTCTCCTCAAACATCCATACTTGCCCTCAACTCCCTCGCCAAAACCAGGAAAACCTGGTTTACTACTGGAACTAAATGTACCTAACAATGAATACACTGCATAGTGCATGCCTTATGAATGTCGATATAGCCCATTCAACAGCTCACTAAGACTGATGTCTGTTAGTAATCCTCTCACTGTGGATAACATTGGTCTCGCCTCTTTTTTTCTTATTACCGAGACACTCCTAATTCACCAAGAAAGTGAGACAACATTGCTCGACTACTCAGGAGAGGAAGAACTATTACTAATATGTCAAAGAATATATGACATGTGAACATGCATTTAGAACCAAACGTATTATGATCACATGCACTACTTTATTGTTAATTGACGAGGGAAAAAATTACATCAACTACTCTTCTCTATCGACTGGCATACCATTGACGATAGGAGGGTCATCCACATCATCTGGGTCTTCTTCAGGATCGAATGCATCGTCTTCTTCAATATCTGCATGAATTGGGATTGTCTTTTCTGTACTCTCGTTACCTAATTCTGGAGTAGCAGATACTTCTTGTATAGGCGGTTCAGGCGCAACTGAAGCTTCTTCTTCAAAAGTAGGAGTACCAGGAGTTGAAGAGGGAGGAGAAGGAGTCATAGCATCCAATTGCTGAGATGGGTCCGGTTGTTCAGGAGCAAGTGGCGGTGCAATGACTTGTTGACTAGGTGGTGCTGGCATGAGCTCTGTCGCTACTGCCCAAACTGGATCCACAGTTGCTGGTGGAGGGACAGCCACTGGCTGTGCTTCACTTGCTGGCGGTGGGGAAGGAGGTAGACTTTGCTCTAATTGCACAAATGCAGCAGAGGGTGGGGTAACAGCGTCCTTGCGATAACTTGCCATGGCAGCACGCAAATACTGCAATGTGGTAGCATAGTCTCGTTTGGCTAATGAGGATCTCTTCTTGAGTCCACCATAGGACACTGGATAAATATCTACAGCTTGTTGTTCATTGTTGTTCCTGGCAGCTGCCAAGGAAGCAGCATGGATGAAACCAATGGCTATACTGATGGAGATGATAAAAGACAAGATATGCATTAGTTTGCTGAATGAATAAGGTCTAGAAAAAAAAAGAAGAGATGTAGAGTTTACGGTTGTATTTATACAGAAAGCTTGTTAATCGGTATGTGGCAGTAATGTATCCACAAGGATCACCTTTCATTTTTTTTTTTTTTTACCATGATCCATGTATAGGAAGAGCCCCTTTGCCTGCCTCGATAATTCATTCAAACATGTTCATTGGAATGTGCGTTTAAACGCACATGGAAGTTTAACCACTTGACTATGTGTATATTAAAAGACCCCGTCTTATGGTTAGAAAGAAGTAATGTAGATGATGTTGGGATCAAAAATGTGGGTTTTATTAAAAATTTGTTATTCGTTAGGACCATTATCAGGGAAACTTAGGAATATGGTCCCCTCAGTTAGGATCCTATTCACCTGGGCAAAGTCTTGCTGCACTGGAGTTGCAATATCAATTGGAGCCGCAGGTGGCTGTTGCGGTAGTGGACGTGCAGATAGCACGGTCGACAGTAACAATATGACAAGCGAAGTAGATAATGCAAACAATTTCATAATATGTAAAGTAATAGAAAAGAGGATAGAGAGAGAGAGAGAGAGAGAGAGAGAGAGAGAGAGAGAGAGATAAAAGAAACGACTTTGGATTAAAAGACGCTGAACATAGAGCCTACAAATGTCTCCTATGTCTAGTAGGACACTCCTGAACAAACATCCATTCAAATAGCCCTTTTTTAATGTTACAAAAATATTTTATTATTACATTTGTTCAAGGGGTGATATTTATTTATCAAGGAACACTATGAGTGAGCGAGTGAGCGAATAAGACATTCAAATGGGTTTGATGCTACATTGCATAACAAGAATTGCAGTCAACTAAATAAGCTTAACAGTTGATCCAAGGACATCTACCGCCAGCGACATTGACTAGTGTGGAAATGTGAGTATTTACATGTAATGCACTGACATGTGTCTCAAAGAGTACAAACCATGATCTGGGGAGCGTTTCTCGACTTGAGCCTCTTGAATGATCTTGTTGACGGTACGACGAGAGAGATGAGCCTTGTTTTCACCAGCAAAAACAACGGCCAAATGGAAGCAAACGATTGTGAGGATGAGAGCGTATAATTTCATTTCAGAGATGTATATATATATATATAGTAAGAAAGAAAGAAAGAAAGAAAGGACAGATAAAGACAAATGAATTGTCATTTTTATATTGTTCTCAAATTTTTGTGCCATGACACACACACACACACGCACGCAAACAGAAGATGGATATTAAGGAGGTGCTTCCAAACACACTTCATTGGTTTAGTAAGATGAAAAAAGGAGGGGGCTGCTTTATTTACTTATTTGCCATATAAGTGTATGCCCTTCACATCAGAATTACCAAACGTAATGGCGCACGACGGACAGCGTCTTTGCCGTGTCTCTAAGCGAATGCGAATACATTCATGGCAGAAGGTGTGCATGCAACTGGTCAAGATACAATCCCTGCGACGAGTCTTGCAAGTGCTGCATTTAAAGTAGGAACGAAGTTCTTCTACCTCGTCCACCAATTCCTGAGAGGCTGGATTCTCCCCTTGCTGAATCAAATTCCATTGTTTGTTGATCTTCTCGTACTCATTCTTGGCTTGCTGGACATTCAGTGTCTCTTGTTCTAGCATCTTCATCTTGTCCCTGGCCAGGTCTTGCAGTTGCATGACATGTGCTTCAAGGCGTTGCCTGTTGGATTGCAACCCATTGCACTCTTGAGAGATATCGTCAAACATCAGTCGATAGTGTTCTACATTGGCGTCCACTTGCTTGATAAGTGTCTCCTTTTCCGTCTAAAAAAGCGTGAATATGGGAATTGCAAGGAAATAGAGACACATAAACTCACGACGTTGGCCTCGATCGATGCTATTTTCTCATCCAAGAGCGAGATGGATTTCTCATGTAACTGATTCTGTTGTAGGTGCTGTGCATATTTCACATCGTTTTCGTGCTTCTTGTCCATCAACTCGGCATTCTTTGACACAAACTTGTTTATCTCTGCCTGCAATTTCTGTTGATAGGAGAGCTTATCGTCAATGCGATGCTGAATACTGGGAATACGCTGTCCAATGTCACTGATATCATAGTCCATCTGCGCATACAGGCCCGGCTCAGTCTATAAATAACCACTTCATGAGTGAATATCGAATCAACAAGCGCACATTTGACGTACTCTCTGGTAAAAGTCAATCAGCAGTTCCAGCTGGCTTCTTTCGTCCATGAGCTGATTCAACGTATTCATAAGCGGTGATGCCATGTAAGGTGCCACGTCCATTTGATTGTTCTCTGTTTGTTGTTGTTGTTGTTGTTGTTGTTGTTGTTGTTGTTGTTGTTGTTGTTGAAGGTGTCGCAAAGTATGCAAGATGCCATGTGTTTTTCTGCATATACGATTAAGGTTTATTAAGTTTTCTTTGTGTCCTCCACAGTGCACACTTACTTACTCTATCTGCAATTTCAGCCGTCGATAGTTTAGATAGTCTTGTGGTAATAGCGTCGTTGTATCTGTTGCTTGGCGTTTGTGTAATACATCTTGTTCTAATTCAATCATGCGACTCTATTAATGACAACTGAGAACATGCCGCCGGGTCAAACAAAGGGGAGGGGGGGATATTTACCTTGTGCTTCTCGGCAATGTGGATTATTTGGTCATTGTACGCCGAAACCTGCTTTTCCTCTATTGTGCGGCTCTGTATATCCTGCTGTAAGCCATCACGTTGATTGCGCACTCGAAGCAAGGTCTCTTGCAGGCGCTTCGTCTCGGTAACCAGCGTCACCTCCCTTGACGACATTTCCGAATTCTGTTGATTAATCAATTGCCTCCTTTCTTTTGTGAAACTGTCTTCTTCTTTGATGAGACTCTCTCTCCTTTGCTCGTAATAGTCTATCAACCTGTACTCCAACTCAATCATGGATTGCAGGTGATTGACATAAATTGAATTGGATTTAATGTAATCACTGCTTAATTGCGAGAATCTATCCAGCAGATCATCCAGTTTGGTATGCAGCTGATCCTTTTCTTGCCGACTCTTGGCCAGTTCTTGCGTTCGAGCATCCAATAATTGCTGACACTCTTGCAATTCATCCATTTGTGTACGCTGCGGTGGTTGCTGCTCTGCTGATGGCTCCACGCTGGCTCTCTCGTCTTTAGTAGCAGCCGTAGTAGATGTAGTTTCAGTCACATTGGCCACAACGCTGCTATTCAGTCGGTCTTGACGTTTTTGTATAGCACCAATAGCCTGCAAGCAATCCTCTAACGCATCATTGGAGTTGGCCAGTTGCTCCACCACAGTCTGGATATCATGGGAGATACTTGTAATCATATTGGATTTGCTCTCATTGTCATGCTGTAAGAGCTGTATTCTGCTCTCTGGATCGCTAGTTTGAAGTTGCTCGATATCTGTTTGCAGATAATTCAGTAGGGCTTGATTCTGTTCATTTGGATCTAGTAGGTATTGTCAATACATAGGACTTGCATTCGCAAAGATCAAGCTACCTGCATGTCGAAATTTGTCAGATGTAAGCTGTCTAGTGTGTGCGTTCCATGCCTGTATATGTTCGGTTATCTGCAGACATATCAGCTTTAATTGATTCACTATGTTGCCATCATCACATTTCTCTATGCATCTGGTTAATTCTACGCTGATAAAGGGTATAGATCATTTACCAGGCATTGTGATTGCAGGAAATGCAGCAAATTCATCCCAGAGCTTTAATACAGAAAACTGTGAGTATATCCTGCAGTTTTCGCGATGGAAATTATCAGATCAAAAAAAAAAAAAAAAAAATCAAGGCGTGCTTACCATGGCCAATTGCAACCGAACCATACCATACAGCGCATTTGTTTCTATGCTGCTCTCTTTCAATTGAATCAAGTGCTGCTTCTCTTGGATATAAGCATTCTAGATGGGAAATCATGTTGCTGATTAGCATATGACTGTTACAGCAGAGTTTGAGCGAGGGATGTGCTAGGAAAGGGTGCCGTATCTTACTTTGACAGAATACATATGTTCCAAGAGCTCCTTCTTCGATAAATGATCAGGAAGCGTCTAGACGGCATAAATGAGTCAGCAGTTGACATGATAGGGAATTTAACGCTTACAGTGATCAGCTCTGGTCTTTTAGACATGGAGGGCACTGCACTGGCAGCCGATGCTGTAGATCCTGATACAAACCTCTTCTTCAAAGGAGGCCTCGAAGGTATTGTGTTCTTTCTATCGTCAATCTCTTTTTTTGATGTGCGTTTTCCAGACATTGGAGTAGTGTTTGTTAATGATGAAAGTGAAAAAGTGGAGAAAAAAGAAACGAAATTAAACCACAACTAGTAGTTTGGGTGCTTTTTCATCACGTGTTGCATGAATCCAGTTTTTATTACATTTGGTAGTATTGAACAGTTTTTTTTTTAGTCCTTTTGAACAGTGACAACAGCACGAATACTAGAGAATAAAACAAGGTTAGTTATTGCTATGATAGAAACAGACAAGACTTACCAAGAGCCAGAGTGCATGGCGTCCAAAGCATCGTTGATTTGCTCAAAATCAAAAGTGTGGGTAATGAACTCATCAACCTTCAATTGGCCATCCAAGTACTTTTGAACGAGACTGCCCATCTCAGAGCGACCCTTGACACCGCCGAAAGCAGATCCACGCCAGACACGGCCAGTAACTAATTGGAAAGGACGAGTGCTGATCTCTTTTCCTGCAGCAGCAACACCAATGATGACAGACTCACCCCAGCCCTTGTGACAAGATTCCAAAGCAGCACGCATCACATCAACATTGCCAGTACAGTCAAAAGTATATTCCAAACCGCCATCAGTGATCTCGACAAGGTGGTTTTGAATAGGACCCTTAATGTCAGTAGGGTTGATAAAGTCAGTAGCACCGAATTCACGAGCAAGCTTTTCCTTGTTAGGGTTGGTGTCAATGGCAATGATGCGCTTGGCCTTATTGTAAGCAGCACCTTGAATGACACTCAAACCAATACAACCTACACCAAAGACAGCGACATTGTCACCTTCCTCAACCTTGACAGTCTTGGTAGCAGCACCGAAGCCAGTGGTAACACCACAACCCAAGAGGCAGAGCTTTTGAAGACTAGGCTTGGGATCCACCTTGACAACGGAAACGTCAGCAACAACAGTGTATTCAGAGAAGGTAGAGGTACCCATATAATGGTAGATGGGTTGGCCCTTGCAGGTGAAACGAACAGATTCGTCAGGCATCAAACCACGACCTTGAGTGGCTCTGACGGAACCACACAAATTGGTCTTTCCACTCCTACAGAATTTACATTTACCACACTCAGCAGTGTACAAGGGAATGACATGGTCTCCAACAGCGACATCAGTGACACCCTCACCAACAGATTCAACAATACCACCACCTTCGTGTCCCAAAATAGCAGGGAAGACGCCTTCGGGATCTATGTGTTGTAGGGTAGAATATGCTTAGATTCTGTGTCTTTATGCGCATAGGAAATGAACGACTTACCAACACCAGAAAGAGTGTAAGCATCAGTGTGACAACTACAATGTGTACAGAAGGTGAGGCATTGCGCCTGTCATGTTTGATACTCTTACTTACACGCCAGTATACATAATCTTGATACGGACTTCGTGAGCCTTGGGAGCAGCTACTTCGACTTCCTCGATGCCTAATGTCATGCCATGTTAGCATATCCGCAATGGCTGACTAATGACCAATTTCACTTACTCAAAGGCTTGCCAGCTTCCCAGGCGACGGCAGCACGACATTTGATGACCTACATATGAGGACAGTGTGAATACTCTATTTGACGTCTTGACCAAAAGACAGCGCTTACTTGACCAGCGGTAGACATAATCGTAAATATATAAGTTGTGGAAAAAAGAAAACTTTAAGACACACACACATGAAGCGCTTTACCTTTATCGATTTTCTCGATCAGAAATTTAAGAGTCATCATTTTGTGATATCAATAGGCGGCGTTTCTCTTTTAAGAAAGTTTAAAAGATGGGCAGGGGAGAATTGTTTGGCGAGGAAGGGCGCGGTGCAATGGAATTGGAAGAAGAAGAAGTTCACCCACATCACCTAGAAACGCTAACCCGCCCACGAATTTACTGTGAAAAGCAGGGCCCAGAGCAAAACTCGCTTGATGAAGGTTTAGGTGCTGAAATGGAGGAAGCTGCAAGAGTAGTAAAAACGCAGAAAAAGCATTACAATGGCTACTCCAGCGAACAAAAACTTCTTTTTGTCTATTAAAATGGGGGTAAAACTATTCAATGCTGCTAAATCTGGTAGATTAGTTGGGGGTAATTGCTGAACGAACAGCACAGACATGGGCCAAGAGACTCAAAGAAGATAAACGTTGGAGCATCTTGAAAAAAAGCACACCAACAAAGTCAATAGACCAAAGGCGCAGCTTGATGAAAGACATAAGATTCATCTACTCGACTTTTATGATGATAACTCCCAAGCCAGGATTTGCTGATACAGTTGCTTCACTCATTAAAAAGTTTGAAGGTTTTACATTAAAGGAAATCAGTGGTAGAAACTTTATGAAAGAAGAATGTAGCCTTTCATTCAAGAAACTCGCCCTTTACCCAAAAGCAAGAAACGATTATTCACAAATCGCAGATCGTATAGCATGGACTGAGAACTGGAGCAAGACAGATATGAACTATCTCCAAACCAATGTTTTTGTGGATGAATCGGGGTTTGATATCGACATGAGACCTCCTGGAGGATGGTCTGCTAAGGGTACTGCAGCTATTACGACCAATTCCAGCACCAGAGCAGTTTCACATACAGTTTCAAGTGCAATTTCAGCAAAATATGTTGTATCAATGAACTCACCAAATAAATTAGATAAATCGTAAAAGGAAAGCACTATCCAAGACAAAAAAGAATGCTCCTAGAAGCACTGTCACTGGTTATTGTATTACGTTTCATTCAAAAAACTATGGATGAAATGTATTGCATTCCTGGGATGAAAGGATACTATATACTGATGTATAATGCGCCCATTCACACCGCCGATACAATAGAAGCTATGATAATAGAGAGGTTATAAATGCGTATATCTGTCGCCTTATGATAGATCAAATCAACGTTTAACTCAGTATTTTACCTCAATGCACCATATTCCAGCTATACATCAATGAAGTTTCTATGATAATTATTAATTACAATAGGTACTAATTTATTGATGAAAAAAAAAATGATACAAGAAAATATTGATATAAGGAAGATTCTAGTTGTCCTCTTCAGACTCGGAGGCACTATGCTTTCTCTTTTTAGACTTAAATATAGAATTTTGATTGACATGAGTATGATCAGGGACAGCAGCATCCATCTCGCTAACGCTTCCAATATCACTGTACATTTCATCTGTAGCAATTTTCTTTCTTAATGCAGGAATCAATGATGTGTAACAATGCTATTAAACGTTTATGTCAATTCAACGCTGCTGTGTACTTGTAAAAGAAAAAGACATTTGGATCTGAAAAGAGCTAGGAAAGTATTTTCAATACAAGCAATATCTGCAAAACGTCTTGGTATTACAAGGATTGAGTGGGGGGGGGGGGTTGCAGCAAAGTAGTCATCCATTTATGTCAACAGGTAGATATAGTCGTGTAAACTTATAAAATATGATTTTTTTCAATAATTTCCCTCTACGGTAAATCACCGTATCATCACCTATCATATCAATTGCTAAAAGAGATGAGGGAGAGGTACCAAATTCATGCAAGCTGCTCATGTTAGAAGCATTTATGCGCAAGTTTGCTGCTAGAGCAGCCAGGTTTTCCACTAAGAAAAATAAGAGAAATATGATTAGAAAAACATCAACTTTGGTTCTATGCGCATACTCGATTATATTCAGATCAGTTTCAATCAACAGTACATTTAGATAGCTAACGAAGCGTTGGTGGAAGGTCATCTCCAGCTCTTCGCCCGCTTCGTTCCACAACTGAGTGTCTTTAATACTGTTAATGATAGTTGGTAGTTGTCAATAGAATGTTCAAGATTTCTGTATATTGTTCTACTTACACTTTCTCCAGAATTGCTAGCACTTTGTACATGTCACTGTGTCTCAACTTCTCTTTGACAAGTCTGGCTTTTTCGAACTGCACTTTACACAGTAGATTATCCACTAGCCGATCTATCTCGCTACGCTCGATGTCGGCGTCATCCTGCAGGCTTTCACCGCAGACTATTCAACTCAACTCAGAGATATCAAGTAGACTTTAAACAATTAATTAATATTAAAAGAAAGGATATATCAGCGTCAGGAAGGGAAGGTGTCCATTCGCTGATGCTGCTCTTAAGATGGCGACATAAAGCTGGCCATAAGTATATACAGAAGTTGCGTAAGATCTACAGCTACATTTTTGAGAGATTATCGTTGCAAAAGACGCCTTTATAGGGAAAAGCACCCAAGAAATAAAAAAAAAAGTATTCGGACTAATCGATTGTCCTTTCAATTCCAAGATCCCCATTTAATCAGCATCACAATCATCATTGTCATCGTCAGAAAGGCATTTGAGTCAGCCAGCAGCAGCGCCGCCGCCAAAACTGATTCAAACCCAGTTTATTTTTTCTGCTCAAGATTGGGCATATTTCGTTTTTCTTCGACTTGATTAATGTATTTTGTTAGAATCGACTATATAAACTGTGATAATCTTCCGATGCTTCCTAATACGCCCCTGGTGGTAGGGCGAAGTGGTAAAACTCCCGTATGCCAACGGGAGGATCCCGGTTCAAATCCTGGTGAACGCAAGTTGTTTGATTTTTTGAAGTAGTACTGATGTCCTCGTTTGGTGTTTTGTACTCTATCCATTATCTATATTTTGACGATTTCCGCAAGACTGTTTTGGCTCTAGGTGTCGCACCTTATTAGCAGTAGATTTCTTTCCCAACTTAATTCAAAAATATCTTATTCCCCTTCTTTGCAGACATTGGGTCCACCAACAGTCTTTTCTATCCCTCAGCATGACATTTTAAGGACTTTAAATAAAACCTGGAGCTCGACTCCCCTACAAAAAAAAAAAATGCTTCCTAATACATTCTTGAAGTACTTTTCAAGGCGCTTCCAATGGTGCCAAGTAAGATAGATGTTTTAAATAAAATAATTGAGCAATTTATGAAAATATGAAAAGAGGTTTCTGGCCAAAATGTCAAAATTTTGCATATGAAGACATCATAAAAGTGGTTTTAGAAGTTGCTTTGGATCGAGAGAAACATTTTGATTTGATATTTGCCATAGTAAAAGTCTTCATTTTCAAAGTGAAAATGCGATCGTTTGATTTTCGTCAAAAACCATGAGGGGTACCACATGCTTTTTGGTCGATTTTTGGCTATATTTTTTGCGTCCCCAAAAAGTTGAGCAAATGTGCCAGGAAATTGCTGCCACTCGAGTACAATTGTTTGATGCTATTCTGACGATCTAAAACGGCCTTGAACACAAGAAAACGCAACTCAAATGTACTCAGATTTTGCTGTATCAGGGACACTAAGGCCTAAAAATGGGAAATATCAGCATAGTGCTTGCCCGTATATGAAGTAGCTAGGTGTATATAGACATAGAACATCACATAAGAATCAGACCCACAGATAATATGAAGGGTTTTCATGTGTAAATAGAGAGTCAACATGAAAGTCATAGTATTTTGATAAGATACGCAAGGGTAATCGGTAGCGCAAGCTGCCACAGCGCAGGTTGGTTTTTACCGAAGCGAAGCAAAGGTAGAGAGCAATCCAAAGCATAGACACTCGTAATGAAATAATAATAAAGAATCAGTGTTTCGGCACTATTAACGGTAAAGCTGCTAATTCAATCAGGCTTCCTTTCTATCAACTAAACTTTGCTCTTTCTTGTGTGCTTGCTCTACAAAATGAGGCCTCTTTGTTTGGATATGTACTGCGATACTTTCGTTCAGAAATCGGCTTTTTAGCTGCCAAATCTAAAGTGTATCATGGCAAAGATACGTCTTTCTTCAATAGCAATAGCAGAGAAGCGTCCATACGGTATTCAAGTCTATGGAATATATCCAGGGCGTGCATTGACTAATGTTGGTTAACGTACAACAGAAAACTTATATGTGTTACAATACTATAGCAAAAAATAGCGTTTGAGCGATTGATTTTGGATCATTTGCCTTTCGGTAGTGCAGCTTTGTAAATCCAATTTCAGTACAGCTGCCATATGTCGACTCTTTTATCGTAGAATCTCTAGGTATCATGAATCTCTGTTCAATCGATTTTGATACATGATTTTGTTGCTTGTTCCCCATATTGTGCTGAAACCCACTCAGCATGTCTAGTAATACTATCAGCCATTTCTCCTTGCGGATCATGAGTGTCTAACATTGTGGATAGACTTTCAGTCTAGTTTTCTGGATAGATATGGTATCTCTGTTGTGGACGACCATCAAAAGTGCCTTGCCGACCTAACGAGCGTTTCGTTCAATCCGAGCAAGTTTTTAAATTCAAGTTTGCATAATATCATTGACGTTCAAGTCTTCAAATTACTGTAATAATAGCGCATTTCAAACAGAAAGATTTACGCCTCAGAATTACAATAAAAGCATCTATCACGTAAGACTTGTGTTTTGTACAATGCTGAATATTTGAATTATCAAGTAGAAATGTGATTTACTTACTGCTTTGGCAATGCAACCTACAGCACCTTACTTATAGGTCAAATTCTGTCTAAATTTAACCGTTTTCAAACACAAATAGCTCATGCCGTAAAGCGTTTTGGGCGCTTGGAGTAGCACCAAACGGCTCCCCTTGGTTGCGCTTTAATTGCTGATGCTTTATCTCAAAATTTTTTAAGTTATTGCAAATCCATGAAGATCTTCGTTTTTTATGAGTAATAGCAAGGGAAAATTCTTGAAAATCAAACGATCGCGTTTTTCAATCCAAAAAACGAAGATTTTCTCTAAGATACATATGAGATCAAATTGATTGTAGAGATGAAATGCAACATTGGAAACTCTTTCTGTGAGACTTTCATATACTAAATTTTGACATATTCACAGAAAACTTGTTTTCATAATTTTGGAAATTGCTCATTATTTTTGGTTTAAAAGCTGAGAGTAACCAATATCATTCGATGCGGCTTTTTTTGTCCTCTAAAGATGTATTAGAAAGTTGGATGTGACAAAGACAGTTTTTATAGTCTAATTTAGCAAAAACATTTAAAGGATGTGAGACCAAATCAAGTTTGAACACGAAAATACTACTGCACAATTTCAAATTAAACTGCCGCAATTACGGCTGCTACGGTACAAGGCTGAGACTAAATTTACTGGTCGTGACGTCGGATAGGATGCCCTCTCATTTTTCCATTCCTGAGTTTTTTTTTTACACTTTTTGCAAAACGCGTTTTAGTATCAAACCATGGTGGTTTTGGACATCGT
This sequence comes from Mucor velutinosus, assembly GCF_035048745.1. Classification (NCBI taxonomy): domain Eukaryota; kingdom Fungi; phylum Mucoromycota; class Mucoromycetes; order Mucorales; family Mucoraceae; genus Mucor; species Mucor velutinosus. Next base: position 1,103,077 of record NW_027041921.1, read on the forward strand.
TTGATTGATAATAACACTTTAGCTTTCGGTAACTCTGTCTTGTACTGTTGGGAGAACTTGATACCGCTTCTTTGAAGTGGAATATGGTAGGTATCATTCGATAACGAGCACTGGAAGGCGTAGAATTAATACTAATTGCGTTTGTTTATTAGGTTTTAAATTTTTTTTGCTTGTTTGAGTGAATGCTGCTGCTATTACTTCTCTGGTATTTCTGCTGTCTGCGTCTTTGGTTTATCATGTCTAGTGGTTGCTTCTTTGGTCTTTGCCTGGTCTCTGCTGGTGTCGTTCGTTCTTTGGTTTGTCTATGGTACTGGTGTTACTTCTACTACTGCTATATGGTTTTTCCTGATCTACTGTGTTTGATGCATGCTCTTTCTCTGGTGTCGCTCGTTCTTTGGTTTTTTCTATGGTGCTGATGTTGCTGCTGCTGCTGCTACTGCTGCTGCTACTGCTGCAAATATAGCCTTTCCTGGTCTACTGTCTTCGGTGCATGATTGTCCTCTGGTCTATCTCTGGTGATTACTTCTTTGGTCTTTGTCTGGTCTCTGGTGTGGTCCATTTTTGGTTTTTCTATGGTGCTGGTGTTGCTGGTGTTGCTGCTGTTGCTGCTGTTGCTGCTGTTGCTGCTGCTAATATGGTCTTTCCTGATCTACTGTGTATGGTGCATGTTCGCTCTCTGGTCTATATCCGGTGATTGCGTATTCTCTGGTCTATCTACGGTGGTGGTAAGTGGTAAGTATCTTCTTTCTTCTGGCTGCAATGATATAAAACTTTGAACGATTGTATTATTGCTTCCTTTCTCATGATAATGCATTTTATCATGATGTTTACTTTGCTGCGTTTTTCTTCTTCTTTTGTTGGTTGTGTTGCTTTACATCCGACTATTACCATGCTGCATGTTGCTCGTGTATGCATTTTTATTGCAACAACAACGAGCTGTTCTTAACGTCTCTGATGTTGTATTTTTTATGCTTTTCTTTGACTCACATTGTGTGAGTATCCCTTTTTTGCCTACGTACTACTATACTCCTATATTGGTATGTTCTTTTTTTCTTTCTTTTATTATTATTATGTTTCTTTGAAGCATACCTTTTTTACGTTGTGTGGATGTGCCTATCCCTGAAGCTCAACAACACTCTATCCGAGGCTAGGAGGTGGATAGGCTGCCTCCACTTGGTTATTGCTACTTACTTTAGTGATGATTGAGGGTCTCAATGCCTGAATTTAAAGCTAGGTGGTGTAAGTAAGGCATGCTCTAGCACCTGGGGGAAATTTGATGATAGCTGCAGCTATATTGCTATATATAGCGGAGCTTAAAATTTTGCCTCACATCAAAACAGGGGGAATCCCTCGCAAATTTTTTTTAGGTCAGCGGAGTTTTTAAACAATCTGATTGGCTGAGAGGTTCAGGGACTAAACTGTTACAACTTGTTGATTTCCTATTGATCTGCCATTTAACTTTAATTTGTCTTTTGTAATAATAAAAACGTAATAAAATGAAAACAATTTAAATTCGTCTTTATTCAAAAGAAAAGATGCAATTATTCGATCTGGCATCTATCACATAATAGTTTTATGCGAGGTATATTCTTTAATAAATTCATTATGTGAGAAAAGTCATATAGCTAGAGCAGTACACTAGATACCAGGTCCGCCCAATGCCGTATGCCTTCTTGCCAAACATACGTCGTGTATGATTGATTTCCAACATGTTTTGTTTCATGGGTTGCTTGTTGCATACAAGCATGCATCTTAGGCTACATTCACTTTCTCCTCAAGTCATCTTTTACAGTGTAGCAGCATAGACGATGTTTATCGTATCACATCACATCTATGTTTACAAGTCCAGTCAATTGTGTGTGCACAGGTGCCTCAGGAACTACAATACATTCAATCTCCCCAATGTCAAGATATCGAGATCCACCTACACTACATGAAACATATCTACTTAGGTGGCCTCTCAACAAGCTATACCAACAATCCATAAGGCCCCAGTGGCCTGCTATTTATATACCATCTCAACGTAGTAGTCATTGACCAGGGATCTACCATATTTAAGCAAGCTAGATGCACTGTATTAAAGAAGCTTTTTGCTTTCGTTTTAGATATAGTTGACAACTGATTATTATCATCGACTTATTATTACGAATTCATCAGGTCGACGCTTTGAAGGCTGTCCTGTCGAAGAAGTGCTCCTCTAACTTGGAGGCTATAGAGAAAGCTCTCTCTATGGTCACACCTAATCAGAGTCCTTCCCAAGTAACAGTGGTTAGTCAAGGTGCGGCTAATAGTTCAACTGTACCTGATGACCTTCCTTTGTTCCAATGGTTTGGACGTGTCAAAGATGAAAAAAAGGAAGTTTTTGCCAACATTGAGGAGTGTTGTCGCCGGTTTTCCGATAATTTGAGCAGTTGCACGCTTGATCTTGACGAACACTGGTATCGTTTGCTTCCTCCTTGTCTTCCCGGCGATCTTCGCAATTGGCTTGATGAGTTTGTGAAAGCATTTGACTCCACTGTGTCTTGGGCTACCTTGAAGGGAGCTATCATCGGTCGTTTTGGTACACCAAAAGAACAGCTCAGATTCGAAAGAATTAGGGAGTTTCTTCGTTGTACTAAAGGAAACGAAAAATCCGTTGATGGTTTCGTAGAGCGGTTTAAGACGTTGAGAAATAGAGCTGACATCAGTGATAAGGGTGTCGTAGCGATGGTGTTTTTTGACGCTTTCCCCAAGGTTACAGCTAGGTTGCTAATGGTTGCTATGAGTCAGGCACCAGAATGGTCATTTTATGACATTGATTATGTGTCCTCTTTCGTGCGCAAGATGGATATGATGGCTATTGAGACGGGTCAAGAATCTTTGGGCTCTGTTTTTGATGGAAGAAAACGCGCTGCTGACATACCTGTTTCGAACGAAGCAAAGAAGTCTCGGTACGCACCTTCTTCTAGTGGAAACGCTCTGCAAAGTAGCTCTTCGTCGAGATCCAATGGTCCCTCGTCCAACTCTCCACGTTCTAGTGCTAATCGTTTTGGCAAAACATTTGCTGAACATGTTGCTGAAGGGACTTGCTCCAAATGTAATGGTCCTCGACCAAAGGGGCAGATGCATCACTGCAACACTGCTATTCGTACTGGTGGTGGTAACACCCATCAGGGCAATGGTGGTAAAAAAGTTTTGCGTGCCATGACTAAGAAACGTGGTGGCAAACATTCGATGGATGCTGCAATCCAAGCTGCTTTTCTCTCTGCTCGTGTTGATCGTGCGTTAGCTGAGAAAGGTGCTTCTTCCCCTGATGTCTCCTCTGCTGAACAATCGGTGGATGATGTTGTCCTTGCTCCTTCTTCTTGTGATAGTGACAATGTTGATGTAGACCAAGATGCTGTGATGAGTGAAGCACATGGTAGTATTTTTGAGGATACTGATCTGGTGAATCGTGCCCAGTCTATTCTTCTTGAAAAAGAGATGAGTAGCATGTCTGTGGACGACGATACGCTACAAAATATATTTGCTCAGCAATGTAAGTTCGATGCGAAATTTAGTGCTCCACCTACTATGACCACCAATGCTATTTGTGTTCCTATTGTGGTTCAAAATGTCATTTGCTTTGGCTTAGTGGATACGGGTGCTACGTTTTCGTGCGTCACTGACAAGTTCTTTCAATTCTTAGGAGGAACCTCTCTTGCTGGATTTGAGGCTAATGATGATGATGAGAGCTTTGTTCAAATGGCTCATGAAGTAACGACTGTGCCTAGAATAGGTGCGGTACGTTTGCACATTAGCTACAATAAATCAAATAAAACCCATTTGTTTGAAGTATTTCCATTCTATTCTGAGGAAAACGTACCTGTATTGCTTGGTATGGATATTTTGTCCAAGCTTGGCATTGGTCTTACGGGCTTGGTGAGTCAACATGGCTTTCAATCAGGTCCTCGTGTACCAGATCCTATTGATGATGGTATTACTCCAAACGCACATCCTTTTGGTAGTGAGGAAGAGAGACAACCGTTTCTACTTGCACTAAAGGGGTTATTAGAAGAGAATTCGCGCATTGATATGAAGAATACTCAGTGTAATCTGCCGGATTCGATTATTAAGCTTGACACTAGACCAGGTGCTGTCGCTTGGCGAGCTCAATATCCTTTGCCTGAAGCTTATCGTGATGCTGTTGCCAGACAAATTCAGATATGGCTTGATGAGGGTGTTGTTGAAAGATCTGCTAGTCATACACGTTTCAATCATCCATTGTTGGTTGTAAAGAAAAAGGACGCTGATGGTAATTACACAATGTCTAAGCCTAGAGTGGTGTGTGACGTTCGTAAGTTGAATGCTGTCTTGGAAGTGGATGACAAACAACAGTTACCTTTGATCTCTCATATCCATCAGAGCATTGGTACAAAAATGATTCATACTTGTCTCGATATCCATGCTTGCTTTACTAGCTTTGGTTTGGATCCAGAGCAAGCTCATAAAGTTTCATTTACTTGTCCCTTCACGAATATCCAATACACCCATAAAAAGGCTGCTTATGGAATTCGCCATGTCGGATCGGTGGTTGTACGCACATTGCAAACACTGCTCTCTGATTTGAATACAAGCTCTAGTTCTACTTCGTTTCCTACTGATGGTGATCACTCGGTTTCCTGCTATGTGGATGACATCTTATGCAGTAGTAATGGGAGCCTACAAGATCACTATGCGTTGGTTGCTGAGGTAATTCGTCGTTTAACCGATGCTAATTTGGTGCTCAATCCTGAGAAAGTCGTCTTCGCTCAGCGTAGTATTTATCTCTTGGGATGGAGTGTTATTAATGGTAAATTACTGCCTGACGGTAGAAAACTTACCAACATTGCAGATTGGCCGGCTATTACCACTGGTCGTCAATTGGCATCTTTCTTGGGTTTAATGTCATACTTTCGTGCTGCCATTCCATGTTATTCTCGTCTGACTCGAAATCTTGATAGCTTGAAACAGTACAAAGATCTAACAGATGTTTGGAATGAGTCTCATACAAAAGCGATTGCTGACTTGAAGGATGCACTTACGATGGCACTTGTGCTGTCACCTCCTGATTTTTCGATTCGATTTCACTTGGCTACTGATGCTAGTTTAACTGCTCTTGGCGCGGTTTTATATCAAGTGGTCAACGATGAAATTCGATATGTAGGTCTCGTATCTCGTAAATTGTCTGTTTCTGAGCGTAACTACAGTACTACGAAAAGGGAATTGCTAGGGATTTGCTATGCCTTGGTTAAGTTTCATCGTTTTCTGTATATGCGAGAGTTTACCTTACATACGGACCATAAGAGTCTGATCTACTTGAATGCACAGGAAGTCCCCAATGCACTCATGCTTGGATGGTGGGAGACCATTTTTTCTTATACTTTCGATATTGTGCATTTGCCCGGTGTCCTTAACGTAATTCCTGATGCTTTATCTCGACTTTACGAAGATTCGGATGCTGATGCTTCAGCACGACATCTTCTGGGGGGCAGGTACTATGCTGATGGTGGTGAAAGTGTAAAGAGAAAGAAAAAGGGTTCCAAAAACAAACTCAAGGTTGTCACACCTTCGCCTCCAATGAAACGTACTTTGGTCAAGACAACTAAGGCGTTACGATCTAATTCTTTTAGCAACCATGCACGCACTGCGGTAAACGCTACTCTTATCAAAGATGGCACCACCACAGCTGTCTCGCAAAAGCAAAAGGAATTCATATTGCGTACGCTTAGCTTTGCTGACTATATCACTCCTCCTGCTAATGAAAGAGACAATATGATCATTGCTCAGCATCTGGTTGGACATTTTGGGATCAAACATGTTGAAACTGCAATTCATCATGAAGGGTTTCACTGGGTGAACATTCGGAAAGACATAGAAAGAATATTAGCTGATTGTGACGAGTGTAACAGGTACAATATCGCTAGAGAGGGATATCATCCTTTCCGTAGTGTCAATGCAGCCCAACCTTTGGATCATTGGTGCATGGATCTCGGTGATATGGGTGTTACTAGCTCTTTCGGCAGCAACTTTCTATTTGTCCTTACTGATTACTTCACGAGATTTACTGTGATAAGATGCATTCCAGACAAGAAGGCTACGACAATTGCCAGGGAAATGCTTCAAGTTTTCTCACTTTTTGGATGGCCAATCAAGTTGACTTCAGACAGAGGCCTGGAATGGATAAATGAGGTGGTCCGTGCTATGATGGACATCAGTGGGATAGACCATCGCCTGTCATTAGGGTACAATCCATTGGGTAACTCGGTTTCTGAGTCATTTATTAAAATATGTAAGTTAACGACTATTAAGTTGTTAAAAGGTAAGAGGGATCAATGGGAGCACTTCATTCCGTGGGTGAATTACTGCATCAATGTCAAGTATGCTCGGCTACATAAATCTCGTCCGTATACACTTTTGTTTAATCGTCAACCAGATGGTCTGGCTGATTACTCAAAGGTGGACTATTCCAAACGTTTGAAGAAAGCTGATAATAGACTCATTGACAAACGATACCGTTTTGTACAAGATGTTCTTATCCCGGCTATTTCTAAGCGTATTGTGGATACACAAAATGATGATCATGCTAACTTTGCGAAGAAACATAAGGTCATTGCCGAACCCTACCCTATTGGTAGTAAAGTTATGATTAAAAATGTTCATCGTCAAAATAAGTTAGATGGACGGTATGAAGGACCTTATTTGATTCATAGTATAACCGATAAAGGTTCCTATGTGCTGGCTGACAAGACGGGTGCACTCCTTAGTCGAAATGTGCCTACCCATCATATCAAGTACCAAGTCGCTGCGAATCTTCAGCCAATCACAATTGATGAGTTCTCTGCAGAGCATTACGAAATTCAAGCTGTGATTGATCATAGAGGATCTCCTGGTAACTATGAGTATAAGGTAAAATGGAAAGGGTTCGATGATCCTAGTGAAGATACTTGGGAGCCTGTGAAAAACTTTGATTCGGCCAAACACATTGAGTTGTATTGGGCTCGAAGAGAAGGTGCAAAGGCTGCTGGTAAACGTAGGTTAGCTCCTCAAACAGTTAACTGGCGAACTCCTACTACTCGCGAAATTGGTCAGAGTGGTAGATCAAACAGGTCTTAATGGCTACTAGCATAATGGGATCAAGTCTTTTCCTTACATTTTTGTCCTATGAAAGGTTTTTACACAAGGTTTTTACTGACTGATCTCGGATGCAGTGTCATTTGGTAATTATTTATTGGAAAGTGCTTTATGTGCTACGTTGTCATGATGTTTTGTAATCTGGGATTGCGAAATGTCCACAAAAAGTACCTGAATCTGGGGGGGCAATGTTGTGCCAGAGGGGCTACAACTGTCTATAAAGATTAAGGTATTCTTGATGGGTAGATATGTCTGTGTTGTGCAACAACATGGACAAGCTATGATAAGTGAAGTGCATCTCAGCTACCTAAATACTGAGGTTCACCAGACGTGATAAGCGTTGTACAAGATAAATTGCTACTTTGGCATTCAGAACTTAGTATAAATAAAATAACTCTTGTCTTCATCAATAAATCTTTAGTTTTTGTGTCTGATCTTATTCAAATAAGTATTTTCTTGTTTTTATACAGTGCGCGAAAAAAACGTTCCAGTGTTTTGCCAATTCGTAGTTTTACACTTACAGCTCTGTCAATTTTTCTCCAGTTGTAAAACTAAAGTAAGACTACGAAAGCTTGGGTTTTTAGTCACAAAATGAGCTACTAAAATAATTGATACAGTAGATATTGAGCTACTGCAACTGACGTAAAGAAAAAAATTCCATTTTGTAAAATTGGAAATATCGCTTGATGACCTTATTGTTTGTATACATTCCACAAAATGATCCGAGAGTCTTAATTTTTTATATCAGTCATGTTTAAAATGTTAGTTATCCGAGGAATGCTTAAAAAAATATAAAGAAGCCTGAGATTTTGGTCTTTTCTCTCATTATATTTTACCATCTTTACTTCATCACTTTTTTAACATGACACGTCTTATTCCTCAGGAGGTTCAAGGACCTGTCAAGGGTCTTTTCAACCAAGGTTGTTCCCTCAGTGCCATTCAAAAAATTTTCCCAGATTTGTCCGTCAGTGTACTTTCTCGCTACAGGAAGAAGTTTCTTGGTCATTCAAAACAGGCCAAACCCGGTAGACGCAGCAAAATCACTACGCAGAATATGAACTACATTGAGAGGAATCTCCACAATAGTAATTTAGACGGCCCCAGGGGTGTGCAGTGCTACCTTGCTCATATGGGACTTCAGATGACTTTGCGGAATATACAGTATATACTCAAGCGCAAAGGGTTCAAGGCTAAAAGAAAGGTAAAGACCAATTTCGTGTCTGCGGAGAACTGGAAAAAGCGTCTTGTGTGGGCCAAGAGACATCGACATTTGACTGCGGACGATTGGCGTAAATGGGGATTTTCCGATGAAACCAGGGTCAACATGTGGGGATCTGACGGCGAATCTTTCTACTGGACTGACAGGCCCACTGAGTTGATGCCTCATCAAACTGAGGCTCAAGTTCAGGGAGATGGTGGTGGCGTTGTTTTCTGGGGCATGGTAACAGCGGAGGGACCCAGCTATGGCTCCACCATTACCGAAGGAACTATTAACTCAGAAGCTATGCTGAAATTCTGGACTCATCTTTGCTAGACACTATCGAGTACTATGGGCTGGGCAAGAAAACGTTTAGATGCCAGCATGATAAAGCAAGACCACATACTTCTGGTCCCATTAAAAATGGTTCACGCATCACGGATTCTCTGTACAAAGTGTCCTTGATTGGCCCCCAAAAGCCCTGACCTAAACCCCCTTGAACATGTCTGGCATCAACTAAAACGTCGTTTAACCAATACCCTACTAAGGCCACCAGCCTTTCTGAGCTAGAAGACAGAATTGAACAGGAATGGTATAAATTCACAAAAGACTGTCTTAAATACATAGGCAGCATGCCACGCCGAATCAAAGCGGTTATCAAGAGTAAAGGTGGTCCAACTAAATATTGAGCTTTTTTATAAGATTTAATAAATTCGACTTTTCACTTTTCATGAGGCTACCATTCTTTTTCTAATTACGTGAATAAAGTGCATAATATATCATCTAATAGCCAACTACTTAGGCTATTTACGAAACTAAGCAAACCCTAGTAGCTTTGATATTTGCAGAGAAAACTGGCCATAAGTGCAATTTGGCAAAACACTGGAACGTTTTTTTCGCGCACTGTAGTTGTGAGGCTTTCCATGGTGGAAAGTGCACGACTTAGTAGCCTTGAAGTGAGGCTTGCCCACGCGGCCAGAAGAGACACCAGCACGAGACACATCGGCAGGACTATCAGTAGATGAGGATGATGCCTTCGTGGTATGTGAGCGGCGGGGGGACGCAACTGGAGCCCATTGTGATGCAGCAGATCCAGCAGCAGTGCGAGTAAAAGCGGGTGCTGAGATGGCAGCAATCTCATTTGCGGTCATAGTTGATAGTGATTCACGAGCGATACTGACGATAATGTCAACATCGTAACTATCAATGATGCCCTTGAATTGACGGATGGTGTTGATCTTATCCTTGACTACCCAAGGAATGGCATCCAGGAACAACTTAGCCAACAAGTAGTCGAATGGGGCTTGATCCAGGGATCGACGACGCAAGTCATTAAAACGATCAAGAAAGGCCTTTACGTTTTCATCGGGCAAAAGTTGAATGCTCAACAAATCAGACTCACAACGTTGACGTTCTTCCAATACGCTAATGCCATAACGAGCCTTGATAGCCGACTTGAAATCATTCCACGATGCAGGAGCAGTGCAAGCAGAAGCGAACGAGCCGTACCAAGTACGTTGTTCTGGAAACAGCATAGGTGGTACTAAGCGAGCATACTACTTGTCGAAATCCATCTTGTAAGCGAACATGACATCCTCAAACTTCAACAGACAAGCGTCGACTGTAGGAAATATAGGGCATTTGGGGTCGAATTCATCCATACCAACCCACTGAAATGCAGGTAAGTTGTTGGAAAAGAAAACTGGTACTGAGGCGCTCTTGTTGGATTTGACTCCATCGACTGAGGATGAGCCAAACGAAGCAGCAGCCGAAGAAACGAGGTTACCATTTGCAGTAGCCTTGGATGCAAGCAAACAATCTCGAATCTGTATGATACTTTGAATGGACGTATTCAACTGTATCAACCGAGCTAGGGCCTGAGCTCTGGCCTCCTTACTTTGCTCGAGGAGCAAGGCTGTAGAGAGAAGCTGAACTTCGGCGAGCTGATTGTCAACAATTAGCTTCAACTGATCAGTGCGACCTTGAAGATCCACATCACTAGAAGATGAACTAGCAGAGGAAGGGGGATCGAGGTCCATCGCCTCACTGGCAGTAGTAGTGGGAGCTTCGCCAGCATGACCACTCAATTTCTGAGGCATTTCAGCGAGAAAAAACTGAGAAGGGCCAGTAATATCTACAGCCTTGGTGGCACTGGCGTCTGAAGGACGCAGCTCAGTGTTTCCAGCAGGCTTAGATTCGGAACTGGGGGTATGGTGGTACTTTGAGCAGACATCAGAGTATACAAAATTGAGAAGTAATAGTAGTAAGAGTAGTAGTAATGATACAATCAAGGTTTTGATTAAAAAAAATGATAAATTCGTAATAATAAGTCGATGATAATAATTAGTTGTCAACTGTATCTAAAACGAAAGCAAAAAGCTTCTTTAATACAGTGCATCTAGCTTGCTTAAATATGGTAGATCCCTGGTCAATGACTACTACGTTGAGATGGTATATAAATAGCAGGCCACTGGGGCCTTATGGATTGTTGGTATAGCTTGTTGAGAGGCCACCTAAGTAGATATGTTTCATGTAGTGTAGGTGGATCTCGATATCTTGACATTGGGGAGATTGAATGTATTGTAGTTCCTGAGGCACCTGTGCACACACAATTGACTGGACTTGTAAACATAGATGTGATGTGATACGATAAACATCGTCTATGCTGCTACACTGTAAAAGGTGACTTGAGGAGAAAGTGAATGTAGCCTAAGATGCATGCTTGTATGCAACAAGCAACCCATGAAACAAAACATGTTGGAAATCAATCATACACGACGTATGTTTGGCAAGAAGGCATACGGCATTGGGCGGACCTGGTATCTAGTGTACTGCTCTAGCTATATGACTTTTCTCACATAATGAATTTATTAAAGAATATACCTCGCATAAAACTATTATGTGATAGATGCCAGATCGAATAATTGCATCTTTTCTTTTGAATAAAGACGAATTTAAATTGTTTTCATTTTATTACGTTTTTATTATTACAAAAGACAAATTAAAGTTAAATGGCAGATCAATAGGAAATCAACAAGTTGTAACAGTTTAGTCCCTGAACCTCTCAGCCAATCAGATTGTTTAAAAACTCCGCTGACCTAAAAAAAATTTGCGAGGGATTCCCCCTGTTTTGATGTGAGGCAAAATTTTAAGCTCCGCTATATATAGCAATATAGCTGCAGCTATCATCAAATTTCCCCCAGGTGCTAGAGCATGCCTTACTTACACCACCTAGCTTTAAATTCAGGCATTGAGACCCTCAATCATCACTAAAGTAAGTAGCAATAACCAAGTGGAGGCAGCCTATCCACCTCCTAGCCTCGGATAGAGTGTTGTTGAGCTTCAGGGATAGGCACATCCACACAACGTAAAAAAGGTATGCTTCAAAGAAACATAATAATAATAAAAGAAAGAAAAAAAGAACATACCAATATAGGAGTATAGTAGTACGTAGGCAAAAAAGGGATACTCACACAATGTGAGTCAAAGAAAAGCATAAAAAATACAACATCAGAGACGTTAAGAACAGCTCGTTGTTGTTGTAATAAAAATGCATACACGAGCAACATGCAGCATGGTAATAGTCGGATGTAAAGCAACACAACCAACAAAAGAAGAAGAAAAACGCAGCAAAGTAAACATCATGATAAAATGCATTATCATGAGAAAGGAAGCAATAATACAATCGTTCAAAGTTTTATATCATTGCAGCCAGAAGAAAGAAGATACTTACCACTTACCACCACCGTAGATAGACCAGAGAATACGCAATCACCGGATATAGACCAGAGAGCGAACATGCACCATACACAGTAGATCAGGAAAGACCATATTAGCAGCAGCAACAGCAGCAACAGCAGCAACAGCAGCAACACCAGCAACACCAGCACCATAGAAAAACCAAAAATGGACCACACCAGAGACCAGACAAAGACCAAAGAAGTAATCACCAGAGATAGACCAGAGGACAATCATGCACCGAAGACAGTAGACCAGGAAAGGCTATATTTGCAGCAGTAGCAGCAGCAGTAGCAGCAGCAGCAGCAACATCAGCACCATAGAAAAAACCAAAGAACGAGCGACACCAGAGAAAGAGCATGCATCAAACACAGTAGATCAGGAAAAACCATATAGCAGTAGTAGAAGTAACACCAGTACCATAGACAAACCAAAGAACGAACGACACCAGCAGAGACCAGGCAAAGACCAAAGAAGCAACCACTAGACATGATAAACCAAAGACGCAGACAGCAGAAATACCAGAGAAGTAATAGCAGCAGCATTCACTCAAACAAGCAAAAAAAATTTAAAACCTAATAAACAAACGCAATTAGTATTAATTCTACGCCTTCCAGTGCTCGTTATCGAATGATACCTACCATATTCCACTTCAAAGAAGCGGTATCAAGTTCTCCCAACAGTACAAGACAGAGTTACCGAAAGCTAAAGTGTTATTATCAATCAAACGATGTCCAAAACCACCATGGTTTGATACTAAAACGCGTTTTGCAAAAAGTGTAAAAAAAAAACTCAGGAATGGAAAAATGAGAGGGCATCCTATCCGACGTCACGACCAGTAAATTTAGTCTCAGCCTTGTACCGTAGCAGCCGTAATTGCGGCAGTTTAATTTGAAATTGTGCAGTAGTATTTTCGTGTTCAAACTTGATTTGGTCTCACATCCTTTAAATGTTTTTGCTAAATTAGACTATAAAAACTGTCTTTGTCACATCCAACTTTCTAATACATCTTTAGAGGACAAAAAAAGCCGCATCGAATGATATTGGTTACTCTCAGCTTTTAAACCAAAAATAATGAGCAATTTCCAAAATTATGAAAACAAGTTTTCTGTGAATATGTCAAAATTTAGTATATGAAAGTCTCACAGAAAGAGTTTCCAATGTTGCATTTCATCTCTACAATCAATTTGATCTCATATGTATCTTAGAGAAAATCTTCGTTTTTTGGATTGAAAAACGCGATCGTTTGATTTTCAAGAATTTTCCCTTGCTATTACTCATAAAAAACGAAGATCTTCATGGATTTGCAATAACTTAAAAAATTTTGAGATAAAGCATCAGCAATTAAAGCGCAACCAAGGGGAGCCGTTTGGTGCTACTCCAAGCGCCCAAAACGCTTTACGGCATGAGCTATTTGTGTTTGAAAACGGTTAAATTTAGACAGAATTTGACCTATAAGTAAGGTGCTGTAGGTTGCATTGCCAAAGCAGTAAGTAAATCACATTTCTACTTGATAATTCAAATATTCAGCATTGTACAAAACACAAGTCTTACGTGATAGATGCTTTTATTGTAATTCTGAGGCGTAAATCTTTCTGTTTGAAATGCGCTATTATTACAGTAATTTGAAGACTTGAACGTCAATGATATTATGCAAACTTGAATTTAAAAACTTGCTCGGATTGAACGAAACGCTCGTTAGGTCAGCAAGGCACTTTTGATGGTCGTCCACAACAGAGATACCATATCTATCCAGAAAACTAGACTGAAAGTCTATCCACAATGTTAGACACTCATGATCCGCACGGAGAAATGGCTGATAGTAGTAGTACTAGACATGCTGGGTGGGTTTCAGCACAATATGGGGAACAAGCAACAAAATCATGTATCAAAATCGATTGAACAGAGATTCATGATACCTAGAGATTCTACGATAAAAAAGTCGACATCTGGCAGCTGTACTGAAATTGGATTAACAAAGCTGCACTACCGAAAGGCAAATGATGCAAAATCAATCGCTCAAACTCTATTTTTGGCTATAGTATAGTAACACATATAAGTTTTCTGTTGTACGTTAACCAACATTAGTCAATGCACGCCCTGGATATATTCCATAGACTTGAATACCATATGGACGCTTCTCTGCTATTGCTATTGAAGAAAGACGTATCTTTGCCATGATACACTTTAGATTTGGCAGCTAAAAAGCCGATTTCTGAACGAAAGTATCGCAGTACATATCCAAAAAAAGAGGCCTCATTTTGTAGAGCAAGCACACAAGAAAGAGCAAAGTTTAGTTGATAGAAAGGAAGCCTGATTGAATTAGCAGCTTTACCGTTAATAGTGCCGAAACACTGATTCTTTATTATTATTTCATTACGAGTGTCTATGCTTTGGATTGCTCTCTACCTTTGCTTCGCTTCGGTAAAAACCAACCTGCGCTGTGACAGCTTGCGCTACCGATTACCCTTGCGTATCTTATCAAAATACTATGACTTTCATGTTGACTCTCTATTTACACATGAAAACCCTTCATATTATCTGTGGGTCTGATTCTTATGTGATGTTCTATGTCTATATACACGTAGCTACTTCATATACGGGTAAGCACTATGCTGATATTTCCCATTTTTAGGCCTTAGTGTCCCTGATACAGCAAAATCTGAGTACATTTGAGTTGCGTTTTCTTGTGTTCCAGGCCGTTTTAGATCGTCAGAATAGCATCAAACAATTGTACTCGAGTGGCAGCAATTTCCTGGCACATTTGCTCAACTTTTTGGGGACGCAAAAAATATAGCCAAAAATCGACCAAAAAGCATGAGGTACCCCTCATGGTTCTTGACGAAAATCAAACGATTGCATTTTTCACTTTGAAAATGAAGACTTTTACTATGGCAAATATCAAATCAAAATGTTTCTCTCGATCCAAAGCAACTTCTAAAACCACTTTTATGATGTCTTCATATGCAAAATTTTGACATTTTGGCCAGAAACCTCTTTTCATATTTTCATAAATTGCTCAATAAGTTTATTTAAAACATCTATCTTACTTGGCACCATTGGAAGCGCCTTGAAAAGCACTTCAAGAATGTATTAGGAAGCATCGGAAGATTATCACAGTTTATATAGTCGATTCTAACAGAATACATTAATCGAGTCGAAATTGAGCAAGTTCTGGCCAATCTAGAGCAGTATGTTGAGCTGAGCGTCAATTATCTTTGGCGGCGGCTGGCGGCGGCTGGCGAGATCATCTCTCTTGGTGTTGTTCTTATTATCTCAACCTACCATTCCGAAATGGAGCTTCGTAATTAAATAACTTACGACACAAAACATACAACGCTGGTTCTGTTCTTAGCAATGAAGCCATTGGCAGTGCTTTGCCATTTCAAGCATTAAGAAGCTGCAAACTTCGTTGATTACCAGCAAAAGTTTATGCTGCACCTCAGAATGTTCAAACCATCATAAAAAGTCGTGAAGTTATGAGAAGATTAGGGTATGGGGTTGATATGGAATAAATTTACTGTACCATTTTACCAAAAGAGTCTTCTACAATAGAGAGGTGTGTATGGAGCAGAAACAGGGTTTACACAATAGAGTCGTGTTTGTACAATAGAGAGTGTATCGAGTTTTGCTCACTAGTAGTTTTTAGCCTGTTGAACGAGAGCTTGTTCTGAAGACAAACGCCTTGAGAGTAAATTTGACAAATGCTTTTAATTGAGTAGGAGTTGTTGAGTAGGGCACGATAAAGTACAAAGTAGCCGCATTCATTCATTGAAAAATGCTATGTATAATGTCCTCAAAGCCAAAGCTTCAAAGCAACTATTTCTAGTTGTGGTTGTTGTAAATCAAAAGCATCTGAACATATAAGTGCAGCCTTTTGGGCATTTGCGTACTTCATACATGCATTGTACCGGCCTGTCAGGAAAAACCAGCAATCTGTATGCAAGAGGAATAAAATTTGTATATATTCTAGAGCTTTTAATTGCAAGCTACTTGCGTGGATCACTGCAAATACTAACCACAGCACGGCCAGTATTTATCAAGTGCATTACACTGTATATATCTCGTTCGAGTCTCAGGAGAAACAACAAAACTCGTTTATTGCATACACACACGAATATTTACCTATACTGTTTTGTGATGCTCCCTGAAGTTCTAAATCAGTAGATGTATAAAAGGATTCCTTGACGGATAGAGCATCCTCGTTGGTTTCTTGATCTATTATTTCCTCATCTACTTTCTCCAAGCCTACTTTCAATACCAATGAAGTTATTCATGCTCATGTTCCTTTGTGCTACTCTGCCATTAATGTATGCCGCTCCTACTGCAATCAAAAAATCAACAGAAAAAGAGAAAAGAGAAGATTCAGCAAATAGACAACAAGAAGCTGCAATAGGTGGTGCTGCGAGTGGCCTTGTTATTCCCAATATATTCGGTATCGTTCCTCAGAACCCACTTGGTGGCCAAGCACCTGATGAAGATTAAAGCTCAATGATGAATTTGGATTTGCATATCCATTGTATTGAAATGATTTGTATCAAAAATCAATAAAGACGAACATACGCTATGAACAGCAACGATTTACTGTGTTACATGTCATGTCGATCTTTACCTGTTTTATTGCACGCAAACAATAACATTCTGAAATGATGCATTAGTATACTTTGCGAATCGCTCTCTTAAGCTGTGGTTAAGCAAATCTCTCTTTGTATGATGAGAGATCCCACGTCGTCGTCATAGGCTTGCAGGGATACTGCTTACATTGAGGGGATAAATTTGATACTAGCCATGAGAGTCTGCACTTGGCAAAACAAAAAAACCTGTACTAAATAAGCAAAACAATCGCCAGCATGCATGGCGAAACTATGTTTTAAGGCACACGTAAAAGGATCAATAAGGTCGTGCTATTAATTAAAAAAAAGCAGAAAGAATTTAATAGTCTACTATATATTCAAATAAGATTTCTGTCTTCTTGATAAAAGTTAATAGCGTCAATGGTGGATGGGTTTCCCCTTAATGACAAATTCAAAAAGAATTGTATCATAATGAAAATACTTATGCAGAAATATCACGCAACAGGAGTAGATATTTCTGTAGCAGAAATAAAGGAGTTGTGTGTGCTATCTTTCAAGTACCAAATGTATAATAATGACGAGTTCATTTCATTAGCAATTCTTGACATGTTTAATTTCGAGATTATATATCATTCCACAATCCAGAAATCAGTTTATATAGAAAGTATAAAAAGGCTTTGATGCTACATGGGTAAGTCTATAACAAACAATCCATCATCATGCAAGTTTTTTCTTTATTTTCAACCATTGCCCTGGCCATTGTGTTACTCATCTCCTTGTCGAACGATCTGGTATCAGCTACTGTAACGGTAGATCAAAGGATCCATCCAAGAGCAAGATTATCCAAGAGAGGTCGACACTATCGCGATTACTTTACTAGCGACAATGAGCCAAGAGGACCACCTCCTTCACCTCCATCAGCTTTACCAGCTTTACCAGCTTTACCGGGATTACCAGGATTACCAGCTCTTCCTGCGTTGGCACTGCCCCAACTACCTACACTGCCAACAGCTCCAGTTCCAGCAGTTCCAGCATTACCAAAGACGCCCGCACTTCCCAATCTTGGAGGCAAATCGGGTGGCGGTAGTGAAGATGACGAGGAAGATGAAGATTAAAAAAAATGCTAACTATCATTCCATTGTCGTTTTATCAAACAAACTTTACTCTATATAAATAAAGCCAAGCTGATGATAAGCATTGCATATTCAACAAGAATTTATACATATATATACAGTTGTATATCAAAATAGCGATCCACAGCCGATGATCACAGGGGAACGAAAACTGCATAAAGCTAAACGGACCCCTCCTGAGATTTTCTTCAGGAGAGGGAGGGATGTCCACCATGAATCATGGTGTTAGTTTGCCGCTGCTAGGTATAATTCTAATATTTAGCATCTAATCTAGCCATCTAATAGCTATCTCCGTTGATTTGATGCACAAAGTGGCAAATATACACATCAGAGATAAACATTGTCACCTCCTCAACTTGGCTCATTGACTTTTGATCCGCCTCAAAGTTTATAGTCATTTACTTCTTGTTACTTTTTGACTTACATGCGATGCATGTAGATTCACATACAGTAAAGACGCACGTACATGCAAAACATGGACGTATTGCACATACTGCTTGACAGACATTACATGCGATTTTTCAGTCATTGTGGCGATCAAAAATCTCAAAGCAAACAGACGTCTACAAGCGAGCTCAATATATGAACAAAACAGCGACTCCTTTTGCTTTTGTTTTCATGTAAATATATGTATGATAAAATATAGGGGAGACAACAACAGGAAAACCGGGAAAGAAATCAATGTTGCTTGAAAACAGGGGTTCGCAAGACAAAGATTTTGACACGCATATAACGTTTAATGACGATGTACGTCTAGACATAAAAGCAGCCATGTATATATAAAGCCTTGGCTCCTCTACCATCCTCTCTTTTCTTTTCTTATTTCTGGTCTTTACTTTTTTTCACAAATTACATTTCCATACACAAGAGTAAGACTAGTACCACATCATGCGTTTTGCGTTCACATTTGCCATCATCGCCTTTATTGTCACATTGACATGTTTCCAGCAAGTAGCTGCTCGTAAAGGAGGAATTACAGACAAGCGTATATTAAAAAAGCTTGAACGACGTCAAAGTGCTGCCGCTGCCTCTGCTGCTGGTCCACCAGGCCCACCAGGCCCTAAAACCTGCCCTAACCCAGCTAATCCTCAAGACCCAGCATGCCCTCCTCCAGTTACAGCTCCAGCAGTTCCTGGACTTGTTGTTCCACCTATCCCACCTCTTCCAGCCGCTCCTGCTTTGCCTGTACCTGGATTGCCCGGTGTACCTTCTGCTCCAGCACTTCCAGACCTCTCAACTGCTCTTCCTGCTGCATTGCCAGGTCTTCCTGCTGTTCCAGCACTTCCTGCCACTCCTGCACTTCCAGATATCTCCACTACAGTAGCTGGTCTTCTTGGTCCAGGAGGAGGCCAAGAGGATGCCTAAAAAATGCATATCCCAACATTTGTGAATTCCAGTTCATTTGTATTATCAAAGTACAGAGCTTTATCAGTACAATGTTTGCTCTCAGTATTATTATCACCATCACATTTTCATTTCTCTTCTTTCTCTGTCTCTCGAGTACATATAGATGCTTATCCTTATCAATAAAAATTCCAAAGTTCAACCAACTATACATCTGTCTATGTGGTTAGTTCTATAATTTGAGCTCGCTTCTCTTCTCCTTCCTGATTTGCCAACATCATATACATTATCAATTATGCATGTAACAATGCTGAAAGCGCATAGAAGAGCGTAGATCATAAATGAATTTCAGCAATGCAAATAGCAAATAAGCGAATAGGAGAGATTTTGTAGAAAAAGACGAAAGATCTTCATGCAGTGTACATTTGCTCATGTAGAAATCAGGGATGCTCCTATCATACCTCCGTATTGAAGGGAGGAGAGTATTCAAGTCAACAGCTATCTTTCTATGACAACTTTTTTTGGCTTATTGTCCTATACCCCGTATACATAGACAGTACTTTTATCACAATATAAAAGAATGGTGCTTTTAAGATTGCATTACTTTTTATTTTTCATTTTCTCAACTGATACATTACATACACATATACATCATGTTGTATTTCAAGACTATTGCCTTCCTATTTCTTGTGACAATCTACACTATATTGATCCAAGATGTCCTCTGTAAAGTAGTTGTGGCTAATGGATCTCAGAGATTGGTTCTTTCCAATAAGCGTCGTATCAATTACAACAAAAGAGATGCCGCTACTGCTCCTGCTGCTCCTGCTGCTTTGCCTGCTTTGCCCAACATTCAGCTTCCAAATGCTGATACTACTGCCCTTCTTGCCAGTACTGGGCCATTATTATCATCTGTGTCATCAGTCAAAATTCCACAGCTACCAGCATTGCCTGGAGCTGCTGCTGCTGCTCCTGCACCTGCCGCAGGGTATCCAGCGCCAGCAGGATATCCACCACAATACCAAGCTGCTCCCGCACCAAAAGCTGCCAAGAAAGATGAAGATGAGGAGGAGGAAGACGAAGACGAAGATTAGTCAATCATAGATACCAGCTATTGCATGTGCTTTATAATAAACTTACAACCATTATTTTAATTTCACTTCACAACATGTGGCGTGGCATATTGTTCACTAGCAATGTCTTGTGAACTCATCATATCCATACCTATAATAATTTACTTCATTAGTTGCCACTTCTAATATCTAGAGAACATGCTGTATCCACACTTCTCCTTCTGGCCCCTTAGTTCCCCGAGTTTTTGGTGCATGTCATGCACATCGTATAACAGAGGATATTCCAAAGATAGCACGTAATAAGGGATGGAGAATCATATTCAACTTTTGATAGTCATATAGAACAGTGGTTAAGTAAAATCAAGTGCCCTGAATTCAGGGAACAGTTAAGACGAGTACAAGATTCTTTCTGTTAAAATGGGTAAGAAACAGAAGTCAGGAGACTTTTAGCCATTACTGCTGTAGTATTTTGTGGAGGTCTACATGATGTTCTTTAGTGGTATTATGCGAGACAATGTTTATTTTTATGTTTTACGAGCCGTTCAGCACTTCGGGTGGTTTCCTGACCTACGCTTCGCTTCGGTGGAAACCAACCTACGTTCAAACGGCTCGTTATGTTTTATATATGAACGATGACCTGAGGTATTGCAGCAAACAACTTCAGTGGACATAAACACAGTACAAAAGGCTTACAGTGAGAGATGAAGACGACGTCAATAATTATAGGGTGAGTACCCTCAATTTCGTTACGATGAGAAGGGAATATTATATCACTACACCTATCAAGCAGCGTTTGTTGCAAACGCCAGTTCTAGATCAAATCTTTTACAGTGAATTCTTCTATAAGCGATTGAATTTAACACAAATCAAATATACCATCGCTATCTTGACCTCTTTCTACAAATGCAATGTATCATATTCTTATTACGGCTACTGATGATACGAAATCATGCACATTCTTATATAAAAAGACGCTTAAATCAATCAAATGTCTTTATTTTCATCAACAAAAGTAATGCATATATCCATTACGCTAGCATTTTATTTTTTGGCTCCTGTTGTTACTACCCTTCATCAGGTAGCAGCTGCTCCAGCTGAACTATCCAAGAGATGTCCTCCCGGAATGCAGCCAGCTCCAAAACAACCACAAGCTTATCCGCCAGCACCTAATGCATTCGGTGTTCCTAACTCTTCCTGTGTTTCAATCCCAACATCGCCAGCAGCTCCAGAGACTTTACCGGTGGCATTGCCCATTCCTCCAGCTCCACCTGCTCTTCCTCTCCCAGCTGCTCCTGTGCTCCCAGTTCCGCCTGCTGCAGCTCTTCCTGTCTTGCCTGCAGTGCCAACACTTCCCACCCTACCGGCTCTAGATCCTTTCGCAGGATTCGCTCTAGGAGAACTTCCAGCATTGCCGGTGCTGCCTCAGCTACCAGCATTGGGTGATGACTAGAGCGAGTAATACTGTAAACTATCGCATTCGTGAATAAAGCAATCTCTTTTGGCAAAAGCTGTGATCTGGGTCATTTAAATCATTCTTACTGCAAAACACGATATTGACATGTATTCTTAGAATCTTGAATTCTAATACTTACAGTTTGAATATGTTAGCGTTCGATACCATGTAATCGACCAACTCTTGGTGTCTACAGTAAATATCATTCCCTCCATACTATTGCTATATACTTTTTATTACGAAATTTTACTACTATTTAGGCGGGAGGATAAGGGTTTGTAAACGAGGCTGCTGATGATGGTGTTGCGTTGTATGAAAAGGGATGTTGTCGAAGCAAAATTTCCTCGTCCCTTGATAGGCTTTGCCATGTACTAGCTAAATCACCTGATCCATAATAATTTGGCTCTGTTGCATCTTGATCTAGTGCATGGGTCTCATCAGGGACAGTGGGGATCTCGATGTAATGCAAACAGAGAGGGCAAGACCCGCATTTCTTGGTAAGCCATACATCAACACAATCTCGGTGATACTCGTGATTGCAAGGTAATCGTCGTAAAACATCTCCATTTTCAAAAGGTTCCAAACAAATGACACAATTTGAAGGCTCGTATGCTGTGTCTAGTGAGCTATTGGAGGCATTTCTGCTTGAGCATAGCTTTTCATCAGACACTGTCTCTTTGTTTCTATAGATACGAGTAGGCAGCAGATCCACGAGAGATTGAGGCAGACGCTGCTTTGTAGGCCGTGGTTGTGGCATGAGTCTCGGTGGTTGTCCAGTTATGTTTCTCCAGTAGTTTTCGTCAGCCGTAAGCTGTTGTTGCTCTGCCAGAGTTAGGATTTCATTCTCTTCTTGACGTCTTTCTCTAGCCATTCGCCACATATGACACTGTAATGCAGCTAATATACAAAAATGTAGGTCAATCATCCACCTTATAACAAGCCCACTTAAGTTCTTACTAATAGAAATGATGCTGGTTACAAGCATAGCACCTACGATGATTAATGCAAATTGCCAATGATCTAACGCAGGCTTACTGTTGGGTAGCAGGCCCACTCGAAGCATGTATGGAGTGTCGCCTTCTTGTGGTGGTGATTTAGCTACATTCTCCAAGTCATGCACCATTGCAATACCAGTATTGTAACTGACGTAGTATGTGGGGATCCTTATTGATTTTGGTATCACACCCTACAAGGCATCATATTAGCGAGCTATATTCATATATCAAGCCGAGGATTACCATAGGCTGTTCATTTGATACTGTGCTATTATTGAATACGATGGCTGCCACAGCACCGTCTCTCTCAGCATTCATAATTTTATCAACCAAATAGCAGTTTGTGCTTTGTTCGATCAATGCGATCCTTGACATGTTATTCTGGAAGATGAATGTAGATGTATTTGGCGAATACAGAGTACAAGCTTCTCCTCTGTTGTACAGTATTCCCTTTTGGTAAGCACAGTGAGCACAATGTAAAGCGTCTTTGGATGTATACACTCACTTGTAGTCCCTGTTGAGCCACTTCTGGAGTGTTATCTACCAAGAAAATACCGTCCTTGTACTCTCTCTGAGCAAGCTTTACTGGAATGGCGTCTTGTAGTGTCGCTGATTTGTTTAGATGAAACGATACAATGTCTAGACAACGCTATAAATATGTGTTTATTGAAATATACGCACCTCATGCATACCTTGTCTAATACTGCATCCTGAGCCTCTGAACCATCGAGTAGCATTAGGCAATGTGATGGCACCAAGCATCACCCAAATGATGATGACAGCTGCTAGCGAATACGTGACAATAGGCTTCATTCTAGGCATTTTTGTTTGTTTGCAAATAAATGAAGATCAAACAAACATACATCAAAGAGAAAGATGATACAGAAATATTTATTACATGAGACAAGATGAATACAAAAAAAAAAAAGCTCGGATTGATATAGTGATTTCCGAGACATGTATAGAATATGAGGTAAAAAGTATGTACATATACAGAACATAGGTCTATTGAGCATTGTTATTGTTAGCTGTCGCCGGATTGTCTCTTTGATTCGGATGAGAAACAGGCTCCATTTCTATATGAACTTCGGGTGCAGTGCTTGCAGAAGTTGCTGAATCGTCCATTGGATTCTCCTCTGTTTGCTCAACCACAAGCAGGCCCTTTTCCTGCAGCGTTGTTCTACAATCATATTTACAAATGGGGCAGTTGCTCGACTTTTTGGTCAGCCAGACATCTAAGTAATAGAGGTTGATTAGATAAGCATAGAAAGAATAGTGTAGATAGGTTACCTATACAAGCAGTGCAGTAGCCATGATGACAAGGCAGCACACGGACGTAGTAATCACTTTCAAAATCATCCAAACAGATGGCACATGTCGAATTCAGCATGGTTGCCTCGCCATACTTTTCAATCGGGCCCAAGTGCTGCAGTTGCTCAAATGGTATCACAGCGCCCTTGCTCTCTTGCATGAGCAAATTTCCTTGAGCAGCACCAGCTTCCACATCCTGCAATACTCGACTTCTGGCAAATGCTCTACACCAGCGTGTAATGACAAACACAAGAATCATAATCACAGCTGCTGTTACCGAGTAGATGATGTAGTTTCTTTTATCTCTTTCCAGATCCCAGGTATTTTCGTCGTCCTGGCCGTTGTTTGTGGTAGAAGAACCAGTGGAAGCACTGGGGTCACTTGATGATGGGAAATTGTTCTCGCCCAGAGAGAATGTAAGCTGTGTGTACATCTGTCGAGTGCCGTTCATTGTCAAAGTCTTTTTTATCAGCGTTGAGTTGAGATAGTCAATGTAGTTTCGAGGCACAAAATAGACAGCAACGAATGTAGAGCCTGTATCGATGGTGTTGTCAGTCATATACTTGATGTTGCGATAATCGGGTAGCGTCGAGGTCCACTTTGGATAAGATACATCTTCAGTTGACTCCTGAATGAATGTGGAATCGTTATAACGGTTGTTGTCGTAAATAACGATGCCAGAGACTTTGAGGGCGTATTTGTCAGACAGATTCTGTACGGTGGAGATCTTGTCAGACCATGGCGAACATCGACCTCCCCGCTCAACAAGTGCAATTGATGGTTGCGACATCATGGCTGGGCTAGTGGCCCAATTATTGTTCAAACTCTCGACATCGTCTATGGCTGTTTGCGGGCAGCCATCGCCAAAATCAATGACAAGGCGCTATTCATACAAGAAAATGAGTAACTTGCTCCCACAATGACTGCATTGGCTGTGTACCTCATTGTAACCCCAACGGTCTTTATTTTCAAACACTGTCTGGAAATCCTGACTGTAGATTTTTTGGGAAGTCTCTGCCAGATACATTTTGGTCTTGTTTGATTCAGCTACATCGTATTCAGCCAAGATTTGCCTAGCAATGTACATTCAGAAAAGCGTCTTTTAGTTTGCAGTAAAAAGATGAACGTACCATATGAATGGATTCTCGGGAGAAGCTTGAGCTTTAATTAATGATGTAAACCATGAAATAATAAAGAACACTGGCCATCCTTTGCCAAGCAGAAACATACGGACATATAAGAAAGAACAGGCTCTTCTCTATCTATAAAGTAAAAAGAGAAGAAAAAAAAAATAGAGAAACAACTCCTTGTAAGTTTTATCTCTTATGATTCGTTCAATTGCGGTTAATCGAAAATCCGTTCCGTTTGTCCAGGCACAATAGGAGCATCGTTTCCCACAATGGAACTGCTGGTAGTACAATAACAAACAATGGCAAAATTTGATTTTGACGTCTGCAATGTAAATTTGGTAAGCATATGTTTGATTGGATACGCCAACGCTACCTTAGATAGGCAATACATATCTGACATCTCCTCTCTCAAATCAACAACCATGTGTTTGTCCTGTTATGTTGTAGATCAGCTTGATTGGATTCCACGGAAAAAAATGCCGGCAAAGTTTTGACCAGAATTTACAATCAAAGTGCAGAACCTTGAATAGTAGGGTAGTCAGTTTGCATTCCTCATATGGAGCTTCATTTGAGCGAGCAATTTACAAGTATTGAATCTATCAGATAAGGAGAAGAGCAAAAAAAGCAAAAGAAAGCGATCAACCTAAGCTACAGTACTTTGTTAACCCGCAATCCCTTTTTTATGAGCTTTCAATAGCATCCTATAGTCTCCTAGTGAGAATGGCATTGAACTCGATAGCCAAACATTGGTTCAAATTCCGCTCGACGTTCTGTTCTGATTTGCGAATTCTTGTCCGAAATCAAATCGATTTAAACTATTTTGTTAGATTCGACTAGGTAAGTTGCAATGATCATCCTATACTTTCTAATACATTCTAGGAGTACTGTTCAAGGCGCATCCAGCAGTGCTGTTTATAAAGAGAAAGTTGACTGAACTTCTTGAGCAATTTATGAAAATATGAAATGAGGTTTTTGGCCAAAATATAGAGAGTTTGCATACGAAAGTCTCCCAAAAGTGATATCAGCGGCTGCCTTGGATCAAGAGAAACATTTTGATTTAGTATTTATCATAATAAAAGTCTTCATTTTCGAGGTCAAAAACACGATCGTTTGAATTTCATTGAACATCATGAGGTATCCCTCATGGTTTTTGATCGATTTTTGACGATCTCAAGAAAGTTGAGCAAAGGTGTCAGGAAGCAAGTAGTAACCGAGATAACTTGTTTGGTGCAATTTTGGCGGCCCAAAACGGCTTCTAGCGCGAGAAAACACGGCTCAAATACATCCAAATTTCACTGTGATTTGCACATCTTTACTAATAATAAGCAAAGCAAGTAGGGTATCTGCCTGTATATGACTTAGTTCCATTGATGAAGACGTGGAGCATTGTAGAAGAGCTGGACACTCAGTAGCAAGTCGTCGATAAAGAGTTTTCCTTATACCAAAAGGCTAGAAAGGTATAATAGTGGAATGTCAAGTGGGTTATCATGGGTATGGTACAGTAACCTGTGGCTATCATATTGCACTATACTATCGTTTGTTCGACCTCATTGATGTCCATGCTGATTAAATGCCATGATTGTCCATATCTATCAGTCAGCTACTATGTAATTTCATCGCTTTTGATTATTAAATGCTGTTGATTTGAGCTCACGCAACACAATGATATTACATGAATTTAAGCACAAAATTTCTCCTGAACAGCTTGAATCTGCGTCTACTGCATTTACTAATGTATATCACATGCCCGCCTTAATGCTATTAATTGCTACTTGATACAACATGTATTTTCTTTTTCTTTTTTTGCAATCAGAGCTGACGTTATCGCTGAATATGATGTACAAAATTCTCGTCATGGACTCCTCCGATAATAATGAAATACAGTGATTTTTTGTTTCAATATACATGAAAATTACAGCATCTGAGACCATTACAACCTTTTGGTATTTTGACAGATGAAGCATTCCACGCTGCTAAATTCGCCGATAAATGTGATGACTTTATTCAATTATGTTGTGATAGTAGGTGCTTGAAAGAATACTAGATTAACAATAATGATTAACAACATCGAGAAAAAAAAAGTGTGAGTTTCATAGACAAATAATGTAATAAATTATATTAGAATATACATATATATATGAGAAGGGGTTGGGGCATGTTTGTGTGTGGATTCTAGTTTAGTGGTAGTGATAATCATATTATGGAAGAAAGAAAAAAAAAAGGAGTATCGAAAAAGGTATATATATTAAGCATGAGTGTAAAGGTATTATGGCATCTATTTAGATCGATGATGGAGTATCTGTATTATGGGATAAGATGCTAGTAGATCGATCCATTGCAAAAATAGCATCGGATGTGGGCGATTGAGTAGCAACAATAACGGCAGCAGAAGAAGAAAAGTCATTAGAACCAGCAAGTGTGCTTGCACTGGGTTCAAGCATAGGTTGGCGCTGGTATGAGCTTATCATTGTCTTGTAGTAGGAAGGCGTATTAGCAGTAAAAGTAGTATAGCTAACAAACTCAGGTTGCGAAGGCGGTGTCAGCTGAGGTGTTTGAGCAGATGAACGACGGCGATAATAAGGTGAACGATTGCCAGTAGTAGGAGACATATGTGTAGGATAATCTAGAGCAAAATGGTCGCCGCTAGTGGTATCATATAAGCCATCCTGGCCAAAGAATGGGCGCTTGCTGGGAGGTGAGGGGCTTATTATATTGTAATTGTTGCTATTGGGAGATCGCTTAAATGTGTTATCTGTGGTGGATGGTGAGGTAGACATGTCGCTCTCGGCTTTAGAAGAAGGTGTATAGAGCAAGGTAGGTGTTGTAGCAGAAGCGGCAGCAGCAGCAGCAGCAGCAGCAGCAGCCATGTCATAGGTGAAAGCGGACGATGGGGCCGAGTAGTCTATACGAGGGCTTGATGTCTTGGATGTGTACGCACTCAATGATTGACTCCCATTTCTTCTGCTGATGCATGTGGGACATTGGCGTACAAATCTGGCAACCAATTCTTTAGGAATCCAGGAGAATTGATTTCTGACCTAAATGTAGAATATGAGCCAGTCCATCCAAATGTCAAAAATAATCAATATACTCACTATAGCTGATGTCTTATCTCTGCCACCATGATGGGCTTCTTTGTGAGCATTCACTAAAATGTCGTAAATCTGCTCTCTCATAGCAACAGGCTTGTTGTCATGGCAAACCAAATCATACGAGCCAGGCTGTAGTTGAAACATTTTCTTTACCCAGAACCTGAACTGAGCTGTTGAAATTGACGTATTTCTAGGATTCTTGAGCACTTCTTGTATAAGGCAGTAACGAGCATGATCCACAAGCGCCTTGTCTCTTTTCTTGGGGCTCAAATTCTGAAGATAGTCATTGATAATGCCTTGAAACTCTTCAAATGACGGCAATGGGTCTTCTTCCTCCGATAGGTTGCTGGTATTGGCAGCTACAACGACAGCGTCATTCAGTATATTGCCATATCGATACTGCTGATGGAAGCTACTAGAACTGTTGCTATTGAAATCAAACATGGGCGATCTTTGATGATTCTGCATAGACTCTGATGATGTTAAAAATGGGTGTTTTGAAAGGAAAGAGGGAAAAAATAGATGATTTGTTGTTGTTGATTTCATTTGGCATTGTTATTATGTTAAAAACCAAGTAGAGGCATGCATTAAGCATACACACATACACATAATAAGCTTGTTTGATATTCTGATAGTAAGGAATGATACATCATTGTATCATTGTATTTCGGAACAATTACAGCCCTCTCTTTTTGCCTGGCATTTTAGCATGTTGTCAAGTACCTGGAGTGTTATGACAGAATATTGTACACAACGTTAATTAGACCAAATATAGACATGTTACTCCTGATTAGAGGCAAAAGTACCCAAAGTGCCTTATCATGTTACAAGCGCTATTTCTTTAACATGCAGTAAACATCACGCATTATAAACCCTGGATGTCACTATTGCTCAAGTGTCTGAAAGCCGGAGCCCTCGCGTGCGCCCAACACAGCTTATCGCGGGGATTTTCCATATTAAACGGAGGCATTGAGTTCTTGATATTATACTTTATTCAATTAAGAACGAATAGGCGTTGCCAAGTTATAAATGGTTGCACCCTCACTATAATCTTTTCCTTCCTCTCTCTCGTATGATGGAGGAAAGACTTTGCGCTTCTCATCATAGTATTCATCACGGAAATCACCTTCACTGGCAGCATTGTATGTCAGATAAATAGCTTGTCTAGGCTTCTCGGTTTTGTTGTCACCAGATCGATGAGCAAGGTATGCCCCAAAGATCAAGATGGATCCCTGTTGTTCATCACATCAGTACTCGATGTCCTTTCATGTCTTGAGCTAAATTTACTTACAGGCTTGCAATAGACAGGCACCCATTCCTGCTGCTTGCACCAATCCACAGCTATTGATCCATCAGTTTCTTGAGGGAGGCCCCGTCCTTCAAACTCATTGTTATGAGATCCAGGAACCACTTCTAAACAGCCATTCTCATCCGTCGTGGCGTCCACAGTAAACATCACGGTCATGTGCGAGGACTTGCCAAAACGGAATGCCTTGAAATCTTGATGAGCAGGGAAACCACCACCTCCAGGAAGCTTGTAATTGACCTTTTCCTTGTACAGGTTGTAGTCTTCACCGTAGAGCTTCTTGATCACTTGCAAAAGGCGAGGACTCTTGACATAGCTTGCCATACCATCATGGAATGGAGTAAAGTTCTCGGTACGACACAATTGATTTTCACCAGTTACCGTATTGATTTCATAGTATTGCATCCATTTGCCCTTCTCTTTGGCCCAGTTTTGGAATTCTTGACAGTAAGCTTCGAGCGTTCGATGCTCATCAGCCGAGAAAAAGTCTGGGATCAAAAGAAATCCGTCCTTGTGGTAAGACTCGACTTGCTCCTTGCTTAGTGTGTAGGGTTCTCGGTTGGGAGTAGCTAAACTGATGGGCGACATGTTGATATTATGTAATGAAAAAGATGATTAAAAAGAGAGAATTTCTCCATTTTCAAGCTTGTTTATATATGCTTCATGCTATGGATCTGATCTTTTTAGTTCTGAATCGTATCTTGCTTGATTCCCACGTTTTCATTCATGGAGATGTCTAATCGTTTCAAAAAAGTAAAAAAAAAAAAAAAAAAAAAAAGATTCATCCATCTTGCCGAGAGCTCGCTTTGTTATGCCCTGATGGAGGTTCATGTATACACGCTATGGCACGTGCCCCTGGAAAGAGCTATATCTAAATCGAGCATGTTTATTTGATCTTGTGGGATTGGACGCCTTGTCGCATTAGATCCGACTCACGGATGTCCGTGGTGGATGGACGTGATTTGAATGGTAAAATACACATGTCCAACGTTTTAAACGTAAAATACATGTAGCATATTTGTGCCTTAAATACATCAAATCTGGGTTTCCGCTTCTGTTCGTTTCTTGATCCTGCATTACAACATCATGAACCTAGATTCTGCCGCCAAAATTGTGGATGCCGTCTTTCAGGTGCTTATAGAAGGTAGCCAGCAAGACTACATTGGAGAGAAAATATCACAGCTTGAGCATAGCTTGCAAGCGGCTGCTTCAGCGCAAGAAGCGAGTAAGTAACTGGCATACGGTGAATGTCATCATCAGATTGACAGAGGTTATCACAGATGCCGATGAAGAAACTATTCTAGCTGCTCTTCTTCATGACATTGGCCAATTTGCTACTTCTGCTGATCAAAAGCAAATGCTCTGTGATGCCTCCACTCTCACTGATTTGGATCCCACTGCATTAGGTAGTGATAGCAAGAAGCAAATTAGCGTTGGTGTTACAGGCCATGAACGCATCGGAGCAGAGTACCTGGCGAGATTGGGATTTTCGTCCAAGGTGTCTACATTGGTTGAATCGCATGTACCTGTCAAGCGTTATCTCACTGGCAAATACCCTGAATACTACGAGACACTGAGTGCTGCCTCCAAATTGTCACTCAAATATCAGGGCGGCCCTTACACTCAGGAACAATTGCAATTATTTGAAAATGACCCTTTATTTGAACTTAAAGTGCAATTGCGTCAATGGGATGATGCAGCCAAGGTCGTTGATCTCACAGTGCCTGATCTGGAATCCTATCGCTCGATGGCCATTCGCCATTTGTTGCAGCAGCAGCAGCAGCAGCAGCAGCAGCAACAAGTATCATGCTAGAATCTCATTATACATTTCCTACCCTAATAAAGCCTTATATTCCAAATCAGACCATAATCTACTGACATATGCTTTTTGGCTGTAATTTGGAGTCTGATTGGAAGTGTGTGAAAAAAGCATAGGTAATCGGTTATTTAATTACACCTGAATCTCACCTTACCAATTTGTTTTACCATTGGTGAGAGAGAGCTGTTTAAGAAAGAAAACCCCTCCCAACCTCTTGATTAAAAAGTTCTTCTACCTTCTTTGAACACCCCTTTTTTTCTACACTTGTAATCAATAGCAATGACCTCTGTTATATCTGGTTTATCAAAGGCCTCTTTCAACCATGGCTGCACCGACTTGGACATGGATCCAAAGCTAGAAACGACGCACCATTACGACTTTAAATATATTGAGCGCACAGTCTACAACCTTGCTGAGAGAGATGATTCACTTGGTCATAGTGTGAAGGTAGCATTGCAAGTGACCGAGAAGGCGTACCAAGAATACGGGTAACGACTATAAGAAAGACAAAGATGATTCAGCTTGCTCAAACCTCTAAACTAGGTTTGATGCTGTTGCCCTCTCGTTCAACGGCGGAAAGGACTGCACAGTGTTGTTGCATTTAGTGGCTGCTGTGCTATCCCGCTTAGGACATCAAGATGAATTATTACGCACTGTATTTGTTACATACCCCAACCCCTTTCCTCACGTTGATGCATTTGTCAAAGTCTGTATTCAACGCTACAAGTTGGATTGTGTTTATATCCCTGGCCCAATGAAACAAGCACTTCAACAATATATCGATGGCTCATCAAGACCTACAAAAGCCATTTTTGTTGGCATTAGAAGAACAGACCCTTATGCTGGTAAGTGGCGTATTTTGGGGTGAGGGAACGGATGACTGATGGTGCCATTGCGTGCAGAGAAACTATCGCATTTCAACAAAACAGACCAAGGCTGGCCAGATTTCATGCGTGTCCAGCCTATTATCGATTGGAGTTACAAGAATATCTGGGATTTCTTGCTTGAGCTCAAGATACCTTACTGTTCACTGTATGACGAAGGGTAGAGTAGCTTTGATTTATCAGCACGGCATAATGAAATACTTATTTTGCTTGTATAGTTACACATCCTTAGGCAGTATGGAGAACACCTATCCCAATCCAGAATTGAAAGATGATAGTCAGCCCAGCGGATATAGACATGCTTGTAGATTAACAGACGAATTGCATGAGCGTGATGGAAGACAAGGCTCTTCCAAAAAGTAGGAAGGCAAGCACCAGGGGATATATACACCATTACACATTTGTAGATAGATGATAAATAATAGAATTATTTAATTTTTTTTTTTTTTCATTTTTCATGGATTTGATTAGTGCGTGGAAATTGGGGTTAAAGGGAAATGATCTACAAAAAAAAAAAAAAAAAAAAAAAAAAAAAAATGAGATTACCAGCTTGCTGATGTTCATTTTGTATGGAATTGAAGGATTGCGCAAATGCAATTTGGCTTGATTGACTTGATGCCAATACCAGCTCTTGATGCACACCAAAGGAATCCGCAGCTTCCATACAAATAAAAAGGCAGTAAAGACGATGATGATCCAAAAATAAACTTTTGTCAGTGTTTTGATGTAATACAAATTTATGAAAAAGATCGTCTCCCTTCTTTTTATATTAGTTCTTTTTGTTTCGCTTTTCTTTCTTTCCTTTCCAAAAGTGTATCGCTATATTTTTTTTTTAGAGGAGAGAGATGCAGCCATCACCACCATACACTGAAAATAAGCTGCTGCTCATCATCACCTTGATACTTGCGTCTTTCTTTACAGCATTCTACATTGTATATACACCGCCATCATCTACATTACATGCCTCAGGAACCGTCAATTTGGCAGAGCAAAACAACAAAGTGGAAAGGGTAGAAAATGCATGCGATAAAGTTGACATCTTGTGGCTGTAAATAACAAATACTAACCATGTATCCTGTTGCAAACCATTAATTCACATTTCCTTTTATAAAAAGAGCCGGCGACAGAATGTACTGGGATGGGTGGGCTGATAAAACCATGTTCATGAGAAAAGATGGCACTTTTACCAAGGGAAATGTGTATATTGAGCAAGGTGACGAAATCTGCGTGGTTGTATTGGTAAGAGTGGCTATGTCTTGCAGAAGCTAAAGCGCTAGATTATATTGATATATATATATATATATTTATTTATTTAGCTTGGTCCTACACCAGCTCAATCCTCGATCAAAGATGAAGATCATCTTGGCACCAAAGATAGCATCGCATTATTTGCAACTGGCAACTCCACCAAAATCACCATCGAACTGCAAGCCCACAAGACACAGACAAACGCCTACTTTGCCCCTGTCAGATTCAACCATGCCGATACCTACAAACTAGATGCAGTCGATGAATACAGATCCTACTTTTGGGAGGCACCCATTTTACATAGCTACAAACCATATAGATTTCGGTCCCAGAACTACCTGATAGTGGCCAAATCAGAGACCCCAACAACGCTACCCACGTGCCAAAGCGATACTGATCTTCGAGGAAGCTGGGTCAATGCCACCATCTTCAAGAGCTCCAACAGCAGATCTATCTATACCATGTTTGAAAACAACCAGAAGGAGTTCCTCCATAACGGGAAAGTATTTGTTCCTGATACCTGTCAGCTGGAGTTTAAGAGCACAGGTCAAGCAGCTGCTTGTCTCGGCACAAGGACAGTGCATGTGTGGGCTGATAACAATCTTAGAAGGTAAATTGGTGGTGGAACTAGAAGTCATTTAAGCTTGGCTAATCCATACTGTTCAACAGAAATTTGAAGGCTATTGATTTCGATGGTAGCAAATGGTGCGACGTAGAAGCTATTTCCAAGGTCCTGAGTAAATCTTCAAGACAAAAGCAATCCGCATGCATCTGCAACGATAACGGAGAAGATCCAGCTAAATATCCTTGGGTGACAGATCCTCATGTGCCTTTAGAATTAGACAATGCATGGGATATTGACGCCAAGTTTTTTTACAACAATGTTGCTGGTAGTCTGACAGCCAACAATCAGCCTATTTTGGAGCGAATGGAGAGATATACCACCACAAATACCACTACAAGGGCAGATCTTGTTATTGTTGGACTTGGCAATGACGACATTCAGGCACTGAAAGTATCACCCAACGAATTTGCAGAGGCGTTCCAAGAGATGCTGATCAATGTACGACATGTATATCCAACACAGCCTATCATTGTACGCACTCCTCAATACTTTTGCTGTGGCACCCTTTACACTTCCTCTTGGAATACAGGCCGTAGTTTGACATTTAGTAACACAGTGCGCGACCTTGTTCGTTCTTTTGATAATATGTTCCTCTGGGATGTACATCGTTTAGGCACTGAAGAGACCACTTGTCATAATCAAGGGACAAGCTACTCGAGTCGAAATGTAGTCAACATGGAGAACCAGCTGCTGTATAATTTGATCTGCACTGCAACTCAAACCCCATAACAAAGAAAATGATGTAGTATAGCTTTACAATGGAATAAACCAGTTATTATTTTGATTTCTGCAGTTTTCAGGAATATGTCAAGAGCTGATAACTCACGTTAGACCTATGACTTGATGTGTCATAAAAAGCACAACGAGAAAGCAAAGTGAAGCTCTCGAATGTATCAGCTCCGTCGATGGAGTATAGCATCCTTATATAATAGAATCAAATATTTGATATAAAATGGAAGGAATAGCTTATATCTGTAAATTTCCATCACAGTATAGGATATGTTTCGATGTTTTAATAAGCAACTGTAAGAAGATGCTATTAAGGGTTTACATCTCCAACTGGACCCATATACTTTGCAAACCTATTTCTGCATATATTCGCTTGATTTTGGTTTTATTACCAGATTTTGCCAATTTAGCATGGGGGATAACTGGCATGAAAAATAAAGAATCCATACAGTTTTGTCCTTGCTCATCTTATCAAAATACTGCTACTTTTGTTTTTATCCTCCACTTACACATGAGAGCCTTTATATTACCTGTGGACCTGACTTTCATATGATATTCCACATCTGTATACATGTAGGCACTTCTTATACAAGCAAGTAGCGTACTTTTACCTTCTCTTTCTAGTCCTCGGTATACCTGATACAGCGAAACTTGGGAGCATTTGAGCTGCGTTTTCTCGCGTTCAAGTCTGTTTTAGGTTGTCAGAATAGCACCAAACAATTGCTCTCATCTGGCAGTTACTTATTGCCCCTATTGTTCAGCTTTTTGGGGACCAAAAAAATATGGACAAAATTCGACCAAAAAGCATGAGGTACTCCTCATGGTTTTCATCGAAAATCAAACGATCGCGTTTTTGACCTTGACAATGAAGACTTTTACTATGGTAAATATTGAATCAAAATGCTCCTATTGATCTAACGTAATCCCTGATATCATTTTTGTGGTACTTTGGTATGTAAAATTTTGACTTTTTAGCCAAGAACCTCTTTTCATATTTCCATAAATTGCTCAATAAGTTTATTCAAAACATCCATCTTATTTGGTATTATTGGATGCACCTTGAAAAGCGCTCCAAGAAAGCTTAAAGAAGCATGGAATGATAATCATATTCTTATAGTTGAACTGGGCAAAATAGTTTGATCAAGTCGAAAAGTTGTCAAATTTTGGCCAATCTGGCGTAGACTGAGAGTCTGAGTTGAAATTAATTCTGGTAGCTAGTGGGGCCGGCTGGCAGACTCAATGCCCTTTCTAATTATGAAGCTAATGGAAAGTAAGTAGAAAATAACATAGTAGTCTTGTTAGCTATTATGCAATTTTTCTTAAAAGCCTATATTTAATACCGCCAGCCCACCGAAATACTTGTAAAATCAACGTCTTTCCTCTTTGAGGCTTTGAAAGCGTCTGCAGGCCATAAATGTATTATGGTATGATGATGTCAAATTATACGTTCTTGGGTAAAAGCATAGTAATTCAATGTAACTACTGACAATCTAACTGTATGGTTTTGAAGCGCTCAGAATAAACAATAGCACAATCGATACTTCCATAAATGCTTTCCGTTTTTATTTTTATTGTGGCGGTTGCTAATGAATGATATCGCTTAGCTATACCATACACTAGTACAAATTTGATTCTGTAATTTGTATTCGTCATTGAAAGAAAAAGGCTACGCAATGCTATTTGTAAGCCTCATTAATAGGCACTGTAGAGATGCCTGGTGATGTACATACATTTGCACAAGGTAAAATCAAAGCGTCAAATCAAGGATACTTCAGCATAACACAAGTTGACCAAGATTCCAAGAGAACAACAATGACATATACATTGGGTACACGCACTACGTAAAACTCGAGCGCTATTTAGCATTTTAACAGAGCAAGTTTCTATTTCTACCAAAAGAAATTGCCACATGTTGGTATTTGCAACATTCTGTTTGCCTCCATGCAGAAAATGAAGAAAGGTTGAGCAAAATCTAACCGAGAATAAATTAGATTTTGTATACCAAAAATGAATGTGCAGGAAACTTGACTTTCATCCAAATCTAATTACATAATGCGCCACATCATCTTCTATAAAAAGAGTGTGGAATTTACCTCATCACTTGTACTTTTTACACAAAAAAAATAGAGAGAAATGGCAACCAACACTTCTCTATCTAATAGTACTAGTAACATTACAGTGTGCTCCACGCCAGAATGCACCATATTGGCCAATGCTATTATGGCTGATCTTGATCTCAATGTAGATCCATGCTCTGATTTCTATCAATATACCTGTAATTCAGGCTTGATCTGGTATGATATACTTGCTAATCGTATTTTATTAATCTAGGTGGAGGTTGGCTTGCAAATGCCACTATTCCAGACGATGAAGTCAGTAAGTGTTTCACTTACATTGACACATACCATTTGGTTCTAAAGCTATACCGTAGTTATTGGGTCACAGAAAACCGCCCTTGATATTAACCAGGAGATAATGCGATCCATCTTGGAAGGCACTTACGACAATTTGTATAAAGATCTTACCGGTTCAGACGAAGGCCTCCATCGAGAGGATCAAGAAGACGCTGACAAGGAAAACTTTGAAACCATGCAAAAGTACTACAATGTGTGTATGAATACAGATGAGATTGATGCGTTAGGACCTACTCCCATTTATCAAGACGTCGCCAAATTTGAGAATGTGCTGTTCCCCGTCAGTAATGATGCGCAAGTGTTTTCAAACCAGTCTGTGCCCTCATTCACTCAAGCCCTGAGTCGACTCAGTTCACTCTCTATTCCTGCGCTTAGCACACTTTTTGTTGGAGCTGATAACAAGAACCCTGATATGAACATCATCTATTTTGATCAAGTCAAAACTGGATTGCCTTCAAAGGAGTACTATGAAATCCCTGAAACATTAACAGTTTACAAATCTGGTTTAACTGACATTTTGACAAAGGTTCTTGGAAGCTACTCCAATGGGACATTAGATGCTACCTTGCGTGATACAGAGAGCCAAAAGTACAACTTCACACGATGGTCTGACGAAAGGATTGCTGTTTCTGTTGACAGATTCATTGACTTTGAAGCAAAGCTGGCCAACATCTCCATGAAAGCTGAAGAACTGCGAGATCCTAGTGTCACCTATAACCCTGTCAAGCTGCCTGATTTTCA
Organism: Mucor velutinosus; assembly: GCF_035048745.1. Classification (NCBI taxonomy): domain Eukaryota; kingdom Fungi; phylum Mucoromycota; class Mucoromycetes; order Mucorales; family Mucoraceae; genus Mucor; species Mucor velutinosus. Next base: position 1,141,015 of record NW_027041921.1, read on the forward strand.
AGCAAACAACTCATACGTCGACTGGACTTCTCTCATTGAATCTCTGTTACCCAGTGGCGAAGAGGTTCCCGATAACAATGTCACTATTCGCGCTACGCCGTACTTTGAAAGACTCGACGCCTTGCTTTTCAGTGGCAATGTCACGGAAAGAACACTGCAAAACTATTGTATCATCAACTATGTCACCAATGTAGCCTTTACCTTGGACAGTTCAACCCGGGAAGCTGTAAGAAGAGCTGAAGAGTGTCATCTCCAGTGGTACAACAGCTGCAAAACCTCGCTGGAAGACCTGCACCGATGCTGTTAGTGAAGGCATATCCAACTCTATGGGCAGATGCTTTGTTCTCAAGAGATTCGGTGGCGAAGCAGAACGTCAAAAGGTAGAATCCTTCTTGGCCAACATTCATGAGACGTGGACTGATCACTTGAGTCAAATTGACTGGCTTGACAATCAGACAAGAGCCACTGCTGCTCAATTTGAAGAAAAGACGAAATGCTTTATTGATCAATATTCCAAATTCGCTGTTGCTGGTCCCAACAATTCAACTCTCAATGTCAATGGCGCATTGACCTTGGCTGAAAACTTGGCTGACAACGGTGGCGGGAAACTCTCAATAGCTGCTTACAAGAGGCTCAACAAACAAGAGCAAAAGTTGCCTGGTTTAGAGAACATGTCTCCTGAAGCTTTATATTTTGTCAACCTTGGTCGCTCTTGGTGTAGCAAGCAAAGAGACGAAGTTGCTCAGTTTTCGGTAAGATGGTGTTGATGATTTAATTGGCTTGAATCGATGCTAATAATACTCTCTTAAAGATCTATGTGGATACGCACTCACCTCCAAACTTTCGTGTTAATGGTATTTTTCAAAACAGCGTTGAATTTGCAAATACATTCAATTGCCCTGCTGGCAGCCCAATGAATCCAGAAACAAAATGTTCCATGTGGTAGTTTGCTTTTCATCCATTGTATTTTTTCTTTTATTTTACCAATAAACATCTGGAGTTAAGAGCTTGAATCCTCGTTGTTATGATGAGGCCAAATGTGGTATGTGGAATTTTCTAGCCCAGTGGGGTAGGGGTATGGATTTTATGGATTTCTTGGCCACTGCTTGGAAGGTGCAATCATCTGGTACTAAAACCAGAGTGTTCCTCAATTTCGGGTAAACACAAAAGGCCATGGAATCACCACTAAAATCATGTTCCATATTCCGACAGTATCCTCATTTGCAACATTCAGGATCATTGGAACCATAAGAGAAAGGCATTATCGTTTTGAATGGTCGTGGTGATAGTTGACAGAAATAACAATGCTTGATCTACAGGAATTTAACCATAGCAAAGAGTATACAAGGTACATCATCCAAACTCTAGGATTACATACCTTCAAGAGAGGCTTTGCCATGTGCCAAGTGGTTGCTAAATTGAAATGCAGTAAAGGACGAAACAACATGGAAAAGTCTTGATTCTTCCTATATAAAAGGTGACCAAAAGCATTTGGCATTTTAGTTTCATCATTTCTCCTGCCATTACAACATGCAAATCTCTTCAGGTACAAATAATACACTCCAGTTGCGATTGTTGCACTGAAACTCATAATTGCATACACTATAGCCCTCACATTACTATTTGCCGGCATTACCTCTGTTGCTGCGTCTTCCAACATTACGTACAAGGTTGTCTCTCTTGTCCCTGATAATCAGACTCTCGCTGTCATTGTTGACGAGAATGTATATCCATTGACTTCTGTCAGTGAATCATCGTCTTTGTTTCACACTGGCCAAGCACCCATTGCCACTACAAATTATCAATACGCTATTCTGGAAAAAAACAATACACATGTCCTTGAAAGAGAGAATTTTACTCGAAGCCCCGTTACTGAAGACAGCACATTGAACGAGTACTTTGGTAGATCATGGAACTCTATGAACTTGACTCAACTTCCTCGTATTTTGGATCCTCTCCCTATCATTGACCGCATTGACTCCAAGATTCATATCGAGGGCGAGATCCCAACCATTCATTTCACTGGAAACCAAACAGCTATTGACTATATTCATGCTCATCAACAGCTTGACATGAGTGTCGAAGGAATGAAAATGACATATATTAGGTAAATGGATACTTATCGACGTAAATTACTTGAAACTAATCTGTTCATGACAGCCCAAATGACATTCAAACGATAGAAAATGTTGAATTTGCTATAGGTGGTTTTAGTACACGGTATTTGGACAAAGTAGCCTACAAGGTCAAGCTCCCAAAGGGCAGTGACCTCTACAGTTACCGTCGCTTCAAGTTGAGAGCCATGAGTACTGATGCTTCCTATATGAGAGAGAAACTTGTATCTGAAATTGCCGAATCGATTGGCCTTCCCACCACGAAAATCAGTTATGTTCGCGTATTCATCAATAATCAAGCAGTGGGTCTCTTTGCTTTTGCCGAGAACTTCAAGTCTCCCTGGGTTCGCAACGAGTTCAACAACGGAAAGAAGGATGCTAACCAAGGCGCTCTATTTGTTTGCACTGCTAACGGAAAGTTGGACAATGCCACCACCACTGCCACAACTACTGCAGAAGACTTGGCAAACAACACCGCCACTACTGTCAAGTCTGATTTATCCTATCTCGGTGATAATGCCACACTTTATAGCCTTCCTTATCCTGCCAAAGAAGATCCTGCTACTGGTACTGTCAATTATACTCGTGTCATGGATTTTACTAAGTTTCTCTCGGAGCAAAACACAACAGTCAGTGATTCTGTCATCCCACTCTGGGAGGAAAAGATTGATGTTACAAGTTTTTTGCGTGGTCTAGCATTTGAAATCATCACTTCTAGCATGGACGGCTATCTCGGTGTTCACAACAACTACATCTTGTACGATGATCGCGAGAACGAGAGACTAGTATTCAGTGCTCAAGATTTTGATTTGACCCTAGGTAAGTGGCTCTTCGCGCTATCTAACACTGATCATACGCCTAACATTGTTATGGGTAGGTACATCCGGCGGTCAAATGCAGAATCTCTTTGCCGGCGACTACACCACATTCCCTGGCTTCAATTCGACGCCTTTAGCCACTCGCATGCTTGCTGTACCCAAGTTTAGACGTGAATTTGATAATTTGATTCGCAACTACACAGCTGGTTTGGTGAATCCAGACATAATGAACCCCCGTATTGATGACCTGATGACGTTTTTGAATGAAGATGTCGTTTGGGACAAGTCTTTGCCTCGTCTTGGTTCAAATGCATTCCTCAAATACGCAGATGGAATAGACGTGTCATCCGTTTCATTTTCTGATGGCGTGAATGGCCCCTTGCCTACCAATTTCAGTATGGGCGTTAGAGAATGGCTTGTCAAACGATCAACCAGCTTGTACGACTACTTTAATGCCACCTCCTCTACCAGCAACTAAACACCTTATTCTTTGTAAATTGTAAATGTCAATAGCCCGTCTGTAAATTCAATCTTTTATTATATATATAAAAAAAAAGTTCAATATGGATTCGTTTTTACTGCTTGCTACAACACTTTTCTTTAGCATCGCTTAAGGCAACATCAGGCTGGACAGATTCTACATCAGGGTGGTTTTTCTTCCAATCCAGTTTCTTTTTGAAATAGAGCGTAACGTACACAAGGATCACAAGAACAGGCACTTCAATGAGGGGACCTATAGTGGCGGCTAATGCTTGCTCTGAATTGATGCCATATGTGCCAACAGCAACGGCAATGGCCAGCTCAAAGTTGTTGCTACCAGCTGTAAACGACTGAGTGGCCACAAGCTCATAGGGAAAATGGAATACCATCTTGAGAACAAAGAAAGGGATGAAGAACATGATGATAAAGTAGCAGAACAGAGGCACGGCGACACGGAAGACTGAGCCGATATTGTCAATGATATGATGGCCCTGATTAGCAAACATGACAATGATGGTGTAAATCAAACCAACGAGACTCAAGGGACCAAAGTGGGGCAAAAACGTCTCGTTATACCATTTGTCACCCTTCAGCCAGCGCAATGAGAAGCGAGTGATGAATCCTGCAACCAGTGGAATACCAAGATAGATGAGCACAGATTGTGCTACTGGCCAAACGTCAACGTTGATGGCTGTGTCTTGAGGTGCACCAAACCAAGACGGCACGGTGTTGATAAAAAACACGGCATAAGGCGAAAACAAGGCAATTTGAAGGATAGAATTGATAGCAACCAAGATAGCGCAGTAGTTTGAATCACCACCAGACAATGTGTTCCAAATGAGCACCATAGCGATACATCTAAACAGTATGTATTATGTCAGGGCTATGTATCACACTCGACTGTATGTACAACTTACCTTGCTAGCCCCACCATGACTACACCTGTGCGAAATCCTGGCAAATCTGGCAAACAAGCCCAAGCGAGGGCTGTCATAACGATGGGGCCAATAATCCAGTTGATGACAATAGATACCAATATTTGAATCCAAATATGTTGATCTTGCAAAATGATGTGAAGACGCTCATATTGAATTTTGCAGAGAACAGGATACATCATGACGAGCAAACCGATAGCAATGGGTACAGATACAGACCCAAATTGTACAGTTTCAAACGATTCTTGCACATTAGGAGCAAAGACACCGATGATGACACCAATAATCATAGCGAGCAGAATCCACACAACCAAGAAGCGATCAAGAAATCCCAAACGCCGGATCAAGGCTATAGTGAGAGGTAAATATACGGCAATTCATAATTATAAGAACACAGTGTGCTGGCTATACCTGTTTCGTTTGGTGCACCACTATCAGAGCCTTCAGCTGCCATCATTTGATATTCATTTGTAGCTGGATCAACGCAATAATCGAAGTTGCAGTCAACCGACCTGTAGCAAACAGAGGTCCTTTCAATGCAATGCGCTTCTTTGCAAGTGTCACTTTTGTAGCAATCTGATGTGGACATGATAAAATAAAGATAAAGATAAAGAAAAGAAAAGAAAAGAAAGAAGAAGAAGAGAGATCATTCAAATAGATCAGACATGCCTATTAAGTCAAGATTTTTTTTTGTGGGGGGGGGGGGAGGAAAGAAGTATTTTTAAACTTGGTATACTCCTCCCACAGAAAAGAGATAAAATCAAAGATTCAGCGATTAACAAACGTATCCCTCTTTCTCTTTCAAACACCATTAGAAATGCCAAAGTTAACTGTATTTCATAACCCCAATTGCACCAAATCCAAGCGCAGTGTCGCATGTTTGAAGGACAATAAGCATGATTCCAACTATGATTTGGATGTCATTGAATACCATATCAGCCCTCCTTCTACCGAGACGCTCCAAGTCTTGTCAGAGTATCTCGGATTAACCAAAAAAGAAGCCTCTACTAAACCCTGGAACTACTTGCTCCGCCCTGAAGCTCAAGACAAGGCCAACTCGTTTGAAGAAGCTTATGAGATCATTCAAGCCGACCCTAGCCTTCTCGAAAGGCCTTTTGTCATTGACTGGGATCGCAAATTAGCTGTTCTTGGTCGTCCTGATATTTCTACTGTCGAGAGACTAGTTGCTGAGCGTTTAGAACTTGCTAAAGAGCAATCATAATCATTCAATTTGAATAAATTTTGTCTTTGACATGTACTATAACCTGTAGCATTTGGTTTGCAATTTTTTGTAAATTCAGGCAATACTCTCTAAATGTCATTTTGAAATCCGATCTGTGGATTATTTGCACAATTGATAGCACCTAAAATTGGCTCTAGTATATTGAACGAGGCCTGTACTAGAACCATGTCATAGTGTTGCTCTTGTAGATGCGAACATTGGGGGGGGGGACATATGCATCAATCAACGATATTTGTGAAACACAACATGATCGGAGGTCCATAACTAAACGTTTGCCAGGATTATTAATCCAATTTTTCAGGACCAAACGCTACTTTTTCACAGTTGCCCCTCATTTGATCCAAGATTTGTTTCAAAACTCGCGTTGCACGTGGAAATATTCACCCAAACTAGACATGACATACACTATTTTCAGAAATTATTGGGACATTTTTAAAAAAAATTGGTACTAATTCTGAATAAATATTGGGTCTATTTATAATTAAATTTGGGACAAATCTTGAACTATTTTGGAACACTTGCCTAATTAATATTGGGACACTTTTCGAAATTATAATGAGACAAAACTAAATGGGATTTGAGATGAAATCATAGTCGCTTTCTTCGTTATTCATAAAATGTCAGATATCAGAATTTACTACGAAGACGGAATAAATGCTCCAGTCGATGGGCATGGAAACGAAGCTGTTGAAATGGATGTAGACAACGAAGCCTTCCCTCTCGGTGACATTACCAACTACAATACTTATGTTGATAGGAAGCCACCTGAAAGAGAATTGACCGCACTAAAAGAGAAAAAGATTAAAAATAAGAAAAATGTGCCCAAGACTGAATATAACAGCTACACAGACAAAGACAAGGCAAGATTTTTTATCCTTATCTACGACCATGGCATGAATCCTAATCAAGCTTGGAAAGCGCACGGCCATATATCAAGAACAACCGCTTACAGATGGTACGCAAAGGATCAAAAAAAGGTTAACAAAGAAATTGAGGACGATGAAGAGCCAGTTAAGAGAGCAGGTCGACCAAAGATTTTGAACGAAGACCATACGAAGCACCTAAAACTAGAATTTGAAGATAATCCATCAGTAACAATCGAACAAGCTCATGAGAGTCTTGTTAAGGCTTTCTCGGGTTTGACTATCAGCCAAACGACTATTTACAACTACATGACCAATGATCTTGCCTTGACTTTCAAGAAAGCTCATTTCCATTCCAAAGAAAGAAACTCGCCTGAAAACATTCAAAACCGGTACGACTGGGTAGTCAAATGGAGCCAAACCGACATGGATTACATGTCCAACTGTGTTTTCATTGATGAGTCAGCTTTCCATATTAACTTGAAGCGAACAATGGCTTGGTCAGAGAAAGGAACTCGAGCTGAAGTGCCTGTACCTCAAACAAGAGCGAAAACTACCACTATTATTGGCGCAACTAGCGTATGGGGAGTGTTGAATGTTCAAGTGAGGTTGCCTGGAACATCCAACAAGAAAAGAAAGTTAGCTGGCACTTCTTCTGGAAAAGCAACAACAACTGTGGGTACTGTAACTGGCCACTACTTTAACTTTATTGCGAAAACGATTGATATCATGGACCAGCATGAGCAATTCAAAGATTTTTATCTTGTTATGGACAATGCACCCATCCATACAGCCAAGGATATCGAGAGGTATATCATTCAGCGAGGTTACAGATGTGTTTACCTCCCACCATACTCCCCTGAGCTTAATCCTATTGAGCAATTCTGGCATGTGGTCAAGAGTAAACTCAAGAGGGAGAGGCTCTTAAAAACTGAAACACTTTCGACCAGGATTACCGATGCATGCAATGATGTATTGTACAGTGATCTTGAAGGTTCTGCTCGCTACTCTGTTAAGAAATTCGATGTTTGTTTGGCGAAAGAGCCATTGTAATAAATGAATTTTACTTTCTCTGAAAATGTCTCAATGTTTTTTTATAAGTGTCCCAATATTAATTAGGCAAGTGTTCCAAAATAGTTCAAGATTTGTCCCAAATTTAATTATAAATAGACCCAATATTTATTCAGAATTAGTACCAATTTTTTTTAAAAATGTCCCAATAATTTCTGAAAATAGTGTATAGGAATCAAATGCTGCTGATTTTGCCAAGAAGGATGTACTTCAAGGCTTCAACATCTAGCACCCTGTTTGTCTAAATGTTGCGTATTCAATCCAACATGTCCAGCCATGTCAGCATTGCACTCTGAGATTCCATAATGTAGATAGTTGTTGTCATTCACAAAACTTATGCAATCAACATGAAATGTCAAATGTATATAAGCAGCAGACTCTTTGCAGCCAAGTGAATAGACTGATAAGATCTACAAATGCTAGCGTCGAGGTAAAGTGCTGCGTATGTAGTTTTGTGTTGTTTGGCGTTTTTGTCACATCAAATGTTGGATACCATGAATGGTAGAATATAGCATTGGAAATGAAGAGATGCCATTGTATTGCGTAATACATAGTTGGTGGTCTCTATGAGGAGAATCACTGCTGTGCAAATAGTTCTGGAAATATCTAGTAACTTTTGAGACGCTATTGCACTGACTTGCTATGCTCTATTTTCTGCTGCGATATGTTGTCGGTGCTTTTTGTCCTACGAAATACGTTGAGATGTGACACACATGGGCCATCATACATGTCTATTCAACATGATGGAGAGCTTTAGGAAGCACTGAATTCGTGACAATGCAATACAGATGGCACCCAAGATGGTTACATATTCACTGTTCACAGCCATGCCAATTAAGCCTGCCATTTCACATTACAAACATCAAATCCCTACAGAAAACCAGAGCGTTTTGATACAATTGCTGACCAATCAGAACTGTAGAGAAAGGTCAGGAATCTTGTAGAAAGAAAATTTTTTTTAATGAACGATTAGAAATAGGTCTAAAAAGAGGGCTCTTCCTGTGCTTTTCATTCCCTTTTACATCCTCTTTTAATTTTATACGAAACCATGGTTAGAGAAACAAAGTTTTACGATGTTTTGGGCGTCAGCCCTGATGCTTCTGAAAGCGAGCTCAAGAAGAGCTACAGAAAACTAGCTTTAAAGTATCATCCTGATAAGGTACATAACATTGATTTACTGCCAAAATATCTTCGCATAGTATACTAACAGTGTAACATGTAGAATCCTGAAGCTGGTGACAAGTTTAAGGAAATCTCTCATGCTTATGAAATCCTCTCTGACCCTGAGAGACGTCAGATGTATGATCAGTATGGTGAAGAAGGTTTGAACGGTGGACCTGGTATGGGCGGCATGGATGCTGAAGATCTCTTCTCTCAACTCTTTGGTGGTGGTTTCGGTGGTGGACGTAGAGGCCCTTCAGGTCCTCGCCGTGGAAAGGATATGGTGCACGCTTTGAAGGTCAGCCTTGAAGATCTCTACAATGGTAAGACCAGCAAGCTTGCTCTTCAGAAACACATTCTCTGTGCCAAGTGTGAGGGTAAGGGTGGTAAAGAAGGCGCTGTCCAAAAGTGTAAGACATGTAATGGCCAAGGTGTTCGTCTTGTCACTCGTCAAATGGGCCCCATGGTGCAACAAATGCAAGTTCCTTGTGAGAGCTGTCAAGCTACCGGTGAGATTATTAACGAGAAGGATCGTTGTACCAGCTGTCGTGGTAAGAAGGTTGTTGGCGAAAAGAAAATTCTTGAAGTGCATATCGATAAGGGTATGCGTGATGGACAAAAGATTACATTCTCTGGTGAAGGCGATCAAGCACCCAACATTATTCCCGGTGATATTATCATTGTAATTGACGAGAAGCCTCATGCCCACTTTAAACGTCAAGGTGATGATTTGATCTTTGAAGCAAAGATTGATCTCTTGACCGCTCTTGCTGGCGGTAAATTCGCTATACCCCATCTTGACGATCGTGTCCTTATGGTCAACATCTTGCCCGGTGAGGCTATCAAGCCCAATGAGCTCAAGGTTATTCCCAATGAAGGTATGCCTGCTTACCGTACTCACACTCGTGGACATCTCTTTGTCAAGTTCACCATTGATTTCCCCGCTCCAAACTGGACCACACCTGAAAACATTGCTCAACTTGAAAATATCTTACCTGCTCGCCCTGAGATCCCTTCATTCGGTGACAAGCACGTTGAGGATGTTGTTATGGCAGATGCTGATGCTTATCAAAGAAGCTCTAGACAAGGTAGCAATGCTGCTCATATGCATGATGGTTATGAGGATGAGGATGATCATCATGGTGCTGGACCCGGTGTTCAATGTGCTCAACAATAAGGAAATCCGAAATGCAAAATACATGAAGAATCTTTTTAATTTTCATATCATTTAGACCGTTTTCTTCACTTGATTTCTCTATTTCCTTATCCCATGTTGTTTTTATGTTGTAAATTTTTTCTCTATTTTAACCACTTATTTCTGTCATTTTGCTTGAATCTTTCTTATATATACTCATATTCTCCTTCATTCTCTTTTCAAATAAAAAAAGTCCAAAATTTTCTGGAATCAGTAATCATGCAAATGCTCAACAATTGAATTATGAGTGTAAATGTGATGAGAATTTGTTCAATAAATTAAGTTTATAGTCTAAGTCTTGTAAATAATTTAAGAGGAAGCCTTGACAGCAGCTTGGGCACCAGCAAAGGAATCCATAATGTGAGCATAAGAAGGCAAACGCTTAGCAAACAAGGCAGCCATACCGTTGATATCCTTGCGCCAATCGCGACCCAATTCACAAGCAACACCGAACCAGTTCATGAGTTGAATACCGCCTTGTTGCATTCTCAACCAAGAAGCATCGCGGACAGCCTCGCTGAAGGTACCGGAAGCATCGGTAACAACAAAGACCTCATAACCAGCCTTCTTTGCAGAAAGAGCAACAAAAGTAACACAAACATCAGTGACAATACCAGAGATAATCAATTGCTTCTTGCCAGTCTTCTTGACAGCCTATATAACAAGTACAAAGTGTGGTGAGTTGAATGTGTTGGTATAGGCATTGATCTCATAAACTTACAGAACGGAATTCAGCGGAATCCCAAGCATTGATTTGACCAGGTCTAGCAACGTAGCTAGAATTGGGGAACAAAGCCTTGAGTTCAGGGAGCAAGACACCGTTGGGGCCATCTTCACGAGAGGTAGTGAGGACGACAGGAGACTTGAAATACTTGGCAGACTCGGCCAAACCCATCACGTTGTTCAAGTAGGTATCAGGATTGTAATCTTGAACCAAATTCAAGAGACCAGTTTGATGATCAACAAACAAAAAGGCAGCATCCTTGACGTTGAGACGGTTGTAGTAGTCAGCAGAGACGGAGGAGATCATGGCAGCAGCGCCAATAAAAGCAGCAGTAAGAGAGAAACGCATTGTTAAAAGTGTTCTTCGTCTAGAAGAGATGTGATGATAAAATAAAAGCAACTTGTCAATTTCATTCTGTATTTATACTCCTGCCATGCCTCAAACCTTTCAATGTTTGTGTCATTTTTCGGTGACCTTATTAGAGAAAGGATCTGTAGCAGTGCCTGGGTAGCAACTGTGCACATGGTTATACAATCTGATCTACTACATAACCAACGCCTCTCGTTTCAAGTGTGTAATGCTCAATCTTCATTGAATCTTACACTTCCAATGCAAGAGCGTATGAGAAAACATCAATTGGGTTGGATGGCATCTGTGCACGGCATCTTGGTGCCATACGCATTATAACGACATGCTGCTATGTACTCGAACAGATTACAACATGCCCGCCATGACAAATCCTGGTACTTTGCTTCTTTATGGATTAGTGAGACTTACATATGCTTCTGCCTTTTACAGCGCTTCAGAAAATCGAGATGTGTAACCTAATTATTTATCATTGCTTACTTATGCTTACTGTTATATGAACGCTCATTCAAATTCACGACGCCTCAATTGTGTAGACGGTGCAGTATTGAAGCTTTATCAGCGGTGCTAATCCCAGTATTCTCATTAGAACGTTTGTTTAATGACTAATGATTTGAGGCTTCTTTTTGACATCATACTTGGGCCATTCAAATTCGCAATACAGATATCCACCACACCATAAGTTTGCCCCTGAATCTATTGCAGATCTTAATGAGGTCAGGAATGCTATTGATTAGGGCATTGTATTATTTTGTGTGTATATCAATTACTAGCCGATCTATCTCGCTACGCTCGATGTCGGCGTCGCCCTAGGGGCTCTCGCCAAAGACATTTTAAATCAGATATAATAAAATTTTGTATATCAAATAGATTCTAAACAATCAATTATTAGTAAAAGAAAGGCTACATTAGAGCCACAAGGAGGAGAGAAAGTATCTTTCTCAGCTCCCTTTTTGCTCACACTGATATCAAACGAAGCTTATTATTGAGATGATGTGAAAGAAAATTCAGCATTTGTATACCACAATCTCCATTTTCCGATCATACCATTTGCTGCTGCTGATGCACTTAATAAGATAGCGACATCATAAAGCTGGTCATAAGTAAATATAGGGCTTGTGTAAGATCTAGAGCGACTTTTTTGAGATACTGCCGTTGCAAAAGACTCTTTCATGAGGAAAATCTTCCCAACAAAGTATTTGCGCTAAGCAATTGCCAATTCAATTCCATGATCACCATTTAGTCAGCATCGTAATCATCATTGTCGTCGTTAGAAAGGTATTTGAGCCAGCCAGCAGCAGTGCCGCCCGCAAAAATCGATTCAAACGCAGCTTATCTTTTCTGTTCAAGATTGGACTGATTTCGTAATTTTCGACTCCTTTAATGTATTTTATGATATTCGACTATATAAACTGTGATGATCACCTTACGCTTCTTAATACACTCTTGGAGTACTTTTCAAGGCGCTTCCAGTAGTACTAACTGTAATTAATACTTTGAATCAACATATTGAGCAATTTAGTAAAATTTGAAATGAGGTTTTTAGCGAAAATAGCCATATTTTGCATATGAAAGTCTCATAAAAGTGGTTTCAGAGATTGCTTTGGATCGAGAGAAACATTTTGATCCAATACATACCATAATAAAAGTCTTCATTTTCAAGGTGAAAAATGCGATTGTTTGATTTTCGATGAAAAGCATGACGTACCCCTCATGCTTTTTGGTCGATTTTTGGCCATGTTTTTTAAGTCCCCAAAAAGTTGAGCAAAGGTGTCAGGAAGTTACTATTACTCAAGTACAATTGTTTGGTGTCATTCCGGTGGATCATAAAGGTCTACATGTCAAGATACGAAGGCTTGAAAGCTGTCAAGTTTGGTTATGTATTGCTTTATAGAGCTTATTTACACGGCATGAATCACATTTTTGGTAGCTGAAATATTCTGGAAAGGTAGTTCCGTAGCCTGTGCAATTTTTAATTCGAATAGGAGGCATATTGATTTTGGTAAAGCTAATTCATGCAAATTTTGCTCAGCTGTCGCAATTCGTTCCTTATGGCAACCCATGCTCAAATATTTTACAGTTGTATACGTTATAATAGGGGTTTAGGATCTACAGTTTCTGAATTCATATTATTTAATCCAATCTTGAGTAAGTCTTAAACTATAAAACTAAAATGGTGAGCATATCTCTTGCCATTGATACAACTCGATAAAGCTCCAGCTAATTGCAAACCTTCATTAATTTAAGAAAGGTCTCGTGCCCTCACGTGTTGTTTACACTCCATGAATGTCAAATTACTTGCTATTTGCAGTTATCTGAGTAAAGGAGGCTATACCAAAACTCAAGGCAATTGCGCTTATTAGTGCTACCTACCACTCGTAGATGTCTTAATTAGCGACAAGTGTAGTAATTAAGAGTGTACTTGATCTGGATGGTGCCTTGAGATCAACAGATAAGCCCGCTAATAATGCATTGATAAGTGTAGCACATAATTAAATGGTGCTTATGCATGTAAATTATGATGGATCTAATATATAAGAACACCATTTCACACAATCTGATGCAAAATAGACCACTGTCAAAAATGCACTCTCCTTTTTTATTAGTAATCTCAATCGTATTACTCGCATTCCATCAAGCTTGCTTAGCTCTACCTACCACTAAAAAGGCCAATGACACTTCTTCTGCTGCTACCTCTTCAACATCTATCAAAAAGGGCAAGTATTTCGACCGTGTCGTCATTATCGTTATGGAAAATCAAGACTATGATGTGGCCTACAAGGACAAATTTTTGCAAGGATTGAACAAGGAATATGGAAACGGAATTATGTTGACAAACTACCTTGCTACAACACACCCCTCTCAGCCCAATTATGTGAGTACACATATGTCGCAAAAGGAAGCGTTTTATTGATCGCTCAACTCAGATTGCCATGATTAGCGGATCTACCAAAGGCACCAAAGAAGACGATGAGTCCAATATTGATCGAAAGAACATTGTAGATCTCTTGGAGGCTAAAGACATCACTTGGAAGACCTATCAAGAGGATTATCCTGGTAACTGTAACAAGAAGATGGATATCGAAAAATACGCTAGAAAGCATAATCCTTTCATGTCCTTCAAGAACATATCAGGCAACAAGAAAAGATGTGCAAACATTGTCAATTCTAAGCAGCTAGACAAGGATATTGCTAGCAATAGCGTGCCTCAATTTGTGTTCTATACGCCTAATGTGAGTTACAAGCAGAACAGTGAAGTGGTCAATACTGATACTGTTATTTTAGATCGACAATGATGCGCATGACACAAACATGAAATTCGGTTCGAATTGGCTCAAAAAGTTCCTCTCTACACGTATCAAACAAAAGTCCTTCAATCAGAATACCATGTTTGTAGTGACCTTCGATGAAGATGATGGTGCTTCGGACAACAACAAGGTGCTCACGGTTCTTTTTGGTCCTGATTTCCATCCTAAATCAAAATCAAATAAGGACAAGACAAAATACACTCACTATTCATTGTTAAAGACAATCGAGGACAATGTAAACGTATATGATGTGTATTTAGACGTCAAAGCTAACTGATCTGATTATAGTGGGGACTGGGCGATCTTGGCCAAAACGATAAAAAGGCAAATGTCATCCAGCTGTAACTTCTCTAAAAAGGACTGTGTCTGGTACACATGCTCCAAAAGGTCTTGAATCGAATAAAGCAATATATAGATCATATCTACTTTGATGGTATTCCTTTAATTTTCATATTATGTTACAAGTGAAAGGGAATGCTATGCTCTACACAGCACCTGCTGCCAAACCAAGCACATCTCTGCGTTGGTCTTGCCAACCGATAGCTTCTGCACTACATCCGCGAGGCCATCGAGCACTTGAGCCATACAAATACTCGATTTCCCTCATAAAATCCTCAAAATAATTCCAGTTGGTAGCTGCTCTTTGCGATTTTTCGAATCCTCCTCCAGGCCAGACTAACGCTGAGTGATCCTTGTGGATCATGAAAACCTCTCGTAGTACCATGAATCGATACTTTTCAGCATTCAAGTGCAATGTATGCGATTGCTTATCTCCACCTTGATTCTTGAAACGAGCGTCGTATAAAGGTGCTGAACGATGTAGAACATAGTAAGGCTCCCATTGTGATTCAAAGCATACTTCATAGGCCAATGGATTGCCATGCAAGAAGGGTCTATCCATGGCAACTTCTGCCGCTAGTGTAGGTCCATGACCAGCTCCAGGATCAGTGATATAAGCAATATTGCGTCCAACAAGCTGCCGTAATTCATTGTACGTTTGTGGCATCGGTAGGTCGCTAAAGTCTTCACGGATAGCAAAGCAAGGAACTACCCAGGCTGTTTCTGGCATTTTTCCAGCTTGATACATGATGAAGGGAAGAAGACGAGATCGCAAAAAGCTGTATACATTGCTGGAAGGCGTGAAGTCAGCATCAATCACAAAGATGTAGTCTGTAGATGATTCGGTGATGGCAATGTTTCTGAGATGGTTGATAGGGTATGCCAAATGCGAGTTGTCTAGATAACTGGGTTTGACCAGTGTGATTGTAACTCGAGAATAAGTCTGCAGGTTGTCTTCGTTTTCAAAGTAGCTGATGAGATCGTCAATGTCTGTTGACTGTGTCAAGTATCTATAGGCATTTGTTAATCTCTCAATTCAGGCAGGTGCTAATGTACATACATGGCTACTGAAATGGGTCCTGTCCATGCCTCGATAGCTTTTTTGAATGTATCCAATCTGTTGACTGAAAACTGACTGATCATGGATACGTCTACATTGGGAGAATGTTCCTCCTTCATTGCACGTTGAACCAGCACAATTTCTTCGCTCTGACTATATCTGTCTATATACTATGCGTGTTAGCAACGCGCTTATCATGAATTCAATATGCATGTACCATTCATCAACTTCTTCATTTGTTGCGCAACAATCAGTATATCAGCTCGCAGATCCATCTCGACAAAGTTGCGACACTTGACACCGTATCCTGACTCTGTGCACTGTGTCTGTCCTTCTGGTATTGTCAGCCATTCTCCATCATCCACTCGTCCTTCCACCTTGACCTTGAGTCGGCACCCTTCGCTCAACTGGATAGTGGACAAATCACGGAACACGCCAGCATTTGATAGATCAGACCAGGCGTATTTTTGATTTGGTTTCCAAGTCGAGCATCGGTTACTAGGATTGCAAAGCGTCGCTGTGCATGTACTTTCATGCCTTTCGTACAGTGGTTGGTTCTTGAGTACTATCTTGTTGTTTTTTCGATTGCCGGAGCCAGGATACAATAAGAATACGAAAAAGAAAATGGCTATCAGCGTGAATATCCCCTTAGTAGGGGACAGAAGTCGTTTCGGCCATACGTTATATGGTGCACTGGAAGATCTGGAGGGCTTATAATGGCGTCTTGCGTTACTGAAGTAACGCTTCTTTTTATCATCGTCATCGTCTGCTCTTCCAAAGCTCCTCCCGCCAAGTAGTGAATCCATTGGGATGAATGCAAAAGGAAAGAAGTGGATTAAAGCAAAACTCAAATGCACCCGAGTGCACGTTAATCTAGTGACTACTGCAGGCTTAAAAGGACAACCTTTGGCATCAAATTTACGAGTGTTAAAAAGACGAAAATTTTGGTTTATTGTACATAGAAAAGAAAAAGGAGAAAATGGTCATATATTATGGTAGAGAGTGTAGTTTGGGCGTGCTTTTTTTGTTTGTATTATTGCATCAATCTAGTTGTTTTGTTCATTTAGTTCTTTCCAGCGTTTTCAGGTCTAAGTTGACGAACAGTCTTGCCAGTTCTCCAGATTTCAGATTCACGGATCTCTCTGAGCTCTTCCTCGAGCTTTTCACGGTAATCAGGTTGGGAGTTACGGTCAAGAGAACGGGCAGTCTCGGAACCATCCTTGACGGATCTGTAGAGGTCCTCAAAGACAGGCTTGGAGGCATCATGGAAAGGCTTCCACCAATCAAGAGCACCACGCATGGCAGTAGTAGAACAGTTAGAGTACATCCAATCCATACCACGCTCGCCGATCAAAGGATAGAGAGATTGAGTAGCTTCTTCAACAGTCTCGTTGAAGGCTTCAGAGGGAGAGTGACCATTGGCTCTCAAGACTTCGTACTGAGCTTGGAACAAACCTTGAATAGCACCCATCAATACACCACGCTCACCGAATAAATCAGAGTAAACTTCCTTCTCAAAAGTGGTTTCGTACATGTAGCCGGAACCAATTCCGATACCCAAAGCAATAGTGCGCTCCTTGGCATGACCACTAGCATCCTTGTAGACAGCGAAAGAAGAGTTGATACCACGGCCCTCTTGGAAGAGGCGACGTACAGTGAAACCAGAACCCTTGGGAGCAACGAGGATAACATCGACACCTTCAGGAGCCTCAATGTTGGTTTGGTCCTTGTAGACAATGGAGAAACCATGAGAGAAGTAGAGAGTCTTGCCAGGAGTCAAGAGAGGCTTCATTTGAGGCCAGATCTCCTTTTGGAAAGCATCGGACAAGAGGTTCATGACGACAGTACCCTTCTCAACAGCATCCAAGACAGGGAACAAGTTCTTTCCAGGAACCCAACCTTCTTCGATGGCTTGTTGATAGGTCTTACCTTCACGTTGACCAATGATGACATTGACACCGTTATCGCGCAAGTTCAAAGCTTGACCACGACCTTGAGGACCGTAACCGAGAACAGCAATGGTGTCGTTCTTGAAGGTTTCGAGCAACTTTTCCTTGGGGACATCAGAACGTTCGTAGACAGTTTCCTTGGATCCTCCGAAATCAAGAGTTTTCATGCCACGGACTTGGGTAGTGATCTATGAATTGACGGTTAGCGTCGGTGGCATTGCCCATACCATAAAGAACCAAAAAAACTTACAGTAGTAGACTTGACAGCAGCGCGCTTGACATTGTTGGCCAGCATAGACATAGGTCTGATGGCAACAGCAGGGCGGGAGAGGGTAGTACGAGCAGCTGAGCGGATAGCAGTGGCAAAAGCACGAGAAGCCATTTTATGAATAATAATTAATATATATGAGCAAGAGAAGAAGAAGGGAAATGAAAGACATGTTCAACTTGCTTTTATATCAAAGTAAAAGATCCATGTTCGGAGTGCTCATGCTCCATAGAAATGTAAGCATCGCCCAATCAACGGGTGAAGATAAGAAATCTTTGATCAATGCATTTTAGCATATTGCTTCTCTGATTGGTGTGAGTCATTACTTGTAAATTGATTTGGCTACCAATTGATGGTATCTCTCAACTTTTATAGCAGTGATGTATTTTTGCTCTAGCGTTCTATGAAGATACAAGATATATAGAATACTTTTCATTGGACACGCTTGCTATTCACGAAATGTATACATGACATGTACCTACTTATCCAATGTTATATATCTCGCTAGCAGTAGTTTGATCGACCCTCTTTCAATTTTTAGCTTTTTAGATTTGTCACATGAGCTCAATCAACCTTTTCATTTTTCCCAAAAGGGAATATCAGCATCAGTACCAACTCTTAATAGTTCCTTTATCACAAACAAATCTATTCGTTCATTTCAGTGCTAGAAAGCTGGCAGTTGACGCATTTTACTGACACTGCAATAGCTTGCCCATCAAATACTGCTGAATTGTGGTTGTTGCTTATCATTTGGCTAGCCTTCTGATATCAACCTTGCTTATAGATCAAGAACTATATATGTAAATCCCATGCAATGACGAATATGGTGACATTTCACATCTGAACGAGCAATTTGAATGAGCACTTTACAAAAAACTAAGCCTTTAAATATAAATATGCACGCCAAAAGCAAGAGTAAAGTGCCAGCTTAAGCTTTGGTGCTTCTCAAACCGCAAACCCCTTCCTATTTGCTTCAAAAACATCGATTGCCCTCATAAGAAAAACATCTTGGCCAGCAAGCCGCTGCTACCAAACCCAATTAAAGTCTCGCTTTGCCTCTGCTCCAGATTGGACAGTTTTTGCTCAGAATTGACTCAATTAATCTATTTTAATGGATTCGACTATCTAAACTGTTATGATCGCCCTATGTTTTCTAACGTATTTCTAGAGTACTTTTTCAAGCGTATCCAATGATACTATCTATAACACATAATTTGACTAAACTTATTGAGCAATTTATAAAAATATAAAATAAGGTTTTTTGTCAAAATGTCGAGATTTTACATATGAAGGTCTCTCAAGAGCAATCTCAAGGGTTGCCCTGGATCAAGAGAAACATTTTGATTTAATACATGCTATAGTGAAAGTCTTTATTTTTGGTGTCAAAAATGCGATCGAATGATTTTTGATGTTTTTCCATGAGGTTATCCCTCATGGTTTGTAGTCGATGATTTTGGTCGATAATTTTTCGTTCCAAAAAAAAAGTTGAGTAAAGGCGTCAATAAGCAAACCCTAACCGAGAGCAACTATTTGGTGCTATTCTGACAATCTAAAACGGCTTCTAACGCGAGAAATCGTGGCTCAAATCATCCAATTTACGCTGTCTTTTGCATACTATGGGGCAATAAAAGCTAATGCAAGTATGCTATCTGCTCTTATATACGTTATTTCCATGGATACAGGTGCGGAGCATTGTACAAGAGTCAAGTCTGCAGTTACAGAAGGCTTTTACATGATGGTAGTTAGCTGGGAAGCCTACTTCAGTATGGCAAAAAATGAAGCCTATAGTATTTTGATGAACCGAATTAAAGTAGAGAACCATCTGAAGCGCAAAGGCAGTCGTATATATTGATTGCATGATAGCGATCGAGCTTGTCATTGTTTCGAATTGATCAGAATCGCAATGCCAAATATTGAGCACACAAATGAATCAACATGCCCCTTCATCACTACAATCAGCAGATGAGCAGGTATCTGCTTAGCAATAATCAACATCATTCGATGTTTTCAGAGTTAAGATGCCATTAAAGGCATATTTGTAGCTATTTATGAGACGTACAACATTTCTAAATATATGTATTTGACGCGGCACAAGGAGAATTGTAAACAGGTTTATGCATTTTATTGACATGTTAAACGATCGTAGAGGGGGGAATATATAGAATTGAAATTGAGAGAGTATAGACAGAAAGAGGTTGCATTTAGGCAGATTTAGCAAGAGAACACTTTGAGAGAGCAAGATGGGACATGCGCTTCTTTTCGGTAGCCTTCAAAGCATCTTCATAAGGAACCCAAACACGTTGGCGATCAGCATTGGGCCAGGTCTCGAGCAAGGTAGGGGCATGAACCTCGTACATCCAATGGTGAGCAATGACCTTACCCTTCTTATTAGATTCAGAGTAAGAGCCAACACGGCTGGTCAAGAAAGTGGCAGCAACGCCAGCCTTTTCATTCAAGAGACGAAGTGCAGCCTTCTCGGGGTGTTCCTCAGCAGGTACAGTCTTGCAATCATCACGAGGGAGGACATAAGTACCTTCATTTTTACGACTACTGAGCATGAGTACCTTGCGAGTAGCAGGGTCAACTACAATCACTCCAACAGCCTATTCAAACGATGATTAAAATTCTGAATTCTATAAGACCTATTTATATCTTTACCTGGCGAATTGGCTTGGGCTCCTTCTCAGAAGCGGCAGCATCCTTCTTCTTCTTCTTGTCCTTAGCTTTCTTGTCCTTGGACTTCTTATCTTTGGATTTCTTGCCTTTGGACTTTTTGTCTTTCTTTTCTGTCTTGGGAAGATCTTCGTCGGCAATCACAGGAGCTCCAGGAAGATTGGCGGTGCTATTGCATCCTGCAGCGGCAGAGGGTTGAAAGTCGGAGGAAACACTAGGTAAAGTTGCCGTGGCCATGGTGAAATATAATAAAATTCTGATTGAGATGAAGAAAGGGTAAGGTGTGGATTGGTTGAATGTGGGCATTTATATATGAAATTTACCTGTAACCGCGGGTCAGGCGGGCGTTTGATCCAACAGACGATATAATTATAGAATTATGGTAAAGCTGTCAATTATAAGCTTGTGAGACGCTTCAGCAGGGTAAATTCTCGGTATGCTCTTAACTTTATTTGATTAAAGTGAGAAAAAGGAAATCAAGCGCAAGGTTCAGTATTTAATATATTAGGTTTTGCAATTCTAATGTTGACAATTAGCTATGGAAAACGTTTTCCACAGATATACAAGTCAATTCTTGTAATTAACATGCTTTAAGGTTCTTTCCTTGATGATTTCATTTCCTCGGCTTTCATTTGATTTTATATCGCAATTTCGCTCTGGATCTAGATTCAGTCCGAAGAAAAGATTTAAGCGCTACTACAAAACATCTATATGAAAATTACTCCACTGAAACATTCTGTTCAGTAGCGTAATATCTAATGAGTGAATTTAGGTTACCCGATCTCAGTTGGGATCAAGTCCTCAAATATCCATTGACAAAGTAGTAGTGGTGCGCTATGTTGATAACCAATTCTTTATTCAGATATGTGAGAAATACACAATGCTCGTGGCCAAGTCTAAAATAGAACGTTCTCATTCAGTTTTGGCAACCTTCTCCAAGAATTTCGAGGACGATGCGGCCTGGGACATGTTCATGTATTTGTTCATGAAGAAGTAACCGAATCCAAGGGTGAAGAGACCAGCCCAAAACCAGGGATTACTGATAATTGGTTTGAGTAAGTAATGTGCACATCTCAATTTGAGCGATTTCCAAGATGACTTACTAGAATGGCGAGTTGACTTCAAGCATCTCAACTTCATAAATGATAGCAGTGTTTCCTAAATTTAAAGATATGGTTACATACACCTCAGGTGTGACCAACAGCTGCTTTTCGTACCTGGGACTAAATTGGGAAGACCCATCTGGCCATATGCTGCCAGCATAATTTAGAATCAATCAATAATATCAGATATAGAATGTAATTGCTTACCAAGATCAGCAGGGATCAATAAACGACGAATCTCACCATTGCACATGCCGTGGATGCCTTGCTCCAAACCTTATCACACACATATATATAACCATTTAGCATCTTACACCACGGTGCTCAAGCAATACATCAATTTACCTTTCATCAATTTATCTCTGCCTAGATGAGTATATGTAACCATATCAAATAACCATAACCACACGCCTTGCTGTTACAACTTACCAAGCTTATAGGAGTGAGGCTTTTCGCTAAGATATGTACTCTCATAGAATTCTTCTGATCCCCACACTCGAGCTCTGTAATGCAATTTGACTTTGGAGTTGCCTGATACCTTCTGCTTACAGTTGGTCGATGATCTGACGATGCCTTCATTTACTCGTAATATGAGTCTCTGTTTCAGTTTTATTGTGTTTTACGGACGTTTTACCTCCTAATAGCTTTGTAGGTTGCTCGAGTTCTGACTCTGTATTTGCTACCACCACGCATATCAGTGCGAATAGCGAAATCAGCTTGTATACAATGGAGGTTTTCATTTTGTAACTAAGATGGGAAGAAGAGCAAGGAAAAAGAAAGAGATGAGAAGTGCACTTTATCATGATGCTTAATTATTGTAGTTTCTATCGGTTCTCAAATGGTTGCAAATCTGGCAATAATGTCCTTTTCAAGTCAATGAGATACAAATTAGGCATCCAAGAATCTTGGTGTGCATGTGTCACAAATGAAAGAGATCCAGTGAATATAGGCTTTACGGCAGATAACCAGATAACCACTTGACTACAAGCTAACGTACAGACCAGCTATTGGTACTTGGTTTTGCCAGTGTCACCTTGTATCTATTAACCCATTGGCATTGGGCTTCGCTGAATTGGTTTGATACTGGTGGAATCATGGTGCACTTTCCCTCTTACACGTCGACTCTTTGGTTGAAGCGTCTTTTTTTTTTTTTTTTTTTTTTTTTTTTTTTTTTTCGCAGATGTAGATCTGATGTTGCTGATAAACCTTTACAAAGCAGCTAAATACCAACGCAATTCCTGCTAGGATTATATAGAGTGATCGTGCTACACAATTTAGGTATCACCAAAGATCGCATAAACGAGGTTCTGAAAGATACCTTTAGTAGAAGTGCCATACGGTAATGCCAGTTTTAAGGGTGTGCATGATGCTTTACTCCATCAATTTATGGCATGCTACATTGAAACTGAACAGCCAATAGATTTGAGACAAACATTGGATTTATCTCGCTTTGCGAGAACATGTATAGAGTTTTCTGTGTCTAACGGACCACAGCTCTTTTGGGTAAGAAACAGAACATCTGTAACAGGCAGAATTCGCTCCATGTATCTTGAATAATTCTAGTCGACACTTGTCCTATTCTTCAATGACAAATGTGCCCTGAACCCACCGTACTTGAATCACTTGTTGTATGACAAAGTTTTGAAGAGTTCCGTTTGAGTCATAAAAGGTTCCGATGTGCTAATCAATCTAAGCATTTTTATTACAAACGAACAGAGAAGACATCATGGCTACCATGTCCAATAAATAGCTCTCCTTGTTGGAAATAAATAATATATGTTCAGGGGAGGGGTATATTCCACTTTCAAGATGGAACAACAATGAATTCTCTATAGTTTATTCATTGCCAATTCCAGGGAGTGTTATGATGGTAGGCTGTTGTTGGTACTCCGTGTGTCGCTTGAGCCCCATACTGACAGACAAAATCTACAAGGCAATGTCAATGTCGCAAGTTCTCGAAACAACAGTGTCTATTTTACCTCGTCCAGCAATTGTCGAAGATGCATATTATCCTCTTCGATTTGTTTCAATCGCTCCTCGTTTGTCTGATTCAAATGACGAGTCTCCTCTAATATTTCAGTCAAACTCTTGTTCTGCGTCTCTAAGTTTTCCAAAGCATCATCCACATAATTTCTACGATTTTTGGCAGTTGCTCGAGATCTATGTAATGTATGTTCAACCTTAAGTCTGCCAGCTGCTTGAGACCCATGATTGCCTACCTCCAACTCTCTGCTAATATGACAGAAGCAGCTACAGCAAACACAAATGCTTCACTGAGAAAGTTTGCGCCGCTCTCAATAGCTCTATCACTCATTCAGTATCTAAAATGTGGTGAAATCAAATTGCAAGTGCTCACCTGGCATCATTTAATGGTCTAATTTTCTCGGTTTTGTAGCCTAAAAACTTCATCTTCAAGGTCATCTCCAGAGTATGAGAGCCCTAGATGACCAATTAGCAGTAAATTCAACGATGATATTATTTGCGTATAGCATACCTGAGCCACGCTGATACAAAATGCTTTGAATTTAGGATGTGATTTAGCTTGTGTCTTGATAGAATTTGCTACGGGTTTCGCCAATGTTCTATCAAGGCTCAATAAGTTCAAGCGGGACATTTGAATGATGCAATGTGGACATACTTGACAAGCAAAGAACCAATTTTGATTGTACTCATTTGAAACGTGTGTATGTGGAAGTAAAAAATAAGTGGAAAGAAATTGAGCCAAAGACAAGGGTTCCTTTTTAGTTGGCTGACTTGTCGCTTGAACGTAGAAGGGATGTGCCACCTACTGCCCGAGAGGGAATGTTACTGAGCTGCGACTGCTTTCAAACGTTGACTCATTCGTCAATTACTATAAAGCTAACATCTATACTGTCTCTCATTGCACAATCTCTCTCTTTCTCTCTTCAACTTTTTCTTTGCTTTTTGGTACTCGAGCATGTGTGGAATTTCGGCTTTAATATTGGCTGATCAAAGTGCTTCGGCCTGCCCAGATCTCTTTGAGAGTTTGGGTCTATTGCAGCATCGAGGACAAGTAAATGATTCTCCGTAAATCCCACATTTTGCATGATTATTAACCCTCGTGTATCAAGGATGCAGCTGGTATTGTAACATCTGGCCCCAAAGGTCGTCTGTATCAATGTAAAGGCAACGGCATGGTGAATGATGTTTTTGAACAATCCAAACTGACAGGTCTCGTTGGTAGCTTGGGCATTGGCCATGGTAATGATTCCTGATTCATGTGAAGGGAGCAAATCTAACAATTCATTTGTACAACCGCTCGTTTTAGTCAGATATCCCACGGCTGGATCATCATCTACATCTGAAGCCCAACCCTTCTATGTAAACTCTCCGTACGGCATTACGTTTGCTCACGTAGGTTCATTTCAAAGGTCATCACCAGCTTCAATTGACTGAAAACGTCTGCATTAGAATGGAAATCTGACAAATGCCGAAGAATTAAGGGTCTATCTGGACAAGATTGCTCATCGTCACATCAACACAGATTCTGACTCGGAGCTCCTCTTGAATATTTTGGCTAACAATCTTCAAAAGACCGGGAAATTCAGGTATTGATCACAAGAATCTATAGATGTGATTGTAACATCTCGAATCTGACTGGCGATTTCTAACTGATATTACTCATACAGAGTGAACGAGGAAGATATTTTTACTGCAATCAAGGATCTGCATCAACAATGCAGAGGTGGGTATGCCTGTGTGGCCATGATTGCTGGCTATGGCATTATCGGCATCAGAGATCCTCACGGCATTCGTCCCTTGATCATGGGCCGTCGCAAGAATCCTGCGGGATATGACTACATGTTCTCATCTGAAAGTGTTGTACTAGAATCTCTTGGTTTTACTGATTTTGAAGATGTGAAGCCTGGTGAAGCTGTCATCATCACTCAAGGTGGCAACGTCTCTCGTCGCCAACTAGTCAATGAGAAGGAAATCACTCCTTGCATCTTTGAGTATGTCTATTTCGCTCGCCAAGATAGTATTATGGATGGTATCTCTGTCTATAAGGCTCGTTTGAGTATGGGTGAAGCTCTTGCTGAGAAGGTCAAGAGGTCATTTGGCGATGTTATGAATATTGATGTCGTTATTCCCGTAAAATGGCAGTCTTGTTTACCATGTTTGCTTGAATTACTAATGTAACATGTGTAGGTCCCTGATACCAGCCGTGTCGCTGCACTCCAGCTATCTCGTAAACTAAATATTGTTTACCGCGAAGGCTTCAACAAGAACAGATATGTAGGACGTACATTCATTATGCCCGGCCAACAAACAAGGTAAACTAAACCCTGACTTGTATGACTATTACTAATGCCTCGCTCTCCAGACGTAAGAACGTTCGTCGCAAATTGAACGCTATGGCTTTAGAATTCCATGGCAAAAACGTATTACTGGTTGATGGTACACTACTAAAACCAAATCTATCTGAATTACGTTAATTAAGCTTCACCCTAGATTCTATTGTCAGAGGTACCACTTCGAAAGAAATCATCCAGATGGCTCGCGACGCGGGAGCAAAAAAGGTGTACTTTGCATCATGCGCTCCTCCTATCAGATATCCTAATGTTTATGGTATTGATATGCCTACACGCCAAGAACTCGTCGCCCATGGAAGAGATGATGAACAAGTTGCTGAAGAGATCAATGCTGATAAAGTCATCTATCAAGATTTGGAAGATTTAGTAGAATCTGTTCGTCGCTTTAATCCTGCTATTGAAAAGTTTGACACCTCTGTATTTGATAATTGCTACGTTACAGGTGATGTAGATGAAAGATACTTGGCTCATTTAGAAGGTGAGCGCAGTGAGGAGAGTAAAGGTCGCTTGAGCATAGACAGTGATTGTGTTGGATTGTACAATAGCTATCATCAAAGCAAATAATAAGTGTATAGAATATATGATGATCAAATAAAGATTGTTATCCCACTTATATTATACGAGTGTTTACGCTTCGGATGGTTCTCTATCTTCGCTTCGTTTCGGTGAGAATCAACCTGCACAGCGACAGCTCGAGCTACCGGTTGCCCTTGCGTATCTTATCATAATACTACTACGTTCAAGCTGACCCTCTACTTGCATATGAAAACCCTTCATATTACGTGTGGATCTGATTCTTATGTGATGCTTTACATCCATATACACCTAGCTACTTCATATACGGGCAAGTAGAATACAGGTATTTCCATTTCCTAGTCCTCAGTGCCCCTAAAACAACAAAATATGAGTGTATTTGAGCTGCTTTTTCTCGCGTTCAAAGCCGTTTTAGATTGTCAGAATAGCACCAAATAGTTGCTCTCGGTTAGGGTTTGCTTATTGACGCCTTTGCTCAACTTTTTTTTGGAACGAAAAATTATCGACCAAAATCATCGACTACAAACCATGAGGGATAACCTCATGGAAAAACATCAAAAATCATTCGATCGCATTTTTGACACCAAAAATAAAGACTTTCACTATAGCATGTATTAAATCAAAATGTTTCTCTTGATCCAGGGCAACCCCTGAGATTGCTCTTGAGAGACCTTCATATGTAAAATCTCGACATTTTGACAAAAAACCTTATTTTATATTTTTATAAATTGCTCAATAAGTTTAGTCAAATTATGTGTTATAGATAGTATCATTGGATACGCCTGAAAAAGTACTCTAGAAATACGTTAGAAAGCATAGGGCGATCATAACAGTTTAGATAGTCGAATCCATTAAAATAGATTAATTGAGTCAATTCTGAACAAAATCTGTCCAATCTGGAGCAGAGGCAAAGCGAGACTTTAATTGGGTTTGGTAGCAGCGGCTTGCTGGCCAAGATGTTTTTCTTATGAGGGCAATCGATGTTTTTGAAGCAAATAGGAAGGGGTTTGCGGTTTGAAATATACTGCAAATTCTTATCTTACAGATACAAAGCAGCACTTTTTGATTATATACTTTTGAAAGCCTGGCGCAGAATCAAGTGAGCAGAATTGAAAGCGCACATGGATATAATAAGTGCCTGGATCGAAAATCTATACATCGAATCTTTCTAAATGCACATTTAGCCTTTAGGCTTGAGCTATTTGGGTATCAACACACTATTTTTACGTTGATTTTGATATGATACAATTACAATAAAGACAGCGATATTGCTACAGCCCTGTAATTTAGTCAATATAGTTGATTGGAAAAGAGCGTCTGTCAAACTTCATGTCGTAAAAGAGCAGCTATCGAGCATCTAGTTTTAAACCTTGTACAACAATCGGTATATGGGCAAAATAAATAGCCATTCAGAACTCTATGCAGCAAAGAACGCCCATTAAATGAACCTGTTGCTAGATACGTTTCTGAATGAGCTTTATGCTGAGAGTATCTTATAAATGCAGCAGGAATATCTCCTTTGGGGAAACACAAACGCATTGCCTGTTTATGTTTCTGAACTTGATGGCTGCGGCCCAAAGCTTGACAAATCGAGTTTTCAGAAATCCAGAAATAGAAGGTTGCGACACATTTAAATATTGGAATGCTACTATACAAAATCAGCATACATGCAGCATTTAACCTTGCATCTGTACAAATGTGGCACTTTCATTCCAAAAACTTGACTGTCAGCTGCAAGGTATGTAGAAAGAGAAAGCTACCTTGCATTTGCATCCAACGACCAACTAACCAACCGAGGCAAATGTGAGCGACCCGACTTGAACTTTAAACTTGGTATTAAGTTTCTCTTGTACTCTTACTGATCTCTTAATGGTCTTACCCTATGTAAACAAACGAAAAAGCCTCTTTGCTGTATACAACAGAAGAAAAAACGTAAAATGTCATCAGCTACAAATACTTATCACACATATAAAATAATAGGCCATGTGGTAGAAAAAAAAGACAAAGTCTAAATGTGTGTAAGCCGAGTTTTCCTGATGTTACAATTTTGTTGTTAGCTGAACACAACCAGCAGCTGTGTGATATCTTCCAAAGTGTAACTGTACGTGTAAAAAAGATGAGGGTAAGGGCTCTTGATCATGTGAATAAAGCAGGCATTTCTATCGTTATTCTTGTTCTTTCTGTACCCACATTTAGAATGAACTGATTATTCTTGACGATTTCATCGTCTTATAATTTTAACAATATAATATGTTCATTTCATTTTATTGCGCATAAATAGAGCCTCAAGACCAATTAAGCATTTTTGTGAAACAATCAACAAAGAAGCATCTGAATGTATTCGATTTGTTTACCATAACCAAAGGATTTGCCTTGCCTGTATCAAGTATGTCATTATGTAGAGCCCAACAAAAACAAACAGCAAGGAGACAACAATTACTAGAGCTCGAGACGCCTGCAGAATACTAACTTTACACAGGACATGGCATTGCATGGATATGCCTTTCTTATTTACACAAAATACAACACACATAGCATGTATCTTTGAGCTGGTAGCAGTTTTAATGTTAATTTTGATGCTGCAGCAAATACGATACACAAAGAGAGACAAACATCACATAATTAAGCCCTTTGAAGGTAACATAGGTTGCCTTAAATATATCTCTACGGTGAAGGAGCAAGACGATGGTAACTCAAAGCATTCAATAATGGCAGTTTCTCTACGGCCAGACTCTAAATAATGGAAATTTTCTCCTTCAAAGTCGTACACATTTCATCCATATCAACCGTTTCTCCTTGTTACTTGGAGCATGTTTGATGGCCAGGTTCTGAAGAGAGCCTAGGCTTTACATTCAGCCATGTTGAATCTGCCCTGAGTAGATCAAAGATGTTTGCAGTGAATGCCATGCAAAAACTCAATGATACGATTTATACAACACATGTAAATGGTACAGCTTCTTTTAAATTAAAATCATCCATCTTTTGAAGGCTACGTATGCATCGAAAAGTAAATAGATGCAACAAGTGATACAAGGGAAGCACGAAATTAAGGTTGCAAAAGGCCAAATAAACTTGTACACTTATACGCCCTCATAGGCATCTCATCACCAGTAACAAGATCGAACTACACACAAGTGCCGTTGCACCATTCAAACCATGAATTTAGTCTTTTAATTACCAACCTTTTCTCGTTTTCCTTTCTTTTTCTCTTCTATACTTTTTTCTTTTCTTTCATTGCGAACAGAAAAAATAAGCTTTTATTGCTTTCTTGTCATCAGTAACTTGTACATAACTCGACAGAACCAAGGTTAACTGATACATATATACACACACATGTTTGAAAAGAGCGAAAAATTCCCTGAGGGATGGTTTTTCATCAAGAACAACAGCAATGGCTATGTCTTGATGGTGGATAACGAATCTCAAGAATCTGGCAGCCCTATCGTGCTTGCTACTTTGCGTACCAAGGATTACGCTTCTCAACTTTGGAGACATGACCCCAACGGCTATCTTGTCAATAAGAAATCAGGCCAAGTGATGGATGTTGCTAAAGGTAAGCTTACGAGAAAGTGCTACACGGAAATCATCCCGAATTCAGCGCTTATTTAACTTTTCTGATCTTCCAAATTTGAATGGTTGTACCTAACTCCGTTATTTCATTTGCATTGTATTGCTACACAGGCACACCAAAGGCTGGCGTCGACATTGTGCAACAAACCCAAGCTGGTAGCAATGTCAAGGATGATTTAAACTTTCAAAAATTCGGCCTCTCTCCCTATGGTCATATCTACTTGGCTAATAAGCCCTCTCTTATTTTGGGTATCAAGGAATCGTTCTTTGCTCGTCGTGAAGGCCTCCATGTCCATCTCCAACTGGTGGACAAGCGCCATCTGGATCGCAAGGAACAACGTTGGGATTTTGTGCTTCCTGTTGTCAGGGAGGCATCATCCGAGTCTTTGAAGAGAAGCGCTAGCTCCAGTACAGTCAAGAGTACTACTGCCAGCATCAAGGTGCCTGCTGTCGCTCAAATTAAGGAAGATGGTAAGTGAAATATGAGATGTACTGCCTCAATGACTAATTTGAGATGGTAGATACTCGCTCAGTCCACTCTACCGCTGAATCCACCTGTTCCAGCATCGATCATGCCGATGCCAATGCTGTTCCCACTGGGTCCTTCCCTGACACTGCCTTCTTCTTGAAGTCAGATGCTTCTGGTTTGTATATCAGCATTGAAAACGAAACTTCTGTTACCTCTGGTACTCAGTTGACCATCGACAGTCTTCGCAAGAAAAACTACGATAGTCAGCTCTGGACCTATGATGTCGCATCTCAACGCATTGTCAACAAATTCTCTGGTCTCGTTCTCGGTATTGAGCGCAATGCCGTCAAGGATGGATCTGATATCATTCAAACCACCTCATCTGCTGCTGAAGATAGATCTCAAGCTTGGATTTTGTCCCCCGAAGGAGAGATTACTTTGAAGAGCAATGACGGCTTTGTTATCGGTTTCAAGGAAAGCTGGTTTGGTAATCGTGAAGGTGCTCATCTTCATTTGCAAAAGAGAAACAAGGGACATCAACATCAAAAGTTCACCGTTGTTTTACCCATCTTCAAAAAGAGCACCGAGACCACTGTCAAAACTGAACAGCGCGGTGTGTTCCCCGATGGTTGGTTCTTTGTCAAGAGTCAAGCTCGCGGTCTTGTTCTCACAGTGCTAGAAACGGGTGTCATTGCTGCCGAGGTGGCTGCTACCAAGCTTGATACTTCCAACTATTCACGTCAGCTCTGGAAATACAGTGAAGGCTACATTATCAACAAGGCTTCTAACATGGTCTTGGATGTTCGCGGTGGTAAATATATTGCAGATCATTTAGTAACCACTTAGATTAACACAGCATAAACAAACAAATAGGCTCCATTGAAAATGGCGCTAGTATCTGCCAATACACCCGCAAGGAGAAGGACAACAAGAACCAGCAATGGGCGTTGACCCCTGAAGGTGTTATTTTCCTCGAAGTCAACAGAAAGTTTGTTCTGACTGTTAAGGAAAGCGAGGCAGTTCGTTCCAAGCTGTACTTGTCTGAGAGAAAGGCTGGACACAAGGAGCAATGTTGGAATTTTGTCCTACCTGTATTCAAAAAGAAGCAAAGTAAAGTATAAACTATAAATACCACAAATGTAGCACAAACGACTAACAAATTAAAATACTTGTATAGCTGCCTCTACTGCTATTACCAAAATCAACACCTTCCGTTATGCTACTTATCCTTCCGGATGGTTTTTTATTCGCTCTTTTGTCTATGGCTCAACCACTGAAAGCCCTCTCGTGTTGACTGCAAAGAACGAAAATTCAATCGAATTGACCTTGCTTGAC
The DNA here is from genome assembly GCF_035048745.1 of Mucor velutinosus. NCBI lineage: Eukaryota > Fungi > Mucoromycota > Mucoromycetes > Mucorales > Mucoraceae > Mucor > Mucor velutinosus. The sequence continues at coordinate 1,172,927 of NW_027041921.1, forward strand.
CGTGAGCACTGGCAGCATCAACTTTGGACATATTCATCTGGTAGACTCATCAACTACGCCACTGATCTCGTCATTGATATACCATGTAAGTCATCTCAAATATCAATTTACCCCTGAAATTTTAATGCTAAATCTCGATCCGACTGTCAAACAGCCGCTTCAATTGGTGCTGACCTTATTCAAAGCAAGAGTGCCGCCCAAAAATGGTATATGACCACCGATGGCTATCTTATATATGGCCAATCCGACGATAAGCTAGCCCTTTCAGTCGAGACTCAAGGTAAAAACAAGTATCGTCTTACCCTCTGTAGCCACAAGTACTCCCAAGAGCTGCGTTGGGGTTTCTTGATTCCCAAATTTGGTTATCGCTCCGGTATCCAAACGCTCTCTCACTGGTCCATTGCCATCCTCAAAGAATGGCGTATCACTACTACCACTACCACAACAACCAAGAAGTTTGTCCATCAACCTGTTGCTGAATGGCCTCAAGGCGAGTTCTACATTAGCGGCCCAGACGGTCACGCTTTGGCTCCTGAGAAATCAGAAACTGGATCTGCTTTGATCATGAAGAAATTGGAGATCAACAGCGAGAGCATCTTCAAATGGACTTTCCGCAACGGCTATCTCGTGCATTGTGCTACGGGTCTTGTCATGCGCGCCCAAGGTAACTATTTACATAAGGTTTGATTGCTTAATTTGTGCAACGCTAATTCGTATCACTTTTTTTTGCTTCTTCCCCACACAGACAATTTTGCTCAAGGCGGTAAGCTTCAACTGAGCTCTGAAGTGAGCGGCGATCTTCATCAATCATGGACATTGAGAACCGACGGCACTATTATTTCGAAAAAGGACGAACAGTTCGGTCTTGGGCTCGTTCAAGTCAACGGTAGCTGGACCATTCAAATTGTCACTACAAGCTATTATGCCTGGAGAATCCTCTACGGTAGATACGAAACCCGCTATTCCGAGCAAGAGAAGAGAGAGATTTCATACCTTGTCAGCTTCCAAAGAGTTGTATTGACTCTCTGGACTATTCGCAAACGTAAGTAAACCAGTAATCAAAAGGAGAGGGTAGCATGTGAAATTGACGCATTTTCTTGTTGTTTTGTAGACGACGATGTGGAGCGCAAATTGGTCACTCATTCATATGGTGTATTCCCCAAGGGCTGGATCTTTATTCGCTCCAAGTGTGATGATAGTCTTCTTATGACTGTATCTGACAAGAAAAAGGGTGCCAAGCTGATCTTAAGCAAGTTGGATTCCAAGATCTACAGACGCCAACTCTGGAGATACCGTGAAGATGGCTGTCTTGTCAACTTTGATACTGATTATGTGATTGATGTTGCTGGTGGTAAGCTGTTCTCCAACGCCAATATCATTCAATGGAGCCCCAAGTTTTTGCGTTCCAGCCGCAAGAATCAAATGTGGAGTCTCAGCGTCCATGGCCATATTCACCCTCGTTCCAACTCTGATTTGGTGCTTAGCTCTGTTGGTAGCCATGCCAAAGAAGGCGCTGAATTGAAACTGATCAAGCGCGGTGATTTGAGCCTCGATTATCAACAATGGTCTTTTGCTACTCCCGTCTTTAGCAAATGCACCCACACTACTTTTGCCGCTCAACAAGCTCACAAGGACAGCCTCGTATTTGAAAAGGTTGGCAGCAGTTGCTCCATCGCCGAGTCCAGCTCTGAACGCTATGAACGTGTGACCAAGAAGACCATTGTACGTCGTTGGGGTGTCTTCCCTGAGGGTGGCTTCTTTATCCGTTGCGCTCATGGCAGCAAGAAATTGGCATTGACAGTTGAGCGCGATGAGACTACCAATCAATACAGAATTGTCATTCGTTCATTGAACTTCAAGGCTTACAAGTGGCAATTATGGACTTACAGCAACGGCTATTTGATCAATGAGCAGACTGGCTTTGTTCTTGATGCTCAAGCCAAAGAGGATATTGCTATTGAGGGTGAACAATCACAAGTTTATCTCAAGGAGAAGGCTTTCAATGAAGGTCAATTCTGGGACCTTGGCGTCAATGGTGAAATTCATTTGAGATCCAACGAGAGACTGAGTATTGGTGTTGCTCACTCTGGTGATGCATCTGTTGAGGGTGCTCAGGTAGGTATCAGTAAGATTAGAATCGTGCGTACTAATGTAGATGGCAAGCAAGTCTCTGCCTTGAAGTCCGATGAATGGCTGCGCTGGTCTTTCTCTAAGCCTATCTTTGGTAAGCGTACTGGTGCTACTACTACTGAAGGTGAATCCAGCTTAGAAATTGAAAACTGTGAGGAGCATGCCGTTGCTGTCAAGGAGCAGGATGTGGAGTTAAATGATGAAGAGGAGGAAGAAGAGGAGGAAGAAGAAGAGGAGGAGGAGCAAGAGGAAGCTGAAGCTGCATTGAAGGATGCTGTTGATGATAGTGAGTTTGAGATCCAAACGCCTGTTCAAACACCATCATCCTCATCCAACACATCTGCTTCTGCTTCTGGTGTCGCTATTGTCGCTGCTGGTACTGTTGTAGCTGTTGCTGCTGGCACCACAGCCAACGTTGTCACTAGTTCACCTGCCACAGAGGAGAAAGCCGCCATAGCCACCGTTACTGCAGTGGAATCCACTGCCAAGACTGACATTGTTGCTACTGTTGAAACCCCTGCCAAGGTGGATAACACCACTAGTGCGCCTGCTAGCCCTGTCTTGAAGAAGTCTGATTCTACTAAATCTCAAAAGTTGACTCGCAAGGACTCTTTCCAATTAGAAGAGAACTATATTCCTACTGGCTTTGAGAAGATTGTTCGCTACAAGTCTCATCATGGTGGCTATCCTTCTGGTTACTTCTTTATCAAGAGTTCTTTGCACGGCTATGTTTTGGATGTTGTGGGTGATGTCAAGGAGGGTAGTTATGCTGTGTTGACCAGAATGAAGTCCACTGATTTTGCTAGTCAAATGTGGTCTTTCCAAAATGGCTTCTTGGTGAACCTCAAGGGCCGTGTGTTGGTCTTGGATGCTGCTAATGCTGCTCTTGTTGCTGGTGAGCGTGTTCACCTTGCTACACGCAACTCTAAGGCTGAAGGTTTCGATGATCAAACCTGGGAGTACTCTGCTGAGGGCTACATCCATCTCAAGTCTAAGCGTTCCTTTGTTTTGTCTCTCAAGGAAACTAAGCGTTCTGACAAGTACACTCAAATTGATGTCTATGTTCAGGAGGCCAAGGCTCTTGTCAAGAAGCAAGCTCGTCCTGAACAGCATTGGGAAATTTTGGTGCCTGCATTGATCCCTGTCAGTCAAGGTGAATCTGGCGTCAAGATCATTGAATCTGGAAAGATTGAAAAGGTCACTAGCTCTGCTTCTGCTATCATCTCTTACAAATGGCTCAAGGAGACTTACTGCCACAAGGTTACCTCTCAAAACCAATGGCCTGGCACTGAAGGTTGGTTCTTTATTCGCTTTGGCAGCGAGAACCACTTCCTCGCTGCTGGTGATTCTGCTCAAAGTCAAATTGGTCTCTACGAGATTGCTCACGAGTTGGACTACAGAAGATTCTTGTGGACTTACATTGATGGCTATTTAATTAACTACAGATACATGCTTCGTCTAGTCTTGAGTAATTGTAAGTATATGCATACATGTTAAGATAGAATAAGCCGCGCTAACATGATTTCCATGTAGCTCATCGCTGGATCTTGTCAAACTCTCATAACACGCTCAACCAAAATTTCTACATTCATGCCAATGGATCCATCTCTGTCAGAATCTCCAAGACCATCTACTACATTCGCTTCATTCGTACCAAGTCTGGTGCTTACACTTTGGATGTCACTTCTGATAGTACCTCCAAGGAGACTCAAGGTTTGGAGCTCCATATTCCTGTCATCTCTGATGCTGAATACCAGAAGAAATCTGTATTGGCCATCTCCTCTGCCAATGCCTGGATCCGTAAGCAAAAGTCTGATTGGAGCATCTTGACCAGCACCACTGCTCGCAGAGGTGTATTCCCTGCTTCTGCTTGGTTCTTTATCAAGGCTTCCTACAAGGGTTCTGACGAGCTGGTTCTTTCTGTTCAAGAATCTAGCTCTCAACTGGTATTGAAGAAATTGGATTTCAAGTCTTTCAAGAATCAGTTGTGGACTTACAATGACGGCCTTTTGATTAACTATGGTAGCAAGTTTGTTATTGATGTTCAAGGTAATTTGAGTGGTATACAGCTCTGCCTATATTGAATACTGACACTGTATGATGTGCTTCTAGGGTCTGTTGCCGTTAAGTCCAGCATTATCCATGCTGCCGAGGCTGGCGTCAGCACTCAAAAGTGGTATTTGACAGCTGAGGGCCGTATTGAGCTTGATAGCCACGATTTTTATGTGATTGGTTGCGACAGTTTCAAGGATGGTGCTCGCGTTTTGCTTGGCTCCTCTAGAACATCAAGCTCTGTCAAGATTATTCAATGGAGATTCTCTACCCCTATCTTTGGCAAGAGAACAACCACCACCACTACCAACACCATCACTGACATCACCAATGAAATTGAAAACGGTGCTGTTATTGAAGGTGCCAGCGAAGTTGAATCTACCAACAAGTCTCAATTGGTTCTTACTCGTAGAACTACCAAGCACACTTATATCATTTATCGCGAGTCTCGTCTGATCATTCGTTGGTGGAGAATCATCTTTATTCGTCGTTTATCTACTTGCCGCACTCAGAAGGAATACCTCGAAGTTATTGAACAATATCGCCAAATCTTGTATAGCCGTTTTGCTCAATACTTGGAAGTGTACGGTTCCTCTATCACTAAGGAAGAGCGTAACGCATTGGAGGTTACCATTGAAGAGACCAAGTCTACTCTTGAGACAGAAGTGTTTACCAAATCCGCAACTTATCTCAAGACATTGAAGTCTGACCAAGAAGTTTCTTCCGAGCACCTGGATGTATCTGCTGTTGTCACTGGCTGTTGTCACTCTATTGATAAGAAGTATGAAAGCATCATTGCCAAGGCCGAGAAGGAGTCTGCTGTCACCAAGGACACCACTACCACCACTGGCTCTACTTGTCAACAAGTTGCCAAGCATTACGAATCGGAAGCTGAAGCTGTCGATGGCGTTCTTGTCGTTGTCGACACTATTCAAATTACTATTCGCTATTGGTTCAGAACTCTGTATGGTCGTATCTTTGAGGCCTCAAAGAAGGGCGCCAAGAAGGAGGAAATTGACGTTTTAATCGAGAACTCTCAAAAGGATCTTCAGAGCCAATTGACCGAGATTAGCGAGGCCACTTCAACTGCTTTATCTGGCTCTGCAACCCTCTCTGAAGAGTACAAAAAGACATTTGAAAAGTCTATTACCGCTGTCATTGAGAAGTCTAAGTCTGAAATTGACCATTTCGTCTCTAATGTGGATGTCTCTACAGTTACTACTGTTGACAACTGGAACAAGATGACTAGTGCTGTTGACCATACTTTGTCCTTGAAGTTCCATGAATGCAAAAACACTGTTCAAGATGTTGATGCTGTTCAAGTGTTGGAAAGCGAAAAGGAGGAATCTGTTCAAATCACCGAGGAAGAAGTTGAAAGCTCCAAGCTTGAGATTGTCACAACACTTGCTGAATCCAAGGCTTACATCATTTCTTGGTTCACCAACGTTTACAAGGACATCTCCTGGTCTGTTGAATCTAGCTCTAGCACAAAGGAAGACATCTTGACCATTGTTGATGCTGCTGAACTTGACATCATCTCCAAGATTGACGAGTCTGTTGCCTTGTTGTCTGTCTTATCTTCTAGCCTCACTTACCTTTCATGGACTGAACGCCGTCGTCTTGTTACTTACTACATTAGCATGAAAACCTACCTTTTGGCCAACTTGAAGAGATTCAGAGCTTCTATTGCTGATTCTGACAAGGAATCCATTCTCAAGATTTGTCAATCTACTTTCAATGAGCAAGAACAAATTGATATCATCAAGAACATTGATTATATTTTGGAGAATGTTTCAGTTACCACCACAAGTACTTCAACTACTGCTTCTGGAGCCATTGTTACCGAAGAGAAGGAGAACAGGGTTGTCGATATCATTGTCAAGGACACAGATTCTGTTGCTGTGGGTGTTATCTCTGGTAGTGAGACTATTTCTCAAGTTGAAACCATCACCAAGGAGTCAGGTTCAATCTCTACCGGTGTTGTTCATGGCGAAACCGAAACCTCATCCAAGGTGGACGTTATCACAGGAGGCTCTGAATCCGTTACTGTGGGTGTCATCTCTGGCAAGATCATTGACGAAAAGGAGACTTCTTCCATTGAAACTGAGGCCAAGAAATCTACTTCCGCCACTATTGACGTTATTGAAACAGGAAAATCTTCATCTGCTGTAGCCAAGGATACCGAAGTTGACACTATCACTTCTGGTGAAAAGACCGAATCTACCACTGCCGGTAAGATTACTGGGGAAGCCACATCCAACATCTCCACTGGCATAGCTTCTGGTATTGTGGTTGGTGTTGCTGCTGGCATCGCTGCTGAAGTTATTTCTCATGGCAAGGGATCTTCTTCTAACGTCGATATCATCCACAATGATTCAGAATCCGTAACTGTTGGTATCATTGATAACAAGAAATCTACTACCCAAAACGATAAATTAGACTCTGTCAGTATCATCGTTGGCGGCGTATCAGATGAAACTAGCCGTCCAACTAAACAAACCGACACCACCACTATCGGCATCATCGCCAGTGAGAAGGACACTACCACCACTACCACTGAAGTCACTGAGACTGAGTCATCCACTATCGACATTGTCTCTGGTGACAAGGACACCATCACTAAGGCTGAAGGTTCCGCTGTTGGTATTGTAGTTGCTGGTGGTTCTACTGGTAAGGTTGATGTTACCACTGAAGAGTCTGGCTCTGTCACTGTCGTTGCTGGTGAGAAGGACACTACCACCACTACCACTGAAGTTACTGAGACTGAGTCATCTACTATCGACATTGTCTCTGGTGAGAAGGACACCATCACTAAGGCTGAAGGTTCTGCAGTTGGTATTGTAGTTGCTGGTGGTTCTACTGGCAAGGTTGATGTTACTACTGAAGAGTCTGGCTGTGTCACTGTCGTTGCTGGTGAGAAGGATACCACCACCACTACCACTGAAGTTACTGAGACTGAGTCATCCACTATCGACATTGTCTCTGGTGAGAAGGACACCATCACTAAGGCTGAAGGTTCTGCAGTTGGTATTGTAGTTGCTGGTGGTTCTACTGGCAAGGTTGATGTTACTACTGAAGAGTCTGGCTGTGTCACTGTCGTTGCTGGTGAGAAGGATACCACCACCACTACCACTGAAATCACTGAGACTGAGTCATCCACTATCGACATTGTCTCTGGTGAGAAGGACACCATCACTAAGGCTGAAGGTTCTGCAGTTGGTATTGTAGTTGCTGGTGGTTCTACTGGCAAGGTTGATGTTACCACTGAAGAGTCTGGCTGTGTCACTGTCGTTGCTGGTGAGAAGGACACTACCACCACTACCACTGAAATCACTGAGACTGAGTCATCTACTATCGACATTGTCTCTGGTGAGAAGGACACCATCACTAAGGCTGAAGGTTCCGCTGTTGGTATTGTAGTTGCTGGTGGTTCTGCTGGTAAGGTTGATGTTACCACTGAAGAATCTGGCTCTGTCACTGTCGTTGCTGGCGAGAAGGACACTACCACCATTACCACTGAAGTCACTGAGACTGAGTCATCCACTATCGACATTGTCTCTGGTGAGAAGGACACCATCACTAAGGCTGAAGGTTCCGCTGTCGGTATTGTAGTTGCTGGTGGTTCTACTGGCAAGGTTAATGTTACTACTGAAGAGTCTGGCTCTGTTACTATCGTTGCTGGTGAGAAGGACACTACCACCACTACCACTGAAGTTACTGAGACTGAGTCATCTACTATCGACATTGTCTCTGGTGAGAAGGACACCATCACTAAGGCTGTAGGTTCCGCTGTCGGTATTGTAGTTGCTGGTGGTTCTACTGGCAAGGTTGATGTTACCACTGAAGAGTCTGGCTCTGTTACTATCGTTGCTGGTGAGAAGGACACTACCACCACTACCACTGAAATCACTGAGACTGAGTCATCCACTATCGACATTGTCTCTGGTGAGAAGGACACCATCACTAAGACTGAAGGTTCCGCTGTTGGTATTGTAGTTGCTGGTGGTTCTGCTGGTAAGGTTGATGTTACCACTGAAGAGTCTGGCTCTGTCACTGTCGTTGCTGGCGAGAAGGACACTACCACCACTACCACTGAAGTTACTGAGACTGAGTCATCTACTATCGACATTGTCTCTGGTGAGAAGGACACCATCACTAAGGCTGAAGGTTCTGCAGTTGGTATTGTAGTTGCTGGTGGTTCTACTGGCAAGGTTGATGTTACCACTGAAGAATCTGGCTTTGTCACTGTCGTTGCTGGCGAGAAGGACACTACCACCACTACCACTGAAGTCACTGAGACTGAGTCATCCACTATCGACATTGTCTCTGGTGAGAAGGATACCATCACTAAGGCTGAAGGTTCCGCTGTTGGTATTGTAGTTGCTGGTGGTTCTGCTGGTAAGGTTGATGTTACCACTGAAGAATCTGGCTCTGTCACTGTCGTTGCTGGCGAGAAGGACACTACCACCATTACCACTGAAGTCACTGAGACTGAGTCATCTACTATCGACATTGTCTCTGGTGAGAAGGACACCATCACTAAGGCTGAAGGTTCTGCAGTTGGTATTGTAGTTGCTGGTGGTTCTACTGGCAAGGTTGATGTTACCACTGAAGAATCTGGCTCCGTTACTATCGTTGCTGGTGAGAAGGATACTACCACCACTACCACTGAAATCACTGAGACTGAGTCATCTACTATCGACATTGTCTCTGGTGAGAAGGACACCATCACTAAGGCTGAAGGTTCTGCAGTTGGTATTGTAGTTGCTGGTGGTTCTACTGGCAAGGTTGATGTTACCACTGAAGAGTCTGGCTGTGTCACTGTCGTTGCTGGTGAGAAGGACACTACCACCACTACCACTGAAATCACTGAGACTGAGTCATCCACTATCGACATTGTCTCTGGTGAGAAGGACACCATCACTAAGACTGAAGGTTCCGCTGTTGGTATTGTAGTTGCTGGTGGTTCTGCTGGTAAGGTTGATGTTACCACTGAAGAGTCTGGCTCTGTCACTGTCGTTGCTGGCGAGAAGGACACTACCACCACTACCACTGAAGTTACTGAGACTGAGTCATCCACTATCGACATTGTCTCTGGTGAGAAGGACACCATCACTAAGGCTGAAGGTTCCGCTGTCGGTATTGTAGTTGCTGGTGGTTCTACTGGCAAGGTTGATGTTACTACTGAAGAGTCTGGCTCTGTTACTATCGTTGCTGGTGAGAAGGACACTACCACCACTACCACTGAAATCACTGAGACTGAGTCATCCACTATCGACATTGTCTCTGGTGAGAAGGACACCATCACTAAGGCTGAAGGTTCCGCTGTCGGTATTGTAGTTGCTGGTGGTTCTACTGGCAAGGTTAATGTTACTACTGAAGAGTCTGGCTCTGTCACTGTCGTTGCTGATGAGAAGGACACTACCACCACTACCACTGAAGTCACTGAGACTGAGTCATCCACTATCGACATTGTTTCTGGTGAGAAGGACACCATCACTAAGACTGAAGGTTCTGCAGTTGGTATTGTAGTTGCTGGTGGTTCTGCTGGCAAGGTTGATGTTACCACTGAAGAGTCTGGCTGTGTCACTGTCGTTGCTGGTGAGAAGGACACTACCACCACTACCACTGAAGTTACTGAGACTGAGTCATCTACTATCGACATTGTCTCTGGTGAGAAGGACACCATCACTAAGACTGAAGGTTCCGCTGTTGGTATTGTAGTTGCTGGTGGTTCTGCTGGTAAGGTTGATGTTACCACTGAAGAGTCTGGCTCTGTCACTGTCGTTGCTGGCGAGAAGGACACTACCACCACTACCACTGAAGTTACTGAGACTGAGTCATCTACTATCGACATTGTCTCTGGTGAGAAGGACACCATCACTAAGGCTGAAGGTTCTGCAGTTGGTATTGTAGTTGCTGGTGGTTCTGCTGGTAAGGTTGATGTTACCACTGAAGAGTCTGGCTCCGTTACTATCGTTGCTGGTGAGAAGGATACTACCACCACTACCACTGAAATCACTGAGACTGAGTCATCTACTATCGACATTGTCTCTGGTGAGAAGGATACCATCACTAAGGCTGAAGGTTCCGCTGTTGGTATTGTAGTTGCTGGTGGTTCTGCTGGTAAGGTTGATGTTACCACTGAAGAGTCTGGCTCTGTCACTGTCGTTGCTGGCGAGAAGGACACTACCACCACTACCACTGAAGTTACTGAGACTGAGTCATCCACTATCGACATTGTCTCTGGTGAGAAGGACACCATCACTAAGGCTGAAGGTTCCGCTGTCGGTATTGTAGTTGCTGGTGGTTCTACTGGCAAGGTTAATGTTACTACTGAAGAGTCTGGCTCTGTTACTATCGTTGCTGGTGAGAAGGACACTACCACCACTACCACTGAAGTTACTGAGACTGAGTCATCCACTATCGACATTGTCTCTGGTGAGAAGGACACCATCACTAAGGCTGTAGGTTCCGCTGTCGGTATTGTAGTTGCTGGTGGTTCTACTGGCAAGGTTGATGTTACCACTGAAGAGTCTGGCTGTGTCACTGTCGTTGCTGGTGAGAAGGACACTACCACCACTACCACTGAAGTTACTGAGACTGAGTCATCTACTATCGACATTGTTTCTGGTGAGAAGGACTCCATCACTAAGACTGAAGGTTCTGCAGTTGGTATTGTAGTTGCTGGTGGTTCTACTGGCAAGGTTGATGTTACTACTGAAGAGTCTGGCTCTGTTACTATCGTTGCTGGTGAGAAGGACACTACCACCACTACCACTGAAATCACTGAGACTGAGTCATCTACTATCGACATTGTTTCTGGTGAGAAGGACTCCATCACTAAGACTGAAGGTTCCGCTGTTGGTATTGTAGTTGCTGGTGGTTCTGCTGGTAAGGTTGATGTTACCACTGAAGAGTCTGGCTCTGTCACTGTCGTTGCTGGCGAGAAGGACACTACCACCACTACCACTGAAATCACTGAGACTGAGTCATCTACTATCGACATTGTCTCTGGTGAGAAGGACACCATCACTAAGACTGAAGGTTCTGCAGTTGGTATTGTAGTTGCTGGTGGTTCTACTGGCAAGGTTGATGTTACCACTGAAGAGTCTGGCTGTGTCACTGTCGTTGCTGGTGAGAAGGACACTACCACCACTACCACTGAAATCACTGAGACTGAGTCATCCACTATCGACATTGTCTCTGGTGAGAAGGACACCATCACTAAGACTGAAGGTTCCGCTGTTGGTATTGTAGTTGCTGGTGGTTCTGCTGGTAAGGTTGATGTTACCACTGAAGAGTCTGGCTCTGTCACTGTCGTTGCTGGTGAGAAGGATACTACCACCACTACCACTGAAGTTACTGAGACTGAGTCATCTACTATCGACATTGTTTCTGGTGAGAAGGACACCATCACTAAGACTGAAGGTTCTGCAGTTGGTATTGTAGTTGCTGGTGGTTCTGCTGGTAAGGTTGATGTTACTACTGAAGAGTCTGGCTGTGTCACTGTCGTTGCTGGTGAGAAGGATACTACCACCACTACCACTGAAGTTACTGAGACTGAGTCATCTACTATCGACATTGTTTCTGGTGAGAAGGACTCCATCACTAAGACTGAAGGTTCCGCTGTTGGTATTGTAGTTGCTGGTGGTTCTACTGGCAAGGTTGATGTTACCACTGAAGAGTCTGGCTCTGTTACTATCGTTGCTGGTGAGAAGGACACTACCACCACTACCACTGAAATCACTGAGACTGAGTCATCCACTATCGACATTGTCTCTGGTGAGAAGGACACCATCACTAAGACTGAAGGTTCCGCTGTTGGTATTGTAGTTGCTGGTGGTTCTGCTGGTAAGGTTGATGTTACCACTGAAGAGTCTGGCTCCGTTACTATCGTTGCTGGTGAGAAGGACACTACCACCACTACCACTGAAGTTACTGAGACTGAGTCATCCACTATCGACATTGTCTCTGGTGAGAAGGACACCATCACTAAGGCTGAAGGTTCCGCTGTCGGTATTGTAGTTGCTGGTGGTTCTACTGGCAAGGTTAATGTTACTACTGAAGAGTCTGGCTCTGTTACTATCGTTGCTGGTGAGAAGGACACTACCACCACTACCACTGAAGTTACTGAGACTGAGTCATCTACTATCGACATTGTCTCTGGTGAGAAGGACACCATCACTAAGGCTGTAGGTTCCGCTGTCGGTATTGTAGTTGCTGGTGGTTCTACTGGCAAGGTTGATGTTACCACTGAAGAGTCTGGCTCTGTTACTATCGTTGCTGGTGAGAAGGACACTACCACCACTACCACTGAAATCACTGAGACTGAGTCATCCACTATCGACATTGTCTCTGGTGAGAAGGACACCATCACTAAGACTGAAGGTTCCGCTGTTGGTATTGTAGTTGCTGGTGGTTCTACTGGCAAGGTTGATGTTACCACTGAAGAGTCTGGCTCTGTCACTGCCGTTGCTGGTGAGAAGGACACTACCACCACTACCACTGAAGTTACTGAGACTGAGTCATCTACTATCGACATTGTCTCTGGTGACAAGGACACCATCACTAAGGCTGTAGGTTCCGCTGTCGGTATTGTAGTTGCTGGTGGTTCTACTGGCAAGGTTGATGTTACTACTGAAGAGTCTGGCTCTGTTACTATCGTTGCTGGTGAGAAGGATACTACCACCACTACCACTGAAATCACTGAGACTGAGTCATCTACTATCGACATTGTCTCTGGTGAGAAGGACACCATCACTAAGACTGAAGGTTCTGCAGTTGGTATTGTAGTTGCTGGTGGTTCTACTGGCAAGGTTGATGTTACCACTGAAGAGTCTGGCTGTGTCACTGTCGTTGCTGGTGAGAAGGACACTACCACCACTACCACTGAAGTTACTGAGACTGAGTCATCCACTATCGACATTGTTTCTGGTGAGAAGGACACCATCACTAAGGCTGAAGGTTCTGCAGTTGGTATTGTAGTTGCTGGTGGTTCTACTGGCAAGGTTGATGTTACCACTGAAGAGTCTGGCTCTGTTACTATCGTTGCTGGTGAGAAGGACACTACCACCACTACCACTGAAATCACTGAGACTGAGTCATCCACTATCGACATTGTCTCTGGTGAGAAGGACACCATCACTAAGGCTGAAGGTTCTGCAGTTGGCATTGTAGTTGCTGGTGGTTCTGCTGGTAAGGTTGATGTTACCACTGAAGAGTCTGGCTCTGTCACTGTCGTTGCTGGTGAGAAGGACACTACCACCACTACCACTGAAATCACTGAGACTGAGTCATCTACTATCGACATTGTCTCTGGTGAGAAGGACACCATCACTAAGACTGAAGGTTCTGCAGTTGGTATTGTAGTTGCTGGTGGTTCTACTGGCAAGGTTGATGTTACCACTGAAGAGTCTGGCTGTGTCACTGTCGTTGCTGGTGAGAAGGACACTACCACCACTACCACTGAAATCACTGAGACTGAGTCATCCACTATCGACATTGTCTCTGGTGAGAAGGACACCATCACTAAGACTGAAGGTTCCGCTGTTGGTATTGTAGTTGCTGGTGGTTCTGCTGGTAAGGTTGATGTTACCACTGAAGAGTCTGGCTCTGTCACTGTCGTTGCTGGTGAGAAGGATACTACCACCACTACCACTGAAGTTACTGAGACTGAGTCATCTACTATCGACATTGTTTCTGGTGAGAAGGACACCATCACTAAGACTGAAGGTTCTGCAGTTGGTATTGTAGTTGCTGGTGGTTCTGCTGGCAAGGTTGATGTTACTACTGAAGAGTCTGGCTCTGTTACTATCGTTGCTGGTGAGAAGGATACTACCACCACTACCACTGAAATCACTGAGACTGAGTCATCTACTATCGACATTGTCTCTGGTGAGAAGGACACCATCACTAAGGCTGAAGGTTCTGCAGTTGGTATTGTAGTTGCTGGTGGTTCTGCTGGCAAGGTTGATGTTACTACTGAAGAATCTGGCTCTGTTACTATCGTTGCTGGTGAGAAGGATACTACCACCACTACCACTGAAATCACTGAGACTGAGTCATCCACTATCGACATTGTCTCTGGTGAGAAGGACACCATCACTAAGACTGAAGGTTCCGCTGTTGGTATTGTAGTTGCTGGTGGTTCTGCTGGTAAGGTTGATGTTACCACTGAAGAGTCTGGCTCTGTCACTGTCGTTGCTGGCGAGAAGGACACTACCACCACTACCACTGAAGTTACTGAGACTGAGTCATCCACTATCGACATTGTCTCTGGTGAGAAGGACACCATCACTAAGGCTGAAGGTTCTGCAGTTGGTATTGTAGTTGCTGGTGGTTCTGCTGGCAAGGTTGATGTTACTACTGAAGAGTCTGGCTCTGTTACTATCGTTGCTGGTGAGAAGGATACTACCACCACTACCACTGAAATCACTGAGACTGAGTCATCTACTATCGACATTGTCTCTGGTGAGAAGGACACCATCACTAAGGCTGAAGGTTCTGCAGTTGGTATTGTAGTTGCTGGTGGTTCTGCTGGCAAGGTTGATGTTACTACTGAAGAGTCTGGCTGTGTCACTGTCGTTGCTGGTGAGAAGGATACTACCACCACTACCACTGAAGTTACTGAGACTGAGTCATCTACTATCGACATTGTTTCTGGTGAGAAGGACACCATCACTAAGACTGAAGGTTCTGCAGTTGGTATTGTAGTTGCTGGTGGTTCTACTGGCAAGGTTGATGTTACCACTGAAGAGTCTGGCTCTGTCACTGTCGTTGCTGGTGAGAAGGACACTACCACCACTACCACTGAAATCACTGAGACTGAGTCATCCACTATCGACATTGTCTCTGGTGAGAAGGACACCATCACTAAGGCTGAAGGTTCTGCAGTTGGCATTGTAGTTGCTGGTGGTTCTGCTGGTAAGGTTGATGTTACCACTGAAGAGTCTGGCTCTGTCACTGTCGTTGCTGGTGAGAAGGACACTACCACCACTACCACTGAAATCACTGAGGCTGAGTCATCTACTATCGACATTGTCTCTGGTGAGAAGGACACCATCACTAAGGCTGAAGGTTCTGCAGTTGGTATTGTAGTTGCTGGTGGTTCTGCTGGCAAGGTTGATGTTACTACTGAAGAATCTGGCTCTGTCACTATCGTTGCTGGTGAGAAGGATACTGCCACGACGGTCGAATCAACTTCTATCGGTACCAAGGTCCTTGGTGGTTTCTCTAGTAAGACGAACGTTGATATCGAAGAATCTGGATCTACCAGCATTGTTACTGTTGAGAAGGATGCTTGCACCAAGACGGATAGTGCTATTATTGTTGCAGGGGCTTCTGGTTCTGACAAGATTGATACTGTCACCAATGTATCTGATGTTGAGAATACTGAATCTATCGAGGTTATTTCAAAGGACTCTGAAATGGACACAGCTGTCAAAGAGACTGAGTCACTTGTAGTTGGTGAAGTTGTCAAAGAACATGATTATGTCGGTAAGACTACAGTGGCTGGAGGTGTTGCCATTGGTGTTGTTGCTGGCGTTGTTACCGGCGTCATTGCTGGTTCAAGCTCTGGTTCTGTCTCTGTCGACGACAGAAAATCTTCTACTGCTTCTGATAAGATTGTCATTGTCGAAGGCACCAAGGTTGATACTCAAGTTAGCGAAGGCCATACTTCTGTTTCCGTTGTTGAATCTAATGTGTCTGAAACTGGCGTTGCTGCAGTTGGCGGCAAAACCAAGATTGATGTTGCTGGAGAAGTTGTTGTTGGTGTTGTTGGTGTTGATCAAGGAAGCAAGATTTCTGGCGTGGATACTGTTTACGTCTCGAAGGATAGCCATTTATGTAAGTGTTCAATGATGTATTGTACGCCTAACCGCCTAACCACTTAACCTAAAAATATAGATACCACTGAGGTGTGCACTAATTATGAAAAGGTTACTGATTCTGTCTATGGTTGGTTTGCTCGCTTTGTGGAAAAGGTAACCTCCATGCTCGAGGTGGGCGATTGTGCTGAGGATGTCGAGGCGGTCATTGTTCAAGAGAAGGCGAAGCTCCAGGTCATTATCGAAGAGTCTCAACATGAATTGTCCTCTTCAAACGCAACTGTTGTTTCCTCCAACTCTAGAGAATGGTCTTCATTCTACAAGAAACTCCAAGGATCCATTGAAACTCAAGTGTCTTCCATTAAGAGCTCAGTTGATGAATGTTATGCTGAAGGTGGCGATATCAAGACCCACCACATCGATGTTCACGCCGTCAAGGAAGATTTTAAGAAGACTATCTCCCATGAACTCTCCGTAGCCAAGGTTGAAGTATACGAAGTTGCCAAGTCTAATGCTACCAAGGTCCAAGTTGGTCAAGTTGCTGGTGGCTCTGAAGTCGTCGTTGATGTCTCCAAGTCTTCCCAACTAGTAGTCAAGCAACAAGAGGTCGTATATGAGTCTGTTGAATATGCTCAAGAGCAGACCAAGAAGGCTTTAGCTTGCGCTGTTGGTGAAACTCAAAAGAAGCTTGCTTTCTGGTACGATATCTTGTTTGCCAAGATTAGATCTATTCGAATCAACTCTGCCACTTCTTACAAGAAAGAGGTCGATGCCATTGTTGCTGATGCTCTTAAAGAAGCTGCTGTTATTATCAACGAATCCAAGTCTTCTGTTGAATTCAAGTACTCTGTTTCTGGATCCTGCTCAAGCAAAGTCGCTTCCACTGTTGAAAACTCTCAAAAGCAAGCTATCGAATCTTTGGATAGCATCTATGTCATTGTTACTGAGCAAGTCTCTGCCATTCAAGAGATTGCATCCACCACCGATGTTGAAGCCATTCAAGAAAAAATCGCTATTGTCGAGGAGCAATCAAGACGCAAGACACAGACAGCTCTTGATTACACTATTGAAACTGCTGTTTCTGCTGGCTTTGAGGATAAGACTGTTACCTGGGTCGAAACTGCTCAAATTCCAGCTTCTTTCAAAGACGTCAAGGTGTTTGCTTTTGATGTAGTCGACACTATTGTCAACTATCGCCTTACTATCTCCAAGGCCTGGTATCAATTGGTCGCACAAAAGAAGAACGCATGCACTCTCTCCCATATCGATGTTGACGCATTTGTTATTCGCTGGTATGCTCTCTATCTTGAGCAACGTTTGAAGGCCAAGCACTCTGAAATGGACATCTATGTACTGATTGCTGCCTTGAAGTTGGTTTTGGCTGAATTCTCTATTGAATCCTCCTTTAATGAATCTGAAATGAGAGCTCTCTCCTCTGCCTGGCTCCATCTTGAGCTCTTTGAAGATGCCTCTGCTAGCATTCGTAAGATCAAGCAATTGGAAGGTGTCTATGCTGTTGCTATTTCTCATGCTTTCACTATCCGTACCATGATGGAACTTGCTCGTAGTGGTTGTCTCTGCTGGCATGCTCAATTCACAGCTGACATGTTTGCTGCTTGTACTATCAATAACGGCACCAGCACTGAGGTAACAGTTGTCTCAAACACTGCTATGCTTCTTGGTCTAGAGAAGGCCAGCGAGCTTGCTGTAATTTCATCCAACCCAGAAATTCTCGAAGCTGCCAAAGCTTACGGCTCCAAGACTGTATCACTCAACAGATTTTCTACTGGAAAGAAGGAGCATAGCTTCGACATTGAATTCGATGGTCTGGATATTTTCGCCGAGAGCTTTGAAGCTTTTTATGAGACCAAGGTTTTGTGCACCACCACCAAAGTTGAAGTTCCTGTCTCCCGCTCATGGTTCCAAAGAGTCGTATCCACTGTAGCCGACGCGGCTGAATCTGTTAGCCATGCCATCATTGGTTAAACAGCTATATTATCATGAATATCTCATCTCTTAAATAAATGCTTATAAACTTAATTTCCAAGCTTGTTAAATGTTTGTCCATCTCAGTGAGTTAAATGTCTCCAAGTGAGATTCATGCAGTCAGTGCCAAGCACCTTATCCAGGTTGCTGGTCGATCTTGACTGCTTGCTGAATGTCATTTTGCGCAGCATGATCAGCCAAATCTATTTCAATCTCTTTCATCTTTATACACCAGTCTTGCAAACATGGCTCAACTACGCTCCCGTAACGCTAAAGCAAAGAAACCTGCTCAATCCAATATCAAAAAGGCCGTTCAAAAAAAGTCTGCTAGCAATATGAAGTCCATTGTTCAAACATTTGTAGCGAAAGATGATGATGTTAAAAGTAAGTTGATCTGCATCCAAAGTGAAGATATCTTGTTTTCTTATGACACTATACAGCTGTTAAGAAATACCCCAAATCTCAGTTGGAGAGAAGCGAGTTCATCAATATCAAGACTGGAAAACGAGTAACTCCCTTTCAATACAAGGTGTATGACCTTGTATTACAGATTCCAGAGGGTCAAGTTACATCTTACAAGGTACTAAGCGACACTCTGAAATCAGCACCGCGAGCTGTAGGTCAAGCACTGCGCCAAAATCCCTTTTGTCCGTTGCCAGTTCCCTGTCATAGAGTCATTGCAACAGATTACAGCTTGGGGGGATTTGGAGGTGGCTCAGGTGATCATCAGAACACAGCAGATAAAAAGGCCAAATTGGAGACAGAAGGATGCGTGTTTGAAGACCACTATATGTATGGCCACGATAAGAATGGATCAAAGGAGTTTTTTAAAGACTTTGTCATTGAATTAAATTAAACACTATATGCCACTTTTTTAATATAAACGTTGCATTATAAATGTATGTATGCAATGCTTAATAGCCGCGATGATACACTTTGACTATACCATCTGCACCACCACTGATCATCCAGGGGAATGATTTATGGAACTTTATATCCAAGACACCTTCGTCTCCCTTTTTGCGGTGAGCAGAGAATTCTTGTATGCAGGACTTTGACGCTATATTCCATAAGCGAATCGAGGAATCATGGCCACCAGACGCCATGGTTTTACCAGTGGAGTCAATGTGCAGACTAGTAACTGCATCCAGATGACCAGACACGGATTGTGTACATTCACCTAGTAACAGCACGAGTCAATACATATCTCAAATTGGAGTCTATTCCCCTTACCTGACTTTAAATCATAGAATCGTATGTGTCGATCTTCATGCCCTGACACTATGAGAGACATTGTTGGATGCGATATAATGCGGTTGATCTGTGTAGCAAATGTATTGTCTATAAAAAGACGGTCAATACGGTGCACTCGGCCTTGAACACTCAAACCTGCATACCATACGAATCATCACTGCCCTTAAATGTGAGGATAACTTGTCCTGTTTCAATGTCATATAGTCGAATTTTAGCATTAGCAAATGACACGACAATCTTATTCACGTCTGTTTGGCAAAAGTCGAGCGACGTTGGTGCAACTATTGAGTGATATGAGACTCTGATTATACTACTTCAAAAGTACATTTTACCTCTATTCTTGCGAGAATCCTCCTCTTTCGAAATACCATCAAATGCCCATGAAGTCTTTAGTAGGTTTCCGCTTGTTTGTGTGTCCCAAAGCTTGATGGTACCATCTGCTGAGGCTGATGCTAGCAGGTTGTCATCGTAATTATCTGGCGATAATTTAAAGTCCCAAATGGCATCTGTATGACCAACGTACGTCGCTACGTTCAATGAGGGGTCTAGAGAAACACTGTCAATATCAGGCCAATCATGTCCACACTTTGAGCTATTACCAACAGGCGAGAATGGTCCTCTATCTTCCTTAGGCAAGTTCCAAACTCTGATGGTTGAATCCAAGGACGCGGAATACACTCTGTTCTGTGAGGCTGATATGGCCACTGATGTCACTACGTTGGTATGTCCTCTGAAAGTGATGCTGGGGTCTGCTTCCTCATGTGAGCCTCTACAATGTTGCTTAGCTGCCCATTTCCTCGACTCGGCTCATACTGAACTTACTTTTTGGTCGCATTTCCGTCCTTGCCAGTTGCCCTCTGTAGATTCCATATTTTGACAGTGCCATCGTCCGAACCTGATGCAGCAATCATTTCATTTGGATGAAATCCTACAGCTCGGATCGAGTCTAGATGCCTAGTAATATTGTATAAGCACTTTTGCAGCAGAAAATTCCTTTCATCCAAGTACCCTTTGATTGTTACTCTAGGTTTCCATATCTTTGGCTGTAACTGCTGATGGCTGTCGATATCACCAATCTACGAGAGGATGTAGATGTTACTACGACACACTCTCCTTAAACAATGAATTAACTTACTTGGTTGGGATCGAAATCACCTGCTAACAAACGCTCGTGGTCCACCTTGTTTTGTCCACCTTTACTAGCATACCTGAGCAACTTCATTACCTTTTCCTCTGACAAGTGAAATTTCTCTTGTATTTGCTGAGACTGTTGCAATTCATCAATCCAGCTGTTCTTATGCATATTCCATATATCCTACTTTACCAATGCTTTACTATCCTGTGATGCAGAATAGTGTTCCTTTTCCTCCTTGATGTTATTGATCATGGCTACTTCATCTACGTTGGCTGGAACTTCGACATCCACATCATCCCTCTGGCTCAGCGTTGATTTCTTGGGAATGGGGCTCGAGCCATTGCTTTTGGAATTGTGCTTGTATTGTGACATTAATGGAGAAGATGATTTGCTCTCACTGCGTTGCTGTGTGCGTGAACCTGCAGCAGAAAGCACGGGTGAGTTCTGATTACTGCTGTTGCTGGGTGGAGGCGGCGCTCTACGAATCGAAGATGAACGCTCATTTGATGAGTTGGGTGAACGTGAGGTCAATGCATTTGTTAGTGGAAGTTTGCTTGGAAATGAGGTCAAGTAATTGATTTCTTGGAGACATCTAAAACAAGGATTTTTTTTAAGGGGGATGTTAGTTTAAGCAACGTGAGGATAGTAAACGAGAGAGCAAACTTTACGATTTCAGTACTTCGCGACTCTTTTCTTTCAATTTGTTATCCGTGAATGCAGGTGCTGATGGTGAAGATGCTGCTGCTGTTGTTGTCGTTGCTGATGCGACTGGTGGCATCGTTGTAGAAATAGTGGAAGCTACCGTATGTCAAGTCAGCATCTTTCCGGGCGATTCCTCTTTTTGCATTGTACTTACGTATATTATTATCAGTTGTTGTTGGGTTTGTAGTTGTAGTTATAGTAGTAGCAGGTGGATCGTCTGATGTATTTGTCGTGGTTACACTAGCATGTCTTTTCCTAAAATCAAAAAAGTTAACACCATGGCAACAACAACCAACCAGCCGAGATTACCATCATAACGTACCTTTCTTGTCTAAGAGCGTACTCTAGCATTTTAACTCTCTTCATGAGAGTCAGCTTTATATTTTCAACACCTCTCCTCTCTCCTTCTAGCAGGGCAATGCGAGCCTTGGTTGATACCATTTTTTTTTTAGCATTTTATGCAGAAACAGAGATCCTTTCCATGAAATGCAAACCTTTAGTTCAGCTCTCTCAATCATCCATTCGTTCTTTTCACGCTCAAACTTTCTCCATTCTGCTTGCAGATAGTGCAGCACGCCAGGCAATGTATATTCCGTTGATTGGTCTGACATTATGATTGAATAAACATGCAATAAAATCTACTGATTACAAGAAAATGCACAATGTTCTGTGTGATGAGATGTTGTGTGAAAGAGAAAGTAGTAAATCAAAGGAAAAGAAAGAAGAGGAAAAGGGATATCACTTGAATAAGGGGAAATAAATAATAAGCAAGAGAAACGTGACGTAAGTGTAAACAACAAAAGAAGGCTCTATAGAGCAATCATGCTTGCACATCTGATGGCGGATGCGTGCGTCTGTTGTTTTCTGGTATAATGGGATGAATGGCATTGCCAGTGGGTACATCGGTAGGATCACAGTTGCATTCATCCTTTGCTTTTCAATGGCAAGGAGATGCAAATGGCATTTAA
Source organism: Mucor velutinosus (assembly GCF_035048745.1). NCBI lineage: Eukaryota > Fungi > Mucoromycota > Mucoromycetes > Mucorales > Mucoraceae > Mucor > Mucor velutinosus. Next base: position 1,194,985 of record NW_027041921.1, read on the forward strand.
TAGTGCTGTAGAATAGTAAATCAAGCCAGAACACTGGACTAGATGGCATTTCTCGTCTCCCCTTGATCAACTCTCTAGGATGCGAGGGTACAATGGATCTGTTATAGCCAGCATTGAGACCGACAGTAGAGCTACACCTTTGCCTCGAGCAGAACCTTTATTCTTTCTTAAACCAATAGAAACACTTATACAAGGCAAAAATTTAGGTTGTGCGCATTTAAAAATACGATAAAAACCCTTTTCTATTGTTTTTTTCTCTTCTTCTTTTTCTTTCCACTTACTATCACACATTCATCACATCTGCCACAATGGGTTCTCCTAGTATCATCACCAACCCCATGTTCAACATGGGTTTCCTTTTGGTTTCCATGCAACTCGCCAAGAAGATTGATTGGGAAGATCCTAATGTCTTGAACTTTGCCAGAATTGGTTACTACGGTGCTCAAGTGCTTGTCGTCGCTATGGCCTATGGTTTGATCACTCTTATTAAAAAGAAGAATGGTAAGTGTTTGGTACAAGGGCTGCTTGGAGAGGGATTGCTTCAGTAAGAGGGTTGCTTCTACGCGTGAGTGAGTGTGGTATGGCATGGAAGGCCATTGGAAAGTCAAGGAATAATATTGAAAAAACGCACACAGTTTTTGGGTAAAAATCATTGTAAGCTGATTCATTCTATAATAGATACTACCTCTTTGACATACGATGCACCCAAAAAACCTGGCCAAGCTGAAGGAGCTCCTGAGACTATTACCACCACCGTGAGAGATTATGATGTTGATCAAGTCAAGTCATTCATTCAATCTACCGTCACCTCAATTCTCATCATCTCTGTTATGCACTGGCAATTCAAGTTTACTCAACCTCTTTTGATGCAATCTATTTTACCTATCAAGAACTTGTTGACTCATAAAGAAGCGTTGATTCATTTGTGGGGTGATGCTCCCGAAGGTAACCTCTCTAGACCTTTTGCTGCCGAGAATCCTTTTGGTGGCCTCGCCAACATGTTTGGTGGTGCTTCTGACGCTGCTCCTGCTGCAACTGCTGATGCCCCTGCTGCTGCTGTTGCTGATGCCAAGAAGTCTCACAAAGAGTAAGAACCTAATCAAATCTTGGGCAATACTGAAGGGAGGGATATAATATCTGGATAGAGTAAATGTATATTTATTGGAAATTCAAATGCATACTACAAAAAAGGATTTGGTATAGAGGCTTTCCTATATTCTATTCAACTCCATTTCCCATCACAACATTGAAGCCTACACTTTCTCTGTTCAATAAACAAAATATCATTTTATATATCAAACAAATACAACCAATTAAGAATGGGTACACAAGCCTGATTCTTATCATCTTTGGTACAATTGACACGTAGTGAGTCCCGCTTTGTGTTTACTCTGTTTTTAAGAGCAGCGTTTCTAGATGTTTGATGGTGGAAAATGCAACTCATTTGTGCAGTTTTATAAAAGACAGATTGTCTTTAAGTTTGACAATTTGTGAAAAGAACCTTAAATGTTTCTTTTCTTCTATTGCGAGTAGACCCAATAATCAATGCGTGTCACTGCTACTGTTAGTGTACAGATCCCTCAGATACTGATCGCACTACAAAACCATCTTGAGATTGGAAAACTCAACTACTACTGATGACAACGCAATATACATGAGATGCTTCAGTGATGCTTACATACCTTGAGACTATGATGTTTGTACCCAAGTGGAGCAATTCAATTTTCTACGTTTTATTACAAAGTAGCAGCGTTAATTATGCTTGAAACCGCCATGCATCGAGTAAAGTTATGTGTATTACAGCTGTATGGCAATCTATTGAAAGAGCAAATGTTGGATACTGGACACTACCTCTATCTAAGCGAATTTCTAGTTAATAGGAAATAAAGATAACTTGATTATTGGTCTCTAAGACCTTACAAGCAGCTCGTAGCGAGAAAAAAAAAAAAAAAAAAAAAAAAAACTACGATTACTCTGTGTGAAATTTTCAGTGCGAAATACTACTGAGTACATTTGCCGTAGATCACTATGTAACAACACGATAAATGGTCTTGCGCAAGTACACATCTTTTGAGTGTGTTGTGTACTGTACGTCAGCATTCATAATTGTGATACATTTGAGGAATTTTTCATACATAAAGCACACATCCAGCAAAAATGATTAATGAAGTCTACATCGCATTAAAACTAAAGAGTAATTGACAAAAAGGCAGTATCACACCAGTGGCAGTTCAGCAAAGAAGTGCAACTGCTACAATTCAATCATCATCATGACAGCCGCGGCAATGCTATTGAAAGAGCATAACAAGCATGAAAGCGATTTTGTCATATAAGCAACTCCTACAGACCGTCTGCATTGCACTTCATTTCTGATTTGGCAAAAGGTTTATAAATGCTGGAACAAAATAACAATGAAATGATGTATAACATTGTCGTTGGCGAAACAACGGTGCTCTTCATTACGAACGACAACGCTCAACGTTCAACAAACCGAGATTGCGATGAACAAGTGCAGCAAGTCTGCGTTTCCTTGTCGAAGATGCTGTTTTTAGATGAATAGCAAGTTCATAGAAGGTGTAATAACAAAACTATGTTAGAACTGTGCTGAGAGCGCTCATCGATGAAGACAAGGACTAAAGATACTATGGCTTTGCTAGTTGGCGTTGAAAAATATCTGTTATTTGTTACGCTAGACCTAATTCATCGATCTAATGCTCGCAATCCTTTTTAATTAACAACGTTCAATAGGTTTATACGTACATAGGTCTTTGCTTAAAATTGTCTTCTTTCGAGAATCGTCCTTTCCTGAACAACAACCCATCATCCAATCTAAATATCCAACTACAATACCAATTCTGTCGCTAACAACTGGTCTAGGAGCATGCTATTTTCAAAGCTCTAGCATCGATATTCCAAAGCTTGTGTGGAATTTGAGGCTTTATAGACAAAAATTCACGGAAAAAAAAGAATAAAAAAGCAATGAAGACAACTTGATAAAGGTACGTTTTATTATCAAACTGACAGGTGTCAAGTAAACTGAAGTATCTCTACTGGCCAGGTAGATGATCCTTCTTATATACTATAACAATGGATAAAAGTTCTATTAATTAGATTAACAGATAAGTCAACTCAGATCAACTAATATCTAATCATGCTAAAAGACAACTACAGCAAGCTAATCATGATTTAGCTTTGCCTGGATGAATAATTAGACTCTCATCCGAAGCACCCTGATCTATCCTTTCTATAAGGATAATTAATATCGATCTAGTTGTATGTATCCGATAGGTACAATCTACTTAGTCTATATCAATAGTACATATCTGAGTGTATATCGCTAAACATACATCTTTAGCATGTATCTGGATATATGGCATGTCTATAGCATATCGTATGCATGTCTATAGCATGTCTCATATATAGTACAAGTCTGTAGTACATAAAGTATCTGTAGCTAGTATCACAGATATAAGCATGAGTCTTATAACGTGGATCATGAGGTGCACATCTGAAGCAACAAGCTCATATTGCATCAATCTTGGTGCCTATCCAGATATGGTAAACATCTGTAGTCAATGTCGGAATACAAGTACAAGTCTATAGTGCCATCCATGTCCGTGGTGCCATCTATAGCCTATATCTTATATAGTATGAATCTTATAGTACTAGCGTATCTGAAGTCCATATCTTCTTCTAGTATAAATCGGTATCGTACATCTAATCCAGTGCACATACAGTTTATATCTAAATCTGGTAACTGGATGAACTGTCGGAATGCAGATTATAGTGAGTGTATTCCACAGTTTAAATATCCTTTTATTACAAAAGCAATATTATAATACATGTCAGATAAACAAAAAATCAACTACTTGTAGACCTTTTCTCTTTCAACCCCTGAGCCAATCAAATCGTTTGAAAACTCCGCTGACCTAAAAAAAATTTGCGAGGGTTTCCCCCTGTTTTGATGTGAGGCAAAATTTTAAGCGCCGTTATAAAAGCAATATAGCCGCTGCTATCATCAAACTTCCCCCAAGTGCTAGAGCATGCCTTACTTACACCACCAAGCTTTAAATTCAGGCATTGAGACCCTCAATCATCACTAAAGTAAGTAGCAATAACCAAGTGGAGGCGGCCTATCTACCTCCTAGCCTCGGATAAAGTCTTGTTGAGCTTCAGGGATAGGCACATCCACACAACGTAAAAAAAGTATGTTTCAAAGAAACATAATAATATAAAAAAAGAATGAAGAAAAGAACATACTACTATAAGAGTATAGCAGTACGTAGGCAAAAAATGGACACTCACACAAAGTGAGTCAAAGAAAAGCATAATAAACACTACATCAAAGATGTTCAAAAAAGCTCGTTGTTGTTGCAATAAAAATGCATACATGGGCAACGTGCATGGTGGTAATAGTCGGATGTAAAGCAACATGGCGTAAATACGCACAACTGCAAAAGCAACAGTGGTATTATACGTTTGCAATACAACATAATGACTAACACTGTTTCATGTGAAACCACAGAGGAAACACTACCAACAAAAGAAAAAAAAGAAGAAAACGCAACAAGGCAAACATCATGAATGCATTATCACGAGAAAGGAATTAAAAATATAAACGTTCAAAGAAGTTTATATCATTGCGACCAGAAGAAAAAAGATATTTACCACTTACCACAGCTACAGGTAGATCATAGGATACGTAACCATCGGATATAAACCAAAAAACGAGCATACATCTAAGACAGTATACCAGGAAAGACCACATTAGCAGCAGCAACACCAGCACCATAGAAAAACCGAAGAATGAAGAACGACGCCAGAGACCAGGCAAAGACCAAAGAAGCAACCACCAGACATGATGAACCAAAGAAGCAGACAGCAGAGATAGCAGAGAAGCACTGGCAGCAACACCCGCATCAAACAGTCAAAAAGAATCATCAAAATCTAATAAACAAATTCAATTAGAGTTAATTCTACGCCTTCCAACAATGCTCGTTATCGAATGGTACCTAA